>NC_138548.1:157172682-158372682 GCF_964273705.1 Natrix helvetica | reverse complement strand
TCAGAAGACTCACATCATACAACTGCTAGCCCAAATTTGATTCTTACATGTGTTTCAAGCTATTTTTAACAAGTATAACTATTTTTATAATAAAGTTTGGATTCCAAATCACATTTAATCATTACTTTCTCAAAACTGATTTGTGGGGTGGTTAACAAGTTCTATCATCCTCTTTGTTCTGTTCATATAATCTGTATCAGTGTTCCAAATATCATCCAGAAATAAATCAGAGTCCAAGGCAGAACTATCCTTAAACTTCCAGTTTAATAAGAGAGACATGTTGGTACATCTGTGTCATCCCGAATCTGAAAGCTTCCTGGGTTCCCACCCAGTTTAAAGTTCAATATCTTGCCCCCACACCCACAGGTTCATCACATGGTCCAATCTTCCTCTGCCACGCTGGCATTTCCACCCATCTGGTCAGATGCAGAGGTGCGGAGACAAAAGATGACCTTGGGCTTCTAAAAGGAATGTTCTATTATGACAACAACACATTCTATAATTCTACTCCTTACTATTCCCCCTCCCAATTACTACACTAATGAAACAGCATAGTAAAATAATAGAGTGTGTGGCAGGCCAAAGATCCTAAAAGGAATATAACTGCAGGCCTGACAATCTGATATACTTAAGATTTCTTACAAGTGTCATTAATACCAATGAGTTGCATCACTTCTAAAAATTGTGAGGGTGAGAATTTTTTTATAAATGTTCTCTTAATTGCACATTTGTCAGACTCTGTCACAGGTATTATGTGTAGTTCTGCATGCTCCTCCTTTAGAAGGATTGGATAAATCTGAATGGATACAGAAAGAAGTCATGAGGATGATTGGGGAACTAGAAACTTAGTCTAACGAAGAGGTTGAAGGAACTGATGTTGTTGAACATTGAAGGGATAGACTCTTTAAATATCTGAAAGGATGTCACAAATAGTTTATTTCACAACAGAGTGCAGAATGCAGATTACAATGATAGAACGATAGAATAACAGAATTGGAAGGGACATCTGAGGTCTTCTAGTCCAACCCTCTGCTTACGCAGGAAACTCTACACCACTTCAGACAAATGGTTATCCAACATCTTCTTAAAATTTTCCAATGGTGGAGCATTCACAACTTCTGGAGGCAAGCTGTTCCACTGATTAATTGTTCTAACTGTCAGGAAATTTCTCCTTAGTTCTAAGTTGCTTCTTCCCTTGATTAGGTTCCACCCATTGCTTCTTGTCCTGCACTCAGCTGCTTTGGAGAATAGCTTGACTCCCTCTTCTTTGTGGCAGTCCCTGAGATATTAGATTTAAGCTATTTAAAGACAGTTTCCAGCTGAATGTTAGGAAGCATTTCATAACAGTAAAAATAATAATAATCAACATTTATCTAGAATGCTACTAGGCTCCTCTTTACCGATATGTTGAAACAACGGCTGAATAGTCAAGTATTATGGATGTTTCGATTTGGATTTTTGCAAAGAACAGGATATTGATTCAATCCACCACTTTGATTCTGTAGTAACCTTGGTGCCCTACTCTTGCTAATCTGCTATACCCATTTGTCTGCTTTAAGTAACTCAATTTCTAGTTAATATAGAGTTATGCTCTCTGGGTTAGAACCTATTGGAATAATTTATTTCCAGAACATAAAGACATCTTGGAACAATTTAAGGAACTAAAAAAAAATCCATATGCACTTAAGGGGAGTTACCTTAAGATTCAAAAATATTATTATCAGTCTGCTGAGACTGTTTGGAACAATAATAAAGAAACCACAGTATTTGACAAACCAGTTTTGTCTAGAATATCAATAATCATGATTGGAGAAAGGAAAGGAAAGAAAAAAAACCAATAGGAAATATTTGTCAGCACTCCAGTCTTTAGAGCATCAGATCAGAACTTTGAATCTAACACATTCTGTACATATTCCTATAATTTGTGTAGAATGAAGAGCAAAAACGTTTCTTCTGTAGATGTTTTAAAACATTAAAAGCCACAATTTTTATACTGTAAAACAGCAAAACAACAACACCTTACTCAGAACTGCCTAAATACTCAGACATTACCTTAACAGCTCTTAGGTCCTTGGTTAGGAGTTGAACTGGTAAGTTTTTACCAGTCCCAGACTCTGAATTGAATTGCAGATTAAATCTCAAAGAATAATACACATTTATTAATAATAATAAAATGGTTGCACCATCCTTAACTGCCTGCACAAGACCAAGCCTTAAGAACAAATACATATAAAACCAGAATTGAGAAAACAGCAACGGACAGCAAATAATGACTGCAAAGAAGCTGATGAAACATTAGCCCACTTAGTTAGCAAGAAATTCACACACACTGACTTCCAACCATGGCATAACAATGTAGCAACAATGGTGCATTGGAATATAAACAAATACCATTTGTTTGCAAGAAAGAACGGGTGGGGGGAGCACAAAATAGAGGAAGTAATAGAAAATGAAGTAACTCTGGCACTTTAGAATTCAAATAGACAAGCACCTGCCGCATAATATGCAAATCTTAGCAAAAAAAAAGTTTGGATAATGGATGTGGTAGCATCTGGAAATAGCAGAGTAGAAGAGAAAAAAAATAAGAGAAAATCACAAATACAAAGATCTGCAAATAGATGTAGAGCAACTGTGGCAAAAGAAAGCAATGATGTACCGATAGTAATAGGCACATTGTAGTGTAGTCCCAAAACATCTGGAGCACCACTGGAATACCATTGACATTGACAAAATTCCCACCAGCCAATTGCAAAAGGCAGCTTTGCTTGGAACAACTTACATCATCTAATGATACTTTTGATTGTATTAAACAAAAATACCTGCTTAGCCCAGATCCTGGGGAAGGATTCAATAGGTAGACAAAAATGATAAATCCAGTCTAAACACCTAGCTGACAGTAGGTCGAGCTATACTTATAAAAAAATAGCAACCGGTAGTTCTCGGCAGTAATCCAAAACATCAGGCATATTCATATTATACGCTAAATCAGCGATGGCGAAACTTTTTTGGCTCACGTGCCACAAGTGGGGGGAGCGGGGGGGGGGTCGTGTGCGGGCATGCCGCATCCATAATGCAACGCACGATCCCCCAGCGTGCATGCGCGCACAACACGCGCCCCCCAAATTTTTACATGCTTTTTTCGCCCTCCCCAGGCTCCAGAGGCTTTATAGGAGCCTGGGGAGGGTGAAAAGAGCCCCCCCGCCCCCCCGGAGGCCCTCCGGAGGCTTCAGGGACCGTCCGGAGGCTTCCCTGAAGCCTTCGGAGCGCTTAAAACCACCCTCCGAGCAAACCGGAAGTCACTTTCAGTTTGCTCGGAGGGTGGTTTTGAGCGCTCCGAAGGCATCAGGGAAGCCTCCGGATGGTCCCTGAAGCCTTTGGAGCGCTTAAAACGACCCTCCGAGCAACCCGGGAGTCACTTCCGGTTTGCTCGGAGGGTGGTTTTGAGTGCTCCGAAGGCGTCAGGGAAACCTCAGGACGGTCCCTGAAGCCTTCGGAGCGCTTAAAACGACCCTCCGAGCAACCCGGAAGTCACTTCCGGTTTGCTCGGAAGGTCATTTTAAGTGCTCCGAAGGCATCAGGGAAGCCTCTGGATGGTCCCTGAAGCCTTCGGAATGCTTAAAACGGTCCCCCGAGCAACCCAGAAGTCACTTCCGTTTTGCTCGGAGGGTGGTTTTGAGAGTTCCGAAGGCTTCAGGGAAGCCTCCGGATGGTCCCTGAAGCCTCTGGGGGCGGTGGGGGAGGCTCTTTTCGCCCTCCCCAGACTCCTATAAAGCCTCTGGATCCTGGGGAAGGCGAAAAATAGCTTTTAAAAAGGAGAATTCAGATGGCCAGCGCGCCCATGCGCGCTGGCCAGCTGACAGGGCAGCGCCTCGCATGCCCTGACAAATGGCTCCGCATGCCACTTCTAACACGCGTGCCATATTTTCGCCATCACGGCGCTAGAATAATAATGATTTGTAACTAGGCGAAGGTGATACAAAAGCATGTCATAATCCTATAAATGTTTTTCTGCATGAATTTCAATGTTCCTGTTCCAGATACCGGAAAGTCCAACTTCAGCAGAACATACTGAAAAAAAAAAATTCTGAATACAGCAGAGCAAAATGTTCTTATTTGAATTTTGAGGATGAAAATAGCAGAGCTTTTAAGGGGAGGATATTTCCCCTTAATATTTCCAGAAACTTCATCTTTTCTTAAGGCTGAATATTACCACTTGCCTCTGTTTCTAATGTCTAATTTGGACTGAACTCACTTGAAGTCTGTCACCTTTTTCATGTATGTGTGTTAAAAGTGACACTGAAAACTACTTTACACTAATGTTGACCTTTTGCCTTCGCTTAGCCTCTCCATGCCATTCGGGAGTAATTTACCTCTCCCTTCTTTATGGCTATCGTTTTAGCAACGTGTTATTAAATCTCTCCCCAAGTGGCTTTCTCAGGGATTAAATATATCTAAATGCTTAGTTGTTATTGGTTTTTAAATTCTAATTCCATTATTTTCACCCTACTCTGAGAATAGTAAGGGCAAACCAAGTATCATTCCTTTGACCAAGTGGTAAGATTCTTGGCTGCATTCTAGATTTGCTTCTTCTACTCTTCTCAAAGCATTTATAGGTCTGAACCACATTGTCCTTGAAGTTGGATTAATACACGTTTTCCTCCTTTGAACTCCTTCACTAGACGGGTTTGGAAGAAACGTGTTTATATGAGATGAAAGGTGATATATTAGAATTGGGCCATGATTTATCAATTGACCTAGACTGCAGGAAGCTGAACTGAATTTGGAGAGCAACTAACAGTAAACACTTTCCCTACCCAAAAAGTCAAAGCCAATTGTAGGAGACTAGAAATTGCAATAATAAAAGAGTAAACAAAAGGTAGCTAATACTGTAGTTACTCACCTATGATACGCTCTTCAGATAATATCTTTTTTAAAGAGTAAGAGTTCTAGTTTCAGGTGTAAGAATAGGAATAAATCATAGATTAAAGCAGGTAAACCAGTTTTGGACCAAAATAATTACGTAAGATAATGTAAACTAGGATAAACACTAATCAGCACCTTCAGACTCTAGGAAGTGCCAGTATGTGTACTCTCAACTTCAGTTGTCTCCCCATCTTCATGTACTCTCACAAAATATGAGAATACTGATTTAGGTAGTTGAGTAGACAAATGATACATGTGCTTTATATCATCGATCCCCAACCTTTGTGGCTTGGAGGTCCGGCTAGCAGGGGGGATGGGAACAGGGCAGATGCGCACAGGTGCTGTTCGGCTTGCACAAGCAGTGGGCCAGCGCACACCTGTGCAAGTGCTCGCCAGCCTGCCACTCACGCACGTTGAGCTGCACACGTGCGTGCTCCAGTCCACCACTCATGCATCCCAATTCCATATAGGCTATGGCCCAGTACTGAATGAGTGGCCCTTGGTTGGAGACACCTGATTTAGACTATCATTCTGCTTAGGCAAAACATTGCAACAGTTAACTAGAATGTTCTCAGAAAATTATCCTAAGAAAAATGGATTATATTTTAAATCATCTTTTCCACAGCAATATCGCATTACGTAATTGTCTTTAATCGTTTCCAACCACTTCTTTTTTCTTGATGTCAAATTCCATCCCCTTTCTTGATGATGCAACCTGGGATTCGCCTTTCAATGTAATTGTTTGCAATGGTTAGCAAACACATTTGTTTTACTTCTTTATTACTCTGTAAATTGCTCTAAATCTCTTTGAATCTAAGAGAGTTTCCTTCAAGACTTCAGCAATTTTGTGTTCCATGCTAAGCATCTTGAAAAGGCTATCCATGAGCACTGCTGCTGTTCCCCCCAAATTTTGAGAATATCATTGGCCAATAAGGGAAATCTGACATTGAACCCTATGGTTTGGAAGGTTAAAAGCTCATCAAAAAAAATCCATAACCTAGAGGGCATGGGGACTTCAAATGCTATATTTGATCACTATAAATTATTAACAAGCACAGGGATGACAAAGCCCTTGGCAATGATCATATGATATGAGCAGATCCCTATGTAATATTTGCTTCCTTGTTCAGATAAGCTGTTTCTTTGGTCAAGGACTTCACCTTTCTGTTCTGGTTTCAGAGGAGGATCTCATTTATTAAACATTATGTATGATCAATACAAAAAGTGACCCAAGATTTAGGATAAATGTATAGTGGAGGAATCTTAGGTCTTTTCCTATGCATCTCTTTTATACAAAAGTTACAGATTTGAGATAAAATATAACTTTTGTAAAAGGTTTCATGGAACAACAAACCTTGAATGGGTTGAAGCACAAACTCAACCATTTAAAACATATTTTTCCAAGTATACTGGGCAGTCTGGGGACAGACATAAAATAAGTCCCATGGAAGTCCATCTGAACCATGCCCATTAGTTTGCACTGCCCATTTGATAGAGCTATCTTTGAAAATAATGTTTATTTTCTTTGGTGTTATTCTATTATGAAATAATAAATAAGGGCAATAGTGTACACTATTCAAAGTGCATTTTGAAAACCCAACAAGCAACTCCAGGTGTGAAACATTTTCTCTTCCATCATAAAGTCAGTATCAAGAGGGTACCTCATGAAGTTTTTAACAAAACAGGTGGCCCTTTACAATTGTTTATGGTTCTGAAGATGAAAATAATGCATTGAACTAAATTTAGAAACAACCTTCAACTAGCACATGTTGTTCAGTAATGTCTCAACAGCACACACTATTCAACAGCTCTCGTTTTCTTCATTATCACAAATTCTTTTGTTTGTAATCCATTCCACTTCCTTTTAACACAGTTCACTTTATTAAATGTTAGGCTGGGCTGGGACTTGTTTTGTACTTTATGCATCAGGCAAATGTGGAACAAAAACACCTTGTGATTTGTTTCTTCAGTTATCTCTTTCTTCTCTCAATTGGTTGCCCAACTATCCTTGAGCAGTCCCCCCCCCCCAATCTGTGCAAATAAATATAGGACAGCTGGAAGATACTGTTGTTTTATTTTCCTATGTGGTAAAGACGAAAGCTTGCTGCCAAGTAAGTTGCCTTAGAGGCAAAGTTCAAACTACTCATTTACGGTGAAGGAGCAGAAAAAAATAATATTTTGGCTTTGTGACATAATAGCAAAGGATTGTTTTGTTCATTCACTGATTCCCTTTGCTTACACAACATATGTATATTTGCAAAAGCCATAGTGGCACGAGGGTTAGAATGCTGTATTGCAGGCTAATTCTGCCAATTGCCAACAGTTTGATCCTGACTGGCTCATGGTTTACTCAGCCTTCCCTACTTCTGGGGTCAGTAATATGAAGACCTAGATTGTTGGGGGCAATATGATGACTCTGTAAACCGCTTAGAGAGGGCTGTAAAGTACTGCAAGGTGGTATATAAGTCTAAGTGCTGTTGCTGTTATGGACATCTTTCAAAAATTAAGAAAGAAATAATGCTAAGACGAGGTGATCACTTGATTCCCTTTGCTGACACAACGGATATATATTTGCTGGGCATTTTTTTCAAAAATTAAGAAAGAAATGATGCTGAGATGATGTGTCCTGTCAAATCTCTGTCGGTCCACACCTCAAATCTTGGCCTCATTGCCCCTGTCCTTATCGCCTGCCATTTTCAGATTTCTCTTTAACTAGCGTTTTCCGTAGAAGCAGCATTGTCTCTAAATGAGGAGGGACTTTGGCAAATCCTACTTCCAAAGCAACTTTTGAACAAAGTTGGAAACTTCAGTCAGCCTTCTCCCACCAATATGGCAACATTAAGAACTGGGTCATGGACAATTTGATGGAGCTTATTTTTAGACCCATATCATTTATCTCCCTACTTGTAGTTGCACATCAACAACCTACTGTAAATGCCCGGGAAAGACATTTGGAAGTTCCGTGATGCAAGTATTTCTAAATCAGAAATATAAACCGGAGTCCTTGAATGAAAAGGACATGTTTTCTCCCTCTTAGCTTTGTTAGGGCAATAAATGATAAGGTGTCTATCATAGGTCTCCAGGCATGCTAAAGTTCTTCAGAGATGCTGAGGAATTCTAACCAGTCTGAGGAATGGGAGGCATAAAAGTAGGGGTGGGGATGATTACCACACCACAGAATGACGAATAAGGGAGCTCTTCATAGCTTCGTTCCCATGGATGAACACTGCCTGGAGGTGTGCTGAAAAAAATATGAACCAACTAATATAGTGGAAATGTCAAGATCAGGCAGTCCCAGCTCTCCTTAGCTGAAGTAAAGGGAAAACAATCATGTTTACCCAGCCTGGTGACCTAAAGTATAATGGATATCCATGTTTTGCTAGATGAAACAAATTATCATACTAGCACAAAACAGCCCAGAAGACAGAAACAAAGCGAGGCTTATCTTAATCAGATAACTCTGCCTGGATGAACCTGGTACAGGCACACCATTTCAAGGTTTTAGCGCCGAATAGCAAGCATTGTAATGGTATGGTGACCTTTCGCGATAGCATTTCTATCTCTTGGGAATGAATTGATTTTTTCTCTGGCTGCTGCGTAGCAATGCAAGCTGACCCTAGGTTGCAGAGTGGAAAGTGCCAAAAGCAAAGGAGAAAAAAAAAGGTTGTGTCGGCTTTTAAGGAATTAAAATGGATTGCTGTTGGGTGTTGAGGGCTTTTGTAATGGTTTCTGAAAATAGCTAATTCTTCCATTTGGGTACTGTGATGGTGATGTCATATTCAGTTAGCAAATATTACTAAGTCAGATAATTTGATAGGAGCAGACTGATAAAAATAATAAGAGAAGATCATTAATAGAAGCAAAAAGTTAGCTCTAAATGATATTGTTCAGAGGAATCATCCTGGTTCATGAAATATATGGATATGGAGCAGTGGGGAATTCAATTTTTTTACTACCGGTTCTGTGGGCATGGCTTGGTAGGCATAGCAGGGGAAGGATACTGCAAAATCCCCATTCCCTCCCCACTCCAGGGGAAGGATACTGCAAAATCCCCATTCCCTCTCCACTCCAGGGGAAGGATACTGCAAAATCCCCATTCCCTCCCCACTTCAGGGGAAGGATACTGCAAAATCCCCATTCCCTCCCCACTCCAGGGGAAGGATACTGCAAACTCCCCATTCCCTCCCCACTCCAGGGGAAGGATACTGCAAAATCCCCATTCCCTCCCCACTCCAGGGGAAGGATACTGCAAACTCCCCATTCCCTCCCCACTCCAGGGGAAGGATACTGCAAAATCCCCATTCCGTCCCCACTCCAGGGGAAGGATACTGCAAACTCCCCATTCCCTCCCCACTCCAGGGGAAGCATACTGCAAAATCCCCATTCCCTCCCCACTCCAGGGGAAGGATACTGCAAAATCCCCATTCCCTCCCCACTCCAGGGGAAGCATACTGCAAAATCCCCATTCCCTCCCCACTCCAGGGGAAGGATACTGCAAAATCCCCATTCTCTCCCCACTCCAGGGGAAGGATACTGCAAAATCCCCCTTCCCTCCCCACTCCAGGGGAAGGATACTGCAAAATCCCCATTCTCTCCCCACTCCAGGGGAAGGATACTGCAAAATCCCAGGGGAAGGATACTGCAAAATCCCCATTCCCTCCCCACTTCAGGGGAAGGATACTGCAAAATCCCCATTCCCCCCCCCCCCACTCCAGGGGAAGGATACTGCAAAATCCCCATTCCCTCCCCACTTCAGGGGAAGGATACTGCAAAATATCTATTCTGACACCATGCCAGGGGAAGGCTACTGCAAAATCTCCATTCCCTCCCCACCCCACTAACATGCTTTCCAGGTCCGTTCTCCTGTGCAGGGCAACAAAAGAAGACCCAGCCAATAGATTGGGGGCAGGGCCAGCCAGAAGTGGCATTTGCCAGTTCTCCAAACTACTCAAAATTTCCGCTACTGTTTCTCCAGAACTGGCTGAATATCACAATATGGAGGAGGATAAACTTTTTGCAGGAGACATTATTACAGAAAATATATGACAAATGCTTGAGCCCATATCGGCTTTCTCAGAGAGGAATCAGAACCAATAGTGTAAATGGAGGTAACAAGAGAAGATACTTTAGAACATCCAAAGAGACTACCCAATAACCAGTTACTTTGTCCTGATGGTAAAAACACTGGAAATCCCAATTACCGGAAACCGCTCGTTTTCATTATTTCAGCAAAGTTAATGCAACTGAATCAATGGGAGGTTTTGGGTTTTTTCCCACCACACTGACACGTTACACTTCGTTTATGAAATAAATGAAACAAGCACCAGACTTCAGGGTTATTTCTTCATTCAGAATCCTTCGTGTGAGCCAGTAAAGGCTCACATGAACCTCTGACAACATTCAGTGGCAAAGCTACAAAAAAAATATATAGATAGATAAATAAACAAATAAATAAAAATCCAGAGACCGCAAAGTGGGGAGAATACTCTTTCACAGATTTGTCAGATACCAAAATGCCGATGTATTCTGAAGCTGATTGATCTTAATCCTACCTTCCCTCCTTCCAATGTACATACAGACACAGATCAAAGACCAAGGAATGTTCAGGCTTTATTTTAAAGTACTATTCACTTGTTTCTTAATCATTCTGTCAACATATCCCAGGTTGTTGGAGAATTACACATTACTGAGGTGTTTCATGTTTCCAGACTGAATGTCACATGACTTGAGGCATTGAGTTGAAAGCTTATTTTACAACACGTGCATCGTTTTTCTTGTAGACTAGAAAAGCTGTAAGAATTTGTGTTGCAGCATCCTCCAAACCACAAAGCTAAAGCTAAATTATTCAGGCTAAGTTCAGGGCCATTAGTTTGCTGTAATTTACATCCCAGTGTAGTGTTAATGCAAAGCGAAGTCTGCATTACTTAATGCAAAGCGAAGTATGATCCAAAAAGGTGGGTTGTATTGCACTAATGTCAACTGCTGGGCTATCCTTTACAGTTATTTTTAAAGGAGGGAAAGAATTACCTCCACTTCCACTCAGATAAACTCTACTTAATGTTTATTTGTGCTGGATTAGGATCACTTAGGATCCAGAGCCCCCAAAGTGCTTGCAACACACAATATTTCAGCAAAGCGTTCTCAGAAATCTTCAGGACATGAGAGTAATATAATGCCTCTTTGTTCACAATCTGCTCATGCCTTTCAAGAGATTAGTGTATATATTAGTCCTGGATAGGCCAGAAGGGGAAAGACTCGGGTGAATGTATTTAATAATTGATCATGGAAATAGACTCTAATGAAATTTCCATCATCCAGAAACATGAACTCTATATTTATCAACCTTTATTTATCTGCTCAACGTATGACTTCTGCAGCTTTGGTGAATTCCCTGCTGAGGCAAAAGAGCAGGATCCATCAATGTTTAAGGTAAAGGTTCCCCTCGCAAATACGTATGGGCTAGTCGTTCCCAACTCTAGGGGGCGGTGCTCATCTCCGTTTCAAAGCCAAAGAGCCAGCGCTGTCCGAAGATGTGTCCGTGGTCATGTGGCCAGCATGACTAAATGGCGAAGTCGCACAGAACGCTGTTACCTTCCCACCAAAGGTGGTTCCTATTTTTCTACTTGCATTTTTTACCTGCTTTCGAACTGCTAGGTTGGCAGAAGCTGGGGCAAGTAATGGGAGCTCACTCCATTATGCGGCGCTAGGGATTCGAACTGCTGAACTGCCAACCTTTCTGATCGACAAGCTCAGCACCTTAGCCACTGAGCCACCTTTCAATGTTTAGAGCAGTAGAAAGCAGGAGGGGTGTTTTTCTTTTTTGTGAATGAACAGCGTGAAAAGGAAAGAGATTAAAAGCTCTCTAATAGTCTCCTTACAAGAGAAAACCAAAGGTAATAGACCAGCGATGGCGAACGTTTTTTGGCTCATATGCCATAAGTGGGGGGAGCGCAGGGGGGTCGTGTGCAGGCGTGCTGCACCCATAATGCAATGCGCGACCCCCTGTGCGCATGCGCGCACAACAGGCGTGACCCCCCCCATTTTTGCATGCTTTTTCTGCCCTCCCCAAGCTATAGGAGCATAGGGAGGTCGAAAACAGCCTCCCCCACCCCCCCAGAAGCCCTCCGGAGGCTTCAGGGACCTTCAGGAGACTTCCCTGAAGTCTCTGAAGCAGTCAAAACGACTCTCCGAGCAAACCGGAAGTGACTTCTGGTTTGCTCGGAGAGTCGTTTTAAGCGCTCTGAATGCTTCAGGGACCGTCAAGAGGCTTCCCTGAAGCCTCCGGAGCAGTCAAAATGACCCTCCAAGCAAACAGGAAGTCTGTTCCCAAACTTCTGGTTTGCCCGTAGGGCTGGTTTTTTTTCGCTCCGGAGGCTTCAGGGAAGCTCATGAAGCCTCTGGAGGGCCTATAAATCCTCTGGAGCCTGGGGAGGGCGAAAAATGGCTTTAAAAAAGGGTGAACTCAGCTGGCCAGCGCGCGCAGGCATGCTGGCCAGCTGACAGGGCAGCGCCTCGTGTGCCCTGACAAATGGCTCAGGTGGCACGCATGCCATAGGTTCGCCATCACTGTAATAAAGAGTTCCATGTTTACTTGTTCTTCTATCTGTTGCCTTCACAAACAGAGATAGTACTGTAAGGATGTCACCTAGAACCACTGTTTGGGAGATAGCCCCACCTGGATGCCAAAAAACATGTATTTTGGGCCAGTCAGTCTATCTATCCGTCAAACCTTGCATGAAGAAATTGTTTCTAGAGAAAAATAGGATAGATGTTTAACAAATAATAAAGCGATACATCAGAAACCTGATGGAAACCAGACCCTTCATCAACATGCTCTCTGTATTTCATTGAGTTTTCCTCCTAATTTGGTTTAGTGCCAACATTAAAGTCAAGCTGTGGTAAAAAGGAATTAAATGATGGACTGCAAAGGTTAAGGAGATGACACCTTTGCATCTCTTTTGATATCAAAGTAATAAATATGCACTTACCCACTTTATACATGAAAGAAACAAATATCTGACATAATGCAATGAAAATTGAGGTTGAAAAGACGCCCAATTTCCCTGCATAAATTTTTAAAACTAAAACAGTCGCTTGAAAACAGGCTGCCTCTTGTCCAGGCCAGGAGACAAGCAATCTTAAAGAAGCAGTCAAAGAAATGAATTTAGAAGATGTTTATTGAAAAGACAATTTAAAAAAGACGCAATATGTTTTCTTTTGCCGTAGCTTTCGTTGCATTTTACAATAGATTATTATCATTCGTTCTGTTTAATCTAAGAATTTTAAAAAATAATTGACTTTGATGATGGATATGTGATGTGTTTTGTAATTCTTTTTTTTAAAATATTGCTTAGTTTGTTTTTTACACATTTTTTTATGTTTTTGAAATTTGTAAAATCGGGAGGGGAGTGAGAGAGGGAGAAAGGAAGGAAGTCTACACAGTATTTAAAGGAAGGAACTGTAACAGTACGGTATTGTTATATTTTTGACAAAAAAAACTGAACTAAGAAAGAAAATATAAAGAGTTTGAAGTAAACATGACTGCCTTGACCTGAGATAATGAACACATCCTAATGACTGCTGGCATCCACTGGAGCTGGATGGGCAATGCATTTAAATAAATTAATGACTGAAGCAAAAAATGCAAAAGTTTCAACCAAAGCAGGCAAGGTGTAGAACCTAAATGGTGCTCTAAATCACAAATGATAATTGTATGGCTTCATTTCCACTTCTCTTCTATACAATAGTGCAGTGAAAACCACTGAATATATATAAGAATAGGACAGTTTTTCCAACCTTGCCTACTGCAAAGATGAAGAAAGCTTGTGTGTGTGTGTGTGTGTGAGAGAGAGAGAGGGGGGGGGGGAGGGAGGGAGGGAGGGGGGAGGGGGGCATACATTAGAGGCCACCTCATTATTGCCTGTAGTGTTTCCTTCCTATGTTCCGGGGCCCATGGAGCTCAAAGGTGTCCCATGAAGGGGAAAAGGAGGATTTGCTTAACGGGCGTGGGATTCACTTAATAATTGCAGATATTGACACAGAGGTTGAAACGGTGACCTCATGGGTTTTTAGCAAAGTAGAGAGAATGAGTGCAGGCCCGTACGTGTTTATGTGTGAACACTTCCTCGTGGTAATTCGTCATTGAGATGGATTATTTTGAATAGCCGATGGACCATTTTAAAATATTGTCACCAACTTTTAAATGTAAGATTAAGTCATCTTGTTAACCACCTTGGATTCAAATAACAGAAGAGAAGAGAGTTTGAGTGACTTTGATTTCGTGTTGATGAAGAAAAGTGTAACCCGGGAATGAACGAGCAGATACAGAATAACAAAGAAATCTCCCATCAATGTTTCCTTGACATTGCAATTAATGGAACTGTGCCACAGCTATAAACAACCATTATATAATGTATATAGCTATATAACATTTGTCAAGTAAAAAAATCTCATCTTTAGGAAGTTGCAGTTAATTCTTACCAACATGACAGAGGAAGAATTTATTTAACACTAAATACATTTTACTGCAGGGGGAAAAAAAGAACAGGGAAAGGCTGTTGATAATATTTTTGTGAGAAGGTTTTTAATTTTTGGTTTGTTCCATCTTGATGAAGAGGATTGTTTTTTTTAAAAAAAAATGTTTCTTTCACTATAAAACATTTGAACCTCCATTTCAATCAGCTTTACATAATTTATGAAACCTGACTTTGATCAAGGAATGATGAATCTCAACAAAAGAAGGGAGCTCTGTGAATACAATCATCAAACCCTGGGAGTGATTGACTTGATTTTTCTTTGAAGCATGTTCTTCTTCAATCCAGGATGGGTGATTTTTTAAAATCCCATTATCATTCTTGGCATCCTATTTTTGTGCTATTGTGATAGAAGCAAAATCTGATTGCATCGCACTCGTGTTGGAAGCTTTGACATGCTTCCAGGTTGAAAGGATTAGCCGGTGACATCACCATTGCCCCAGGGACACCCAGTTGGGGGCTCCTTTCATGTCCACAGCAGGAGCTGGAGTGAAAGACAGGAGCTCATCCCACCCCACGGCAGCACTGGGTCTCAAACACAAGCTTGCTAACCTCCAACCCATTATCCCAGGGTTGTCAAACTCAATTTCATTGAGGACCATATCAGGGTAGTGTTTGACCTTAGGGGGCTGGGGTGGGCCTGGCCAGCTCAACATCACTCATGTCAGGGGGGCTTGTGGTGGCCCAAGCGCTCTGCCAGCAAAAACAGGCTCCCGAGCTCCGTTTTCAGCTGCCACGGCCTCCTGCAACCCTGTGCCAGTGAAAACGGAGCTCTTTTCGTTGGCAAAGCACCCCGGGCCACTCCTTCGCTGTTTCCAGGACGGCCCCACAGGCCAGATCTAATTGCCAGGGTGGGTCAGATCTGGCCCCCAGGCCTTGAGTTTGACACCCCACATTATTCTAACCGTGCACACCACCATGCTACTAGAAAAATGTGATAAATGGGACGCTTACATAGTGACAATGAGTTGGAAGGCCAATTTGAAATTGCATAGTCCATAACCATTACACTGGAACATATCCACATATACAGGCAGTCCTCAACTTATAACAGTTCATTTAGTGACTGTTCAAAGTTATAACAACAAAAAAGTGATTTATTACCATTTATCACACTTACAACCATTGCATCATCCCCATGATCATGTGATGAAAATTCAGAGGCTTAACAACTGACTCACATTTATGACAGTTGCAGTGTTGCAGTGATCCCCTTTTGCAACCTTCTGACAAGCAAAGTCAGTGGGGAAGCCAGATTCACTTAACAACCAGGTTAACTTAACAACTCACTTAACGAATATGGCAAGAAAAGTCATAAAATGAGGCAACTCTAACAACATAAATGTCGGGCTCGATTGTGTTTGTAAGATGAGGACTACCTGTATTAAGTCTTGCACTCTCCCGCCAATGGTTGCCTTTCCTCTGCACTTATTTTACTATGATATATAAATGGATGGAGTAGCAATCCTAGCTAGTTATGTCTGATTGTCTGATCTCAAAAAGAGATCAACAGGGGCAGACAATGCTAAGTTTACAGCCATCCCAAAACTTTGCTGATAGGGAGAGGTAGAGGACAAAAGAATTCTGCAAATCCTAACTCAAATTTCTGCCAAGTGAGTTTCTGATTTGTTGATTTTTTAGACAGCACTTAAGGATCGAGTCTAGTGTAGAGGTTCTTCATAAACGAAGGCAGAGAAGTAGTAATAACCTATTGCAGCTAATTTATTTACCTTTATCAGGCCTGCATGAAAAGAAGAAGAAAAAAAACCCAGTCTTATTGATTGTAAGAGAAGAAAGGCAAGTAGATGTTTGAATAGAGGAGCAACTGAATAATAATTCAATATAAGTACTGCAATTCAATAAAAATACCGACAGGCAAAAAAAAAGATCCTTCCAATGGCAAATAAATATGAGGCTGTAAATAACTGGCCAAGGACATGCTTTCATGTGAAAGAACAGCAGCAATATGTAAAAGAAGATTCACTTTTCACACTTACAAATATAGCGTGGGGGGGAGGGCAGTCCCCAGCTCTTGACACAGAGGACTACATGACCAAGCAAATTGCTGAACCAGAAAGCTGTGACTCATGATCCTTTTAGGAAAATGCGAAAGCTAATGTCATCGTGAAAACAGATCAATATGTATATATTTGCCTTGCTCTCATTGTGGAAAAATACGAAAACGAAAGCAACGACTGAGCATAACGTTTGAAACCAAATCAACTGATACTAAATTTAAAAACCTCATATGTAACTGATGCAAAGGGAGCTTTCTGTTGCAGGAAACCACTTCCCCCTCTTTGTTCTAAAAGGAAGAAATATTAATGGGGTTTCAATGTTTTCCAAAATCAGAATAAACATGAGTACATCCTATAATATGCTTCCCTTTGCAAAATAAAACTTCCTTGGGAAAAAAAAGAAAATTTCCTTTCATTAAGCATTTTCCTATTATTGTATCTCAATGATATAAGGTAAAAGTAAAGGTTCCCCTCGCACATATGTGCTAGTAATACAATAATACAATACAATACAATACAATAGTAGAGTTGGAAGGGACCTTGGAGGTCTTCTAGTCCAACCCCCTGCCTAGGCAGGAAACCCTATACCGTTTCAGACAGATGGCTATCCAACATCTTCTTAAAGACCTCCAGTGTTGAGGCATTCACAGCTTCTGGAGGCAAGCTGTTCCACTGATTAATTGTTCTAACTGTCAGGAAGTTTCTCCTCAGTTCTAAGTTGCTTCTCTCCTTGATCAGTTTCCACCCATTGCTTCTTGTTCTACCCTCAGGTGCCTTGGAGAATAGTTTGATTCCCTCTTCTTTGTGGCAACCCCTGAGAGATTGGAACAATGCTATCATGTCTCCCCTAGTCCTTCTTTCTCTTAAGCTAGACATACCCAGTTCCTGCAACCGTTCTTCATTTGTTTTTCTTCATAGTTTTCTTCATAGTTCTTCATAGTCATTCCTGACTCTAGTGCTCATCTCCGTTTCAAAGCTGAAAAGCCAGAGCTGTCCAAAGACGTTCTCCGTGGTCATATGGCCAGCATGACTAAGTGCCAAGGGTGCATGGAACACTGTTACCTTCCCACCAAAGGTGGGTCCTATTTTTTTCTACTTGCATTTTTACATACTTTCAAACTCCTAGGTTGGCAGAAACTGGGACAAGTAACGGGAGCTCACTCTGTTACATGGCGCTAGGGATTTGAACCACCAAACTGCCGACCTTTCTGATCGACAAGCTCAGCATCTTAGCCACTGAGCCACCACATCCCTTAGGTTGTCCCTAGATGGAGATAATAATCTTGAGTCAGCAGCCTGCATAATCAATCACCACAATGCCGAAATGGTGACATGTACACAAGGCTGTCATGATGCAAACACACCTTTACACACTTCTTGAGTCTGACGCAAGCTATAAATGGCCGCATTTGCAACACCCTCATGCTCACCTCCTCTTTGGACTTTTGCCCAGTCTACCATTGGGAATGAGCTATTCCCTGTTATGCATTTATTAAGGATAGTTTAGCCTTGTATTTTTGCTACAAAAACAGGCTCGGAAGCAAAGAATTCAAAGAAGTGATAAAATACAGAAATCGGTAGCAGACACAATGCCCCTGCGCCTTTAAAAAAAAAACCAAAAATAAAACCTAGTAGCATAAAAGACAGGCAAGTGAAAGTCATGGATCAATCAGTAAAGCCATCTGGCAGGCTCCAAAAATCCCCAGGCACATTGACATAACTATTAGAGCCTTTCGGAAGGCAAGCATCTAGCCTCTGGGAGTGAGGGATCAGGCTAATGTGCCAAAAAGCAGGCACTGCGGTACATAAAGGCTCTCCTCCCGCGTCCCATCAGATGACATCCCTTAATGGACGAGACCCATGATCTGCTTTCTCTGCCAGACCTTATGGGACAGTAAATGTAACCAGAGGGGTGTGTGTGTCTAGGACGACTCTGGCGCTGCCAGTTTGGTGTGCTCGTTTCGCCACTGCCAAGTCACCTCTATCAACACACCACCGCCAATTCAACACAGCCAATTCACTGCGGGGGAGCCAGGGGGAGAGCTGGGTGGGCAAGCGAGTGAGCGGGTGGGCAGAGCCACTTCTCATTGTAATTCTCAGCACTTGTACTGATAATCTTACAACCACGATTGAGTCCAATATTTCTGTGGTTAAGTGAGACATTTGTTAAGTGAGTTTTGCCCAGTGGTGAAATCTTTTTTTTTTTTTGCTACGGGTTCTGCGGGCGTGGCTTGGTGGGCATGATGGGTGTGGTTTGGTGGGCATGGCTTGTTGGGTGTGGCATGGCATGATGGGTGTGGTTTGGTGGGCATGGCTTGGTAGGGGTGGCAGGGGAAAGATGCTGCAAAATTTCCATTCCCTCCCCACTCCTGGAGGAAGGATATTGTAAAATCTCCATTCCCATCTCACTCTGAGACCAGCCAGAGGTGATATTTGCTGATTCTCCAAACTACTCAAAATTTCCACTACCGGTTCTCCAGAACCTGTCAGAAGCTGCTGAATTTCACCCCTGGTTTTGCCCCATTTTATGACCTTTTTTGCCTCAGTTGCTAAGTCAATCACTGCAATTGATAAGTTAGTAACACAGTTGTTCAGCGAATCTGGCTTCCCCATGGACTTTCCTTGTCAGAAGGTCACCAAAGGTGATCACATGACCTTGGGACACAGCAACCGTCATAAGTAAGAACCAGTTGCCAAGCGTCTGAATTTTGATCACGTGACCATGGGGATGCTGCAAATGTCGTAACTCTGAAAAATGGTCCCATGTCACTTTTTTCAGTGTCATTGTAACTTTTGAAGGTCACTAAATGAACTGTTATAAATCGAGGACCACCTGTACCTCGGAAGCGCACACCCCTTCTCCAGTTTTTCAAAGGGGACAAAGTCAACTCTAGTACTATCTCTCTCATGAATCCTGAAGCCAGGTGAATAGGTGATCTCTTTTGAGACATTTAACTATGTCAATGCCCTTTTCCCTTCACCCTTCTTGGCATTTGCACAAATGCCTTTTTGATACCAAGGTAAATGTTTCACAAATGAGTGCCTAGGATAAGAGGACATTTTTTTACAGGCGAGAAAAGTGACAGAGTTTAAATCAGCATGTTTGCTCTTCATTTGTGCTAATCCTTATTTGCTGTTCATCCCTTCTTGTATGCAGAAATATATTAATCTGGTAAATGAATGAATGTGTCAACTAAGAGCTTGACAAATAATGAGTGATAAAGAGCAAAAGGGAGCTACTTAAAGGGAACCTTTCAGCTGAAAACAGTTATTTTGCTATTCTTCTTTTTAACTCTTCCATATCAAGTTTCGGGACAAAGATTTTGTGCCAGGATAGCATTGATTGAAATAGAATAGAATAGAATAGAATAGAATGCAATGCAATGCAATGCAATGCAATGCAATGCAATGCAATGCAATGCAATGCAATGCAATGCAATGCAATGCAATGCAATATAATACAATAGAATTCTTTATTGGCCAAGGGTGATTGAACACACAAGGAATTTACCTTTGGTGCATATGTTCTCAGTGTACATAAAAAGACAAGATGCATTTGTCAAGAATCATAAGGAACAACACTTAATGATAATCATAGGATACAAATAAGCAATCAGGTACATAGGTACATACATAAGCAACAAGAAATTAAAGTTATGTTGAATCAAACAAAAATAATTTATTGCTAATGGAGGTTAGGATTAGACTAAGGCTGTTAACAGGCATAAAGCAGCAGATTAAACAAAAAGGCAAAATAAAAATAACATTGAATAAAGGCCATTACAACTAAGGAACACTCATGCTATATCCCATATATTAGCTATAAAAAGGTTGCTGGATTACAGGTCAAGAAAATAAATCAAAGAAAAGGAAAACAATAAAGGAGGATTAGCCTAAACGTCGAGGAAGAGGAACAAGAGGATAAAACTCCAGGTGCTATGAAAAAATATTTTATTATATAACCCATTACATTTCTAAATACATATCCTTCTTCAAGGTCTCTTGTTTCTTAAACATTATTCTTACAATGCACAGAAAGTGATGCCAAATTTGCAGGAATTTTGAAGAAAAGGAGGTTTTAATGAAGGATTTCTATTAAATGTATTCTAATATCAATAGAACTTATACTTGCCGTATTTTTTAGAGTATAAAATACACTCCCCCGCCCCTAAAATAGGGTGAAAATTTGGATGCGACTCATACAACGAATGTAGCCAAAAACGCAAGGCATGGTCTGTGGCAATCCCTGCAACCTGGAACAGCTGATTGGGGGTATTCTTGGAGGCCGATCCACCCGCCAATCAGCTGCTCATACTGAATCAGGCTGCAATAATGTGCTGAAGCTGACCTGGCTGTTTGCTATTTGCTGCAAGGACATGTCAGAGTTTGTAGTAGAAATCACATTCAGAAAGCACACAAATAATTGATTCAGCAGGATTCAATAACTTCTCTTTTTATATAATATGACACATTAAGTAAATATACAATACCGAAAGCAGGTTTTTCAACATAGTTCAGCAGAAGAGAGAAGTTTCACTTTCAGTTTTAGTTTTAGATATCAGCACAGCATGCAGCTTTAGTACAGAACAAGCCACGCCCAGGCTCCTTGTTGTCTCTTTCCTTGTTGCTCACACATTAAATACTGTTTGTTTCCAAACAGCCCTCAACTCTCTCACACACTGACAGGATGCTAGCCAGATGAATACCATGGATGCTGGTAAGCAGAGGCAGAATTTGTTTTTCTTATTTTCCTCCCCAAAATCTAAGGTGTGTTTTATATTCCGGAGTGTCTTATATTCCGGAAAATATGGTATATACTAATGGTATATACTACTTCACAGTGCTTTACAGCCCTGTGTTACAGAGTCAGCATAGTGCCCCCAACAGTCTAGGTCCTCATTTTACCAACCCTGGAAGGATGGAAGGCTGAGTCAACCTTGAGCTGATGGGAATCGAACAGCTGGCAGTCAGCAGAATTAGTTTGCAATACTGCATTCTAACCACTGTGCCACCACGTCTCTTATTTTATTAGATTAGATACATTCTTATTATAATATACCTAATAAAATACATTCCTTTGGTCCCTGGCGTTTGTGTTCTTTTTCTTTCCTTTTTTTTTTGCAGATGGTAATATTCAGCAATAGCTGAATTCAACAGCAATGGCAAATGGTTTTGAACTAGTAAGAAGAAATGAGTATAGGTAGGATGGAGAATATATATTCTCTGCCATTCTTGCCCTGGTAGCATGATAATTGACTTGGTTTCAGCAAATTTGTTCTCCCAGTCAGTCTGCTGGGGCGAAGAGCAAGAAAACTCTGGCTAATCCATGACACAACTGTTAATGAGCAATGCTAGGAATCCTGCAAATTCCTGAGAACATCTAGGCTGCAAAAGCCCAGGCAAAAATGCTGAACCTTGTCTCCAGCTTTTCTGACTGAGATTAAGCCCAAATTGCGTAATACATGGCAAGAATCATGCATTCCATTTGCCAATCCCAGAATAAAGAGATTGTATTCACACTCCTAAATGTTAGAGCCAGCTTGGTCTAATGGTTAAGGTACCAAGTTAGAAAGCAAGATGTTGTGAGTTCAAGTCCCATTTAGCCATGAAAGCCAGCTGGGTGACTTTAGGCCAGTCACTTTCTCTCAGTTCAACTCACCTCACAGGGTTGTTGTGAGGAAAATAGGAGGGAGGTATGATGGATCTGTTCACCTTGAGTTATTTTAAAAAATAATAAAGATGAGATTATAATAAAATAAAATGTAGAATGCTGATTGTGGAAGATATGAAAGAGCTACTAAAGGGGGATTCAGAGAAGCTGTTATACTGAAGATATAGAGAGAAGTGAGAGAAAGAAACTCAACTCCATCTTGATTGTGCTTCATATAAGATGCAGCAGCAAGAAATTTGGGTGAGCGTTCAGGATTCTGTTATTCTTCCCTAGAACAATGAAGGATGGTTCCTTATAGCATGGGAAAGCTAGCTTCTTGATTTAGCTTCTTGTAAAGGGCTGAAACCTGCTGCGGTACTGAATTACACTTACCTTTACATCTTTATTTAAATGTTGCTATTCGGTGGATGCCCCCCAAATATCACGCAATGAAATAGCTGAGTGAAACAATAAAAGATGTAGAAATCTGAGAAATGAGAACACTACGATCAGGAACTAAGTGAAATCTCACTCTGGAACATAAAGAGTTGAAGGAGGGGAAAGCCTTCCAATAGAACAACTGCCCAAATTTGTATAATTTTTCCCAACTTTTAAAAAACAGTCTCACAACAAAGAGAATCCTTAATTCTGTTGCCATAGCTAGAACCTCTAATCATTGACTCAACTTTCTGTTGTCTAGTTACTCTCCAGTTGTTGGACCATAGCACTCATAATTATCATTCTTGGTAGAATTATGGGAAGTGGAATCCATCAAGCGCTAAGGTATTGAAGTCTTTCGACAAATGAAAAGCAAACCATCCTCCTCCTGACTCTTGATTGGCGTATGAAATATGAAAGATAAGCTCACCTACAAAGATGTATCCACATCAGCTGTTTTCTCAATAACCCGCCCTGCCTACTATGAATTGGCTGCTCAGAAACAAATGTGTGCATTGAGCATTGCAATTTAACGAGGGTGACAAGATGTAAAAATGTGGTCTTCATAATGCTATTCACATGTGAAATGTTTTACTGCTGTTGTGATAGCAGCTATGCATGTAGGATTCAGAGCCGCGGTGGCGCAGTGGTTAGAATGCAGTACTGCAGGCTACTTTTGCTGATTGCCAGCCACCAGAAGTTTGGCAGTTCGAATGTCACCGGCTCAAGGTTGACTCAGCCTTTCATCCTTCCAAGGTGGGTAAAATGAAGAGCCAAATTGTTGGGGGCAATAGGTGGACTCTGTAAACCACTTAGAGAGGGCTGTAAAGCACTGCGAAGCGGTATATAAGTCTAAGTGCTATTGCCATTCAACTCAAGAGTAAAAATGCATCTGCAGAGTAATCACTCCTTGGGTGTTTTGGATGCCGTTTCAAGATCCCTTCTTTACACATTTTAATTCTGAGTCTGTAATCACATTTTCAGCCCCAATCATGTGGGAATTCTTTTAAAAACCAAGCTGCGTTTTATAACATTACAACATTGATTAACCAACCATTAAGTGCTTTTTAATTCTAAGCTACCATGCAACCCCAGGCAAAGCCGTTATATGATTCTCGTTAGAAGTCAGCTGCAATTTTATATTGAAGTTGCTTGAAAGCATTTGAGAGCCTTCGTAAATTATTCACTGAAAAAAAGGGGGGGAGGGGGGAGGCGACTGCCAAAGCTAACTTGGCCATTAGGGCAAATCCCAGCAAGTCTTCAACTCATCAATTGAATCCCGAGAGTTATCTATATTTAATAGCAGTGTAAAATCCTCTCTCTGAAGGGTCAGGGCATCAAACGGCAAGAACAGTGATCTTATACTTACAATAGGATGCTTCATGCAATGAATGGAAGGAAAGGATACTTCATCCGAAGGACTTGTAACAGTATATAATAAGATCTCTCTCCACACACACCCCTTCCCAGACCATGTATAATTTTCATTAATTCATTAGGTGACATCAATTAGTGTTGAATCTTAATACCTTAACAGGCCCATAACTCGACCTCCTTCAGGGTAATATGTCCCAACTTTAACCTTTCAGGTTTCCAGTGCATCCATCACTGCTGTCAACAAGTCAGTCATCTTGTTTATTTTTATATTCATTCATTCATTATTTTTACAAATGACTCAAGACAGCTAACATATCCAACATGCCCTCCTACTCCTATTTTTCCCACAGCAACAACCCTGTGAGGTGAGTTGGACTGAGAGAGAGAGAGAGTGGGAGAAGTGGTGGAAAAATAAACAGGATTCTTGAATTTTCAATTTAAAACCCTTTTTGATCTGCTCAGGAACTACCCAAAGGCTGTCAAAACTATTTCAATTCCATCTCACCTTTATCTTTTACGTATGTCAGGGGTGTCCAAACTTGGGAACTTTAAGACTTGTGGACTTCAACTCCCAGAATTCCCCAGCCAGCATGGCTGGCTGGGGAATTCTGGGAGTTGAAGTCCACAAGTCTTAAAGTTCCCAAGTTTGGACACCCGTGACGTATGTCATCATGAAAAAGTTGGATATGAAAACCCACATCTCCCTAAAACGGAAGGCCAGACTGTACCAATTCCACAATCAGGTCTAACATTTATGTTGCTGTGAGAAGTTTCTTAAGTGAGTTTTGCTCCATTTTACAACTTTTCTTGGCGTGTTTGTTAAGTGAGTCACTGCAGTTGTTAACTTAGTAACACGGTTGTTAAATGAATCCTGCTTCCCCGTTGACTTTGCTTGTCAGATGGTTTCCATGACCCTGCAACCGTCGTACATTTTGAACCAGTTGTTCAAGCATCCAAATGGTGTGGATCGTGTGACTGCAACGGTTGTAAGTGTGAAACATGATCCTAAGTCACTTTTTTTCAGTGCCGCTGTAACTTTGAATGGTCGCTAAATGAATTGTTGTAAGTCAAGGACTATCCTGAAAACCACTTTACTTATTTTACTCCATTACCTTACACTGTAAGCCCTAATGGATAAGATGCATGCTTGAACATTCTGCATCTTTTAAGACAGACCATTAGCTGTTCGAAAATTACAGTATCTCCTAGTACTGTATCTGGATGATGTGAATGAATCAGTGGTGGGTTGCAGGTGGTACGCCCTGATACGGGCCTACTGGAGCCTACCCACCCGCCTGAGCTCCTTACCTGTCCTTTAAGCTGTAAGATTCACTGGAGGGCCTCCCATGAAACCAGCCGAATAAGAGAAGACACACAGTGTTCTCGTGATGGGAGCGCATAAGTCTAAACCTACACATCTCTTTTATTGGTTACAAAAGTGGGTGGTTACAGAAGGCAAACAAAGGAATCATAGGGAAGATTATGATTTCATACATAGCAACACTTTACACGTGATTATAAAATGTAGTTACAAGCCAGAGATATCGCAACTTAGAGATGAATACCCAAGAATGGAATGTTATCTGTGAAAAACTCCCTTTCGTACTTGGAAGGTCAGAGAGAAATGTGTTTCTTTGAAGTCTATGTGTCAGTCTTTTGTATATTGAAACCGGAGTATCAGCCTTCACAAGGCACCAGGCTAATTGATGATTGCAACATTAAGCCTTTGGCGCTTCTGTGCAGGCGCATGGCATGTACGGCGCCTGCGCGATGCTTCACCGAACAGCTGGAGTGTTGCAGAGGCTTGCGGAAGCGTCGCAGGCAAGTACGTTGCATGTGCGTGCCAAGTGTGTCCATGTGGGTGATACCGGGCCCGTCACAACCGTACCGGTTGGAACAGGATCCGGAACCCACCATTGGTATGAATGTATGGGTAAAAAGAAAGTAGTCAGCTGTGCAGCCTATCAGATGTAGAGGAAAATTGTGGAGTCAGCATATAGATTTATTATCTCATGTGCAATAGGATAGTAATCTGGATTTAGACTACAGTCCAGAGGTGATATTCAGCTGATTCTGTCTGGTTCGGGCAAACCAGTAGTGGCAGCAGCGAGAGGCTCCACCCATCCGCTCCAACATAATGCACTGTGCATGCTCAGAAGACGGTGTGCATGCGTAGATGTGGCGTGTGTGAGCAAAATGTGTGCACACGCGCTCACATTTGCAAACCGGTAGGGAAGGTAAGTAAATCCCACCACTGCTATAGTCCTAGACTTCAGGTTCTGTTAGCCCCTTGGCACATGAAGACTGAAGAATGCTGATTGATTCATTTATTGAAAAAAGAAAGGCAAAAGGAGCAAAGCATATTATTGCCATGAATAGGGAAACAGCATAAACTTTTGCTCCCATTTCTAACCCAGTTGAACTCAGGACCTTGGCATTGGTAAAATTGTCATGCCAGTGGTTGGAAACAGGAATGCTTCCATTAAAATACAGTAGTAAGTAACCTGATCAGAGCAGCAGTTAGATTGCATAATGCTGTTAGATATGCTTAATCGCCACTGACAGTTTGATGGAAAACAAGATGGAAATAGCTATTGACCTGCTTCTAATACTAGACCTATAGATAAAAATAAACTTTTCGTTTCAGACAAAAAGCGTGACGCTTTGGCGGAGGAAGGGGAGAAACATGACTCATGCGCTTCATAATGAGATTCTACATGTTTCATTTTTAGGAATAAAAATCCCTTTGATTCTAGAGGCTCCGTTCCAGAAGGCTATTCCGACCAGCAGGAAGAGCTTAGAGCAGGGGTGTCCAAACTTGGGAACTTTAAGACTTGTGGATTTCAACTCCCAGAATTCCCCAGCCAGGCTGGCTGGGGAATTCTGGGAGTTGAAATCCACAAGTCTTAAAGTTCCCAAGTTTGGACACTCCTGGCTTGGAGTAAGCTTATAGAACATAAATTAAATGTGATATTTCTTCTCTTTTATTCTGAACTCTCCGGTATCACTATCAATTTTAGTTTATTGTAGTGCCTAAAGCATCCGAACTGCGATATAGAAAATCTGACCAAATCTCCCTCTCAGATAAATATGCCTAGGGCCTAATCTCACTGAGCAACCCCCACCCCCCGCTCTCTTGGAAGGGTAATGCAAAGTGATCTTGCAGGTTGTTGAATTGATCCCTGAAGTGTTATAAAATGCCTACTTGATAGGTGAAAAGGGCTTTAAAACATTAGGTCTGCTCATCAAGGAAAGGATTGTCAGGGGAGACCAGATCTATCTGTACACCGCGGCTGTGGGATGTTGGGAATGGCCTCGAAGGACAAGGAGCTTTACTAAGGCAGCAATCAGATAAACGGGGCTTGAGCCCATTCCAAAAAATTAATTTGAGAAAACATCTTCAGCCCTTTCTTAGTTCACAGAAAGATAAAGCAAGGGAGTGGAAGGAGCACATCCTGACCTGCAAGATTCTGTACTAATAGCTGTTGCCATAAAACTATTCCTGGCCCAAACTGACATTGGAACTGTATGGGAGAAAAGCAAAGCTACTAAATTGATTAGAAATGGGAAAAACAGCAGGAGGGAAAGCAAGCAAAAGGGCAGGTTATATTGGTCCCATGATGTCTCATAATTATAGGCAATGACTTTTTATGCTTTGAAGCAGAAGATGGGAAGGAATCAAACATGGCTGTGAAGAGTATGAGTTTTTTCAGTGAGGAAACAGACTCATAATCTCCAATACAAGACAAATATACAGAGAGAGAGAGAGAGAGAGAGAGAGAGAGAGAGAGAGAGAGAGAGAGAGAGAGAGAAGGGGGGAGAGAGACAGACAGACATGCACGTGCGCGCGCGCACACACACACAGAGACAGAGAGAGAGAGACACACAGAGAGAGAGAGAGATGGATTGAGTAGCCAACAATGTTTTGTCCCACAGTTATTTCTTATGTTAAATAAATATCACAGTTATTTTATCTGAGCAACTATATTAGTTCACACAGAAGACACTTTTTCTATGTTCATGCCCCTTACTGAACCAGGAAACTCTAATTTATTTGACTGCTGAAGCTCTGGTCTTCTTTATTTATTTCCTAGTCACAAGTAACTTGAATCATCTTGTATATATAAAGGTCCATGTGCATTTCAAACATCTCTTCATATCACTTTTAATAATAATGTTGCTGTTGAGTTATATGGTTTTCCTTGCAGCATTTTATTATATTTTTATCTATGCTAAATCAAAGACCTTTATAGGCTGGTTAAGGATAACGCTGAAATTAATTTTGAAGATACTGAAAATAACAATCCCTGCTGCTATACAAATAAAATAACAACAATGCCATTAAAATACAAAGCCTAAGAATAATATCCCAACCATTAAAATATTCAATGCAAGACACTTAAAAGGGATGCAAAACAAAGAACACTCATATATAATTAAAATTAAACGAAAAACAAAAACTCTAGAACAGTTTTTGTCAAACTTGATTTCATTGAGGGCTGCCTCAGGGTTGTGTTTGATCTTGGGGGAAGGGATTGGAGGGCGTGGCCAGCTCAATGTCACTCCTGTTGGGGGCACTTGTAGTGGCCCAAGCACTCTGCCAGCAAAAACAGACCTTAGGAGCCCATTTTTGCTGACAGAAGCACCGAGGACCGGTCCTTCGCTGTTTCCAGGGTGGCCCCACAGGCCATATCTAACTACCCCGAGTTTGACACCCCTGGCCTACTTCTTTAATGCAATGTGCTATGTCTCATTTAGATTCTGTCTAGCTTATTCTCTAACTATAATAGCTACATTCTGTCTAGCTTATTTTCAGACGGTAAATATAGTAAATGCTTATCAGACACTCTGCTTGCAATGTGACAGATCATAATTGATAGGGACTTTTTCTCATTTTCAGAGACTTGATATATAATATACCGACTGCAGCACATTTCACCCATCATCGTAGTGACATTTCAACAGCCTCTTAAAACACTTTCTAAATACTGACTCTTTAATAATGCAGGCTTGTGTTTTCCACCCCAGTAGACTGAAAGGCTGCAGAACTCCCAATATTCTGATCCTTGTAAGGGAGCTAATTTTTTTAAAGCAGCAATAAAAGAGGCAAGAGGAAGTTTGCTCAAGTATAAAGTGTGTACTCTGCATACTCAGTCCTTGCGTCCCTAAGTGGGACAAAACAACATCATGTCAGAAATTGTAGGAGGCATCATTAGGCTAGTAGCACCATAGATTGACCAATTTATTGTGTTTCTAAAGATAAAGATGCTCGGAAGGTTAGCTTAGCTGCTGGAGATGGCATCCAATAATATGCTAGAGATGGTTTGCTACCAGCTTCTTCCATAGTCTTTTTTTACCTCAATGTGTAAATATGAGATGAATTCCAGCACATTTGCTGTGTTGCCCCCGGCATACAGCCAGAAAACAGCTGATTGTTGAGGACTCCAAAACATCCAGTGTGAAATGCCAAAAGGATTTTATTGAATAAATATGAGAAGATTTAGAGAGAAAAATATACCAACCCATATCTCTTCAGTTTACCAGGAACCCACCAAATGACAACTGCAGCCCCCATAGAGGTGGCATTTTATCTTCTAGAGCTTTGGCTATATAGATATGGGAAACATTGATTCTAGTGTATGACAGTTGCTCTGCCTACTCTTAGTCGCTGTTAGATTAAGTTTTTCGGGTTGCCCTTTTAATCTTAGCTATTACAAATAGGAATACATATAAAAGACTCAGGATTTATACATGATTTATAATACAAATAATAGGACCTGCAAAGCTTGCTATAGTAAGTAATTTTTTCTAGGTTTGTGTTTGGAGGAACTTACAGTACTGGTTTGTTAAGTTACACACATAGTGCCTGAGCTGATTTAAATCTTATAGGTGCAAAAAGTGGGGGAGGGATGAGATCAAGACTACTATCTCATTTTCAATACAACTTCCCAGTCAATCCAACACTCTGGGAATTCTTGTGTGGTTGCCTCAACCAAGTATTAAACTGAATTGACCTTGATTAAAATCTGACATCTTTCAGGGTCAGCTAGGTGCTGCCATCTGCTGAGAGTCATTGAAAATCTTTAATTATAGTAAATTAATCCAGCCAAGTATTTTTTTTTTTTGCCTTCATCCTGTATGGTGTTAGTCTGTCTCCCAGTCAGCTAACCTAACCCATCCTCCTCAACTGTCAGTATAGAGCAAAGCCAAAGGGGATAATTCTGTGTAATGTAGTTTAGGGGAAAATAGGGTCTGACCGTCCTCAGGAATGTGGAAATCTGGGGTTGTCTTCCTTTATGAATTGAGAAGATGTTCTTGACGTTCTTGAAGAACATCTTCTCAATGTTGAGAAGATGTTCTTGAAGAACAGTTTTTAAATGCAGAATGGCCAACTGCTCAATTTGCTAGTCTAGTTGCTGAGCCTCATCTTCATGGTTTCCTCTTCCTCAACTGATTCTTTGTCTCCAATTCAGCTGCAACATTGCTGTTCAACTTGTCTTTGGGTCTTTTTGGTGCTAAGTCTCCTCTGAGGCAAGTTCATCAGATCTTGTTACGCGGCAAAAATCAGGACCATTATCATATTGTTTCTAGAAATGGAGTTGGCTGAAATGGCAAAACTGACTACTCTGATTAAAGAAAAAAAAAGTACTTTTGTTTCCACACGGAAATCACTTCTGAAGTCCATGCGTGAGGTGGAAAAGAATGTAATTTTGACTTTGGGTTTTACAGATTGGATTGATAGATCTTTATAGAAATGACTTGTTCTACATTGCATTGGCATCATTCAGTCTCAAAAGACTATGGTATCATGCTCTGGGAAGAGGTCAAAGCTGGAGTGTCCTCTCCAGAGCACGAGGCCTGGGTAGATTAATATGGAGGATAGACTGTTACCCAAGCAGCAGATTCCCCCCCTCTTCACGTTGCTGAAATAGTCCAATGGAAAGGCAGAGCTGATATGATTGGTTACAGGAGTTACAGTCCCGAACTGCTTCCGGGACTCCGGCTCCAGATTTTGCCTCGAGGTTGACTCCTGAAGCCTTTTCCAGTAGTGGATATAGCCACAAGGCAGTGGAGGTTTGTAATCAGAGTTTCCCTTCTCCTAGAAGAGGGTTCTGCTGCTTTTAACTACTGTTAGGGCGTCTTCCGCCTTCAAAACCAGTGATCGTTTTCTCCTGTAACCCTGGAAAGGAACCCTTTCAAGGTACTACAAGCCGGGCCAGCTGAACCAAGATTTTTTAAGGAGGTGTTATTCCTCCATCACTCACCCTTTGTCCTGGCTTGTGACAGGCATAGCCTGGCTTCCCAAACGTTGGGCCCAGGATGATGGGTTTGTTCTAATTATTATGGAAAAACAAAACGCTGTGATTTGATATTAATGCCCTATTCTACTGCAACCGAGAGTTGGAAGTCTTTTCTTTTCTCTACCTTTCCTCCCTTCTCTCTCCCTTCCCTCCCCTTTCACTGCTCTTTTATTTACTTTTGTATTTTACATTTTATAATACTTTATAACTTAATAAAAATGTTTGATATTGTTTCTAGAAAATTTTGATGCAGGTAATCCTCAGCCTGTAACCACAATTCAGCCCCACATTTCTTTGGCTAAATGAGACAGTCATTAAGTGATTTTACCCCATTTTTACGGTCTTGTCATAGTTTTTAAGTGAATCATTGCAGTTCTTAAGCCTTAAACTACTGTTTGCTTCCCCATTGATTTTGCTTGTCAAAAGGTCACAAAAGGTGGTCACATGACCCCAGGACATGGCAACCATCATAAATATGAATCAGTTGCAGTGACGTGCGGTGAGGTTTATGGCTGGTGAGGCTGGTGACATCATCAGGAAGGCAGGGAATGGAACCACGTGTGCTGGAGGCTCAGGCTGCCTCAGCCTCCAGCACACGTGATCCCATTCCCCGCCTTCCTGAGCGTGCTCCGCCGGCTCGCGCTCCGCAGTCCTCGAAAGCGACTGGGGAATGACGAGAACTTTCCTGCCTCTGCTGGGTTTCGCGCACTCCTTGCGACTGCAATATGCAATATGCAGTCGCAAGGAGCGTGCAAAGTCCAGCAGAGGCAGGAAGGTTCTCGTCGTTCCCCAGTCGCTTTCGTGCCTTCGTCATCCGGGAGCGCCAACAACATTTCTGCCTCCGCCCTCCGCAGCTCCCGGGCGCGCCCAGACAGATGTATATAATATTATAATCTTATATATATATATATATAATCTTATAAGATTCTAAGTGCAGTGACCGAACCTACTTATGATAAGGAAGAGAACCCGTGGCTTAGTGGTTAAGACTCCTGCCTAAGATATATACAGCCCGGGTTCTAATCCCAGTAAGGGTATGGCTAGCTGATGAGAGCTAATTAGCTCGAAATAGATCTATCCTAGTCTCCCTTTATTTATTTATCAGTACAATTACAACACACACATTATATATATATATATATATATATATATATATATATATATATATATATATATATATATATATGTGTGTGTGTGTGTGTGTGTGTGTGTGTGTGTGTGTGTGTGTGTGTGTGTGTGTGTGTGTGTGTGTGTGTGTGTTTTCGTAGATTTTCACGGGTGTAGGTATGCTGGTTTTGTTGTATTCGGGTCTTTTTCCGTGTAAGGTTGAGATTGTCTTTGCAACGTTTCGGCAGGATCACACCTGCCATCTTGGGGGCACCATAGTAACTTTCACGGTCACTAAATGAACTGTTGTAAGTCAAGGACTACCTGTAAATGAAAGAAACAATCAACCAATAAAGAGGAAGTGGAAGGAGATTTACAGGAATTCTCTTCAGAAAAAAAAAGATTATAGTTTGGGTACATTTTAATGTTAAAATAAGTTATGTCTTCTAAGTATGATGAATTTCAACCAAAGGTACTCTAAAATGAAATGCTGAAAAAAGATTCATTGGTTTCCTGGCAACTGGAAATCATTCATTGCTCATAAGTTCAATATTCAAACAGTGGCTTTGACAGGAGGAAAAAATAAGTCTGAATGGATTAATTGCAGAAAGAATGGGATTAAAATCCCCAGTGAGAGCTTTCAACATGTCTTGGTGACTTGCCACTTCATGAGTATAACAAATGTTACACCTCCTTGCATCTAAGGACTGTTGCTTGTACGGGAATTGGAACCAGATGCAAGGAGTGCATTCTGTAAGTTCTTCCAGCTGAAACAATGGCTCCAGGCCTACTTCCAAATCCAGTTTTAAGAACTGTGCACACCTAAACATTTGCATTAAGTTAGGAACACACATTCCCTGGTAAGCTTCCAATGTCCTGTCCCAGTTCCCACTCTCCTTTGAGGTGAGAATGTCAATCAGAGGTGGGTTTCACATAACTTTACCACTGGTTCGCCGTGCACCGAAACTCTGAGCTTCAGGAGCATGTGTGCCTTCTATGCATGCACTTTGCTTGCACGCGCAGCTTACATGCATGTACACTGCTTAGAAAACATGGCTAAATAGGGCGGCATAGAGCTGGGGCTGGTGGGCGGACGGGTCTGGGTACCACCTGCAGGTCGCCACTACGGGTTCGCTTGAACCAGTCCGAACTGGCTGAACACCACCACCGAAGTCAATGTAAAAAATGTGCGGATAACCTTGTGAAATGAAGGGAACAAATGCTGCCTAGGAAGCAATCGTACAAGTGAGGCAGGAGTCCCCAGTGGCTTAATGATCAGAGAAAGAAACTTAGGAAGGGCTCACCTTAATGGGTGAAACAGTTAAAACCGATGGTGAAAAGTTTGCACTCTCAGACTCTGTTACTGATGCCTTACAATAAAGTAGAATTAGCCCATGTAGTCATGTTTCCTGTGTTGTTTACCTAGGAGGCCGACAAGCAATGTGAAAAGCCCTTCTCCTTTGTGGAAATCCATTCTTCATTCAACAGGTTGTCTCTGACTCCATCTTCATTTTCCTTTTACAGGTGCCAGGTGAAAGCCTTTGTATAGCCCTATGTTTTTCAAGTGTACAATATCATGCTGGCTTTTTGCCTTATTTATAGCCCTGCTGTGCTAATCTTCCAGCACCTTCTATTATTCCCCTTTTTTTTAAAAAAAAAAAGCTTCTGTAATTAAGCTGCTGTATGCCAACTACTCTGGGAGTGCTTAGAGTTAATTTAAAAAAATGCAGGCATGGTTCCTATAAAGGGATGAAATTAACAAGTGAACTGCGATGTCAAATTGGAGTGTTAAGGGAGAAGTGAGGATAGTTTAGCTTTGAGTCCATCCCAAGAACTGAACATTCTTTGTATAGAATTTGGCCTTGCACCTTAACTTTCACACTCTTTTATCAAGAGGGATCAATAATCTAGGAAACAGTTGAAAGAAAAGATCTGTTGGGAGGTGCTACCCAGGGATACATTGCTACAGTGGACATTTAAACAAAGCTCATCACAATTTTTCCCCCTGCAGATAAAAATGGCTGTAGATCAGTGTTGGGTTGCTACCAGTTTGGACCAGTTCGGCTGAACTGGTAGTGGTTTGGCGGCCTGGGTCGCTGGAACAGGCAGCGACCCAGGCCTGCCACGCCCCCGAACCGGTTCTCCGGGCAGCGCTATAGATGCCGCCATCTTGGTTTTTGCTTCTGCGCAGGCGCAGAATAATTTTTATTGCGCTGCGCATGCGTGCACAGCATGCATCAAGCACACAGCATGTGCAGAGTGCCCACAAGCGACATGGCAGGAGTCCCTGGCGGAAGCCACCACTGCTGTGGATGCCAGAGATCCTAGTTCCATATGGGAAAAAGTTATCAGAAGGAATCAATGAGAGTGATATAGACAGTCCACACTTCCTTAAATTCTCAGAGCAGGGGGATATGGATGTTACATTATGTCAGGTCCCCATATACAGGGTTTTACTAGGTTCATGCTACTAGATTATCAGAAGGGATTTTTTTTCCCTGTATGGCTTCCAGAGATTGAATATATAGCCCATTATCAGAAAATTGCTATGGCAACCTAATCTCTATTTAGGGCAGAGATGTGGGATCTAATTTGGATTGAAGATGGGGGATGCACAGTTCTCGTTCTCTCTCTCTCTCTCTCTCTCTCTCTCTCTCTCTCTCTCTCTCTCTCTCCCTCCCTCCCTCCCTCCCTCCCTCCCTCTCTCTCTCTCTCTCTCTCTCTTTTCCCCCCCCTCAATGGACATGTCAGAGAATTGTGCAGCAGGCGTCCAAATGAAGTCAAAGACACAGACACCAAGTTGTAGTTTTATATAAATAAATAATTTTTGCATCTACGTATATACACTAAACAAGACAATCAAGCAAACTCCCCCCTCCACGCTTACAGCAACCAATCCCAGCGCAGATTGCCTCATGCAGGAGCCAAATTTCTCCACACAAACAAACACAATCGTATGTTCTGGTTCACTGGAAAACCCCACTGCTCCAGCTACTAAATTTAAATTTCTTTTAAACAGGACAGATTAAGGATTTATGGGAGAGCTATTGCTGTTGATATACTCAAAGCCTGGAGGAAGCTACTTTTTTTCTTCATTGAGAAAGATAGATCAATACTTTACCGCTTCCAGTTCTCTCCCCAGAGAGGATTCTAAGTGCAGTGACCGAACCTACTTATGAGCATTTTGTGATGCTGGTGGATCAGATGAAAATGAGAGAGAAAAGAGGAGAAAAGATAGAACAATTCAGCTGAACAGAGAACCCATATTCATAGCAAGGTCCATACAGTATGGTCCTATATATGTTTCTGGTTTGCTAGCAGACACTTAGAAGTCTCAGGAAGTAACAAAGGCATTCAGGAATCATTAAGACCTTACGGAAGCATAACCATAAATAGTCTCCTATGGGTAAACAGGACTTTTCCCCAAAGACTCCCTGTTGAAGGAGTTGTAGTTCTTTCAAGCTCATGTCTTATGTAGAGACAAGAAAATGCATTTTAAAACTATAAATCTGGCTGAAGTCTCACTGACTGATGGCTTTGTATATGTGTGTTTCATACAAAAAACACTTGCTCTTTATAAAATACTAGTTGATAACCTGGCATTGGCTGGGTATTTATTTATAGGGGAGAAATGTCCAGACCAAACGTAATTTCTAATGTTGCATTTTCCCCCTTACCAGAGGGAGCCCCCTTGTGGAGTACTGTGAAGCTGTTACCATGGCAACTCCACTGTGCTGTACAGTAGAAGCCATTTTAAGGCACAACAGGCTGTATCTTAAGAGAACACACACCCGGAGGGATGTTAGGGGTGTCTTATCCCTGCAGCATTTTTTTCCCAGAGAGTAAGTCATCTGTGTACCAAGTTTGATTGAAATTGCTCAAGGCATTCCAGAATTATGCTGGAACATATTCTCACACACACACACACACACACACACACACGCAGATAGATGATAGATAGATAGATAGATAGATAGATAGATAGATAGATAGATGATAGATAGATAGATAGATAGATAGATAGATAGATAGACAGACAGACAGACAGACAGACAGACAGACAGACAGACAGACAAACAGGTGATAGATATGCTGAAAGTAATAGAGACTATGTAAGAGGATCATCAGAAATGAAATATTTTAAATAACCAACAAAGAGTACTTGCAGAAAACCTATTAGCATAGATTCCCAGGTAGAGAGAGAAATGTCTGTGTTACAGTAATTCTGCTTTTGCCTTTTATCTTGCCATATGAATCAAGAGGAACAAGCAGACCTGCTCAGAAAGCAATATATTTCAATAGAGTGGAACCTTGTGCAAATTGTCTTGTCTTCCACCTGTTCCTCATTTGTCCAAATTCCATCTCCTTATTGAATCTGAACCCTTCTTTCTGTATCCCTGCTGCAGCTCCCAGAACACCTGGTTTTGTTGTGACTTTGGAGCTCAAAAAAGCCTCAAATGTTGGTTAGAAGTTAGGAAAAGGGTATCCAATGTCCAATTCCCTTCTGAGGTCCAGTTCCATCTTCAGTCTACAGTGAAATGAAATCAATATATTGTGTTGTTTCCACCGATTCAGGGATTGCTCTCCAAAATCATTTGTGCCTCTGGTTTTACCACTTTTTGTCATATAAAAGCGTGCATCCATCTTTCAATCCTGTTTTCATCTGATTTTTTTTTCCTTTCCCCTTGGGACCTTCCAATTAACCCGCAAGCTGCATACGATTTATCCTTGGAGAAAATAATCATGATAATCAAAATACAAGTTTCCACCGCCATTATTCATGCCAACCAGTAATTGCGGCATAGCTAGAATAATGACTAATGAGAGTTCAGAATGTGCTGACAATCAAAAGTAACAAGGGATGCACTGAATGGAACAAAGGAGCATCATCTATCTTATTTTTAATGTTTTCATTTCTTAAAGAAAAATGAGACCATTATCGGTGAATGAATATTGAGATGCTCCTCACCTTTGGAACCTTGAGATGTATTTGCCTTGCCTTCTGGACAAAGAGTGAAAATGCCTGTAGAATTATAGATTTGGAAGGAATCTTGGAGGTCTTCTAATCCAACCCCCTATCCTGTGCAGGAATCCTGCACAGGATAAAAGCAGCACCTTGAATTGGACCCAGAAGCAAACTGACAACCACTGGAGGAGAAGTATAGCATGTACTGCCCTAGGAGTACACATAGAGGCCCAGGCCACTGCTTTCTGCACTGGCTGAAGCTTCCAAATATTATTCAAGGGCAGCTCCATGCAAAACGCATTACAGTAGTCCAGTCCAGAAATGGCTAGAGCTTGTTGGTGTAGGAAGATGTGGGAGCAAACTAGATATCTGGATCAGTGGTGAAATTCACTTTTTTTACTACCGGTTCTGTGGGTGTGGCTTGGTGGGCGTGGCAGGGAAAGGATACTGCAAAATCCCCACCCCACTCTGGGACCAGCCAGAGGTGGTATTTGTCGGTTCACCGAACTACTCAAAATTTCCACTACCGATTCTCCAGAATCTGTCAGAACCTGCTGGATTTCACCCTTGATCTAGATGTTTATGACTATGGTTTCACCTTAGCTGTCTTTCTACCTAGCTGTCAGAACTTTTTACCCTGAAGGAAAAGGCAACTTAGGCAAAGAAATAAAAGAGCCAACAACAGAGAAAAGAGATTGTAAACAAAATCTCAGGTCTAGGAAAGTAGTAAACGTAAGAAAGAGATTTAACCTAACCCTGCCGTAATTCTGCATGGTATTAGAGAGAAAGAAACTATGCCAAGCTTTCAAGAGCCACTTTCAAGATTCTGATCCTAAGTAATAAAGAGTTCTAGTAGTCCTTGTGGAGTCTGTTTTCTGACCTGGGCTATCTTGAAAGAATAACATCAGTCTTTGTTTACAGTCTCTTTTATCTTCTCTGATTCCCTTGACACACTCTCAGTATTTCTAAAGAAATGCAGCCTCATACATTGATAGATTTCCAGGAACCTTTTATGAACCAGAACATGATAACGATCAAGAATGCCTCCTTTATGTCTTTATACATGTGGCTTTTATGGGCAAAAGAGCATTTCCACTTAATACTGAAGTTCTCTGTTAGACTGTACAGAATTGTCCTCTGAAATAGGTAAGTAAATCAAAGCAGAAACCAGTGGAACGGCTTGCCTTCAGAAGTTGTGGGGTGCTCCATCACCGGAGGCTTTTAAGGAGAACCTGGACAGTCTCTGGTTTGGAATAGTATAGGGTTTCCTGCTTGAGTTGGACTAGAAGACCTCCCCAAAGTGTCCATTCCAACCCTGCTATTCTGTATACTCTTTGGGTAATCAAGATGAATTTTGGAGCTTTCCTCTGCTGTTTAACTACACATTCCCCTTTTAGGGCTTTTTATGCAATTTCTGTTCCAAAATGGTAGAAAGCTCTTCTATCCATGTGTAGAAATCATAGTTAGAAAGATCTCCAAGGCTTGCAAAAAGGGAATTTTGGATGGTAGTCACATGCAAGAAGAAATGGTAGCAAGGCCTCCCCCCCCCCCAATTGGATTTTGCGTATACCACCTGGATCAGTAATTCCATCATAGGATATCAATTGCAATGATAATACTAGAATTCCTCCAGTGTACATGTATGGTGGTGAAGTTGACCTGATCTAGGCTGTAGAAGACTATTTCTGTGTCCATAGAAGGTGGAAGACACCACAACTAAGCCGAACATCTGCAGTATTTAAGAAATGCATTTTATACGGTTGGAAAGGCGGAAAAAGATGTGGGATGCAATGAAAAAAAATAGTTCATAAAAAAAGTAAGCAAAGGCATTAGATAAGCCTTTTTTCTGCTAGTTATAGTAAGCCAAAGACTATTAAAATACAAGCATGGCCTTGTGCTCTGAATTTAATATTGAATTACTTCCATCTCAGCCGTCATGCTGGTTCCTAATTTAGTAATGAAATTTGTTTTAAATAGTGTCAACCTTTTCAAACCATTTTCCTCTATGATGTACTGGGCTACACATCCCATTTTCTGTGGGCCGCACATAACCCAACACGTCTTAAAAGTGCTAAGCTGGGTATTTGTCATACACTTTGTTCAGATAATCTTTTGCACAGAAACAGCTGTTGCGGTCAGACTCGGTGGATGCCACTTTAGGGAATTATGATATGTAGTAGATCTTTTACAGCTGTAATATACAACAAAGTCAACGAGGTGTTAAATATGTTTCAGTTTTCTGGCCCATTCTTCAATTCCATTTCTTGTATTTATCTTCAATATAGTTGAGCTGAAGCCCATACACATACTTACACATGCTTAATGATTTTTTCTTAAAATTTAAGTTTAGTGTAGGCATGAAACATACATAGCTAATAATTTCCTTTATTTAGAATCTAAGACGAGAAGGTCTTTATACTTTACATATAATAGGAAGGAAGGAAGGGATAGGTAGGTAGGTAGGTAGGTAACAATGAAAGATAGATAGAGGTACTATAGATATGGTAGACAGTAGTGGTGGGATTCAAAATGTTTTACTACCGGTTCTGTGGCATGGCAGGGAAAAAATACTGTAAAATCTCCATTCTTGAACTACTCAAAATTTCCCCTACCAGTTCTCCAGAACTGGTCAGAACCTGCTGAATACCACCCCTGGTATTCAGGTATTCTACCAGAGGTGGTCTACCTCTGGTAGACAGATATGATAACAAAAAAGAATATACAAAAAGCTGAAATGAAATCATGCATTGAATGATAGATTTCCACTGAACACAGAATTGATCTGTAAGGCAGATAGGCAGTTTCTAAACATGGTAAATAAATTAAAAATAAATAAACATGTAATAAGTATACAAAATTCAGATCATAGAACTATGCTAAGAGCCTCCAAACAATAGTGGCAATGGAACAGAATATGAACAGAACCCTCCTGAAAACTTCCAAGGTTACATCTGCTAGTAGAAAAAGAATATTTTTCTCATACAACCTACTGGGATTGTTAAATGACAAGGGCATTATTAAAATAGTATGCAAAGGAAAATGTGTGATGACTTCATCTCTCCAGCTGGGCAACAACAAAGTTACATCTGTTCTTGTGAGTAAAACATTAAATCTTCAGATCATATAAATCTTTTTCATCTCTTTATAAGGAATGTGATTTCCCAATTTATGCACTGCATTCCTTAGGGCAGCTGATATAACGTCTCTTTTAATTATACAAAGAAAGCTTAGAAATGAGATATAATTCATAATAATCTGTTATAAATTGTCATATTAATTAACGAAAACATATTCATGTTTTTTTTTTCATTTTTATATTTCTGAGTTGCAGACTGTGTTTAAATATTACTAGGGAATGTTTCCCTGATATTTTTTTTAATAAAAAAAGTATGTATATATAGATATATAGCTATTACAGACGCACATACTTAGGAGTGAAGGAAGTTCAACAAACCCAGTGACCAAAATCCAAGGAGATAGTGGTGTCTCATGGGGCGCTATCAAACTTGGCAAGATGGCAGATGAAGTGTGGCATTGCAAGCCCTGTCCCTTTTGAATGTGTACGCGACATTCACACATGTGCAAAAGGAAAGGTATGCACTTCAACAGTATCCACCATCTCAGTATCCACAGGAGCTGTGGTGGCGCAGTGGTTTGAATGCAGTACTGCAAGCTACTTCTGCTGACTGCTGGCTGCCAGCAATTCAGCAGTTCAAGTCTCACCAGGCTCAAGGTTGACTCAGCCTTCCACCCTTCTGAGATAGTAAAATGAGGACCTAGATTGTTGGGGGCAATAGGCTGACTCTTTAAAACTGCTTAAAGAGGGCTATATATGTCTAAATGCTATTGAGTTTGTTGCAGCAATCAAATCCAGAAAGCACACACAGGTAACTGATTCAGCAGGATGAATTAACTTCTCTTTATATATAATATAACACATGAAATAAGTATACAATACCCAAACAGGTTTTTCCAACATGGTAGCAAATACGAGCAAAACACAGGCAGAGAACAGTTTTGAGACTCAGAGCTATAGAGCTAAGCCATGCCCAGGCTCCAAACTGTCTCAGCTCCCATTGACTGACCTTGTTACTAAGCCCTTCATGAATATACACTGACTCTATCTCCATATTGCCATGGACTATAGTGCCCTACCTCCACAGCTCAAGTTTCTTTTCAATGGAAAACATGCACACTATACCCAGTTCATAAAAGAGCCAGCTCTTTTTAACACTAGCTAACAAAGGATGCTTAATAGAACTGATACACACACACATACGCATGTGTACACATACTTTTCAAAACCAGGCCTGTTGTGTTTAAATATACTTGGAGGAATCTTAAGGGATGACTTAGCATTTACAATATTAAGCCACCCATTTCACTTTAAATTCAGTACAGTAGCTATGACACCTATGGTCAATAATACATTCCAAGCCTCCCTTCCCACCCAAAAAATAAGCAACAGAGCTTGCCTAACTTCCTGGGGAAACAGCCAGATCTTCAGACCTTACACTAGGCTAGTATGGGCTGTGTTGTACAGATATGTTGCTCAAAGCAGGTGTTGCAACAGAGAAGGTAGAACTCCTGGGTCCAACAAGATGACACTGTATAAGGATGTTCATCCATCATATTTGAATAGGACCTTGACATCTTGGATGTCAAGACTTGCATGTGAATTGGATTAAAGTGAGGGAGAGGTGCACAGAGTCAGCCTCACTCTCTCTTCCCAGATTCCATCTTGCTCCAATAGCAGGACAAGAGTCAAGACAGTTGGAGATGGGCGGGGCACAGTGGTTGACCAGGGTGTCTTTCGTGTCTTGCCATGCTCTTAGTGTACCACATCTCTTGCAGAGACCGCCTTCATGACCGTTGTCCTATTCTAGTAGGTTTCATCAGCTCAATCTGCTGGAATCTGTCTTCACGTGGTCGGGATAGACAAGTCCCTAACTCACCAAAGGTCAATGAACCAACGGCTACTCTCAACCTGGTTTGGCCAGGCGGGGTGTGGCCACTGTGCATGCTACAGCTACTAGGAGCCACAGGTAAGAGCGGAGTGACAGGTAGGGACCAAAGGTGGACAAGCTGCCCCTAAAGTTGCCCTAAAACGAGCTGCCCTAAAAGGACACGACATGCCCCTACACCAGAAATGCTACCCCTCCCTGAACACTCCATACACACTGTATAATAAAGAAGACCTGAAGCATCTCATCCTTGCGGCAATGAAGGGAAGAAACCAGGGCATTATCAGAAACCTTGCCATTTGTTACTTAAAGTCAGGAGGTAATAGTGCATCCCTCTCCCTTCCCCGGCCATCAATCTTCCTTCCCCATCCTATTTCCATATTAACCAGGGCAAACTCCTACATGCCTACCTATAAATGTAAAGGTTACAATGCTAACAAAAGGTTCTTTTCACCATAATTTTCAACCCTTCCTAACATCCTAAATAAGGCTTGTGTTAATTTCCCAGGGACATTCCTTTAAATAGTGACAAAAATAAGTGTGAAGTAGAAGTGCCGTTACCCTGAAAACTATATTTAGTATGACATTTTGCAGTGGGAAATCTGAAAGTACATAGTATCCAACAACTAAATAAAGAACTTGCCCATTGCTTTTCGATAATTTCAGAGCAGCCATTACTGCTCATTAGGTTAATAATATCCATTTAAAAGTCGTTTCTAGAGCTCCGGTAAGCGATCGTAACAAACAAGCTGCCATGGTCTGTTGTGCTCTACTTCCACAGCCCGAGTTTCTTTTTAATGGGAAACAAATCTCAAAATGCTTCATTAAAAGTAACATTATTTTGCCACAATAAACCCAGCAAAATGTAGGGCTCAAAAGAGTCCTTCGGCTTAGTGCTGTACTAGTGTTTGTTAAAGGCTAAGTTGTCTTCACAGTAGATGAGGAGATCCTGTGGCAGTTTTTTTTGGAAAAGCTCCAGATGATTCTCTAATGTTTAAATTTGCTTTAAAGGAAAATGTTTGGCAGCAATGACATGTGGCCACATCATTCTTCCTTCCAGGCCAGAATTAAAGTTGACAACTTTATGGCAACTTTCCTCAACCCTGGTAGACTATAGATGTACAATGTAAGATGTATAGATATACAATCATCTTCCTTTCTTTCCCACAAACAGAGGAATTGCAATCTAATTCATCTGGAAAAGTCTATTATTGGGGGATTTCCAGAGAGACCCAAAACACAACATACTTACTCTTTTTCCCTCAATGGAAGGGCTTACCTAGGCATATTTTAACATGAAAAGACATGTGATGATTTTAAGAAAAGCCACTGTTTTTTTTCCCCCTTTTTTTTGTTCGGCAATTTCATAGTGCAAGAAAGCAGGCATCTGAGATGTCCCGCTAAGAACAGAAGAGTCTGTTTTTTATTGAGCTAGACAAATGCTCCATCTATGTCAAAGTCACAGCGTCACATTGAGCCGAGGTGGCACAGTGGTTAGAGTGCAGCACTGCAGGCTTCTTCAGCTGACTGCTAGCTGCAGTTTGGCAGTTCAAATCTCACCAGGCTCAAGGCTGACTCAACCTTCCATGCTTCCAAGGTGGGTAAAATGAGGACCTAGATTGTTGGGGGCAATAGGCTGATTCTGTAAACTGCTTAGAGAGGGCTGTAAAAGCACTATGAAGCGGTATATAAGTCTAACTGCTACGTACTATTGCCGTCATGTGATGTTTCGTGATGATTTTTCTATTCATGGAGCTGGAGTGGGCATGGCCTATGTAGGACACATCCAGCTCAGGGGCCTCCAGTTTGACACCCCTGAATTTTCTATCTCATATTCCTTATAACCATTGAGAAGGCAGGGAAATCAATCTGATAAATTTGCATTCAATTCATATGGTATATTTATGACATCATAGAAAGGCGGCTCACACCCAATCAGGGTATTTATTTATTTATTTGACTCACTGGTGCCTAAAACGACTAGCATTGGATCACCTGGGTATAAAGCAATTTCTTCCTTGGAACATCTACTACTGAACCAAGGACTTTAAGGGGGAGGACATATGCAGAACATGTGTCCTCCTCCTTAACTATTCCTTTGCTTTTACTCAGAAGTAATTAGGACTCACCCTGGAATTTATGCATAAAGATAGTCAGACAGATGAGTTTGCATGGGGGAAGAATTTCTAGCAAGATTCCAACTGGAGAATAATTTTGTGCAAGTTAAGGAGGTTGGCCACTTGAAATCCCTTTGTAGACTTTCCAAAAATAAACACAATAGATCCTTATTCAGTTTGTGGCTGTGGAAGTGATCTTTCAACAAGAAAGTGTTCTTAAATTGACCAAAAACAATAAGACTTGCGTAACAACAAAAGATGTCAAAGATATTTGAAAAACATGACATTCTTTCCCAAATTAACAAAGTACATTTCTGTTAATGAAGCAAATGGAATAAAATAATAAATATGTGTTTATATTAGTCTTTCGAAATTTTCCTAGCTCATCAAATGCACAAAGCACCCCAAATCACTCTTTAAAATACAAAACCATAGAGATGGAGAACAGCACGGCGGGTATGAATTATGACTCAGAAGAATTGGAAGAACTAAATATTAAAAATGAAGAGTACTTTGATTTTCCATACTGGTAGCGTGGGAAGAATGCATAAAATAATTCCATGCAGAGCAGGTCCAGAATCCTTGAATGTTGGGATCGGGTGAGCAGTAGTACTCAGATCCTAGAGTTGACTCGAGAAGTAGGAGGTTGACTGAGATCTACTGAGAATGTATTTACTCATCCACCCTTCATTCCTCACTAATAATTTTATTTGTCTCCATCAAATGTCAATAACTGTGAAGTCATCCTTATAAAGAGCTGCTTTCTCTCAAATCAAGCCAATCATTAAATTAGCTCAGTAATTAAGGTCTGTTTCCCCTGGGCGGTGGCAGCTGCCTGGGTTTTGAGGATACTATTTTTCCAGGCTACCTTATCTCAAATCTCATCATTGAGTATAATCTGGGATCTGGTAGGTGAAGAGAAAGCATGCTGAACATGGAGCCAGTTCCTACCCTTTGGTATTTGCAGGTAAATTAATTTATATAAACTAAAGTTTTCTTCTTGACATCAATATTGTTCCAGTAGTTGTTAGATAGCAGGCAGAAATTCAACAAATGCTACTACTGACAAAAACATTTTACTTAATCCTATGGGACTCCTTTTGAATTTCTGATTCTCAATCAGTTGCCAGAAACCCTTATGAATGTCAAGGGGGAAAAAGGGATTCGGGCATTATGAATGCTCAAAACTCTCTTTTACTTTTATAGATCAAAGAATGAATGAATGGTTTCAAGCATATTTAGTCTTTTGTTGGGTTAGCTGAATCGCCTCTTGTAATAGCATCTTGCATGAAATATTTCTACAGGAGACACATAAAACACAGAAGATGTTCTTCAGATGTAAAAGAGTACAATGTGCACTTTTGTGCCCAGGCTATTTTGCAAGGGACAAGAATGGTTCTCTTTTCCCCACGTTTTAATGTTCATCTTAGATCAAAGCAGAGATCTTTAAATGAAATATTGTTATTATTACATTTTACAATAACATAGAGGTGACTGATCCATTACCGGATGAAAAGCATTGCATTCTAAACCTCCAATCTCTATGCCAGATGGACGGAGGGAGAGAGGGGTGGACTGCATTTATGTAACACAGTTTCTTTGGGAACTCACTGGCCTCATTTTATCTCTACAACACCCTTGTAAGATAGATTGAGTTGTGAAATTGTGCCTGGCCCACAGTTATCAAGTCAGCTCAATAGTGAACAAGTGACTTGAACCTTGGTTTCCCCTGTCCTGTTCTTAGTCTAGCAATTAAACACTAGATCACACTGACTGTCCACACTGGTATGAGATGCTTGATTTCATCTACAAATCTTGATCAGTTTCTTAGAAGAGGAATGGACAGCTGTTTTTCTCCCAAGAGCTGTATTTCTTCCGTATGATGTATGAGATGTAGCAAGCAATGGAGGGGTTAAAGCACTAAGAAGCTGGTAAAGGTAAAGGTTCCACCGCACACATATCCTAGGGGGTGGTGCTCATCTCCATTTCAAAGCAGAAGAGCCAGCGCTGTCCAAAGACGTCACCATGGTCATGTGGCTGGCATGACTAAATACTGAAGGCGCACAGAGCACTTACCTTCCCACCAAGGGTGGTTCCTATTTTTCTACTTGCATGTTTACGTGCTTTTGAACTGCTAGGTTGGCAGAAGCTGGGACAAGTAACGGGAGCTCACTCCGTTACACGGCGCTAGGGATTCAAATCACCAAACTGCTGACCTTTCTGATTGACAAGCTCAGTGTCTTAGCCACACTTCCATTTCTCCTTCCAGCATCCTCTTTGCCTTCTTTCAAGCAGCAGGGAAATGAAATCTTAACTCTGGCTGATGACCTGAACTGCTGCCTTGTTTACAGCTGTAACTACAGTGAGGTACTCCAGTTCATCAAACCTTTTATAGAGGAACTGATTTGTTCTTTACATGATTGATGATGATTATGTACATCATTGTCAACTTCTAGAGATCACATAAATAGATTTTGCCCATGATGATCTGGTCCTAACTTGGTCTTTAACCAGCACATTTCTGGACCACTTGTAGCTTCCAGGTAATCTTCAGGGGCTTAGAATTGCCACTAGATTGTGAGTAACCCAGAGTTGTTTGCTGGCAGCTATAGAAACCAATTAAACAAATAAAAATATGTTCAACACCATGTTGTGGAAACTGACTGGCTTTCTTGCTTGCACATAAGCAGTATGGGATCTGTTTCCACAGCTAGCACCTGACCATATCTTTGATGTTATAATTAAGCTTTTCCGCCTCCTTTTAGCAATAATGTAGTCAATTTGATTCCTATATATTTCATTTAGTGATGTCCGTGAATAGAGGGATCATTTTGGTTGTTTGGAGACTGTGTTGGCTATGAAGAAATCTCTGAAGCTATGAAGAGTGAGAGCAGTTGATAAGTTGGTCTCCTACTTCATTTGATCTCCCATACAGTCCAGCAACATTTTCCTCCTTAATCTTTCCAACTTTGGCATTCCAGTCTCCAGTCATATTGTGTTTGCATGTTTTGTCAATTTACTTAGTGATAACACGGTAACTGCTCCCTGTGTGAATATGTATGTAGATATGAGCATGCAAACACACTATCATATTTATACTTATGTAGAAGCAGTAATAAAATTAAACATTAAAACTAAAAAGAAATTAATTTATGAAAGAATGGGATTAAATGGAAGAAGAAATCTATGGGGCAAATTAATTTAAAGAATTCCAAACTTTTAACCATGACATAGCACAGAATGTTGGACTAGATGAGCTGTTGTGTTGAGTTGATCCGGCAGGACACCTCCTACTGCATTTTTATATTCTGATGAGCATTCAAAGACCTCTTCCTTGTTTTCCATGGCCTTTGAGTTACAATATTGGCAACATCCCCTATCTTAATTTGGTATTAGAAGGCAGCATAATTACTTCCATTTTATCCTTAATCAAGCATACCTTGTTGGCAATTAATACTCTAGCCAAACATTTGCAAACATAATGTGATATTCTCAAGTTCTTTCACAAAGACATTGACCATTTCTATTAAAGGGGAAAAAAACAAAATTTCATTCCCTTTCATATTTTAATGTCATCTAAAATGCTAAAATGATAATTCCAATTATAGATAGCATTTGAAAATGCAGTTTATAATCAAAGGAGAATGAACTACTTTTAGTTCTACTACTTTTCCTTTTTTAATATAAAATAGTACATAAACGTACTCCTTATGCCTCATATTTTACAAGAAACTATATGCTGATGTGTTTATTTAATATGTTTTTATTCTATTGCAACTTAAAGACTCTTGGCAGCTTATGTACGATATATAAACCAATCAAAATGTCCAGACTTTTCTTATAACATTAAAATAACACAAGCCAAACATGAGAATACAGACAATAGAAATAGAAGTGAAAAATGGCACCATAAAGCATTAGTTCATTTCTTGTTCTTCATTTCAGAACACCCTAAGTGTTGACATATTGACTGGAAGACACATCTCTTGTTTTGCTGGAACCTGGAAATGAACCAGTTTTCTGGGCCATGCAGCTCGCAGGAAAATTGGTCAAATGTTTGCTTCTATCTACTGTTCAGAGAGCTAGTTTGGTGCAGCTGTGCATCAAGCTAGAAACTGGGAGAGAGGAGTTCTAATCCTGCCTTAGGTACAAAGCTAACTGGGTGACTTTGGGCCAGTCACTCTCTCTCAGCCCTAGGAAGAAGGCAAGGGCAAACGCCTTCTGAAAATCTTCGACAACTTGTGCGGGTAATTGCTAGGCGTGAAGACTGTCTGCAGTGTACCCATCTCTTTGTCAAAAGTCAGGACTCCAGATAAAGGAAAGGCAGGATTTAAAAATAACACAGTTGAATTAATAACTATTAATTAAAATCAATTGCCTGTAAAAAAAAAGTTTGTTCCATGTATATAATTGATTAATCAATCTCTCATCTCTATGTACCAGTCACACACATACACACAACACACTGGCTACAGGAAAGAAAAGGAATGAATGAAACTAAATGAAGATGAGGACAGAGAGGGAGAGAAACTATTTTTGGCCATTGGGGAAAATGACATTTTAAATCAGCTGGAAATCATCCTGTCCAAAATAACTCTTAATTGCCAAGCTGATCTTCAAAGCTATCCATACTTTTCAACAGTGAGGTCCGCAGATGTGTCCACCCATTTCCTTGTTCCGTTCTCATCAGAAAACAGAAGATGGCCCACCAGAGATAAAGCATATGTTGTTATTGAGTACCTGCAGCATATTTAATATTGAAAAATAGTAATCATAGCATAAAATATTCACATTACTCATAACAGGCAGATAATTACAACCATGTTTGGATAAAACATCAAACATAACTTTATTACTACCATGTTTCCCCAAAAATAACACAGGGTCTTATTTTCTTTTGACTCCCCCCCCCCCAAAATAAGCACTTGGCCTTATTTTTGGGAGGTCTTATTATTTTTAAGGAGCAGGGCCCCCCTTAACCTCAGCCTACAGCCCGCGCATCAGCTGCTCAAGAAGGGGCAGAAGTTCTGTCACTATTTCTGGCACACTCTTGCCAGCCCTAGTGTCACTGGACCTGCCGCTCTTTTTACAGCTGTCACTAAGAGAAGGGGCGTGGTAGCTAGGGTTTGCGGGAGCGGCCTCCGCAAGGCCTTTCCACATGAATGGCAGGTTCATATGGGGCATGCTCCCCCCTTTCCTCCCAGGAAATTGTGGGGACTGGCTGCGTATGCGTTTAAATATTTTAAGGGAGGGCTTTTTTAAAAAATAATTTTTATTAAATGTTTTGATCTTTAAAAACAATAAGGAAGACATAGCAAAGGAAAAAAAACACAATAAGACAAAACAAAACACAGAACATACATAACAATATACAGTAATTTTACAGCTTTCTCTATCGGCTTTCCTTCTTAGCTTTTATAATTCTCCCTTCTGCATTGCCTTCCTCTCACTATAACCTTGTCCTATAATTTAGCAAACATAGTATTAACACTTATAATAGTATTCATTATTTATATCTCCATCTATTTGTATTTTCTATTTTCTGTCTTGGCTTCTGTTTTCTAGCCACTTGTACATTTTATTCCATACTTTATAGAAGTCCAATTCTTCTCTTTCTTTTAGTTCTATTGTCATTTTATCCATTTCTGCACATTCGAGTATTTTCCTGATTGTAGTTTCATCTGAGGGTGTATTGATTTTTTTCCAGTTTTGTGCGAAGGCAATCCTGGCTGCAGTGAGTATGTGTATGATTATGTATTGAGATTGTTTGTCCATTTTTTGATCCAGTAGTCCTAATAAGAATGCTTCTGGTTTGAGTTCTATTTTTCGCTCAGTAATTTAGGGAGGGCTTATTTTAATGCATGTGCTCAAAAGCCCAATTGGGCTTATTATATGGGGAGGCCTTATTTTCAGGGAAAATAATTTAGTTTCTTTCTATCTTGCATGCTTCTTGAACTACAAATTTCTTTATGCTCTTTCTTATATCACCACACTATAAAAAAGATGTTGAAACTCTAGAAAGAATGCAGAGAAGAGCAACCGTGATGATTAGGGAATTGGAGGCTAAAACATACGATGAACGGTTGCAGGAACTGGGCATGGCTAGTCTCATGAAAAGAAGGATTAGGGGAGACATGATAGCAGTCTTCCAATATTTGAGGGGCTGCCACAGAGAGTAAAGCTATTTTCCAAAGCACCTGAAGGCCAGACAAGGAATAATGGATGGAAACTTAACAAGGAGAGATCCGGCCTGGAAATAAGGAGATATTTTCTAACAGTGAGAGCAATCAACCAATGGAACAGAAGTTGCCTTCAGAAGTTGTGGGAGCTTCATCACTGGAGGCTTTCAAAAAGAGACTGGACTGCCATCTGTCAGAAATGGTATAGGGTCTCCTGCTTGGGCAGAGGGTTGGACTAGATGACCTACAGGGTCTCTTCCAACTCTGTTAATCTGTTAATATCTGGGACTAATTTAGGTTTCTTTCTATGGTTCACAAAGTTGAAATAGATAAGAATTTAAACATGAAACAAACTAGTGGTGACTTATACGAGAGCTGGGCACTTCAGCAGGAAAGAGATAGAGGGCATGATTGCCTGAGTATATAAAGGCCAGCAATACTTGCTGGTCTGTTTTTGAGCCTAAGCCCTAAATCTGCAACATTATTTTTAAGACTTCTTCTTTTTCATAATTTGATACTTTCATCTCAGTTATGTGAGTTACACAAATAAATGGTAATGCTTCTAGTTTCATCAGATCCCAGCCAAAATACAACATAGAAATATGGGGATACTAAGATTGATCTACAATTGAACCTTTACAAGGATTCATGAGATCATTCATGACAAATTCTCTAAATATACAGTACATGCGTGTATAATCATTAAAACAAGGGCCATGGTGTCTCAGTGGCTAAGACGCTGAGCTTGTGGATAAGAAAGGTCAGCAGTTCGGCAGTTCGAATCCCTAGCACCGCGGAACGGAGTGAGTTCCTGTTACTTGTCACAGCTTCTGCCAAATTAGCAGTTCGAAAGCATGTAAAAATACGAATAGAAAAAATAGAAACACCTTTGTTGGGAATGGAACAGCGTTCTGTGTGCCTTTGGTGCTTAGTCATGCTGGCCACATGCCCACGGAGATATCTTTGGATAGCACTGGCTCTTCAGCTTTGAAACTGAAGTGAGCACTGCCCCCTAGAGTCGGGAACGATTAGCACATATGTGCAAGGGGGAACCTTTACCTTTATAATCATTAAAATCTGACAAAGAGCTTAGTAGTCCCAGGGTCTATGTAGTAGTTTTTTTTTTAAAGAAGTACGTGAGGGTCAATGATTTTTATTTCCAGTTGTCTGGAAAGGTAGACAGAGAAAAGGTTGAGCAGAAAATTCACATTTAAGCCATTTTCAAGCTAATGGACACATGGTATATATATTTGTGCTTATTCTCTCGGAGAGTTCTTTCTTTTTTTTATTGTTGGTGTTATTTCATGGAGTTGCTCTTCTTTCTTCAAATGAGGCAAGGAAATGCCCTGGAAGCCCTCCAGCCACCGAGTAAATCAAGTGGATGAGTAACAGCAGCAGCTACAGTGACAGGATAAATATCTATTCGATGCAGGGTTGAGATGGGGAGGAAATGTCAAGGGAAAGAGCTCCCATTTAATCACTGTAAGCTAAATTCCGAATAAATACCTAACCAAATGCAGTCATTGGTCTTCTTTATTCTTCCTTTGTATCCTCAACTAACATTTCTACCCCCTCAAGTAACAACACTGGGATATAAAAGGAGACAGAGCACATTTCAACATGCAGACTACTTCCAGTAGTTCCTCGACAATGAATCTTTAAAGGAATAAATAGACTTGGGAGATCCATGTAAGCCAGGGGTGTCAAACTTGATTTCATTGAGGATCTCATTAGGGTTGTGTTTGACCTCAGGAGGGTGGGGTGGAGGGGCCAGGGTGGGAGTGGCCAGCTCGACGTCACTCCTGTCGGGGGCGTCTGTGATGTCCTGAGCACTCTGCCAGCGAAAACAAACCATGCAGCCCTCCCAGGCTCCATTTTCACTGGCAGAGGGTTGCAGGAGGCCGTGGCAGCTGAATATGGAGATCGGGAGCCTATTTTCACTGGCAGAAGCACCGCAGGCCAGTCCTTCGTTGTTTCCAGGGTGGATAGATCTAAGTACCCCGCGGGCCAGGCCTTGAGTTTGACACCCCTGATGTAAGTCAATTTAATAGAGAGACTTTTGATAATTACCTTTGACATTATGCCCGGTAAGACAGTAATTTATTGAAAATAAATAATAGTTATCGTTAGTCCTCAACTTAGAACCATTTGTTTAATGGCCATTCAAAGTTACAGTGGCACTGAAAAAAGTGACTTCCAATCAGTCCTCACACTTTACAAGTGTCAACTGTTCCCAGTTACATAATCCAAATTCAGGCATTTGACAACTGGCAATGTATTTACAATGGTTGCAACATCCCAGGATTACATGGTCACCATTGCAACCTTCCCAGCCAGCTCCCAACAAGTAATGGGGAAAGCCAGATTCACTTATGGCCTCATGATTCAACTTCAGTGATTTGCTTAATAATCATGGCAACAAGATCATAAGGCTTTATTCACTTAATGACTGCCTTGCTTAGCAACTGAAATTCTGGCCCCAGTTGTGGTCATAAGTTAAGGACTACCTGTACAACTAAATATACTCTTATTGGTAAGCTGTGATTCAGAAATTCATTCTGAGAAACTTTTGCTGATACATCAATGGGACAGAGAATGGGGTATAGACCAATTGATAATAGCAATAGCACTTAGACTTACATACCGCTTCACAGTGCTTTACAGCCCTCTCTAAGCAGTTTACAGAGTCAGCCTATTGCCCCCAACAATCTGGGTCCTCATTTTACCCACCTTGGAAGGATGGAATGCTGAGTCAACCTTGAGCTGGTCAGGATCGAACTCCTGGCAGTGGACAGAGTTAGCCTGCAATACTGCATTCTAACCACTGTGCCATCATGGTTTTGCAGTGGTTAGAATAAATGCAGGGTTGGCTGTATTTAAAAGATTTCCAAGACTTGATTTTTCATTTTCTTGAAACGAAAGCTTGAAAAATAATATTTATTGCAGCAAGGAACTTATTCCATCTCTGCAGCATTGTTAGAAAAATTATTTCTGAGACCTATCAGGATATAAAATATTTACCCTCTAATATTTCACAGATAAAAATAGAAGCAACCTTGTACTTTTCCAGTTTTCACTATGTTATTAAAGGTTTAAATTATTTACTGAATGATATATTTATATCCCATTCTTCACAGCCTGAGCATTTACAAGACAGTTCTCTTTGTGTAGACATAATACAGATAGAGCAAGTGAGGAAACCCACATTTATTGGGCTTTTGCACTGAGATTTTCCCTTTATTTTCTTCCTGCAGCCTTCTAGATTCTTTCAAAATCTGCTTTTGATGCATGCCTCTCACTCATGGAAACTCTTCCTTAGGTTCTCTCCTATCCAAGAATTCACCTGTATAAGTCAGTCTGTTTCTTTAAAAATATTAAATTAAAATTAATTTAAAAAATAAAACCTAGAAGTTTATATGTGTGTGTGTGTGTGTGTGTATTTGTATTTGTGCTGATAAATAAATAAAGGGAGACTAGTATAGATCTATTTCAAGCTATTTAGCTCTCATCAGCTAGCCATACCCTTACTGGGATTTGAACCTGGGCTGTATTACATATTAGGCAGGAGTCTTAGCCACAAATACAACACAAATATAAAAAGGCAACATTAAAAATAAAAATATGGTTTTCTGCCTGGATGGTTTTCTGTAATGAGCCGAAGGACAGAAAGAGGGAGTAGTGAGCTTCCTCTCATATTTGGGCATACCAGGGGTTGTAACACAAATACACACACACACACACACATACACACACACATATAATCAAATCAAAATATGGCAAAAAATATATCAAAAATTCAGGAAATTCAATTTTTAAAAAATGGATTGTAAAAATTTCAGAACTAGCAGAAATGGCAAAACTGACCTGTTTGGTCAGGGAGAAAGGAACAAGTTTTTTTTAAAAAAAATATCTGGAAACCTTTGATAGATTTTTTGCTAAAAGAAGAAAAAAACCCCAAAATTATGATTTATGGACTTAATCACTTAATCAGATAAAATTAAATAAGCGGTTGAAGGGATTTCTGAAGAGTTAAGAGGGAAGGGAGACAATAGGTTTATTAGTATCTGTTGAAGAGACAATCAGAAGTAATTATATTTGATTTAATTTTCTTTCATGCTTTTTCCTCTTTTTTTGCACTCTTTCTCTTCTCTTTTCTTCTCTCTTTTTCTTTAGATTCGCTTTGTACCTTATGTAAAATCCTCAATAAATATAAATAACAAAATAGAGCCTTCCCAAATGGAGCAATGGATTATAGTTAGCGTGGGATAGGTCCTGTACCACGTAGCGTTTTTAGGTGATAACCAGCACCTTGAATTTTATTGGAAATCAGTTGGGATAAGTATATAAGTATAGCTTGGATGGCAGTGGTGTTATATGATCATATCTGACAGCTCTTCGAAGGAGACCAGACTTGAAAACCCAAGTTATGAATGCTAAGACTATTTCTATTATAGGCAGTGGTGGGATTAAAAAATGTTAGCAACTGGGTTGCTGTGCCAGGTTGCTGGGTGGGTGTGGCCATGGTGGGCGTGGCCTACTTGGCCTCCTGCTCTATTGGTGGGGAGGTGTTTTTGCCCTCCCCAGGCTCCAGAAGCTTTCCTCGAGCCTCCTGTAGAGTGAAAATGGCCTTCCCCAGGCTACGGAGGTCTTCCGGAGGCTGGAAACAGGCCTGTTTTCATACTTCCAGTAGGCCCATTTTTTGCCCTCCGGAGGCTTCTTTGAGCCTCTAGGACAGTGTTTCTCAAACTTGGCGACTTTAAGTCCTGTGGACTTCAACTCCCTAAATTCCCCAGCCAGCTATGCTGGACTTAAAGTCGCCAAGTTTGAGAAACACTGCTCTAGGAGATTGAAAACGGCCTCCCCCAAGGCTCCAGAGGCCCTTTGGAGGCTGGAAACAGGTCCATTTCCAGACTCTTGGAGGCCCGTTTTTTGCCCTCCTAGAGCCTCCATGTGAGCCCTGCACTTACCTGGCATGATGAACAGGCCATATGGAGACTCCTGGGAGGGAGGGATGGGGCGGGGCCAGCCAGTCCTTGCAACAACTGGTTCAGTGAACTGGATGCAAAATTGAGAGTTTTTCCTCAAATTTCATTCCTGCTTTGGACTCACATTTCTCTTATCGGACCCTTACCTTGGTTTCGGATTTTCCTACTGTTCATCAAGGTTATTCTCACTGCCCGTTATATCAACATAGTGTGACAAAATTTGAAAAAAAAGACAATTATATACAATCTAAGCCTATCATGTAAATAATGAACGAGTTAAGATACAAATATATAAATAACCAGAAATTAGGATTGTGTCTGATCGATGAAGGCATGCATTTTATTCCTTTATATAACGTATATGGCTTGAACATTGAATGTCTGGGTAGTTTACAATAATGAAAACAAACAAACCAACAATCTGAATTAGAAAACAGATGTTAATGGGTGATCTAGCTATAGTAGCATATACTAACATCACATTTCAGGCGACAGGAAGGGCATCCGGCCATTAAATGCTCTGCTAGCTCTGTTCAGTTGCCCAGACTCTACCCCGCATAGGGTTATGGGGTTATTAAATGATGATGATGACTAACATCACATTTCAGAGCCTTGAAAGGGATTAATATTGCAGCCCTGGATGTAATATTTACATTATGATGGAACCAAGATAGGAACATTTCTTTCACTTATGCAGCCTAAACAGTCCACTACTTTAAGGATGAGTGAAGTGATCCATAAATGTGTTAGGTCTGGAGTACTGGTTTCAATTACATTATTACATTACATTGCATTATTTAACTCCAGTACTTTCATTTAATTGATGGAGAGATAATTGATTCCAGAGGGACAAACTGTATGCTGAAAAACAGAAAGGCAAATAACTGGTAGCACTGACCTCATCACTCTTTGTACCAATTACTTTCTTTCAGGTTATTATTCCTGAATGGAACTGATTGCCTATTATACCATTGCAGGTGAATTAAGATGTGTTCAAATTGGTTTTCAAATTGGCCTCCCCATTCTTCCTTCTATTTTTTAAAAAATGGACTTTGTTTTACTTGCAGGTACTTTCCTGGGTTATTCTGATGGACATGATTAAGCGGTTGATTCTATTTCATTTTTCATGAATTTCCGGTGGGCGGATTTGTATTAGCCTCTTTGTGCATGTCTGAGATTGGCACTTATAAAAAGAGTATAAATTTTAAAAAGTAAGAAGTAAAGTAGAAATAATAATAACAACAACAGTACGAGTGGGTAAACAACGGATCTCAAGTACTGAAAAAGCTTGTATATCTAATATATAATTAAGAACTTAGGCTCTTACGGTATGCAATATTTCATATCCTTTCTCTAAAGAAAACTCAAAGATTAATGTTGAATTTTAAGATGAAAATATTTGGTCAAGACAGTACAGAACAAAAGACAAAACGATAAACCAGAGGTCTTCAAACTTGGCAACTTTAAGACTTGTGAACTTCAACTCCGAGAATTCTCCAGCCAGCCTAGCTATTTTCTGGGAGTTGAAGTCCACAAGTCTTAAAGTTGCCAAGTTTGGGGACCCCTGCTATAAACCATGCAAGGGTCAGTATAGGTGCTATCGATTAGTAAAATATAGTTCTGGAGATAAACCCAAATTTTGGATGCAGCACAAATCTATATCATTTCTAATTAGTATTAAAATCTACATCAGATTTACATCAAAGCATGCCCTTTACAATTTAAGCATTCGTACAGAGAAGGAATTCTCCTCCTCCTCCTGTGCAATATATTTAACTCATTTTAAGGCATACATGTTTTTTTTAAGACTGCACAGCTCATATATACCATATTTATTAAGCAGTATATTGATGCCAGTGGGGAACCTGCAGTGGGGAACCTGCAGAAGGGAATACAATATATAACTAAAAGGTTAACTGCTGGACCCCTAAAATGGATTAGAGAGAATAATGAGGACTTTTGCAAAGCAGTGCAATGGTTCTGGACCAAAGGCTCTTTATCTTAATTGTTGTCAGTCTATATACCAAACGAATGACCCATTGGGATCCCCATATCAGAACAACTTACCTTATGTGTGGACAGAATCTAAAAATAACATTTAACACAGCACAGTATTTAAGCAAAATGGTTCTGTTGAGATCTGAATATGTGGGACTGCTTGGGGTAGATTGTAGGGGAGACACTGAAATATAATTTTTATCATATTTTTTTCTATATCTTAAATTATTGTATCTTATTCCCATTTCATTTTAGACTGCATTTTATTCCAATGTCATTTTAAATTGTATATTATTCCAATTCCATTTTAAATTGCTTTTATCAAATTTGAGCCATTTGTTTCTGGAATTCTGCACTGCTCAAGGGCTAATCAATAAAGATTGAATTGAATGAATTCATTGTTGGCATTGGCAAGATTCAGAAGTTGCATAAAAAAAAATAGTCCTAGCTTGTTAGGTGAATTGTAATGCCACAAAACCAACAAAAGTTTGAATTAATCCAGAGCTATCTGACTGTTCCTTCTCAAAACAGAAAGCATACATGTTTTGTTAGATCAGGGCAATGAGAGGACAGACTCAGGTTCAAGGCAACAACAAGCTCTTTATTCACAGACAAGTATGTACAATCCAGCAACTGTTAGGTCTGACAGCTCTCCTTTTATAGGGAGCTGTCAGACCTCTCAACCAATCAGGTTAAACCTAGGCTCCCGCCTAAATGGAGGACTGGAATGGAAACCACAGCAGCTTGTGTGGATATCTAACATGTTTTATGCGTGTCTCACCTAACTTTACCAAAAGATTAGGCCAGTGCTCTTCACTTGGAAAAGCAGAACCTTAGGGTCATTGGTTGAGCTTCCTTGTTCTACTTGAAAGGCTATATAGCCTATCTCCCATATTAAAGAAGCATCACAAGGAAAAGCAGGGCCTTTTTCCTTTGGGAGACCAAGCACTGACCACATCATTACTGAAATAAAGCAAGTACTTATTTCTATTTATTTATAGACTTGGTTGGATGGGTATTTTCAATATACAACTCACTATACTTTTGTTGTCCTTTCTTTTTCCTAAATATGTTTCCTCCCTTCGCAATCCGCTCAGCAGTGACTAAATTGACAAATAATCCCAGCACAAATTCAATTTTTTTCATCTTTATCCATTTTTCTGAATCAGTTGATTTAGGGTTCTTCAGATTTTCACAATGGATAAATTGACTGTGGGCTTTGTTTTTACTTTTTTTTTCTTGCAAATTCTAGAAAAAAATTCTTCGAATCTTTGCAGGTGTTTAGACATGGTTTCATGCACGCAAAACTTGCCTTAATAGTGTAAATAAATGGGGCCAGTGATGGGAAGACCTTAATTTGAACATGTTTATAAACATGTTATTATTACCATGTCCATTATTTCTTGGATAGTTTCTCTAATTACAAGGAACATTCATGTATTGATAAAAGAGAATATTTATAGCTTAGAGTTCAACAATGGAGTCCTTGGACTGATGATGTTACCTAGTTTGGTAATGAAACACCTGCAAAAAAAAAACCCCACCAAACTCAGAGAACATCAAGGAGCCCACATTCAGTGTATCTGGACCATTGCTCAGACACTACAAATTTCTTTCATTCTCCTCATAATTTCATCCCCATATGCAGTATTTAATAGAATCCAAACTGACCTCGTTTTATGATGTACAAGAAGTGCAAGTGGGAAGATAAATTCTTTGACTTGAGAAGCTATGTTAGCAGACAGATACCATTACTTACAGCTCCACAGAACTTGAATAACGCCTTTCTTGAGCTGCCAGTCTTTAATGATGCAAGATGACACTACTGTTAGGAATGTAAGCTAACAGTTGGGTTAGCAATATATAAACCATGATGGTAGTACTGTAGCTTTAAGTAGTGCTGTAAAATGTGATTGGTTGCTGTTACCTCAGACAGCCATAAGAGGGAGCCAGAATGACTGTTAGCTCTCTGTTTGTTAGATGCTGATCGGATGTATCGTGAATTACTGTGTTTTTGCTACTGTTAGCTGCTTTGTGTGCTAAACTGATTATTTGATACTGGACTGTGTTCGAACGATCATTCCTTAACTGAGAACATTGATAACTGACTGACTGAACCGTGTATGACTTGGACTGTAAATTGAACTCTGAATACCTCTATATTTCAACATAGTAAACTACTATATTTTATACTATTCGGTGTCCCTGTATGCTGGTTCTTCCATACCACTCTCATTACACTTCTCTGCACACTCGCTCTCCTAATGGGGAGATTACTTACTTAACAAGTACCATATTTGATTCAGTTGAGTTTAACTCCATTCAAAGCCTAATATCTGCTTATAGGAAAATAACCTAGTATTTCAGCAATGGATTTGATAGATGCCATTTGGGGAATTGAACAAGAGAGCAACATTAATGAGGAAAGTTTAAGAGGAAAAGAAAGAAAGCACCATACTTTATTGAACAATGCGATACAGAGCAAATTGTTAGTGAAGTTTGTGCAAGACTCAGCTTTGGGGGCCATTTCAATCAATACTAATCAACAACCTTAAATGGGAATGTGCTCATGAAATCCACTTACGTTGTTTGAAATTAAACCTCAGTATAGGCGATAATTTGGAAAATGACAGAATGTTCTCAATGATGCCCATAGGCCAGATTAGTAGAAGTGATTTGTTGGATAGGTTTGAAGAAAGGGGATGGTTTGAAGAAGTATTGTTGTTATTGTTCATCAACTGCTTCTTTATAGCACTTAGCAATAGTATTTAGACTTATATACCACTTCATAGTGCTTCTACAGCCTACTTTAAGAGGTTTACAGAGTCATCATATTTCCCCCAACAATCTGGGTCCTCATTTTACCCATCTCGGAAGGATGGAAGGCTGAGTCAACCATGAGCCGGTGAGATTTGAACTGCCGAACTGCAGCTAGCAGTCAGCTGAAGAAGCCTGCAGTGTTGCACTCTAACCACTGTGCCTGATGGGCAGTAGGAAATGACAGAATATATGATGCTGAAGAGGAAATCACTGTGGGTTTCAGCTTTGCCTGTTTTTGCAGATTTATTCTTCAGTCTTCTAAAGATGCTTCCATACCGTATTTCCAGTTGGTATTGGCTATATAATAAACTGTTGATGTTCTCTTTTCATTCTTTAGAAAGCCCGCTGGGCTGCAGGAAGATTTATCCATCTCTGACGATACAAAACCTCACATTCTTGTAAAAGTTTGGGATTTTAAAAACATTTTTATAATGTGTGTTCACATTATGTGTCAAGTGTTTGAAGCACTCAAGTGCTAAATGCCACTTTTAATGCACATCTGTGGTATCAAGCTCAACACCTCCTTTCTACAACAATAATGAAGCAAACTATGAACAAAACTATGAGCTTATTTAGCAGGAACCAATTCTCGGTTTCTATCACATTGCATGCGCACAGGTTTGCTTTGTCCTGGTTCTGTTACCTACAGAGTGTACTTTTAAATAATTAAATCCTCTTTTTCTGGTCACAAGAAAAGAATATTCATTCATCCAAGTTTTCCACCATTGCCTTTTGACCCTGGATATATTCCGGTTTTGCAGTCAGGGCATTCATACATAATTCTACTTGGGAATAAACTCCATTAAATTAGATAGGACTTACTTTTACAAAAGAGCCGTGGTTAGAATGCAGCATTGCAGGCTAATTCTGCCAACTGCCAGCAGTTCGATTCTCACCTGCTCAAGGTTGACTCAGCCTTCCGTCCATCCATGGATGGTAAAATGAAGACCCAGATTGTTGTGGGCAATAGGTTGACTCTGTAAATCAATTAGAGAAGGCTGTAAAGCATTATGAAGCTGAATATAAGTCTAAATGCTCTTGCAATTGCTACATCTTGCCACAGTATGTGGTTACATCTAATCAGCTATTCGTGATCTGCTAAAAGCGAAGTCATTCAACCCAGGTTAGTATTTGGATGGGATATTATCAGAAAGTCCATGGTCAACCCCTTTTCAGTATTGGGCTTAAGAAGAAGATAATTTCTGATGATGCCTAAATCTGAATTCTACCCCTGGTGATCAATGGATTTATTTTTCATTGTGTTTTGGAATCTTTTCAAAACATCCTGAGCTTGACTCTAAGCCTGACATCAAGCAGAATTTCTTCATAGGTAATCCAGACATGCAAATTGTTATGTATGCAATCTACTTCAAATCCAAAGCAACATGTTCTGAGGTCAATGGCCCAATTTGAGTGCCAAGCACACTACCCAAAACAGGATGTTTCATACTTATAATCAGATGTTTGGTTTGAATTTTAAAAGTTCTGCATATGCCTGATTAGGTATATAACTGTAAATCTGGATTATTCACGCTCAGTTTCAAATTAATGGAGTTATGGTACCCTGAAGGTCTTGTACTATAAAAAACATTTTCATTTTCACATATAAAACCATCTGTTGGAACATAGACAAATTGCTGTGACATTAGACCATCAAGTAGATAGTGGCAAGCTGAAAATGCTAAAAAAGTTTTTTAGCAAAGCTGTGGTTTGATGAAATAGTTTGGAAGAATGTATTTAAGGTTATATAGCATAAAGCAAGATAAGCCAAGGGTAATTCAGACTTTAGTTAAAAGCTTTAACTTCAGAAGTGGACATTGGGATCCTTAAAATGTTCAAATCATGAGAAGGAAAACAAGGAGAAATGTAAGAAGTGCATTACTTTAACTGCAGGATTTCTACATAATGAATTCCATATAGGTAACATGCTGATGCCCAAATTCATATATTAATTCATTTTTCCCTTCCATCACTTTAAAACATCCCATTTGCAGAATTCTGGACGCTAGGTGGGGCGGTAGGCTGTGCCAAAGGATAATTCTGTCCCTTTGAGGAATTTGTTCTTTCTAGCCCAACTCAAGGGATAACATTCTATCAGAAATGTGTAAGCCTTCTGGGAGCCACTTGGGATTTTGCAACCCAGATATGCTTATTGTTGTTAGTTGCGAAGTCATGTCCAACCCATAGACAACATTCCTCCAGGCCTTCCTGTCCTCTACCATCCTCTGGAGTCCATTTAAGCTCACACCTACTGCTTCGGTGACTCCATCCAGCCACCTCATTCTCTTGTCGTCCCATTCTTTTTTTGCCCCCAGTCTTTCCCAGCATTAGGCTCTTCTCCAGTGGGTCCTTCCTTCTCATTAGGTGGCCAAAGTACTTGAGTTTCATCCTCAGGATCTGGCCTTCTAAAGAGTAGTCAGGGTTGATCTCCTCTAGGACTGACCGGTTTGATTGCCAGTCCAAGGGACTTGCAGGAGTCTTCTCTCCTGCACCATAGTTCAAAGGCCTCAATTCAAAGGCCAGATACGCTGTTAAAGTCTATTACTATATAGACACATGGGATAATTGATCACAGTGTTTCCAGTGTCTTAGGCCCATCTGGTTTTCCCGTTTCAGTGATGGCCATCAAACCTGCATTTACATCAAGCCAGATGAGTCAATATATACAATTTTCATGCAAACTTTTCTCCTCTTTTTTTGATTGTGCATGAGCCTTTCCAAGTTGACGCCTGGCAGACGTGTTGAACTATAACCAGCTGCAATAAGCAGCACTCCAGATGTCATATATAGCATAACCCAGAAGGAAGCTAAAGATCAGCCCTGGGATGAAGAAGAGTTAGAACATGCTTGAGTTGCTTTGCCTTCCAAATTTAGCCATGGATTTAAAAACCAAGAGGGAAACTCCAGGTTTCCAACATAGCTTTCTGCCAAAATAGTGCCAATCTTGGATCGCTTGCGCAAAGTCCTCCATTTCCAAAGCCTATTGCAACTGATTCTACATTGTGCTCTGAGTCTGTATCTCATTTCCTTTCCCCTCCCTCTCTCCTTCCCTGACATCAGAGACCAAGCAGTCTGCATGTCGCTATGTTATAAACCTGATGCAAAAGATGTCAAACATTTCCAAGCTACGTGGTGCAACTGCCTTTTCCAATAAATCAGGGAATCGCACTTTCAAGTCAATATTTATTTTTCTTAATTAACTGAAAGCATAATGGGTCTGTCTAGTCTCTCCTCCAATACTCTGATTAACCAGGCTCAATTTCAGCACACAGCCTGCAGCACTTCTATTTTTACCCCAGATGGAAGAGTCTTAAATTGCTTATTTTCTGTTTACTAAAGTCATCCTGTTTGTTCCCATGGAAACCGTGGCAAGTGTCACTGCTTAACTGTTTTATTAGATGGATTGAAGCCGCAGCTACAACATTTGAGAGGCAAGACCTGTCAGTCTTTATGTCTTGGCTTGGGCAGTCGTAAAATGACACACAACAGGAGAAACAATATAAATTTCATTTTGTGATGTATGCAAGAGGGCCACAGCCTTCCCAAGTTGACACCCTGCAGATATATTGAACTATAACTCCCATCAAAGCGTGGCACTCAAGATGACTAAATATAGGAAGAGCAACATAAAACTAAAGGGTGAAAAATACATTTAGGATCATTATACTGTATGAGGCTAATCCAATATTGACAAGGAGCAGTAGCCAAGAGGACAGGTTGGAAGGCTAAAAATAAAGGTCTATCTTGACCCCTTTCCTAAAAGCAGAGAAATGTCAAAGCAATTGCAGATCCAAAGAGGCTCCCTTGACATTTCAGGAACCACACAGAAGAAGACCTTTGGCCAGATGACTAACCAGCAGGCCACAGCATTGGGAGCTATCATTAGAAAGGACTCCCCTGGAGGAAATAACATCCAGGATGGGTCACCACAATGCAGGTAGTTCTTTTGGACCCCAACCCAATCCAGTAGATGGAGTGCACAAAGTGGTCAAGTCAGCAGTGTAGATGATTCCCAATGTGGTTAATGGGATGTCATCATACAGCAACCTGTCTGGCTTGTTTTGCTGCAGTGCTTTAAGGGTTTATTCTGATGATAGTAGTTACTAGGCTTTACAGCTGTTTGGCATCAGCCTAGACTCCCAGGGAGAGGAGGAGTCCTAAAATTTACCGTACTGTAAATTAAATAAGTAGCAGGTTCTGGAGGGGGACGACGATCAGATTTCAGCCGATTATGTATCTATTTTTAAAAGCTAAATATAAAAAGCAAGCTAAATATAAATGGTACAGAAAAGTGCTCTTTTTGCTGACTTCAGTGTATGCGCTGGACTTCGAAAACCAAAGGGCATTTTCCCACATCTATTTTTGTGATGCTTTCTGCATGTTTTCCGTGTGAGGGACGTGAATGCGGTGGCAGGGACTCTGGCATTGCTTTCATAGGCTGCACCAACAAAAGCTCAATTTAAACCAGATTGCTGAGCCAGAGGAAAGATTGCTGCCTTGGGTTGTTGTTTTTTTTGGAGGGGGGAAGTTGGGGGGCTAAGTAACTTCAGTTAGGACTTGCCTGAAGTTTATGGGAGATAAACCAGCATTTGTAAGTTCCTACATTTCTGCTTCTAGCCAGAACAGTCTACGTTATATGTAGTGTGTGTGTGTGTGTGTGTGTGTGTGTGTGTCTGTGTCTGTGTCTGTGTGTGTGTGTGAGAGAGAGAGAGAGAGAGAGAGAGAGAGAGAACTTCTGGAGGCAAGCTGTTCCACTGATTAATTATTCTGTCAGGACATTTCTCCTTAGTTCTAAATTGTTTCTCTCCTTGATTAATTTCCTCTCATTGCTTTTTCTCCTGCCCTCAGGTGCCTTGGAGAATAGTTTAACTCCCTCTTCTTTGTGGCAACCGCTGAGATATTGGAACACTGCTATCATGTCTCCCCTAGTCCTTCTTCTCATTAGACTAGACATACTGAGTTCCTGCAACCGTTCTTCATATATTTTAGCTTCTAGACCCCTAATCAACTTTGTTGCTCTTCTCTGCACTCTTTCTAGAGTCTTCACAGAGAAAGTGAGTGACCGCCTGGGATTGAGCATACTGGTCAAACAAATACTTCAGTTTTTATCTAATTGAATACAGTTTTACATTTTTGACCATCCTGGCTTTGGCTGAAGGGTTATTAGGAACAACACCCAGTTCCTAACATGGTTTATTTTGGCAGCAATTCCAGAAGGTTCTGTGCATATATACCTCTATGTGCAAATGACCAGGAAAAACCTTTCATATGACCGCCTTTGGAAAACCATGTCTGCCTCAGTGCTTTAGGGACCCAAAGGGCTTTATTTGTGGCATTGCCATAAATAAAGTTTTCAATCATTTGCATGGATCTAAAGATAAAATACATTTCACTTGGTTGTTGATACTGAATTTCTTTCCTGGAGGGATTCTACACATGTCCAAAGCTTTTGTGATGCACAAAGCACAATTGAGCGAGAAGCCACAATGCAAATGTTCTGGAAAGCGTGCTCCATTTCACCGTGCTTGAATTGTCAGAGGGGATTCACATCTAAACAAATATACAAGCGTTCCTGTATTTCTCCGATTGGTGACCATTTTGGAATCTCTTGTAGGGAAGTAATTGGATTATTTCCATAGAAACTTTTGTTGACGTTTTCCCCTCTTCTTTCTAGGGTCTACCTTCATTTGTAACACCCACATCATCCCAGTGAAAAACCAAGAAGGAGTGGCTATGATGTTTATTATTAGCTTTGAATATGTAACTGATGAAGAAAATGTGGAGTCTCCAGAGAAATTGAGCCAGATACTAACAGCCAAAGTTGCAAACCGTAAGTATATGTATCTTTATTAAGGGCATCGCTGGGGTAAGAGAAGTAGAATTCTTGAGCAGGGGGTTGGACTAGAAGACCTCTAAGGTCCCTTGCAACTCTTGTTATTCTGTTAGAATTGAGTAAAGATCATAGCACGTTCATTGGAAAGAAAATCTATGGAATGGAATGAGCATAGCTTACGGAGAAGCAGATACTTTTCTTAACAATTCCTAGGTTCAATTATTATATTTCCGCTTCAAAAATATGTGCCATAAATTCAAAATGATTATTGTTTAATTGCTCAGTCGTTGCTGTTCTTTGTGACCTAATGGTCTATACTGACATATAAATGACTGCCAATATCTTAATAGTATTAATCATGCCTTCATACAGATTCACATACAGATTCATAGACAGTAATTTTAAGCTTCAAATTCTGGAACGTTCATTTTTATGATAGCTTAATGAATTCCAATCGGGGGTAAATGGGTGCCAACCAGTTCAGAGTGGGGGAAGCTTTGCCTCCAAATTAAACAAAATCCAAATTAGATCCCAACTGAATTGCCAATAGCAATTCAGAGGGATAGAGGCGTGGCCACAACATCCAAAGAGCTAGGTTTTTTTTTCATATCCAAATTCTATATGACAGGGTGAGAAGAGGGAGCAAAGAGCTGTAGTTTTGTGACTGATATAAGCAAGAACAACCCTCCAAAATATCTTATCCTAGGGATATAATGCTTTGGTATATCCTGGTCTATAATCAATCATATTAGTTGTGCTATTTGATTTCTGTGTGATTCCAGAACTGCCACAACCTTCTTTTCTTTTCCCAGTCTCTGGGAACACAAGATATTATGCTTCTGGCTAGACACTGCCGACTGTGGGATTCTGTTGCTAGAGGTTCATTCATTATGTGATTCAAATAACTGCAGTTTTATCTTTCACTTGGGAGGATCAGCAGGAAAGATTTTCCATCTGCCTGGAGCTGCTGTTCTACTCGGAAAGAAAGAATAAAAAGCCCCTAGCATCCTGAATCTCCCTCCTATCCTCCATTCCAGAAACAGGCAGCTTGATGCCTTCTGATGAATTAATGTGTACTGGCATTTCCATGGATTCCAGTGGGAGGTGTTTTGTTTTTTGTTTTTTTAGGAATGAAGTAGTAAGTGATAAAAGGTTAACCGATTAAAAAAAATTACGAACAAAGGGAGGAAAAAGAAACCAGCCAAAGGGAAGTAAGGTGCCGTAAGGGCTACATTTCAAGATTTTTTGCCTTGAACAGAAAAGGAGCAGGATTACATATCTGTGTATCAGATACTAGACCTATTTGGAACGATGAATTCACATAGTAGATATTATGGCTGCATCAGAAGGGGGTTTCCCAGCAGGTTTATGGCCAATCACAAAACAGAAAAAATCAGATGGGCAAAGACACCAAGAGCAAGTCAATACCCAGATCGGTTCCACAGTTACTCAGTATAATTAAGCCATAACATTTGTCTGCAAACGTGAGCTCCAATGCAGCATTGTTGATTTTGAACTGAAGTCAAGCTGATATAGAGACTAAGCCAGCCCTTCCTCCCTCCCTTCCTCCCTCCCTTCCTCCCTCCCCCACCTCTCTCTCTCTCGCTCTAATTTGAGCTATAGGACAGGAATAGGAAATTAAAATAGCAATTCCATTGTTCTGCTTACTGGAGCAAGTCTCTATAGTGTGGGTTACATAAATGCCTTAGCTTAGCGAACCAAGAAATTTAGAGTATAGCAAAACATCTTATACAATTTAGTATTCCCTTCCGTGTAGCCTGAACCTGGAGATCACTACTTTTAAGACAAAAATCGGGGGAGGTGGAAAATCTTATATATATAAAGTTTTTTATTAGATCAACATTAAAAACATTGGACATAGTGCAACATTTCTGTTGTAAACATTTCCATATACCATGTTTCCCCGAAAATAAGACAGGGTCTTATTTTCTTTTGCCCCACGAAATATGGCCTTGGGCTTATTATAGAGGGAGGACTTATTGTTTTGGGGTTGCCAGGCAGCTGCTCCTTGTGAACTGGCTCCCAAAGAGCCAGGCACAGCCTCAGGGGCGAAGCAACCATGTGGTGACCATGCTCACGAGCAGCCGCCCGGCAAACCCTCTCTCCAGCCAGGCAGAGCGCCATTCACTGACCTAGGGGGTATCCCTATGACGCCAAGCCACGTGGCACTCTGCCCGCCACCCAGCTCCCGCAGCTTGGCACATTCAGGATACCCCCTAAGTCAGTGCATGGAGCTCCGCCCGCTGGAGAAGGGGGTTGGGCAAGTGCCTGTTCCGCCCCGCCGCGCTCTGAGCATAACTTCTCCGGCTTCCAAACTCTAAAACTCGTCTGCCGAGTCTTCCAGCAGCAACCACTCTAGGAGTGCGCTCTATGGTTATGGGCCAGCTGCCGGACAGAGAGTCTTCTGGACAGAGAGTCTTCCAGCAGCCAGCCCACAACCATAGAGCGCACACCTTGAGCGGCCACTGCTGGAAGACTTGGCAGTCGCATTTTGGAGTTCGGAAGCCAGAGAAGAAGTTATGCTCGGCGGGGGCAGAATAGGTGCTCTCGTAACCCCTTCTCCAGCCGGGCAGAGCTCCATGCACTGACCTAGCTGTTCGAAAGCACGTAAAAATGCAAGTAGAAAAATAGGAACCTTTGGTGGAAAGGTAACCGTGTTCCCTGTGCCTTTTGTATTTAGTCATGCCGTCCACATGACCACAGGGACATCTTTGGACAGCGCTAGCTCTCCGGCTTTGAAACTGAGATGAGCACCGCCCCCTAGAGTTGGGAATGACTAGTGCATATGTATGAGGGGAACTTTACCTTTACTTTTAATCATTCACTAGCCAGCTGGGGAGAAAAAATAATCTCCCTGGATAGCATGAACTAAGGCCATGACACAGTACTGTCAATGGAGCTGGACTGGGCCTTAAACCTCTGCCATGACCCATTACTGGAGCCCCAAACTAGAATCACAGGTCACCCTTCATCCTGTCACCATGGTTCTGGCCATATGCCCTAAAGAAGGGGTGTTCAAACTTGTGGGCCGTGTACATCACGCTGGCCAGCCCACCCCCGTTTTAGCAACGGGGAAAAAGTTGTGATACATCACGTGACGACAATATGTCATCATGAGTTTGACACTCTTGCCCTAAAGAGATGGCCGAAAGTGTGGCTCAACTCTCACCAAATCTACTGATTCTACCACACAATCTAGAAGGGACCCTTAGATATCCTATAGTCTTAAATCTTATCCAATGTGCAAAAGATCCTATCAGTCTGAAAGGCCTCCTTTTCCTTAGATCAAGGGTGTCCAAACTTGGCAACTTTAAGACTTGTGGACTTTAACTCCCAGAATTCCCCAGCCAGCTCTGCCTTAGATAATACAAGTGCTGCATATGGTTTAGTGTGAGAAATTATGTGACACCGATCACTTACTGATTTTAATATGTGACCGACGATTTGAAACTAAGTCTCCCAGTTCTAGTCTAGTGCGGCTTATTCGTTAACACTCATCAAATAAATGATTTGCAGTGATTCAGATGCATAGATTAATTGAGTGAAGTTACGTCCCCTCGACAACCCAAATGTTTACCTCTGCTATACTGCTGGTTTGCTTTCTCCCAGTTCATCTCGAGTCATTTTGCCATCCCTTCTGAGCAGCAAAGTTTTTAGAAAGCTTTGTTTGAATTATTGTAGAATCAAATCTCCCATTAGAAAATATTGATGGTGAATGTTTTCGCACGTAATTCCTAGGAACAAGAGTTTTTCTGATCTGTAAATCTGGATTCTGGATCTAGCAGTGCGAAAGGGGTTGGGCAAAATGACTTGGCTTTCATTGTCAACCATTCTCTTCTATCCAGAGGCTTTCTACATCCCACTGAAATTGGCAAAGCACTCAGCTGTTTGATTTTGAAAACAACTTAATACGCCACTCTTTGGTGGATCTATAGCCATATTGAGACAAATGTTCTTGTATGTGTATTCTGCTGTTTCATGCCTTAAAGGCTAACCTCAAATTGTCTTCTTAATAACCTAATGATTTAAAAGAAGTGATCAAATGCTCTCTGTAAGTGCAGTTTTACTTTTATTTCAGATAGTAACAACCTTTCAAGAGGAGCTTCATCAGGTAATTCTGTCTACTGAATTACGGTTTGCACTTGTTTCCTTCATTTATTTTATGGTACTTGAGTTGCAGAGTTCAACTTCCTGATATCCTACGTGTAGCACTTCCCCCAAAAGGGCCATTGGCAATCGGGCCCTTCTAAGCCCTTTCCCAGGTGATCAACCCACCTAGCCCAGGCATAGCAACATCCTCCCTTGGAAGCTTTAATTAAAATAACAACTGTTAAGATAAAAATCAAATCAAATTAAGGATCACAATAATATCAAACATTGAACCGGTGAGCAAAATGTCCCAACAATTGCCCTTTCTGGCCAAATGGCCCCTCACCAATCCAGTTGTCTCATTAACCCTAAGTCTCATTATGAGCCATAGTGGCGCAGTGGTTAGAATGCAGTATTGCAGGCTGACTCTGCCCACTGCCAGGAGTTCAATCCTGAGCAACTCAAGGTTGGCTCAGCCTTCCATCCTTCTGAGGTCACTAAAATGAGGACCCAGGTTGTTGGGGGCAAGATGCTGACTCTGTAAACCACTTAGAGAGGGTGAAGCGGTATATATGTCTACATGCTATTGCTAACATCAGGCCCAGTGAGAGGCCTATCCAGTTTCCCTCTCATGACAGCCAGGATGCAGGATACAGACTCTTTCCCTGGAGTCGTAATATCATAATCTCTGTCTCTTTCTCAAGGATATCTTTCTCTTTCCCTCTTAGCAGTTTGTCCTTTCCCCTCCCTCTCAATCCTGTTTTACCTCAGCTCCCTGAAACTTCCTCTTACTCCCTCTCCTGGGGACTATATCTCCCAGGAAAATCAAACTTCCCTCAGGGGCTCTTCCTATCCCCATTTCCAGGTGTAGGCCCCTTCCATCCATCCATCCAGGGAACGCTGCTAATAGAGCAGGCTACATAAATATTCAGATTTCTGAGTATTGTTTCAAAACATTGATTGGATCTGAAGACCTTTCTATTGTCATCTCAAGCATCAGTGCTGAGTGATTCCCTCATCAAATTATCCCTCACCCACAATGGGGAGAGGATTAATTGATGTTTAATATTCTCTTTTGTTGATATTTAATGGACCTCACTCCTGAAATTCAGCAACAAAAACCCCAAAGTAAGGGTTTCCCTATCCTATGCCAGCTGAAGGAATTCTGGGAGTTAAGAGTCCACACGTTTTAAATCTGCCAAGGTTGAGAAACACTGACTAAGGCAGAGCTTTCCTCAATGTTGTGGGTCATAAATCAAAAGACCCTTGCTTGCTTGCTGAACTAATAAAAACATCATCCATGCACTAATCTGAACTATCAGTCTCAATATAACTTCACTCAATTGATCTGTGCATATGAATCACTGCAAATTATTCCTTGAATGTTAACTACTCTATTCAGTAACGCAAGAGGACACATGGAGCTTAGCCTGAGATATATTTTGAACCTGGTTTGCTCATAACTCAAAGTTATAATGTATTTTGGGGGCTCAGAGTTCTAGTTAGCTTTCCTGCCATTTTGAACCATGGCTTTCGGTTTTACGATCTATGATATAGTGTCAACAGACTTTATTGTTGCATCTTATTTCTAGTTCACTCTTTATTTGATTTTTGTGCTGTCCAGAATCTGGGTCCTGGTAGGAGAAAGGGAGAAAACAAATTACCTGCGGAACAAATTAGCAAACCATAAAAAATCCTAGTTTTATAGTATGTGTCCAATGGTGGGTTCTTACTGGTTCAGACTAGTTTGGCGAACAGATTATGGTTTGGCAGCCTGGGTTGCTGGAACCGGCAATGACCCAGACTTGCCACGCCCCTGAAGCAGTTCTCTGGGTGGCGCCATAGGCACCACCATCTTGTTTTCTGGCTGCGCAGGCGCAGAACAATTTTAGTTGTACATCAAGTGCATGTCTGCAGCGTGCACACGAGCAAACCAGCAGTAGTGCCTGCCAGAACCCACTCTGTACATGTCCATGTAGCCTTTATCTCAGGTTAACATGAAGATGCCGTGATTCCAAGACTGTAAATACTGCAAGCTCTTTTTATGTGAATAATTAAGTAAAATCTAAAGCGGTTGGATCATCTGCCTACACTCATTGTTCTAAGTCATTTCTCCATTTCTTTCTAGTCCTTTAAAGCTGTAAGGAACTGTTACATGGCTCAATTTTTCCGGTCACAATCCTTCTACCTTCAATTTCTCCTATGCCTGACTTTGTACTCAGATTAGACATCCTATATTCATTTTATCCCTCAAAAGTGCCATCAGGAGCTATTGGACATGGCTTAGTAAAAAGCTATTTCTTCACAGGCAACAAGTATTGGTACCCTATCCTATTTCATCACACCGTCAGTTAGAATTACAATGATGAATTAAATACCCACCCACTAGAGATGCTGTTTGATGGTTCACTTATGCTAGAAAAAGCTTCCTAACCTGCTTTTATTTAACTGTCTCTGCACATTTTCATTAAACCATGTGTGTGCTCCCCTTTTGTGCATGTGTGAGGGATTCTTTCCTGCAAAATTTTTCTATGGACCGTTCTCTGTGCATGAGTAACGGATATGGTGACACAGGCAGAATCACTTTGATTTTCTCCATCTGTTTCGCACTTCCCCAACAAGACACTGATCAAGTGGGATGGGCACAATTGATGTGTTCCATATTCACAAGCATATCTATTATTAGTGAATAAATTACATTGACAAGGTTTTACACACTTTCTTGCACCCTGTTGATTCGTAACACAACATGAACCTGTCACTTACAAGACATCAGTCCAATTAAACTTCACAGGAAAAGTTCACAGATTCCATTTTATCACCAAAAATGTTGTCAGTTCATCAGAAAGAACAAATATAATTCTAAGACAATCTAGCAGAAAATTTAGATTTGGTTTGTCAGTGGACATGTTCAGTGATAAACCCAATGGTTCAGCAGGTCCTTTTTCAAGGCTCCCAAGCAGAATAGACCGTATAGTAGTGGAAATTTGTTGGTGATCATTTCCCCAGAAGTCCTTAGAAGCTTCTCTGGGCCACCTCACAAGTATTCTTTACATTATCTTCCTTACAATGGTCCATTTTCTCTATAGGTCAACTGTCAGCGTTTGTTGCAGAAATCGTATCCAGAAAGCACACACAGATAACTGATTCAGCAGGATTCATTAACTTCTTCATATACATAATAACACTTGAGTAAATGTACAATACCAATAGTGGATTCTCCAACGTGGTAGTAGTTACAGGCTTGGTTTCAGTTCAGAGCTTAATACAGACGAAGAGAACCTCCTGTATACAGGGCAGTTAAGCTAAGCCTAAGCCACGCCCAGGCTCCCAGCCATCTGGCATGGCTCTAAGTCACCAAATAGTTCCCATTGGCTGACCCAGTTGCCATGCCTATACATTGGCTGACCTTGTTACCATGTCTCTGCCAGTTCATGAATATTCTAACATCAACCAATGCAATATTCTTAGCATTAAAAACCAGGTTCCAGCCAGTGCTCCACCCATTCTTATGTTACTTCATAGCACTATATTTTACAGCAGGGGAAAAAAATGCCTGGTGAAAGTCCTAAGTACCATAGGCCCTTGATTCAGGAAGGCAAAAGGAAAGTGATGGGCTAGGGAGATGGGATGAAATGAAAGTTCTTTATCAGTGGGAAGCTGCCTGTTTTGCAGCTCCAGCAAAATGCTGTCACCAAAGTGTTATTTTAGGATTTTTCTTCTGCACCGAAGCTGAGTCAGAAGGTAATCAACACAGTTGCAGAAGAGCTGTATAACGCGCAAGCAGTGTGGGGCTGTCTGAAATGCACATATGCTGCATGTGGAAGAGTGTTTTACACACTTGAGGCAAGATTATAATGTTTAAAAATGGGTTCAGCAACACTTTCTACAGTATATATGCTACCTGCCTTTTTAGTGCCAGATATGTGAGGATCCAATTATTTTGCTATTTTAATTGCAACTGATACTATCAGAACTATAAAGATCAATTTTGAATTTGGCACATTTCATCACGTAATACTCCTATACATGATGTTAAGTGCTTGTAGTATATTAATGGGATTTTCTATGTAGCATTTACTCATATTGTATTTTCATTGTTGATAATTGCAGGCAAAATCATATTTTAAGATTTCCATAAATGATTTTAGTTAGTATTGTGTATGATGATAATGTCTATTTTAAAAAATATACCATTTTTTTTTCAAATTAGGAGATTGGACCAGGGTCAATCCTTACTTTTCAATGTACAACCTTACGTTGAAGATCAGACCTTAGCAATTCCAATTAAAAACACTCCAGAAGATAGGCTTAAGATACAGAAGGATCTTGACAAACTTGAACATTGGGCACTATCTAATAAAATGAAATTCAATGGTGAAAAGAGTAAGGTTCTACATTTAGGCAACAAAAACGGAATGCACAGGTACAGTATAGGTGGTACCGTGCTCCATAGTAGTAACTGTGAGAGGGATCTTGGAGTTCTAGTGGACAACCATTTAAATATGATCCAGCAGTGTGCAGCAGCTGCCAAAAAAGCCAACACAGTTCTAGGCTGCATCAACAGAGGGATAGAATCAAGATCACGTGAAGTGTTAATACCACTTTATAATGCCTTGGTAAGGCCACACTTGGAATACTGCATTCAGTTCTGGTCGCCACGATGTAAAAAAGATGTGGAGACTCTAGAAAGAGTGCAGAGAAGAGCAACAAAGATGATTAGGGGACTGGAGACTAAAACATATGAAGAACGGTTGCAGGAACTAGGTATGTCTAGCTTAAGAGAAAGAAGGACTAGGGGAGACATGATAGCAGTGTTCCAATATCTCAGGGGTTGCCACAAAGAAGAGGGAGTCAAGCTATTCTCCAAGGCACCTGTGGACAGAACAAGAAGCAATGGGTGGAAACTAATCAAGGAGAGAAGCAACTTAGAACTGAGGAGAAACTTCCTGACAGTTAGAACAATTAATCAGTGGAACAGCTTGCCTCCAGAAGTTGTGAATGCCCCAACACTGGAAGTCTTTAAGAAGATGTTGGATAGCCATTTGTCTGGAACGGTATAGGGTTTCCTGCCTAGGCAGGGGGTTGGACTAGAAGACCTCCAAGGTCCCTTCCAACTCTACTATTGTATTGTATTGTATTGTATTAAAAAGAAAATATGTGAAAGAAGTAAGGGTGTGCTCAGTGTATCATTATGAGATGCAATGTTCTGGAAAACACTAGAGTGTTCTGTTTCCTTCAGTCCCATGCTGATAGATGTTTCAGCACTTTTCCCAGAAAACAAGGCCAGATCACATCCAATGTACCGTGATACTAATCTCCTGTTGCAGATTTACTGCCTCCAGAAGGGCAGATTGGTAAAGTTTGAAATAAAACTATGGAGAATGTTCCAATGTTTCTTGGGGGGGAAAAAACACTGTGGCCAATGTTTCCTTAACCAGAGGTGCTGCCTAGAAACCAGGAGGCTGTGAGGTCTAACCCAGCTTTAGGCATAAAATTTGTTTTTTATCGGTTCATCAAAACCTCACAAGGTTGCTATTATGGGGTGAACAGCAGGAGAAAGGAATATTAAGTATGTTCACCTTGAGTTATTTATAAGATAATAAAGGCAGAATTTTTAAAAAATCAAATAAATATTTTTTTTCAGTTGATAATAATGTATTGATTGTATAAAGGTATCCAAATGTAGAAGTTGTCCCAAAGGTGCTTTTTTTCCCCAAATGGCAACTGGGCTTTCTTGATTTTTCTTGAAGACATTTCGCTTCTCCTCCTAGAGGTTTCTACAGTTCTAAGAAGGAAGGGAAGATTTATACCCTTTGCAGTCAGTCAGTCAGTCAATCGTTAATACTTTGAGAGTCAAGGACTGGCTGACTGAAAAAAATATAAATCTTTCCTTCCTCGCCAGTTAGTCAGAACTATAGAAGCTGCTTAGAGGAGAAGCAAAATGTCTGCAAGAAAAATAAAGTAAGTCCAGTTGCTGGTTTTTTTGGGGGGGGAGCACTTTTGAGACAACTGTTGGAAGAAATGTCCATCTGAGTTCAGTTCCAAATGGGGAGAAAGACTAGAAACAATGGAAGCTATTTGGAAAGATGGTTTAATGCTGGACAGGACCACATGGTTTGAGGTCCTGAGCAATCGAGCATATGGGTGAGGTGTGTTTGTGTGTGTGTGTACCCTCTCTTTGGCATAGAAACTTGCTTCTCATTCCTGTGAAAGAAATGTATTCTGATTGGTTGTCAGACTCCCATGAGGTCATGCAAGGGTAACTCTGTAGGTAGTCTTGAATCCCAGGCTTGGTTGAATCTTGCTGGGTGATGTAATGAAGGGGCTTTGGGCAATTCCTATTATGGCTGAGGACTAATCCTACTTCTGTTGGATCTTGGGTGAGGGTATTTGCTTACAAATAGACCTAGCTATCTCTTTATCTCTTCAATGCTGACATCTGCTATGGGCTATTGAGGAGGGGAGGGGCTATTAAGAGTGAGTCTACTTCCTGCCTTTAAAAAAAACATGTTTCTCCATTTCTCATCCAGGGAAATATAATATTCGGTATTTTTAATATTTCCTAGAATATTTCATTCTTCTAAGAGAAGGGTGGGTGCTACCTTCCTACACAACCATGACCTGAAAGACTGAGAATCTCCATAGAGATTCTCCTTAGTGTAGAAGTTATATCAACATACTTGGTTACCCAAGGACATGAAAAGTTTTATTTCAAGCAGCAGACAACTGTCCTAATATAGTCACAGTCTCTCTTCCTTCCTCCCACCCTCCCTCCCTCTCTCTCTCTCTCTCTTAAAACTTGGCGGATAGAACTCCATAGATTCCTGAATATTCCTTATTCAGTAATTACTTCACACAAACATACAGTATTTGTATAGGGGTCTAGTTTAGTTATTTTAACTCTATATCATACTGATCAACCTATAATAAAAAGTTTTCTGGATATAAATGAAAATATGATGATCTCTGGAGGGCCAGAGATAGGGGCTGTTCCTCTATCCTGGTCCTATTAGATCTCTCGGCGGCGTTCGATACCATCGACCATGGTATCCTGTTGCACCGGCTAGAGGGGCTGGGAGTCAGGGGCACCGTTCTACGGTGGTTTGGCTCCTACCTCTCTGACCGGACGCAACGTGTGTTGGCAGGGGAGCAGAGATCGACCCGGAGGCCACTCACATGTGGGGTGCCTCAGGGGTCGGTGCTCTCGCCCCTCCTGTTCAACACATACATGAAACCGCTGGGCGAGATCATTCGTGGTTTTGGGGTGGGATATCATCTGTATGCTGATGATACTCAGCTATACATTTCCACCCCGAACCACCCCAATGAGGCCGTCGAAATGATGTCCCGGTGTTTGGAGGCCGTACGGGTCTGGATGGATGACAACCGACTAAAACTCAACCCTTCCAAGACGGAGTGGCTGTGGCTTCCGGCCTCCCGGTTCAACCAGTTGCTTCCATCTCTGGCCATTGGGGGCGTGCAACCGGCCCCCATGGAACAGGTGCGCAATTTGGGCGTCCTCCTAGATGCCCGGCTGTCCATGGATGACCATGTAACAGCCGTGGCAAGGGGGGCGTTCCATCAGGTTCGCCTGATGCGCCAATTGCGCCCCTTATTGGACCGGGATGCCCTACGCACAGTCACCCATGCGCTAGTGACGTCTCGCCTGGACTACTGCAATGCTCTCTACATGGGGCTTCCCTTGAGATGCACTCGGAGACTGCAGTTGGTCCAGAACGCAGCCGCGCGGGTGATTACGGGGAGGACTAGATACTCCCCTGTAACACCTCTCCTGCGCGAGCTGCACTGGCTTCCTGTAGTCTACCGAGTGCGTTTCAAGGTTTTGATTATGATCTTTAAAGCACTTCATGGCACAGGGCCTAGTTACATGCAGGATCGCATCCTGCCCCATACATCCCTACGACCAATCCGCTCACACAGAGAGGGACTTCTTCGGGTGCCGTCCGCCAAACAGTGTCGGGGGGCGACACCCAGGAGCAGAGCCTTCTCTGTGATGGGCCCAGCCCTGTGGAATGACCTCCCCCGTGACATCAGGACTATTTCCGATCTCCGCTCCTTCCGTGTACAGCTGAAGACCCACCTCTTTCAATTATCTGGCCTGGCTCAACCGTAAATTTTTCTTACTCCTCCTGACAGTTCTCTTAAATCTTAAATTTTAAATTTTAAATTGTGTTTTACAATTGGGGTATTTTAATGGTGACTTTTAATTGTCCAATGTGATGTAATTTGTTACCTCCTCCGTGCATGTATGTTCTGTATATATGTATGTTTATGTGTTTGTATATGTTTTATATGCTCCATTGTACGCCGCCCCGAGTCCTGTCTGGAAAGGGAGCGGCTAATAAATTTAAATTTATTATTAATTTATTATTATATTAACTTAAAAGAATAATAATTGCAAAATAGTTGCAATCCTTTGCAAAACAAATGCAGCAAATGGATTGAAAAGATATTCCTATTTACTTCCCATCTTGCAAAATATCAAAAATATTTGACGACAGGTTTATCATTTTTGAAGTATTGAACATATCCAGCTGAGAAACAGCATTCCTTTTAGGCATATTTCATATTTTATCATTTGAAGAATTGGGGAGATATTCATCTCCCTCACTCTGTAGGGATGGCACAGGAGGGAATAACAGAAGAAGCAAACAGAAGAAAATAATTCCTTTGATTCCCTGAACTTTGTTCTAAATGAACATATTAAAAAAATTCTAAATTTGTTTATGACACTTTGCTTCTTCTGATTTATGCAGATACCTGCTCTTCCCAGTAGATTTTAACAGATTCAGAAGTAACAGTTTTATGCAGGATTGCAAGATGGCAAATGTTACATTAAGTTAGCAGAGAAAACCCTGCAAAATACATTAAGATAGATACCAGGTATTATGAAAAAACGTCTGAAAAATCAGCAATGGATGAAGATTCAACCACATCTGTATTTCCACTGTGGCCAACCAGATGCTTCTTTGCCCTTCTAGCTGATCCTGAACTACATCTCCCAGCACCCAGCACCATTTGCTGTGCTTCCTGTTGCATGGAAGCTGTTTATCCTTTTACATTCCAGCAAATGGTTTTAAGAGTCACATTCTCTGTGAATATGAAAATGCCATTTAGTCCTAATTCCTATCAATTTTTTTCATCAGTTTATCAAACCCAGCATCATTTGCTAACCGCAGGCAGAACCCTCTAGAACAGGGGTGTCAAACTTGACTTCATTGAGGACCACATCAGGGTTGTGTTTGACCTCTGCGGGGCTGGGTGGGTGTGGCCAGAGTGGGCGTGGCCATCTCGACGTCACTACTGCGGGGGCGCCTGTGGTGGCCCATGTGCTCTGCCTGCAAAAACAGGCTCCTGAACTCCATTTTTGGCTGCCATGGCCTCCTGCAATCCTCTGCCAGTGAAAACGGAGCTCCATTTTCACTGGCAGAGAGTTACAGGAGGCCGTGGCAGCTGAAAATGGAGCTCGGGAGCCTGTTTTCACTGGCAGAAGCACTGCGGGTCGGTCCTTCACTTTTTCCAGGGTGGCCCTGTGGGCCAGGTCTAAGTACCCCCCCTGGACCTTGAGTTTGACACCCCTGCTGTAGAACAAATATGTAAAAAGAAGAAGAGGAAATTAACAGGCTAACTAAATGGCTCTTGGAATAGGATTGTTTTTGCTGTTCTTTGTGCAAACCATGGGAATTGTTCTAAGCAAAAGGTTCCTCATTACCTCTTTTTCTCATGCCTACGTGCACACAGGCATAGGGAGTCCAGTAACATGCGAGACTATCTTTGCAATCTGTGTTTTGTCGACTTCATTTCCAGTGATACGAAATATCGTTCATATTGAATGAAAAGCCAGGAAACCAGTCCAGTTGATAATTGTCAGTACATCGCACATGCATAACTTGTTTTCAAAAAATAGTTCCTTTAAAATAAAATAGGCAACCAAAAGTTTGGAACAATTTATGTCTTGTCTTGTTTTTTTTTTAAAAAAAAAAAGCTGGAAAAGATAGTCATATGTTGCCGCTGCTGTTATTTTATTTCATGCCTGAAAATATCAGCAATGAGGGATGTTTTCCAAGCATATCCTTTCCAGCTGAATTAAGAGACAACTTGATCAGCAACAGACTCTAACATGACTGTTTTAAACCAGTGAAGCAGAAAATACCATCTGTTCTACCATGAATATTTCTAAAATAGAACAAGAGCATGTGGAGATGTCTACTTTTTCTATGCAAGAATGTGAGGAAAGCGGCGAAAGATCCCATTTGATGGGAAAGAGAGGTTGGGATGAGCGATCATAGTTCAGTCTTCAATGTCATTAGCTAGCAATGGAGTACTTTTTAACTCACTTTCAAAGGCATTATAAAAGCTATAGAATATTTTAATCTATTTGACTCATTATTACCTACAGCTAGTGTCAGTAAAAATCTATGGCTGCATGTGATTAGATTGAAAGGCTTGCAACAACAACAAAGAAAAGCATTCTTAACAACAGCTAATTACAGAATATTCAATTTAGTGTGTGTGTGTGTGAGAGAGAGAGACAGACAGAGACAGAGAGAGCACTATATAGACATGAGCCCCCCTTCTACAGTTTGAAAACTTTTAACAATAGGGGAGCAGGGAAAAAGAGAGAATCATTATTCTCAAACTTGTCATCCTTCTTTCCAAGGAAACTGAAATGGAGAATCTCTTCTATCCAATAACGCCTCCTGAGAAAGTAAGCTCTTGGAAGATGTACTTTAGACATACAAGTACATCAGTACATATTTATATGTCACCATATTTCAGGATGAGAAAAGAAATCAAAGCATTAATTGTATATTCTAGTATAATAAAAAAAATATTGTCCCACTCTTAGCATAAAAGCCAGCTGGGTAACTTTGGGCCAGTCCCTCTCTCGTAGCCAGCCTACCTCACTGTTGTGGACAAAATAAGGAGCATTAAAGATGCTTGACACTTTTTAAAAAATGTTTCATTTATTTAATTTATATTACTTTCCATTTCCACCAAACGGTGTGTGATCTGGGTACAGTTATTTAAGCAGTCATAATCCACATATTTGTTATTATATTCTTCACAATAATAATAATATAACTATATATCAATATAATTACAATAATACGTAACATCTTCATCATCAAATTCCCTCCACATTAACATTTCCTCTCTTTTATATCTCCTCCTTTCTAACTTCTGTTTCTCTTGTCTAACCATTGGTAAAATGGTTTTTAATGCTGTACGCCGCCCTGAGTCCCTTGGGAGAAGGGCGGCATATAAATCCAATAAATCTAATCCAATCCAAAATACATAAAAATATTCAGTTTCTTCTTTATCCTTAATAATAAGTGTTAATCTGTCCATTTTTGCGCATTCTAATATTTTCTTAACTACACTCTCATCTGACGGGATCTCATCATTTTTCCATTGTTGCGCAAATACAATTCAGTTAGTGTATGTTCAAATACAACTGCAGTTAGTATATATAAACCAGATGCTTGCCACTTTGAGTTACTCATAATAAATAAATAAATATCTTGTTACAACAGTGAAAAGTTATAATTCTATATATACTTATCTAGCACAAACATTATGCAAGTGTGTATAATGTATATAGAAATACATATATTTGTAAAACACTTAGAAATGTATTGCATGATACTTGAAAGGATTACATGATAGTTATATTACCATCTGCTTTTTTTAAATCTGTATTTTGTTTAGATGCGTTCTATATTTCTTTATATTTATTCATACAAAGTCTACATTTACAAGAAACTGCTCATAGTCAGCAAATGTAACCAGAACTTCAATCCATTGAATAAATCGGGTCACACATTTATCTTTCCAATGTTCCAATATCTTTTTAGCTATAGGAAACAGAGCAACCATTTATGTTACCCAGTTGTAACAATATACTATACTTTATATTTCTATTTTTTTCTGCTCTATTTTTCCACTTATTTTTAAGCACTTATATAGCATACACACATGCATTTTGATAATCTGTTGAGGCCACATTAATATTAACATGTTTATGAAAGTGACTTTACGACTCTATCCAAAATATATATTTCAAGTATGGAAGTTTAATACCCCTTTAAAACATGTATTTGGATCCAGAGCAATCTTTACTAGCCTGGAGCCTTCCAAATGTGCTGGGATTACAATTTAACATTATCAGCAACTTCTAGGAGTTATAGATCCAATTTATCTGGAAGATGCCAGGTTTAAGAAGCCGAGATATCAATGGATTAACAGATCTCAAGGCTGTCTACGGTAAATAAAACAAACTACCATAAATCATAAAACACCAAACTGTTGCAATCTATCAAACTATCATTAATGCAGAGTTGTACTATTAAACCAACAGATAAAACTTCATTAAGTTGCAATCAATTAAATCCTTGACTAAAGCCTTAAAACCCATATAAGTACCAGCCAAGCTTCCAGATGGAGAATATTTCATAAGTTGGTATCACAATGCATATATAACTGTAGTTTTTTCCTTTCCAAAATGTATATTTATACATCTATTTCCTCTCAAACACATATTTTTAAAAATATTATTAAGATCTGGTTGTACCAACAAACCTAGGGACCCCAAAAGATGGATAAACTTGCAATGTCCTCCATTATAGCAATAGCACTTAGACTTATATACCACTTTACAGTGCTTTACAGCCTTCTCTAAGTGGTTTACAGAGTCAGCCTATTGACCCCAATAATCTGGGTCCTCATTTTATCCACCTCAGAAGGATGGAAGGCTGAGTCAACCTGGTGAGATTCGATCTGCCAAACTGCTGGCAACCGGTGATCAGCAGAAGTAGCCTGCAGTACTGCACTCTAACCACTGCCCCACTGCCGCTTATTGTAAACATCCCCCATGTCTGTTATTTCCTTGTTTATCCTGTTTATAATGTTTAATGTTTTTATTATAATTAATAGAGATAAGTGATTTTATATATTTATTCATTGTTCTTATCTTTGTTGTATGCTGCTCAGTGTTACTTTGGGTGAGATAGGTGGCTATATAAATCAGAGATAGGTGGATGGATGGATTGATGGGTGATAGATGATAGACAGACAGACAGATAATGAGATCTTGTTTGAGCTGAATATATGAAAACTATTAACAGAGTTATAGTTGTGTGTGAAGTTAAATATGAAACTTGTTCCAGTTGATACTGTATGTTGTTCCAAGGCATGCAATAAGTTTATGTTGGAAGCCAATCTGGACTTGAATTAACAAATGTCAATTTTCAAGCATTGCTATCTTTAGCACTTTCTTCTCCTCCTACCCTCCCAAATCACTCATGCATGAATCATTTTCACCAGAGAGATCCATAAGTGTTTCGCTGTCATTGGATTAACTCTCTTTGGCTGGATTTGTCCATGGAAATAGGAGAGAAGAGGATTCAGGGAGCTGAGCTGGAGAGCGATAGAATGTTGCAGGCTTATTGTTTTGAAAACTATCAGCAAGGCAACCCAAAACCTTGGAGGAACATCACAAATACTTTTTCTTTTGGGACATAATAGCAAGTAGCCATCCTCTCCTTTCCCCTCCCTCATTATTGAATATGCAGGTGGTGGTGCCTGGAAATCTAATACGTGGCTCCCTCCAGGTTTCATCAAGATAAAATAGTAACACCTAATTTATGCATTGGGTTTAAATCTAGTGTTTTAAGCCTTTTGGATGTTGCTATTAGTGAGCAAGGGATGCGGTGGCTCAGTGGCTAAGACGCTGAGCTTGTTGATCAGAAAGGTCGGCAGTTCGGTGGTTTGAATCCCTAGCACCGCATTAACAGAGTAAGCTCCCATTACTTGTCCCAGTTTCTGCCAGCCTAGCAGTTCGAAAGCATGTAAAAATGCAAGTAGAAAAATAGGAACCACCTTTGGTGGGAAGGTAACAGTGCTCCGTGCACCTTTGGGGTTTAATCATGCCGGCCACATGACCACAGAGACGTCTTCAAACAGCGCTGGCTCTTCGGCTTTGAAACGGAGATGAGCATGGCCACATAGAGTCGGGAACGACTAGCACATATGTGCGAGGGGAACCTTTACCTTTACCTATTAGTGAGCAAGCCATTTTCCCAAATTAACTATTATAAGGTGTTTCAAATTGAAAGCATAATATTTTCAAACAGTTCTATTGTACCCTTAAATCAAGTTGTCAGCAGATAATTCCCTGCCCTAAAGATAGGTTCAACGTTAAAAGAATTGATGAATATAAATATCAACCAAATCAACAATAGTGCTCTCTTTGCTCAGCCTCTGAAAAGGTGACTTTTTCTGAATAACTCTGGGATAATTGTGCAATTCTTTCTTTAGTGTTTCAAAACTATGATATGATATGTTTTATCAATGGTTGGACAAAAGGGATAGGAATTAGGAATTTAGTAAGCATTACTATGTAAACGGAAAGTGATGCAGTGGTTCAGTGGCTAAGACGCTGAGCTTGTCGGTCAGGAAGGTCAGCAGTTCAGCGGTTCAAATCCCTAGAGCCACGTAAAGAAGTGAGCTCCTGTTACTTGTCCCAGTTTCTGCCAACCTAGCAGTTTGAAAGCATGTCAAAATGCAAGTAGAAAAATAGGAATCACCTTTGGTGGGAAGGTAACAGAGTTCTGTGCGCCTTCAATGTTTAGTCATGCTGGCCACGTGACCACGGAGACATCTTCAGACAGCGCTGGCTCTTCGGCTTTGAAACGGAGATGAGTACCACCCCCTAGAGTTGGGAACAAGTAGCACATGTGTGCAAGGGGAACCTTTACCTTTACTTAGTACGTAAATGAATTGACCCAGACAGTACGCTATTCACTAAGCACATATTGTATGTAAAGAGAAAACAAATAAAAAATATATTTTAAAAAAATCTGATATGACCCATAATAGTAGACCCAGTGGCCATGGAAATCTTCAAAATAAAAAGAAATCTAGAGATAATAAATTTTAAGTAAATACGAGGCTATAAATTTATGTTATTTTATTTTTTTTAAATCCATTAAAATCAGAGAAATGGGGAGAGGGGGGAGAGGGCAACCCACAAGGATAGATTTTCCCCATGAACCAAAATTTGCTGCATTCTGTATCAGAACAAATATCAGTTATCAGTGCTTTTCTCAAGAAACAGGTAATATTTTGGACACACACTTAGAAAGAGTGACAGGAGAAAACAGAAAGGGATGCCTGCCTTGGTTCTGGTTAACCTCTTTAATTGCTACCATTCCCTAATGTGTGAGCTTCCAAATTTATACTCTTCTCCATTGCAAAATTGGAAGTGAGGGATGTTTGTTCCCTATTTAGATAACTATTTAGACTTGTCATTGCTGCCCCAGGGTTAGAATATCTAAAGTAGCATTTTACCTTCAAATCTGAAGCAGCCTGAGAATCATGTTTTGAATCATTAATTTCTGGCCACTGTCAACAGAATAGCATGAGAACAACAGCTTGTGATTGCATAGTTAACTGATTGGTTTCTTTTCTGAAATCTGATCTTTCCTACTTAGGCAAACTTTTTGGATTCAGGCTACCTAGATTGAGTCTTTTATCCTACAGAAAGCAATCTTTGCCACAAGAAGATCCTGATGCAGTGATTGTTGATTCATCAAAGCACAGCGACAATTCCATGGCGATGAAGCATTTTAAATCTCCTACGAAAGAAAGCTGCAGCCCCTCTGAAGGAGATGACACCAAGGCACTCATTCAACCAAGGACGTGTTCGCCTCCAGTGAATATATCTGGGCCTCTAGATCATTCATCACCAAAACAGCAGTGGGATCGACTGTACCCGGATATGCTGCATTCCAGCGCAGCGTTGACTCTTGCTCAATCAAAAGAGAGCATCAGTAGTATAAGGAGAGCATCTTCAGTGCACAACATAGAAGGATTTACCATCCATCCGAAGAACATGTTTAGGGATCGGCATGCTAGTGAAGGTACGGTATTGGGCAAGGGGAGGGTGATCAATATTCATGAATTATGTCAACTGAATGACTGGGAATAAAATGGGATGCGTGCATGCCATTTTTAATCCAACTAGGACAAGATATTTGAAGTCTCTTTGTCTTTAAGAGTTAAGAGGAAATTCTAGCATGACATTAAGCCCTCTATGGTTCATCATTTGTGAACCTATGCAAAGGGAAACTTATTTCCAAATCAATGTGCTTTATGTTGTGTTATAAGTCTCAGTGCCCTAATTTGATAGTAAGGCCTAATAAAGGTTCTCTCATTATTTGGGCAGCTGTTTATTGTAAAGTGGTATTAATACAAGAATGGTTCAGACTGCTATGGCCACTTTCATATTCAGAAGGCCTTCATCCAGAGCATCCAGGAATCCTTCCTCCAGGATATGCTTCATTCACTCACTCACTCACTCATTCATTTAATCAATTTAGGTACCACCTGATTTCAGACTGACTTGGCGAAGGGGCTCCTAGATGGCAACATAAACACCTAATAACACACCGAACAGAAAATGGATGCAGATATGCTCAACACATAAAAAAAAAATATTATACTCCCATCACTGGCTCCAACCATCTTAGCCTAGAGCCTGAGAGCATGGCCAGGTCTTTAAGGTTTTCCAGAAAGCCACCAAGGGTAAACCAAATAGGAAACATGACTAGATGAGCTAATTCTACCTTATTGTAAGGCTACCTTAACAAATTCCCCACTTTAAGCTGCCTGATGAATGAGGGCGATCTTTCCCAAGTTTCTTCCTTTGACCATTAGTGGATTGGAGGCTCCCCACTCTGTTATCCGATTGTTTCATGGGTAGCCTGTCTTCCCTTCGTCCATCAAGATCACTCATACATTCCATGACAGGGTAGAAGCCACCCGGATTTCATAGGGAATTGCATCCCAGAGAGCAGGTGTCATGAAGGTGTGATTCCTGAATCAGAAAGATGACACTGCATTTAACTGAAGGGACTACCGTATTTTTCAGAGTATAAGACTCACCTATTTTCCTCAAAAAAGAGGCTGAAAATCTGGGTGTGTCTTATACATTGAAAACAGCATTTTTTTGCCTCCTGAAGCCCCGCCCCTTCACCAAAATGGCCATGCATACCCTTATGGAGGTTTTCAGAGAGCTCCTGGGGGGCTGGAGAGGGCAGAAATAAGCAAAAAAATGGGCCATTTTGTGCCTCCCCAGCCCCCAACAGCACTCTATAAGCCTCCATAAGGCTATGCATGCAACAGACCCGTTTTTGCGGAAAACGGGCCTTTTTTGCTCATTTCGCCATCCCGCCACCCCCCCCCCCCCCGGAGCACTCTGCAAGCCACCCCAAGGATATTCATGTCTTTTATTTGAAAAAAAAACAAGCCCATTTTTTGCGGAAAATAGGCCATTTTGGGGAGGTTTGCATAGTGCAAAAACTTTTTTTCCTTTTGGAAAGCTCTTTAACTGATTGATGAGAATTACATTGATCAAGTGCTATGCCAGCAGGAACAAAGTCTTAAGTGCTTCAGATTGTCAGCAATTTCCTTCTCCAGCACATGGATAAATACACCTGGAAACATCTACCTACCTACCTACTCTCTCTCTCTCTCCCTACCTACCTACTGTATTTCTCTCTCTCTCTCTCTCTCTCTCTCTCTATCCCTCTATCTATCGATCTACCTACCTACTCTCTCTCTCTCCCTACCTATCTACTGTATTTCTCTCTCTCTCTTTCTATTTCTCTATCCCTCTACCTACCTACCTGCCTACACACACACACACACACACTCTCTCTCTCCCTACCTATCTACTGTATTTCTCTCTCTTTCTCTCTCTCCCTCTATCTACCTACCTACTTTTTTAAAAAATTGCCTCTTCAAAACCTTGGTGCATCTTATACTCCTGTGCGTCTTATACTCCGAAAAATACAGTCGTTGCCTGCCCAACCTGGCAGTCTGAATCAGCAACATGTATGCATATTGTTTCAAGAGAATGATATTCCTTGCTGCACAAATAAAACCCTTGTTCATCTTCATGCAACTGATTGATTAGAATGTGTATTTGACTAATTGAGCAGTTGGTTGACTGCATTCTATTATTGAATAATCCTGGAAAATTGCTTAATCAATTACAATTTCTTAAGTCAAATTAGCCTCCAAATTTAAAGAACAGCCCCCTGCTGAGATAGATCACATCCATTTAAATAGCTGTTCCGGCTAATTTGAAAACACTTTTGAGCACTCTGGGAAATGTTGAAGAGCAGTTGAATGAGGACAACTTTTGGTTCTTAATTCTAAAAAGAGAAAATTAGTCTCCCGTTCACTACATTAGCTGATTCACCCAAATTTAATGTTGTCTCCCTCAAAATGTATTGGGGAACCAAGAAGGGGGGGAATATCATCAGTTTGGGGTCTTTGGATACACAGTTTATTTCCCCCTTTTGCTTTTCTTTATTCTGCTGAATAACAGACAATGGTCGCAATGTCAAAGGTAATGTAAATTTATCACCTCTATTGTTCGGTGCTTTTGACAGACACATTATTTGGCATGCTGTATAAACTGTACCAATGCATCATACTCATGCTAACCTTTACGAAGCTGGGCACATTATAGGAATTACTGTTCTTTTTGCTTGATGGATGCATCACAATTCTCTTTGCTCTCAACTGGGAGTGATGATAGATGGCTATTCAGAGGAAGCTGTGAAGGGATGGATGCACAGTATGTTCTTTCAAAGCCATTGGCTTCACTTAGTCACAAGGCAATCCTCTACTTGTCTATCCAAGTAGAAACTTCCCATCCTTTCTCTGGGGCTTTTTCCTTGGTCACTGATTCGAGCAGCACATCCTGCCAAGCCCCTTTGATTTGAGTGGGAGAGTTGAGCACGTGCTTAATTCTCTCCCATCAAAACCCCCAGAGGGCTTAAACGTTTGAACTTCGGCTGGATTGTACCTAGGTCAACTTGTTGAAGAAGGTAGAATGGGGATGCTGCCAATCCGACGCAGATACCATAACTTGATGTTTTCAAGATATCACGTTGTTTAAAAAAAAGCATTACAAATTGAGCTTTGCATGATTGAAACGAGCTGCCCTTGATTCATTTTAAATCCAATTCAGTTTTATCATTCTGACACCAAGACAATCAGTGAATAATCTGGACCCTTCACGTATTCCTCTTTTGTCTCCTTAAAACTAGTTTCACGCTCCTGGATGGCAGGGGGTATGGTTTAAGCTTACTGTAGTCTTCAGGTGTGCTTGCATGAATTCCATTTGCAATTTCATGTGGAAAACATGCTTGTTCATATTGATTACATGCTAGTATTGGTCCTTTTCACCAGGACAACAGTGTAAAGCAAAGTTAGCCAAATGGAGACATTCCTTTCTCTAGCTAAGTACAGTAGAATCCTTTTCACGTGTATATATATATATATACATACATACATACATACATACATACATACATACATATATATATATATGTTATATTTGTACTGATAAATAAATAAAGGGAGACTAGTATAGATCTATTTCGAGCTAATTAGCTCTCATCAGCTAGCCATACCCTTACTGGGACTTGAACCCGGGCTGTAAATATCTTAGGCAGGAGTGTTAGCCACTAAGCCACGGGCTCACTTCCTTATCAGTTGAGCCAGGGAAATAGGTATGTATTAGTGTTACAACCCCTGGTATGCCTAAATATGGGAGGAAGGTCACTACTCCCTCTTTCTGTCCTTCGGCTTCATCACAGAAGACCATGCAGGCAGAAAACCATATTTTTATTTTTAATGTTGCCTTTTATATTTGTGTTATATTTGTACTGATAAATAAATAAAGGGAGACTAGTATAGATCTATTTCGAGCTAATTAGCTCTCATCAGCTAGCCATACCCTTACTGGGACTTGAACCCGGGTTGTAAATATCTTAGGCAGGAGTGTTAGCCACTAAGCCACGGGCTCACTTCCTTATCAGTTGAGCCAGGGAAATAGGTATGTATTAGTGTTACAACCCCTGGTATGCCTAAATATGGGAGGAAGGTCACTACTCCCTCTTTCTGTCCTTCGGCTTCATCACAGAAGACCATGCAGGCAGAAAACCATATTTTTATTTTTAATGTTGCCTTTTATATTTGTGTTATATTTGTACTGATAAATAAATAAAGGGAGACTAGTATAGATCTATTTCGAGCTAATTAGCTCTCATCAGCTAGCCATACCCTTACTGGGACTTGAACCCGGCCGTAAATATCTTAGGCAGGAGTGTTAGCCACTAAGCCACGGGCTCACTTCCTTATCAGTTGAGCCAGGGAAATAGGTATGTATTAGTGTTACAACCCCTGGTATGCCTAAATATGGGAGGAAGGTCACTACTCCCTCTTTCTGTCCTTTGGCTTCATCACAGAAGACCATGCAGGCAGAAAACCATATTTTTATTTTTAATGTTGCCTTTTATATTTGTGTTATATTTGTACTGATAAATAAATAAAGGGAGACTAGTATAGATCTATTTCGAGCTAATTAGCTCTCATCAGCTAGCCATACCCTTACTGGGACTTGAACCCGGGCTGTAAATATCTTAGGCAGGAGTGTTAGCCACTAAGCTATATATATATATATATATTCCCCGTAACAAACTTATAAATTTGTGCTTATAGCCTAAATTTAATAGGAGAGGCAGGATGAAGGAGGAGCTTTCGTTTTTGCTCCTCTTCAATGTGTCATTGAATACACTTGATGAAATGTCTCCATTAAACCTGCATGATGTGCATGTGCTAAGGCCCACAAGTGACCCATTCCTAGGAAGTCTTCATTTGCTTCTTGTCTCCATCAGCGGTAGTTTTGATATTGTGTGGCGCCATGTTGTAAGTGAGCAACTGTCTGTAAATGAACTTGCTGCTGGCTCAAAGTACTTAAGACTCTGCCTATTTCTCAATTTATTGTCACTATAGATCAGGGGTGTCAAACTCAAGGCCTGGTGGAGGGATCCGGGTGGGGGGGCTTAGATCCAGCCTATGGGGCCACCCTGGAAACAGCAAAGGACCAGCCTGCAGTGCCTCTGCCAGAAAAAACGGAGCTCGGGTGGGCCAGTATGACCCTCCCACGCTCTGTTTTCCCTGGCAGAGGGTTGCAGGAGGCCATCGCAGCTGAAAATGGAGCTGGGAGACCATTTTTACTGACAGAGCGCTCGGGCCCCCAAAAGCGCCCCCGATACAAGTGGCGTTGAGTTGGCCATGCCCCCCATCTCCCCCCGAGGTCAAACACACCCCTGATGCTGCCCTCAGAAATCGTATTTGACACCCCTGCTACAGATCCACATCAGTGTTCCATAATCTTTAAAGCCAATTTAAGATTCTCAGAGAGAAATGAACATATTTCTGGTAGAAGCCTATTCCATAGGAACAAACTTTCCATAAAGAAATATTCTGTTTCTTATGCCTGCCAGCCTAGCAGTTCTTGTGAATAAGCTCTTGAAAAGCGCCCCCAGAGCTGATCGTAGAAGCCTTAGAAGTTACTTGCTTCAGCAAAGTAAGACTTAAATCTGCATGAATAAAGAACATAAGAAAAGCAGGTATAGAGCAGAGCACTGCTCTTCCATTTTTGAAATCACAGATGGAAAACAAGCAACGATGGCCCAAAAGACACCCAGGATTATCCAGGTTTTGGAGTAATTCAGGAGCACATGTGCCACTGAAATTAAACAATCTTCTTTTCTCCCTAATTTTGAAATTTAACTATTCAGGAAGTATTTATGTATGGGATATATTTGTGGTCCATCTTTCTTCTATTGTCGCAACAACTCTCAGAAGCTGGCAGAAGGTAATATGCTCAAGGATCCTTTTTCAGCCTTAGAGCTGCCCTTCTGCACAGATATATGTACCTTAAATGGAAGCAACATACTATTTGGGGAAAGTTGCGTATTTTAGAATATAATGAAAAAAATCTACTGTCCACAGAGAGAATCCAGAATCTAAAATCTTCAGGAATCCAAGAAACCAGATTTTTTAAAACTTGCGCTCCTTTGGCATATGCTATTTACAAGTATACTGCCTTTGAATCTGGAATTCTCATACAACCATAATAACTATAGATTTCTTCTAAATTCATAATTTAAAAAGTTCATGGGCTCCAGACTTTAAAAGCCCATCGTTCTCAATCTAGCATGAAATAAAGTTTTCAGGGCGAAGTGTGTTTAGATTAAATCCAAGATATTACTCCACTAATGGATGTCTGCTTCCACTTGTGTTCACTCAACTAGCTCGGAAATCTGTAAACTCTGAAGAAATAGATTTCCGCTTTCTCTATAATTTCTCTCTTTTTAAAATTTCCTCTAGTTTAAGGACCCTACAAAGACTGGGTAACAGGATCATTTACAGTAGTAGAAAGCATGAGAAGTCCTGATTCAAGAGTGGTGTGTGCAATGGACACACACACACAAGCACGCACGCACCTACCTCCCACTGAATTATTTACTACTTCTAGGCACTACCCTGTTTCCCTGAAAATAAGACCTCCCCGGATAAAAAGTCCAAGCGGGGCTAAAAGAGGCTAAAATAACCCCTTCCTGAAAATATTGCAACACAACAGCAGCCATGAGGTGACCACACTCGCTGCCTCCTGCACCAAAAATAATAAGACTTCCCTGAAAAAAAGGCCAAGGGCTTATTTCGGGGGGGGAGGGGTCAAAAGAAAATAAGACCCTGACTTATTTTCGGGGAAACATGGTATATTCTGTCCTTCTTCCACAATTGAAGTGTTGGCAGATTCTAAACTAGACAGTTATCAAGTCTGGTTGAAAAACAAAAATAACAATAAAGGTGTTAAGTCCTCGAAGCTACGACGACATTGACTATCATTGCCGGCCCCTGATTGGTTGAGATGCGAGCAGCCAGCTGGCGGGAGAATGCAGCCATTCTATTGGTTCAGCGTCTGATAGCTCTAGTATAAAAAGGGCTGTCAAATGCTGCTGTTTGCCGGGTCGAGGTTTGCCTTACATTTTGCCATGTTATACTGTTAATAAAGGTTGTGTTAGCTTCAACCTGCCTTGCCTCAGTTCATGTCTGCCTCGTTCTCCCAACAGAACACTGGCAACGAAAGATGGGATTAGGACTGAGGTAAAGGAAAAGCGAAATTACTAATAAGAGCTGCCTCAAATCACAGGCGACGAGAAGTCGCTCCAAGGCTAATTCCTCAAGTTCCATCCTTCTAAGGATGGCTAATCTACCGGCATTCATGGCATTAAGTCCGGCCACTGAAACATGGAACGCCTACCTCGAGTGGTTCGAGTGCTTCCTGGAGGCAAACGACTTTACTGGTTTGTCCAGTGGCCGTAAAAGAGGATATTTTCTCAGTGCATGTGGTCACGAGATGTTTGGAACAGCCAGGGCTTTAGCAGCCCCTCAATCCGTCCATTAGATGCCTTGGGAGACTCTTTTGGAGAAACTTAAAAATCATTACTCTCCAACTCCCTTATGCATAGCCAGACGTTATGCATTTAGGCAGAGGACCCAGAGAGAAGGGGAATCTGTGAGCGATTACATGGCTTCCCTCAGAACAGTGGCCCTGCACTGTGACTTTCCTGTGCTGGATGATGCCCTGTTAGAACAGCTGGTCTGTGGTATCAAAGACGTCAGACTTCAGTGACGCTTGCTGGCACAAAAAGAGCTGAGCCTTCAGGCAGCCATGGATGAAGCCACAGCATATGAAATGTCGGACAAATCCACTACAGAAATTCAGAGATTTCTGCCACCAGCCAAACATGCCAGCAGGGACCATGCTGTCCACCACGAAGAAGATGAAGAAGACTTCTCGGATGAGGAAGAAGAGATTAGCTGCCTCAAAATGGCCACCAGGAAAAAATGGACTCAGGCTGATTTTTTACCTCGGGCAGGTTGCCTGAGTTGTGGCGGGAACCATGCAAGGTCAGTCTGCAGGTTCAAAGCCGCAATATGCCGTCGGTGTGACAGGAAAGGACATTTAGCCAAGGTTTGCAGAGAGTCCATGCCAATCACTGATCCACCTCCATAGCACGCTTTGTCTAGACAATTCCTAAAAAGACTTCCCAAACACCGCGAAGACTGCTTTGCCATTGCAGGTGACCAGCAGAACCCTGATTGGGCTATCAGCCATGCATCCCTGACTAAGCCTACCCATAAGATATACCTGACTGTGCGTATAGAGGGAGAGCCCTGCAAAATGGATTTGGCTCTTCCAAATCTCTGGTCTCTTGGGCTACTATCAAACGGATAGTGCCCAGCCTGACCAAAGCTCAACTCAGGCAGTGCCCACTTCACCTCAGAGACTATCAAGGACAGCCAATACCCATTGTGGGTTGTGGCACATTCACCATAGCCAGCAATAACTTCCAGGGGCCTCTTCCCCTCATCATTGTAGATGACCATCTGCCCAGCCTCCTGGGGCTTGACTGGTTCTTCGCATTGGGGCTCAACATCTCCAGCATCCACTCCGTTGTTCCAGATTCCTTCGCCACGCTGGCCAGCGAGTTCATGGATGTATTTGACAACAAGCTTGGTAAATATAATGGGACCCCATTTCTTTTAACTTGGACCCCTAGGTGACGCCAATATGTCTAAAACCCAGGAGAGTGCCTTTTGCTCTTCGGCCCAAAGTAGATTTAGAGCTAGATAAATTAATAGCACAAGGAGTGCTCCAAGCAGTAGACCACTCCCCCTGGGAGACCCCCATAGTAATACCTATTAAGCAGGATGGAAGTGTTAGAATTTGCGGGGATTTTAAATCCACCATTAATAAAGGGTTGCAAGCCAACCCTTACCCAGTGCCAGTGGTTCAACATCTGCTCCATTCCTTGGGCCAGGGAAACATTTTTGCCAAGTTAGACTTGGCATAAGCGTACCAGCAGCTCCCTGTGGACGAAGCCACTGCCATGGCTCAAACCATCGTAACACACTGGGGAGCTTTCAAATGTAAACGTTTGTAATTTGGGGTCAGTGTAACCCCGGGTATTTTCCAGAGCCTAATGGAGCGAATGCCCCAGGGGCTGCCAAGAGTGGTACCCTATTTCAACGATGTGCTTATATCCACTTTGGATCAAGCTGAGCTTGTCGATAAATTAAGAGCAGTCCTGACCTGTTTCCGCCAAGCGGGGCTAAAACTCAAACAAGAAAAGTGTAGGATAGGGGTCCCCAGTGTAGAATTTTTGGGGTATCTAGTTGATTCCAAAGGCATCCACCCTACTCCGTCCAAGGTAGAGGCAATTAAGAAAGCCCCACACCCTCCTCTAAGGTTGAACTGCAAGCCTTTCTGGGGCTGCTTAATTTTTACTCCATTTTTTTACCCCATAAGGCGTCTTTCGCAGAGCCTCTTCATAGGCTCCTGGACTCCAAGACACCCTGGCATTGGGGGGTCTAAGGAAGCCCAAGCCTTTAGGGCAGTTAAGGATGTCCTTACATCCAAATCTTTATTAATGCAATACAGTGATTGCCTCCCATTAACCTTGGCATGCGATGCATCACCTTATGGCATTGGGGCTGTTCTGAGTCACATCCTTCCTAATGGCTCAGAAGCCCCAATTGCCTATTATTCGTGCATGGTCTCAGCAGCTGAAAGAAATTACAGTCAGCTGGATAAGGAGGCTCTAGCTGCTGTAGCAGGGGTAAAATGGTTTCACGATTACGTTTATGGTTGTTTTATTTTCACTTAGTGACCGACCATGAACCCCTCTTGGGTCTTCTGGTGGGGGATCACCAGACTCCTCAGATTTTGTCTCCAAGAATGTCCAGACGGACAGTCTTTCTAGCGGCGTATAATTATCAGCTACAATATAGGCCAGGAAAAAACTTGGGGCACGCTGATGCCCTCAGTCGCTGCCCTCTGCCAGCGCCTGTTTTGGACAACCAGTTGGCTCCGGACAATCCTGGACCGGCTACACCCTGGTTATGCAGCAAAGAAAAGCCCCCTCACAGGCAACCAATCACATGGGCCTTTAATGTGGGAGACCCAGTCTATGCCCAAAACTATGGAGCAAACCAAGGTGCCTTCCCGGACAAATCACGCAACTAACTGGACCCTACTCTTATAAGGTCCAGCTCACTGATGGGTGAATGTGACGCCGACACATCAACCAGTTCAGATGGCGAGCCACCAGCGCAGCAGACCAACACCGGGTGCAGACCCAATCCTGCCCCGGGAAACTAATATCGACAGAGGCTGCTCCAGCTCAGACAGAGCTGCACACACCCCACCGATGCGTTCTTGTTGCCAGGCTTAACTGAGAATCCAGTCAGTCCCGCAGCGGTAAAGTTTCCTGCCGACTCAGCTGCGCAGTTTCCTGATGTTCCACAGGACTCTCCACCAGCGACTCCTCCTTTGGCCACCGCCCCTGAACTAAGGCGATCTGGGCGGAGCCGACGCCGGCCAGCGTATTTGGCTGACTACACATGTGCTAACTGGGAGGAGAGGGGTGTTAAGTCCTTGAGGCTACAATGCTATTGACGATCATTGCCAGCCCCTGATTGGTTGAGACGCGAGCAGCCAGCTGGCGGGAGAATGCACTCATTCTATTGGTTCAGCATCTGACAGCTCTAGTGTAAAAGGGCTGTCAGCTGTCAAATGCTGCTGTTTGCCGGGTCGAGGTTTGCCTTACATTTTGCCATGTTATACTGTTAATAAAGGTTTGTGTTAGCTTCAACTGCCTTGCCTCCGTTCCTGCCTGCCTCGTTCTCCCTATAGAACAAAAGGTAATTTACTTTTTCAGTTATCTGGAAAGTGGCCCAAGACATTATATCAGCTGATACCTTCTTTTTCTTCTAGGTCCTTTTAACCATATCAAGTCAAGTCTGTTAGGATCTACATCCGATTCAAACCTCAACAAATACAGCACCATCAATAAGATTCCCCAGCTCACTCTAAACTTTTCTGATATCAAAAATGAAAAAAAGGCATCATCACCTCCATCATCAGAGAAAACAATTATTGCACCCAAAGTGAAAGAAAGAACACACAATGTCACCGAAAAGGTTACCCAGGTGAGAGATTTTTAATATGTAATTGTGCCTCTTCTCTAATTTCTGTGAATGCTCCACTCCTTGTCTGCATGCTTTTGTTAGACTTGTGCAGTTTGATTCTTCTGGATGAAATAGATTTACCACAATTCTTTTAGCAACACACACAGAGGAACATTAATGTAGATTAAACCTATAATTATTCAGAGAAAGGGCTCTGTGAGGGAAACTGCATTATGTTGTTGTAAGTGAATTCCGTGGAAGATCACAGACTTATCTGTTTAACTCGGTTATATCTTTTTTTTTCTTCATGTTTTAAAAAGTTTTTTATTTAACATAAAACATTCAATTCTCATATGAACAGTGTGTTGTCTGAGTACAATTAATTTTGAGAAATGGCAATTATAACAATATTCATAACATTCATATTAATCACTTAATAAAATTTGTTTATCCATTTCAATAAACCTTCCATATATAATTAATCATTCTCTTATGCTTCCACATTTCTAGGTTCTGTTTCTACTAGTTAGCCATTGATAAAATAAACAGGTATATCTGATATAGTAGTACAGATACTATTCTATGGTGGCCTTGGTTCATTCTGTTTACCTACCTGACTGTGAATAATATGCAGAAGTCAAATTAACTTGAGTGAAATTTAGCACTTTCTTCCAGTCCTAATATCCAGACTATAAGAAGTATATGCACATCACATTACAAGAGTCGGACTATTTAAGAAAGACAAATGTCAGCGTTCCAAATATCATCCAGAATTAAAGGCATAGCTTTCATCAAAGTTCTACTTTAATAAGAGAGACATGTTGGTACAAACTTTGGAAACCCGAATCTGAAAGCTTCCTGGGTTTCCACCCAGTTGAAAGTTCAAACCCTTCCCCCCACACCCACAAGTCCATCACATGGTCCAATGTTCCTCTGCCACGCTGGCATTTCCACCCATCTAGTTCCGGTCAGGTGCAGAGGTGCGGAGACAAAAGATGACCTTGGGCTTCTGGAAAGGAATGTCTTATTATACAACAAAGCATTCTGCTCCTTACTATTCCCCCCTCCCTATTCCCCACTAATGAAACAGTATAGAAAAAATAATAGAAAGTGTGGCAGGCCAAAGATCCTAAAAGGAATATGACTGCAAGCCTGACAACAAAATCAAGACATGAAGTTCAGGCTGGTGACTTGAGCACTGATTCCAGTACACTATCAGGGAGATCTTACTATACTTATATTTCTTGAAGGTTCAATGTCCACGCAAGTCACATGGTCATAACTATTTCCCAGTTGTTAAAGTTGGTCAGTCAAGTAAACAGATCTTTCTGCTTTTCTACTCTAATTCCTGTGTCACTTAGCACAATATGGCACTTTCATATGGAGCCTCGGTGGCGCAGTGGTTAGAGTGCAGTACTGCAAGCTACTTCTGCTGACTATTGGCTGCCTGCAATTTGGCAGTCAAAACCCATGTTGACTCATCCTTCCAAGGTCAGTAAAATGAGGACCCAAATTGTTGAGGACAATATGCTGACTCTGTAAAAAGCTTAGAGAGGGCTGTAAAGCACTGTAAAGTGGTCTATAAGTCTAAGTGCTATTGCTATTGATTCTTCCGTGTACTGATCTGAACTTGTTTCTGTTGGAATTCATGGCTACAGATGCTCTGCTTCTATTTTTTTTGGGGGGGGGGCAAGGGGTTGGTTGATTCCTCTCTTCTGTCTCAGATGCTATCTCAGAGATAGACACACTGCTGTGTTTTTAACTCTTCTTTCTCATTCTCTTCCTCATCCTCAATAAAAGCTTTGGTTTATTATTTTAATATCCCTCAGACGTGCCTACCGTTAAACTGAAATTCAGAGATGGAACTGTGATACTTTTCACTCTGAATTATTGATCTCTGGGTTTTCCCCTTTGATGAATAGCATCTCTAATCTCTTCCGATATCTGTGCTTAGTAAGGTTTTTATAAGAGCTTTAAAAGATAAAAGCCTTTTATTGTTCCTAAATCATTTTGTGAGCATCATCATCTAAAAAGCAATGTGTGTGCGTTGAGTCTGATAAATTTAAATAAACAAACATAGCAGAAGAAATTATCTCTTTTATGGATCATAGCAAAGTCTTAGATCACACCCTGCAGAAGACACTCAGAGGAGAATGTTCCTTAGTTAAGTGATTACTTTGACCAATTCAAGTCCATTTTAAGAAGAGCGGCCTTGAAGCTGTTCAGCAATTGTGAATATCCAAGCAGCAGACTAAGCAAACAATGAGCTTAGCTGGCCAGTCTTTTGTCTTGTACTTTAGTTTTAATAGATCTCAGATTCTGTTCATTTTTATAGGTTATTAGACTTTTATAGAGCTACAGGCTTAGTCATTTGGGTTAGTTTATCGATTTTATTTTCATACTTTATTTATGTTTGCCTGCTTGATTGTAGTTTATTATACAATATATGGTACGCTAGTCTTTGAAGTTTCCTCTTCTCGGTTTTTCTTCTCCAGTATAATGGATTGCATGTCTATTGAAATTATACTAATATTTTCTGGTTGTTCAGCTCTCTTTTCCATTATTACAGTTCAGGTTTTTGTTCTTTTTGCCAGTGTGTGAATATTAGGGCTTGGCAGATCTTCAAAGAGGGTCTCTTTATTTGTTGGAGCTTCAATTGAAGGAACCCTTCAAAGGTCCTTTAAATTTTCAGCAGCAAAATTGAAAGGTGCTTTAAATTTTCCAGAAGGAAAAAAGGGGGTGAGGCTAACTTTTGCTGAAAGATTTCTATACGAGGGGTATCAAACCTACAGGCCAGATATGTCACACACTGGCCATGTCTATGCCCGGTTTAGCAAAGGGGGGAAAAAGTTGTGATACATCACGTAACGACAACCCTGTTATATGCAATGGCGATTGTCCCATTGCTATTATGTTTAGAAGCTAGTTAGTGAGCTTGCTTAAGAGTCTGATTTTTTTTCCTCTCTCTCTTTTTTTTATCCTATTGCTTTTTTCTTTTATGGAGGCTCCATTGGCAAATGATTGCACAACCATTGTTCTACAAGAGTCTAATTCTGAACAGGAACACATATGATTTACACATTTGCACAAATATTCTACTCTATTCATGGTTCTCCAGTCACATTATCTAGCATTATAATATTATTGCTAAACTTCTCTTCAGTTTCAAGAAATACGTAGTTCAACAACCTATCAGAAAGCAAGAAAAAAGGGACTTTCCCCCTCAAACGAAATAGCTAGTATTTCTATTCATGTGTATGTGTGTATATTAGTATAACTGTACTTCATCTGATAGCTGTTTTTATAAATCTGGGTCAACATATTAAATTGTGTTTAACAAGAAAATTATTTTAGTATTTTCAAATCCTTGTGCAACTTACAATAGCTTAAGTCTAGCTCTATTCGTATAGATTATTTAATGCCACAAGATGTCATTTATATTTATTAATGACTCTATATTAGGGGATAAATGTACAAAATAAAAATTACATATTTTAAAAATTAATAGGCATAACATTTACACTTTTATACACATTTACATAGAGTTCCAGGTACAATCTGTAGTTAAACATGCCAGGAACTCTACAGCCCTCTGCATTCAAAATTAAATTTGAAGTTTTTGCCAGGGGGGTCAAGAACTCTTTACAGAGTGCTTCCAATGAATGTTGACATTTGTTTGTATTTCTGTTCTCTTTATGATTTAATAAACTCCTGAGCAATTTGCAGGAGTAGCTTTTACAAGTTCACCATTTTTAATGAGAAGAAAATCAATTCTCTGTATTTCCTTCCCATTATAATTTCTTATCTATCATTTCCTAAACATAAACATCTGAGCCCATTACACATACATAAAAACAGAGAGAGAGAGAGAGAGATCAGTTTGCATGGAACTTTACAAAGCATAAAAAAGTAGTTTCATGCTCTGAAATTACCTTATTTTCCTGTTTAGCAGATCCCCTTGAAACTATGATCCATATGAAAGGGTTTGTTTGTTTTTTGCTTTTCATTTATTTTCATTTTGCCATTTCCTTGAATGTTTCTTTTGTGTACATCTTCATTTATAGTAAAGATTGCTTTATTCAGATCTAGGTTTGCACAGCTTTTAGCATGCCACTCAAAAGTAGACACACGTAGGAGGACAAAGAAAAGAACAAAGCCGGGATCAAAAATAATCTTGAATTTTAGTAAATCCCATGACTGTGTAAACCTCATGCATTTAATTAGGTCCATTTTCTCTTACAGAAGAATAAATTTATTAATTTAATTGGTCTTACACTAATCTCAGGCTGTTGTAGCACATATCTTCAAAGAACACCTGCACGTATTACAAGTCTGCTGAAAAACACCAAGTCTTTCCTCCAGATTTCACAATCTTCTCTTTGTCCTCCTCATTTTTAATATAAGGTATAAAAGCAGGCTAAGAGAACATAGAAATAAATGTGGAAGTTGAGTTTCAAACATACTGATTTCTTGAGAACCACAACTATGGGTCTACTACTATAGAAGGTCTTGGATGTGAATTATGAGAGACAAAGCATATTGAGTCTGCATCCCAGCAAAATAGAGTGGCTGTTAATTCTGGTTCCATGGATATTCCATTTGCAGCTGGAGGTACTGAAGATAGAGATATGCTTGTCTCCCTTACCTGATTGTGTGGCATCATGTCCATCTCAGCTCTTTGCAACCACATAGGCTGACTTTTTCCAGTTTGATCTTGGCTAACTTGGCCTTTCAGATTTCCCAGTGATATCAGTAAAGTAATCTTCCTCATCCAGCATCTTCCTATATCATTGCTGGTCTGATAGCTTTAGCTGGGATGACCTTCACATTTTGGGTGGATCTTCTGGAAGTACTGTAGATACTCTTGGCATACATTCCCATGGTTCTTCCCTCATTCTACTCAGGAACACACATTCACTATTACCACCACCAGGATGAAGCAACATAGCAGGATCTGAGTAGAGCTCCTCTCTATTTGTAGAGTATAATAAACACCTCTATTTTAAATTAATTTACGAAGTATTACCTGTGAAGATGCCTCAGAAGCTGCAGCTGCTTGCTTCTTGACCAGAGTTCAGCAGAATCACACAAATTTTGTGAAGCTATAATGGTTGCCAATATATAGGCCTAGTACAAGTTGAGGTAACCTATAAAGCCTTATACAGCTGGGGGTAGGAGGTTCATGTTATCTTTGGCCTATTTTCTTCAGGTAAAATCTGCCCTACCCAGCCTAGCAGGGAAGAGTACTATGCCTATCCCCTCCCTTGTAGGGAGTTGGAGGCTGATATTCTTAAAGCAGTCTCTTATCTCTGAAATAGGCAACATGTGATGAATTGGATGTCTCTTCTGTATTCTTCTGGAAACTAGTGAACATAGCTTTGTTCCTAAGAACATTCAGACAGTAAAGTTTGAATTAGGATGGCACTGGCTTTTACTTTAAACTTCAGTTGCTTTTATGGATGGTTTTAGCTCTCTGTATTGTAAGCTGCTTCTAATAATTAATAAAGCAAAGCAAGGAAGCTTGCTCTGCCCCATTGCATTTAACATTAAATACCGGTTGTTCTATTTTGTGGCATAAAACTAGCCATGGTGGACTGGATCAAAACCAGACTAGCTCTGGTAAAAAGAAGATGGGATAATTTACACAAGAAATACATGGATTTGAAATCTCAAGGAGGCTTCCAGTTTATTATGATGATTAAGAAACTGAAAATATTGGTCTCCCCCGGACCATGCAAGATAACAATTTAAATTAGCAGTAATGATATACAAATGCTTTGTGAAGCTAATTTTCTCATATTACCTTTACATGAATTTCTCACTAGATGTCTTTTTAATGAATATGGGAGCTACTGCAAGTTTCAAGAAGAGCAGTGCCCTATTGAAATGGGCACTGTGAAACTAAACACAGCTACATTTTTCCTCTTACACGATGGTTGTGGTAGCATCAGATAGAGGGGGGGGGAGAATATTTGCACATTAAAAGTGATCTCAGGCCATTACATCCAAAATCAGGGGATTTTATGCCTGCCTGCTCTGTGTCCTTGGCAGAATTTTCCATAGTTCAGCCAGAGGTGCCTGGTTGTGGGTTTTCACTATCCTGTTGTGACTAAGCAGAGATCCACTACCATAATGATTCAAGAAAATGGCAGTTGGGCGAGCAGAGGTCACTTTCGGTTTACTGAAAAGAAGGATTTCTCCCTTGAAGCACAGGTTCTAGCAGGGGTTCTCTCCAGAGGTGGGTTCCTACCAGTTTGGACCAGTTCGGTCAAATAGGTAGTAACCTGGCAACCTGGATCGCTGGAACCAGCAGCGACCCAGGCCTGCCATGCCCCCGAGTTCTCTCTAGGGCATGTCAGAATCGGTTTTCTCGGCGGCGCTGTAGGTGCTGCCATCTTGTTTTTGGCTTCTGTACTGTGCATGTGTGCGGCGTGTCCCTGAGTGAACCGGCAATGGCAGCAGCCGGAATTCCCCCCTATTTGTCTCTAAGGCAGGGGTGTCAAACTCACGGCGGCATCACATCACATATCGGGACTTTTCCCCCCTTTGCTAAACCGGGCATGGGCGTGGCCAACGCATGAAGCATCTGGCCCGTGGGCTGCAAGTTTGACAGCTCTGTTCTAAGGCAAAAGCCTTCTTGGAAATTACATTTTGCATTCTGTCCCAACAGTTTCCCTGGCCACTTTTCTTTTGAGAAGTTCAAGGAAAAAAATAGTTTTGGATGGTTTCAGGTCACTCCATTCAGACCAGGTCAGCTTCATGAAGTTAGCCCAAACTCAGATAGTCCATCTATGGTACAATTCCGGTTCAGTCCTCCAACTACAGAAAGTAATTGCTAAATCTGCCTTGAGTAGATTGATCAAGCAAGTTCTACTAAAACTTATTCACATCTAAGGATGCAGTAGAGGCAGGACTCATACTGTATATGAAAATAATCAAATTTTCATCCTTCCTCTGTACTGAATTTTTTTAGCTTATTGTTACTGATCAGAATTAAAAACGAGAGTATCTTTAACAATAGCTTGGGACATTTCATGATTCCTCAAACCCAACAAGAATTTCTCAGAACCAGGAGAGTGTAATCAGTGCTTTTCAAAAGGTTCAAAACTTCGGATCAAGTGAAAAAAAAATCCCCCATCTACAAAAAGCTATTAAATAGGGGAATTCTTCAGGTCAACCTAATTCTTCTCTGTAGTCTCAGACACAGAACTGGGGTAGGATTCAGGGGTGAAATTCAGCAGGTTCTGAGAAACAGTAGCAGCAATTTTGAGTAGTTCGGAGAACCAGCAAATGCCACCTCTGCCTGGCCCCAGAGTGGGGAGGTAATGGAGATTTTGCAGTATCCTTCCCCTGTCATGCCCACCAAGCCACGCCCATATAACCACTAGTAAAAAAAAATTGAATTTCACCATTGGTAGGATCTGTTTTGTTGCAGTGGTGTAGGCAGAAGCTAATGGGAGGGACAGAAACTTTCTCTATTTGCAATGCAAACAGAAGGGAGGACTATTTCTGTCTGTGGCCTTTCATTGACTTGACCAATTCTCTCTGTTTCAATAAATGAAAAGGACAGAGTAATTACTATAAACCTTCTAATTGCTGAAGAAAAGCTTACACTTCAGTTTTCGTGTAAGAGGATTCTCCTCTAAGGAGGAGACACAGCATTATTAGCTTTTTAAAAGGGTTTGATGGATGCTGGCTTAAATATATGGTTTGAAGCATCATGCCAGTTTTTCCACACAATGGCAATGTTCTTTTTCACATTAATTTACACTGTGTCTAATTTCACTGTACTGGCATCATCAAGGCAGAAAAGCATTTTTTTTAAATTAAAGACATGATATTCATACTGTGAATTGGTTTATACAATACAATACAATACAATACAATGCAATACAATACAATAGCAGAGTTGGAAGGGACCTTGGAGGTCTTCTAGTCCAACCCCCTGCCTAGTCAGGAAACCCTATAGCATTTCAGACAAATGGCCATCCAACATCTTCTTAAAAACATCCAGTGTTGGAGCAATCAAAACTTCTGGAGGCAAGCTGTTCCACTGATTAATTGTTCTAACTGTTAGGACATTTCTCCTCAGTTCTAAGTTGCTTCTCTCCTTGATTAGTTTCCACCCATTGCTTCTTGTTCTACCCTCAGGTGCCTTGGAGAATAGTTTGACTCCCTCTTCTTTGTGGCAACCCCTGAGATATTGGAACACTGCTATCATGTCTCCCCTAGTTTAGCATTTAGTCTTGGTATTTCTTTGGAACAAAGCAAGGAAAGACATGGTCAACTGAGCGAGCATGGGGTTATGGCTTGGAAGAAAAATATATTAATTATTTGACCATGATCATGGTTTTTTACAATCATAAGAAAATCTGAAATGGTGCCAAAATTAAGGGTTTTCTTTCCCCCCCCCCAAAAAAAATAACCACAGAAACAAGTTTGATTTCAATGGGTCACAACAGCACTGGAAACGTAACCCTTTACCCTCTGCCATGCTCAGTGGTTGGATTAATTTAATTAAAATTAATAATTTAACAACCGATTGTATGTCCTAATGATTTCTTCAAACAACCAGTTCGCCAAACTGCTCAGAAACGTAACAACTGGTTCTCCCGATGTGGTGCGAACTGGCTGAATCTCACCACTGGCCATGCTCCTAATTTACCTCATTTCAGATTCATTCATTGATTTTGAATTCAGTGGAGAGGACCAACCTACACAAATGCAAGATAGTTTTGATGTCTGAATTGGCGCTTTGATCTGATCCTGACTCTCCTAACAAAATCATGAACAGCCTTTGGCATCTTCTTTTTCCAAACGAGGTAGACATTTCATGTCTTATTCTCGGGAGCATTGCAACTTCTCTATGGGTACAATATTAATCATCTCCAGATATCCAAGTAATATGTAGTGTTCAGGGGTGGTGTACATTTACCTTCCCTACCAGTTTGCAAATGTGAGTGGGACCATCTCTGCGAATGCACACAGCCTTCCGGGCATGCGCTTTAGGTGAAAAAAGGGCTTAAATGGGATGCCATAGAGCCGGGGGTGGGTGGGCGGGGCTACCACAATTTCTGCTACCGGTTCGTCCGCACTGGTCCGGACAGGTAGAATACCACCTCTGATAGTGTTACTGTCTTGTCTTTCTGGAGCCATTGATGTTCTACTCCTGAGTTGCATGTCTTCTGATTTGAATGAAAAATGTCTTTGCATCAATCCCTGAGTTAGAAGGACGATCACATTACAGGCAATGTGAACAACTGTTACCTAAGGCACTAAAGGAAGAAGTGCTAGTTAAAGTAAACCATGTTGCCCCGGAGGCTTAAGTATCTCTACCCAACTATTTACCAAAGCCCAGTAGATACAGAAAGATAAAATGATGTCTTTATCTTTACTTTTCCATCTAAACCAAAGCAAGACAGCAATCACATCTAGGACAAGCAGAGCTTGTAGAAAACCTAAAAATAGTCCATTTATTCAGATCTCTGACTGCTTATACAATGCCCTAAATCCTTTTCCTCTACTTAAATGTGTTCAGAGAGTGTGAAGAAAGTTTTCCCAAGAGGTTTTTGTGGATGAGTCTCTAAGACTTTATTTGAGCCAAGCTTTCTCGGTATTCTCCCGTCTCCAAAGGTAAAAAAAAAACTTGTGAAAGAAGGAATTGTTAAAGAGGAGGTGAATTCTAATTATACTTCCGTCTCTTTTCATTTACCGTAATATTCAGAATGGAACGTAACATCTCTATAGCTCCATTGTGCATCACTTGTTTTATTGATTTGTATACCACCTTTATTATTTTATGCTGGCAGATAGTTCAATATTCAGTCTACGTCCTCTGGGAGGAGATGATGAAATATCACCCTGAGACAGGGAAAATGGCTAAGATTTTTTTTTGCTGCTGAGAGCAGGGCAGTGAAGAATAGAGGGGGCTCCTTCTCAACAAATCCATGGTGAACTGAGAGGTCATCTCTCGCCCTAAGAGCCTGGGGTTACCTGGGATTTGTCTTTACAATTTATCAATAAATAGAACATTCTGTTATCTACTAACAGGCAGGGGAAAAGACTGGGATGAAGGAAAAAAGATATGAATCTCATGTAGGACATTTTTATCATGAGCACTGACACGTGATTGTCTTTACAGGAGAAAATGACAAAATGGGGAAAAAAACATGACAGAGAGAGACTACTTGGGTTTTTTTCGGGAAATCCTCCTGTTCCAATATTGTCTTTTTTAACATAAAAGGAGAAGAATAAGAATGGAAGGAGATGATTTGTGAGCTTTAAGTTCTGACTTTTTCTCTCTTTAGAGAATTTTTAGACTCAGACTACTAGTGTCAAACTCGTAATGACACATCGTCACTTGAGGTATCACAACTTTTTTCCCCTTCGCTAAACTGGGGGTGGGCGTGGCCATCTTATGGGCCACCAGTTTGACACCCCTATACTAGGGAAAGACTTGGAAATAGCAGCTATGTTGTATTGGTAACAATGTCAGCCAACAATCATGGGCTACATTTATCCTATATTCTTTATCTGGTTTCTGAATTAAACCCATTTTAACCTACTAAGCTACAGAAATTTAGTCAAGGTCACCCTATTATTCAAACTTAGCATGTTGTACAATATAGCCACAACTATTACGTAAGTGTGTTGTGTATTGTGCAATAAGACAGAGTCCCATTCCTGTGGCTCTTGAAAAATTGCTGGATTCTACCTACAGCGATCGCGTCAAATTCTTTGGAAAAAAATAAAGCAACATTTGGAAGAAACAATCCCCATCATATTATAAGACACTTGTGAATAGTTCTCAACTTTTGAATTGCATCAGATGTTAATTCTTTATCATTAGTCTAAATCAGAGAAATACATAATCTTGATTCTACTAGGACAATGAAACTCCATATTATTTTATGCTAGTGTTTCATTTAGGATGCTCTGGTTGTAGTTTCTCTTTTCCCCACCATGTCTTCTTTTGCCTGATAGAAAACTAATGGATCTACCATCCAAGAAACATATCTGTGATTACTTTCAGTAAAATGTATGTAGATATTTTACATTGCACCCCCAGTCCTAATTATAGTAATGATTTAAGTGTGGCTAATTGCATGATCATTTCCAAAGTGTAATTTACATAAAGCAAATGTGGCAAAACAGCTGGGTTGTTGGAACAAAGGGGGGTTTACCGTGATGGGACCAGCTGTCAAGATCAATGGGCTGATTCCTTTACTGCCTCACACCTGTGCTGTCATTAAGGGAAATCAAATCTGAACAAGCCACAAAGGTGTGCAGAGAAAAGCTAATGTCAGGGATAAGGAAGTGGAAGATTGGCCTGATTAGAACTTGCTTTTTTCCTTTCGAGAAAAAAAAAAGATGTGGACCTATTACAATTCTTTCTTCAGAATGGCAAATAGGATTAGGCATGTTGCCAAATCCTAAATACTGGGTTTCTGATGCAGCTGTAGCTTATCCATCCTCTAGGCCAGGGGTGTCCAAACTTGGCAACTTTAAGACTTGTGGAAGTTGGCTGGGGAATTCTGGGAATTGAAGTCCACAAGTCTTAAAGTTGCCAAGTTTGGACACTCCTGCTCTAGGCAAAGTGATCCCACAATTCTGAGAAAGCAACCTGCTTTCTAGAAGTCTGTAGAGATTCTTAGTCATCCAGGTCATGGTTGTCCCAAAGTTGCCTTTTTTTTCAGGAAGCAACTGGATTTTCTTTCTTTTTTTCTTTTGAAGGCATTTCATTTCTCATCCAAGAAGCTTCTTCAGCTCTGACAGGGTGGCGGGGAGTGGAAGGATTTATATTCCTTGCAGGCAGCTGGTCATCTGACAACTAACCTGTCAGAGCTGAAGAAGCTTCTTGGATTAGAAGTGAAATGTCTTCAAAAGAAAAAACAAGAAAATCTGGTTGCCTCCTGAAAAAAGCACCTTTGGGACAATCTGCTTGCTAGCACTGGATTGTCCTTCAGCATCTGCTAGGTGAAAACAGGGACACGCTATGCTTGAGATGTGGAAGCTCTGATCTATCACTTTGTGGTTGCATGTGTGTGCACTGAGATCTTATGCACTGGAGACAAATTCCTTGTGTGCCCTATTCACACTTGGCCAATAAAGATGTTTATTCTGTTCCCCCCACTCCACACCATCTTGGCTATGATCTTCACATCACTCTCAACATTGCTGTTGAATTATAACTTATAAGGTGGGATTCATATATGTGTGCATTAAGCAAACAAAATTTCCTAGAAATTAGAGATTATTGAAAGGAATTTAATTCATGAACAGTGAGTTAAGGGATTGGATTGGATCTGTTGTGAAACGGAATTAATATATGTGTGTGCATTAAACAAATAAAATTAACTATAGATTAGAGATTATTGAAAGGAATTTAATTCATGAATTAATTCAAATTAAATTCATGAATTAAGTTAAAGAAAAAAATCTGATCTATTGTGAAGATTAATTAGGAGTGATTGTCATCTATTTTGTATTGGTTTATTTTTTTAAAAAAAACCTTTAAGAAGAACAGAAAATCTACATCAGGAAAAAAAACGTCAGAAATCACCTCTATTTGTATTTTTTAAAATAGTTATATCTGTCTACAATTGTAATAAAGAAGTGAAAGTTTGCAGCGGTTTTAAATAAAATGCTACCTTTTTCCAATGGTGAACCCAGTAAGCAGGAGTCAACAAATAAGTAGGTGAAGCATATATTTTTAGACAAGATAGCTATCTTGCTACCCAGCCCCCAAGGAAGGGAGGGAAGGAGGAAGGAAGGAAGGATATCTAAATGTTGTGATGCAATTAAAATGCATATAAAGACATTCATTCACACTGTATTTTAAATAGCCTTGTTAAAAAAAAAAGAGTGCTTATAAGTGCATGGAAAAAATCTCAACGTCGGGAAAGTGTGATAACTGAGAAATTACAATAAATTTCACTATACTTCTAAACTTCTACTTCTATGTCTACATTTGTCTTAGAATTTGTTATCCCATGAAGGCTTCTGGTACTAATTTCATGTTTGAACATGTTTTACTGTTTCTGCCATTTGTTTTGAATAGTGGTTATTGGATTTGCCTTATAGAATGTATGAGATTGTAACTCAGATTTTCTAGTTAATTTTTATTATGTATCACTCCTCACCCTGTCAGCTGCTTTGAGGCATATAGGAAGGAGAGGAGATAATAGTGTGAATTACTACAGATTGAATCCAAACTTTGTTGTGCTTTAAGATTCACCGAAGCAGTTAGCCAAGGCAATATTCAGTTGCATAAATTTCACTCGATCTGGATTCAGTCCTACTAACTAAATTGTGACTCATAACTGAGTCACGATTAATCACTCTCAGCCTGGTGTATGAGCAATTCCCTTGGAAAAAACATGGCATTGGTACTTCATTGTAGTTCTGCCTCACAATGAAGAATATGTGAGTACTGATCCATACGTGCAAATCTTCCTTTGATGTTTACACGGAACCAAAGTTAATGTGGAAGTATATGGCCCACTCCCAGCCGTGAGACAACATTAGCAAAACTGACACTTTGTTCACATATATTTTGAACAAAACACCAGTAGAAATTCCAGATTTGGACATATTAGAGAACCAGTTTGGTGTAGAGGTGAAGATGTTGGCCTAGAAAACAGGGGAACTGTACCATCTGGTTCCACCTCAAGCATGAAAGCTGGTTGGGTGACTTTGGGCTGCTCTCTCTTTCTCTCAGCCCCGTTGCTTTCTCCGGGTTGCTGTTGTGGGCAAGGGGTGCTCAATAGGTTTGCTACCTTGAATTACTTACAAAGTAATAATTGTGGGATAGCAAGGTGGGATAACAGAGTTGGTCAAAATGTGGGTTCTTACCAGAGATGAGTTTCACAGAAGTCTACCACCAGTTTGCCGCATGCGCGCACGCTTGCTTCGTGAGCGTGTATGCCTTCCACGCATGTGCGTTGCCTTCCATGCATGCACTTTGCTCATGTGTGTGGCTTGCACGCATGTGTGTGGCTTGCACGCATGTGCACGGCTTTGAAAATGTGGCTAAATAGGATGGCATAGAGCCGGGGCTCACCGCTACTGGTTCGCCTGAACCGGTCCAAACCGGCTGAATATTATTTCTGGTTCTTGCTATGAGCAAATTTCTTTAATCTCTTGGTAAGAAGTAGAAATAGGTGTGTGTTTGTCTATCTGTCTGCCTGTCTGTCTGTTCCCCAGCACGTATTTGAAAACAATGGTCCTCACCCTTGAGGATGTATTTTGCTTGCTCTATTAATGTCTCACACAACATTAGGCGTCCTCTTGTTTTTCTCTCTAAATACTATATTTGCCTTCCTTGTATCCATACAGGGAACTTTATAGAAAGCTTTAAAGCTTTTGAATAGATCATTCTTATCTTCTTTGCAAAAACCGTAAAAGCAAAAATAGAGACGCAAACGATACGCTGCTTTATTAATTGATTAGTTTTACAACCATATCAAAGAAAATAAAAATAAAATAGGGGGATCTAACTCTAGGATAAAATAGAGAAAAAAGATACAGTATTAAAAAACCATATGCAATAATTACAAAGAAAAGATAAATACATTGCCTTTACATGATACCCCATCCTGTTTGATATAACGGGTTCTTAGCTGAACTGCCGTAATTATAAACTTAGTTCTGCTTACACTGCATATATCAAAGCCCAGGAGGAAATAGGCAATTTGTGATTCAGATCACAGTGGGCTATTCTTTCACGTAGGGATATCAAATATTTACTGTTAGCCTAAGAGGGCACAGAGTTAACAATCAAACAAAACATGAGCAAAATCTTCAATGACTGGGGCAGCACATATCCTCTCATGATATGAGATAAATGGGGTGGCGCAGTGGTTAGAATGCAGTATTGCAGGCTAATTCAGCCAACTGCCAGCAGTTTGATCCTGACAGGCTCAAGGTTAACTCAGCCTTCCATCCTTCCATGGGTGGTAAAATGAGGACCTAGATTGTTGGGGGCAATATGCTGATATTTGTAAACCGCTTAGAATGGGCTGTAAAGCACTATGAAGCGGTATATAAGTCTAAGTGCAAATTGCAATTTCTTTGTGTCAAGTGCTGGAAGTGCCCCTATTTGTCCATGGAATATAACAACACAGATCTTCCTGTAGAGCAGGCCCTTCTTAAGAATTGCATCAAACTCGCCGACAGCTATTTTCATACCTGTCATATTTTGGAGAGTCCACCTGGGTCCATTGAATGGATTCTTGTGCTGGTAAGTGAAAGCTTTCATGATTGCTTTGGCTAAGTCTGGAATGGATACCTGTTTCTGCTCTGACTATAAGAGCTGATAGGTTTTTACCAGTTCTTAGTATACTTCTTAAAGAACAGGTCTGAACTCGTTCAAGTGCAGAGGTAGTATTCTGCTGGTTCCGGACGGTTCGCCCGAACCGGTAGCGGAAATCGCGGTTGGCCCGCCTGCCCCATTTATGCACTTTTTTTTAGGCAAAGCGCATGCGTGGAAGGCTTAGCGCCTACGCGGACGCTTACATTTGTGAACCAGTAGCATAGGTAAGTGAATACCACCCCTGTTCAAGTGAGATAGGTTTTGTAAGGCCCCACATTTCTGCATCGTAAGTTAACATTGGGACTATTTTTGCCCTATATACTTTCAGCAAAGGGATCAAGGTACCTGGGTAATTTTAATTAATTAGTTGATGTAAACTTTTAGTACTTGCTGAGCTTCCCGAACTATATTCAGAAAGTCCTCATCTTACAACTACAATTGAGAGTGCAACTTAGACTGTTAAGCAATGCAGTTATGTGAGTCATGCCTGATTTTTATGACTTTTTTTGCCACGGTCGTTAAGCAAATCATGCCATTTACTGATACGATAAAGAACAAACAAAAATCTAAGAAATTATAAGCCCTCTGGTACTTTAATCTTAGAAGGACTTCAGTACATTATATTGAGATTACAATTCTCATAATTTCAAGGCAGTTTTGTTTTGCTTCTAACTAAAGGTAAAGGTTCCCCTTGCACATATGTGCTAGTCGTTCCTGACTCTAGGGGGCGGTACTCATCTCCGTTTCAAAGCCGAAGAGCCAGCGCTGTCCGAAGATGTCTCCATGGTCATGTGGCCGGCATGACTAAATGCCAAAGGTGCACGGAGCACTGTTACCTTCCCGGCAAAGATGGTCCCTATATTTCTACTTGCATTTTTACATGTTTTCGAACTGCTAGGTTGGCAGAAGCCAGGAGCTCACTCTGTTACCCGACGCTAGAGATTCAAACCGCCCAACTGCGACCTTTCTGATTGACAAGCTTAGCATCTTAGCCACTGAGCCACCGTGTCCCTCTGCTTCTAAGTACACACTATAATTATTCAAAAGTGTACTGAAATTATACTAAGTGCATTACCAATATACAGAATTATACCAGAATGCAGGCTTTTAAATACTTCGTATGATTAAATAATTGATTTTCCCATTTTTAATCTTGTAAAGCATCTGAAATTGTGTGAATTGAACAGCAAATTAGTATGAATTAAATTAATAAATAAATGAACAATTGATTGGATAATTGGATAAGGAGGAAGCTTTTATATTTAACTGTCACTTGAAACAGAGCTAGATTAATTATCCAACTAGCAGAAGGTTTTCAGATTGCAGTGATAGGAGGGCCCAGTAGCTTCAATAATTATGAAGGGGAAAAAAACCAATGTGTACTTAGAGTTCCTGGCGGGTCACTCTTGCTGGGAAAGTCAAAATGGAAGTGGTGAAATGAGGGAAAATCCAAAAAGCAATGATCTCTGTAGTCTTGAGGAAAGCCAGTTCAGATAAAAATGGAGATAAAATTTGACAGAAAGTGGTAACAAACCATAATTGTTCCATTTGTCTGAAACGGTATAGGGCAGCAATGGCAAAACTTTTTTGGCTCGCGTGCCATAAGTGGGGGGAGCGCAGGGGGGTTGTGTGCAGGCGTGCCGCACCTATAATGCAATGTGCAAACCCCCCAGTGCGCATGCATGCACTACAGGTGCAACCCCCCCCCCATTTTTGCATGCTTTTTTTGCCCTCCCCAAGCTCCAGAGGCTTTATAGGAGCATGGGGAGGGTGAAAACAGCCCCCCCCCGTCCCCCAGAAGCCCTCCGGAGGCTTCAGGGACCTTGAGGAGGCTTCCCTGAAGCCTCCGAAGAAGTCAAAACGACCCTCCGAGCAAACCGGAAGTCACTTCCGGTTTGCTCGGAGGGTCGTTTTAAACGCTCCGAAGACTTCAGGGACCTTCAAGAGGCTTCTCCAAAGCCTCTGGAGCAGTCAAAACGTCCCTCCGAGCAAACAAGAAGTCCATTCCTGAACTTCCGGTTTGCCCGTAGGGCCGGTTCTTTTGCTCTCCGGATGTTTCACGGAAGCTCATGAAGCCTCCAGAGGGCCTCTGGGGGGGAGGCTCTTTTCGCCCTCCCCAGGCTCCTATAAAGCCTCTGGAGCCTGGGGAGGGTGAAAAATGGCTTATAAAAAGGGTGAACTCAGCTGGCCAGCGCACGCATGTGAGCTGGCCAGCTGACAGGGCAGTGCCTCGCGTGCCCTGACAAATGGCTCCGCATGCCACCTGTGGCACACATGCCATAGGTTCGCCATCACTGGTATAGGGTTTCCTGCCTAGGCAGAGGGTTGGACTAAAGACCTCCAAGGTCCCTTCCAACTCTGCTATTGTATTGTATTGTATTGTTCTTTGGCCAAGAACGATGGTTCATATGTATTTCAGTTAGAGGTGGTATACAGCCAGTTCGGACCAGTTCACTCAAACCGGTAGTGGAAATTGCGGGTGGGTTTCCCTCCCCCACCTACCTGCCCTGGCTCTATGCCATCTTATTTAGGCACGTTTTCAAGCCATGCGCATGCATGCAAGCCACATGTGTGATCAAAGTGCATGCACGGAAGGCCGAGTGCATGCATGGACGTGCATGCTCATATTGGTGAACTGGTAGGGAAAGTAGGTGAATACCATCCCTGGTTTCCGTGCAAAGTAATGAGACCCTAGATTGAAATGTTCTCTAATTATTGGGGAGGGAGGATGTCCAACTTTTATGAGTAGATCCAAATGTCCAGATCAAAGACATAAAGAGGTCTGATCATTGTTGCTGCCAGGATTGGAAGAAGGGTTTCTCACTTGACAAGGATATGTGCACAAATCAATCTGAAACTCTCAGAACCAATATGGTGTAGTGATGAAGAGAGACCTAGATTCAAACCCAACCTCATCGGTAGATGCTCTGATGCTTCTTAGGGCAATATACTCTCTATCTCACATGATGATTATCACAAGAAAAAGTAGGAAGGAAGTCTACATTGAGCTCTTGAAGGAAAGACAGGATAGAAACAAAACAGAAATGAGGTGTATTGTAATGCATGTTTTATGAATGAGTGAACTTAGTGGAATGAGTCACTGTAAATCAGATAATTAATAATTCTATTAGACTGCAGAAGATTATAAACGTGGTAATACTCAAAGTGCTTTGGAATGAGTTTGGCTACAGTCCAAGTAATATAGTTTTACTGGAATTAGTGAATTAGTTACACAGTTGTATGTCCCGACTGTACACGCAGGGATGGAAGACAGGAATTCTATAGCAAAATGTAATATCTTGAAGGGACACAGTACTATTATTAAAAAGAGAGTTGCAATACAATGATTGGAGAAATGGACCTAAAATTACAGGATTGAATTAAGCAAATGCAATATGGAAGAGACAGATGAACATTGTGAAAGTTTCTTCACTGCCAACACCTGCTTCAAACGTGAAAGGTGAAAGATACATCAAGTTGGGAAATAATTGAATTAAATTAGCTGCATCATAGAAAACTGAAGATGGAGAATCCAAGGCAGTCAGGAAAATCTTCCAGGGATTGATCGCAGTACCAGTATCCACAGCAAACTATGACAGAGCCAAAATGAAGACATGCTTGGTGACATCATCAGGCACATTCTAAGAAAAAGGTTGTCTAATGTAGGTACGCAAACGTAGCCTTTTATATGGTGTCATCATCACATGTGCTATCATTTTAGATCATCAGAGTTTGCCGTGGAAGCCTCTAGAATACAGTTTATAATTTGTGATACTATCTAGAACAGTGATGACAATTCTTGGTCATGCAGAAACGGCACGCGGACACTTGTTGGGGCCGCACTCTGGAAAAGCTGAACTTCCAGGTTCTAGCGCACATGAATTCCAGCTCGCCGGCACTCATGTGCAAGCTGGTTTTCAGCACTTCCCTGCGCCTGAAGGGATCACGCTTTGGAAAAGCCCAACTTCCGTGTTCTGGCATGCATGCGCACCCAACAATCAGCTGGCGCTGCCACGCGAGCAAAGGGCAGCTGATCATTGCATGCACATGTGCGCCAGAAACCCAGAAAACAAACAGGCAAGGCCGCGTGTGCCAGGCGACATGGCATCGCTTGCCATTTTGGGCACATGTGCCATAGGCGCGCCATCACGGATCCAGAACAATACTTTCTTAAAGCCAATGAATAGCATTTACTCACCAACAGTAAAGTGATTTTAGATCAGCCCAAGAACAACTCCTGTGGTTCAGTACTGATATTTTAATCCAAATCACTGGATATTTCTAGCTGCATATATAATAATAATAATAATAATAATAATAATAATAATAATAATAATAATAATAATAATAATAATAATAATAATAATAATAATAATAATAATAATAATAATAATAATAATAAATTTGAATTTATTAGCCGCTCCCTTTCCAGATAGGACTCGGGGCGGCGTACAATAGAACATATAAAACATAAAACATATATACAAACACATAAACATACATATATACAAGGACATACATGCACGGAGGAGGTAACAAGTTACATCACATTAGACAGTTAAAAATCACCGTTAAAATACCCCAATTATAATAACACAATTTAAAATTTAAAATTTAAAAAATTTAAAAGGACTGTCAGGAGGAATAAGAAAAAATTTACGGTTGAGCCAGGCCAGATAATTGAAAGAGGTGGGTCTTCAGCTGTACACGGAAGGAGCGGAGATCGGAAATAATCCTGATGTCACGGGGGAGGTCATTCCACAGGGCTGGGCCCATCACAGAGAAGGCTCTGCTCCTGGGTGTCGCCCCCCGACACTGTTTAGTGGACGGCACCCGGAGAAGTCCCTCTCTGTGTGAGCGGATTGGTCGTAGGGATGCATGGGGCAGGATGCGATCCTGCATGTAACTAGGTCCTGTGCCATGAAGCGCTTTAAAGATCATAATCAAAACCTTGAAACGCACTCGGTAGACTACAGGAAGCCAGTGCAGCTCGCGCAGGAGAGGTGTTACAGGGGAGTATCTAGTCCTCCCCATAATCACCCGCGCGGCCGCATTCTGGACCAACTGCAGTCTCCGAGTGCATCTCAAGGGAAGCCCCATGTAGAGATCATTGCAGTAGTCCAGGCGAGACGCCACTAGCACATGGGTGACTGTGCGTAGGGCATCCCGGTCCAATAAGGGGCGCAATTGGCGCATCAGGCGAACCTGATGGAACGCCCCCCTTGCCACGGCTGTTACATGGTCATCCATGGACAGCCGGGTATCCAGGAGGACGCCCAAATTACGCACCTGTTCCATGGGGGCCAGTTGCACGCCCCCAATGGCCAGAGATGGAAGCAACTGGTTGAACCGGGAGGCCGGAAGCCACAGCCACTCCATCTTGGAAGGGTTGAGTTTTAGTCGGTTGCCATCCATCCAGACCCGTACGGCCTCCAAACACCGGGACATCATTTCAACGGCCTCATTGGGGTGGTTCGGGGTGGAAATGTATAGCTGAGTATCATCAGCATACAGATGATATCCCACCCCAAAACCACGGATGATCTCGCCCAGCGGTTTCATGTATGTGTTGAACAGGAGAGGCGAGAGCACCGACCCCTGTGGCACCCCACATGTGAGGGGGCTCCGGGTCGATCTCTGCTCCCCTGCCAACACACGTTGCGTCCGGCCAGAGAGGTAGGAGCCAAACCACCGTAAAACAGTGCCCCTGACTCCCAGCCCCTCAAGCCGGTGCAACAGGATACCATGGTCGATGGTATCGAACGCCGCCGAGAGATCTAATAGGACCAGGATAGAGGAACAACCCCTATCTCTGGCCCTCCAGAGATCATCCACCAATGCGACCAAGGCCGTCTCCATGCTGTGCCCGGGTCGGAAGCCGGACTGGCGCGGGTCTAGATAATCATTCTCCTCCAGGTGACGTGGGAACTGTTGTGCCACCACACTCTCTACAACCTTCGCTAAAAAAGGAAGGTTGGAGACTGGACGATAATTGACTAGATCCGTTGGGTCCAGGGAAGGCTTCTTGAGCAGGGGCCTCACAACCACCTCTTTCAAGGTGGCCGGCAGAGACCCCTCACCCAACGAAGCGTTCACTAGGCCCAGGAGCCAGTCGCGCGTAACCTCCCAGGATGCCAGTACAAGCCAGGAGGGACACGGGTCCAATAAACATGTGGTAGGTCACAGACGTCCACGTAACCTGTCCAAATCCTCGATGGCAACCGAGTCAAACTCCTCCCAAAGCGGTCCCTCAAGACTCGCCACGGGCGTCTCAACTGGACTACTGAAAGGGGCCCATCCCATCCGGATTTGAGCGACTTTGTCCTGCAGATATTTCCCAAACTCCTCTGCTCTGCCCTGTAAAGGAGCTTCCCGCGGTCTCTCAAACAAGAGGGAGCGGGTCACCCGAAACAGGGCGGCAGGGCGGTTATCTGCGGACGCAATAAGAGCGGCGCAATGTTGACGTTTGGCCGCTCTTAGTGCCACAAGGTACGTCCTCAAATAGGCTCGTGCCTGTGCTCGGTCAAATTCGGAATGGGAGGATCTCCAACGACTCTCTAGGCGTCTCTTGTGGCGTTTCATCACCCTTAGCTCCTCGGTAAACCAAGGGGCCAGGGTGGTTCGTCGCCGCAGGAGAGGCCGCAAAGGCGCCACCCGGTCTAGGGCCCCGGTAGTCGCACTATTCCATGCGTCTACCAGGTCCTCCACTCGGGGGCGGGTCAGATCCACAGGAGGTGGCCCAAGCTCCGTCTGGAACCTATCTGGTTCCATCAGGCGCTTGGGGCGGAACCATCTAATACCTTCCGGTTCCGCCTCCCCGCAGCGGGGGGTAGCACCAGGGAAGTCAAGCCGGAGAAGTGAGTGATCTGACCATGACAGGGGAATAATAGTTGGATCCCCTATTCCCAGATCACTCGTCCACTGGCCAGAGACAAAGACAAGGTCCAGCGTGTGGCCTCCCTCGTGAGTAGGGCCCTGAATTAATTGGGTCAGGTCCATGGCTGTCATGGAAGCCATGAACTCCCGAACCCCCTCAGACGCTTCTCCCATCGACGGCAGGTTAAAATCCCCCATCACTAAAAGTTTGGGGGTCTCAACCGCCACCGATGAGATCAGCTCGAGGAGTTCAGGCAGGGCCGCTGATGTATAGCGAGGATCAGGTATACTATCAGCAGGCCCAACTGCCTCCCAGGGCCCCATCTCACGACAAGGGACTCACACCCGGATGTCTGCGGCACAGTAAATATAAATTTAATATATTTAAGCATATAAACTCTTCAGCTAGAAATGTTGCTATGAGTTGAGATTTTGCAGAGATACATTACAGCTTCACTAGATACACTATATTGCCAAAAGTATTCGCTCACCTGCCTTTACTCGCATATGAACTTACTGTGACATCCCATTCCTAATCCATAGGGTTCAATATGACATCGGTCCACCCTTTGCAGCTATAACAGCTTCAACTCTTCTGGGAAGGCTGTCCACAAAGTTTAGGAGGGTGTTTATGGGAATTTTTGACCATTCTTCCAGAAGTGCATTTGTGAGGTCACACACTGATGTTGGATGGGTTTACGTGGCCTACCACTTCGTGACTGAGTTGCTGTTGTTCCCAAACACTTCCACATTCTTATAATACAGATGTTTGTAAAACAGTCTGCATGCCTAGGTACTTGATTTTATACACCTGTGGCCCTGGAAGTGACCTGATTCTGATTATTTGGATAGGGGAGCAAATACTTTTGGCAATATAGTGTATAAGAGATACAGGTAGTCCTTGACCTAAGGCCACGATTGGATGAGAATTTCCATGGCTAAGCAAGACAATTATTAAGTGAGTAGCACCTGATTTTGCAACCTCTTTTGCTACTGTTGTTCAGCGAATCACTGCAGTTGTTAAGGGAGCCACCCAGTTGTTCAGTGAATATGGCTCCCCCTTCGTGGTGGGTTGCAGATGGTACGCCCCGGAATGGGCCTACTGGAGCCTGCCCGGAGCACCGGATACCATTCTGGTATGGTGCTCTGGAGGGCCCGCCCGCCCGCCTGAGCTCCTTACCTGTCTTTAAGGCTTCTGCACTTCCGTGCATGGCACATAATGCTTACAGCATCTGCATGATGCTCCGCTGAGCAACTGGAGTGTCATGAAGGCTTGCGGAGGCGGTAAGACACATGTGGACGCCGCCAGGCCCGTTCCAACTGTAATGGTTGGAACAGGATCCGGAACCCACCACTGCTTCCCCCGTTGACTTCACTTGTAATCTAGCTGGAAAGTTCACAAACGGTGACCACATGATCCCAGAATGTTTCAACCATTAGAAATACCTGCCAGTTGCCAAGCACCCAGATTTTGACTGTGGGGATGGTGCAAGGGTCATCAGTGCAAGGCCTGGTTGCAAGTCACTGTTTTCAGTGCCATTGTAACTTGAAACGGTCACTAAATGAACGGTTGTAAGTCGAGGTCTACCTGCATGTTATTTAGAGATAATGAAATTTCAAACATGCAGCTGGTAATATGTTTCAAGGCGGCAATCCTGCCTTTGCTTAACCGAGATTAAATGCAGCTACTTCGGGAAGGATTACGTCTCATAGAATTTAACAGAGTTTGTACATGTTTATGTAAAAGATTCACTGTCAAGAGCTTACTAAAAGATAAACGTGCAAAATTGCAGCCTTCTCCATATTTGCAAACACGGCCAATGGTAACAAAACAAAAAAGATATCAGATCCCTAAATTGAACCACTTATTTAGACGGAGTAAATTGTTATGTGATGTTATACACCCACATCTTTGTGCAAAAACTTGACAATTTTATATTTTTAGAGAAGTGCGTTAAACAGGAGCATGAATATAACTAGGTAGGAAGACAGACAGTTTGTTAAACTGAGAAACGGAACTTTTCTATTCTGAACTGGTCTGAAACAATAGACTCACAACGAAATGTAACCTCAGCTACCATTGGAATTAGTACGAAAGAGATAATTATCCAAAGTAAAATTGTGGAAAGGAAAAAAACCATCCGAAGAGCAAGGTAATTTATGAGCAGTAAATACATTTTGCTTTTTGAGGTTTTATTAAAATCTATAAATGACTAATAAAGGGAATACTGTATGAAAAATTAAAATGCGCCCACACAAAATCTCCGCATTATTCAGTCTGCATAAAGCGAATGTGCAAGCAATAGGGCACTGCAACAGCAGGTTCTGCCTCCTTCCTGATGCATTGTAGGGCCTCTCTGCACAAACCCGGATCAAGGTCCTGTGCGTAAACCTTTTCTGAGGTTTGTATATCGTCCTGATGGGGAAACTATGGCACGCAAAGCCATTCAGCCTTGCCTGTTTGTCTTCTGGGTTTTGGGCACACCTGCGTGCAACAACAGCTGTCCTTCGCACATGTGGCAGTGCCAAAAACCAATGTTCGCATGCTCGTCGACCCTCTGATTGTTGGATGCGCATGCGTGCCAGAACCTGGAAGTTCAGATTTTCCAGAGTGCAATCCCTTTACGCATGTGGCAGTGCCGAAAATTGGTGTGCACATGCACACCGGCCAGCTGATTGTCAGGTGCATATGCGCACCAGAACCCTGAACATCAGATTTTTGGAACATGATCCCTTTGCGCGCACAGCAGTGCTGAAAACCAGTGGATGCATGCACGCTGGCCAGCTGATCAGCATGCATGCATGCATGCTAGAACCCGGAAGGTCAGCTTTTCCGGATTGTGGCCCTGACGAGCACTGGCCAGCTAACTTCGGCCTTCTTTTGAGACTGTTTTTCATGAAAAAACGAGCCCTACAGGCAACCGGAAGTTCAGGAACGGACTTCCACTTTGCTCATAGGACCATTTTTCGCCCCTCCCAAGCATTCAGAGATGCCTCCTGAAGGCCCCTGAAGGCTCCGGAAGATGAAAATCGGCCCTATGGACAAACCGGAAAACACTATTCCCAAACTTCCGGGTTCCCTGTAGGTCCGTTTTTCGCCCTCTGGAGCCTTCAGGGGCCTTCAGGAGGCTTTCCTGAAGGCTCCGGAGGGCAAAAACCAGCCCTACGAGCAAACCAGAAATGACTTCCGGTTTGGCCGTTGGTCTGTTTTTCGTTCTCCGGAGCATTCAGGGAAGCCTCCTGAAGGCTTAGGAGTTTAAAAATCGGTCCTATGGACAAACTGAAAGTCACCATTCCCGAACTTCTGGTTCAGGGAAACTCCTGAGGCCTCTGGAGGGCATCCGGGGAGCTGGGGGGGGCTGTTTTCACCCTCCCCATGCTCCTAGAAAGCCTCTGGAGCCTGGGGAGGGCAAAAAAAACATGCCAAATGTGGGAAGTGTCGGCGCTGGTTGTGTGCGCACTCACTTAGGGGGCTCGCGCACATAGCATTATGGGTGTGGCACGTCTGCACACGACTCCCCTGCTTTTGGCACGGGAGCCAAAAAAGGTTCACCATCACCGTCATATCACATCCTATGCTGAGATGATCGCCGCCATTGTGATGTTGCTCTCATTTCCCAAATAGATATTTTTTGTTGAACATTGGTAAGGAATAAGTAATACAGGCTGCTGCTTTTTTTAAAAAAAAAAAGTATTTACATGCAATTAAATAGATGACTGCATCTCCTCAATGCATTTGGAGTCCCACGAAGCATGCACGAAATGCTCCCTTTTCAGCACTCGGTGCCACGCACGCATGCTCCCTTTTCAGCTGAAAAGGTTCACCATCACTGTACTAAGCCATAGTCTGCCTGCATGTGGGTCATAGGATCCCCAGGGGACTATGCTATATTTCTAAGGGATCGCCCGAACTTAACTGCCAGGACTATGATCAGTCTGTCATAATCCTCCCGTTTCATTCTCTGTGCTAATTCCATTAGCATAAATATTGAAAATGACTGCATACGTAGGCCCCAAGAGGATAAATAAGAATTTAAAGGATAACTCTTCCACGATAGCTATTAAAAGCCTTGTTCCTACTCCATTTTAAAAATCCACTGAAAGCTGTGCTTTCAAGCGAGTGAAATTCTTTTTTTTTTTTTTTGCTACCAATTCGGTGGGCATGGCTTGGTGGGCGTGGCTGGCAGGGGAAGCATACTGCAAAATCTCCATTCCCACCCCACTCTGGAGCCAGTCAGGAGTGGCATATGCCAGTTCTCTGAACGACTCAAAATTTCCGCTACCGGTTCTTCAGAACCTGCTGAATTTCATCCCTGGTCTAAGCCCAAGATGTTCGTGCTGAACATTTTACGAACTTTCCCATCCTATGGTGCACTTTTGCAATCTGGTATTTTCACTGAATTTTCATCTAACTCAGCCTTGAGTCTTTTTTTAAAAAATTATTTGATATCTGTTGAAGTTCAACAAACTAGCTCACTGAATAAAAGCCTCCCTAGTAATGCATGTTAACTCTCAATGAAAGGACAGTTGCAGAGATCTGGGGCAGTCTCTCTGCTCCAAGCAAAGCATGTTGGGAGAACACTCTGCATGCCGCTCACGTCTTTGGCTTTACATCATTCCCCATTACCCAGTGCTCCAATTTGAAAGCTAAGCCCCGTGCAGTTACAGAGAAAATCCTAAATGCAGTTTCTCTACAAAATAGCAGTTTAATTGGGAAGTTGAGAACATTATCTGATCAATAATGAGAGTCTTTTTCTCCTACAGCTTTGCCATTGCTCCCCAATGTCATCCCTCTCCCCCAAAAGGTTATACTAGCTAATTAACTCCACTACTGAGAATGTAATAAATTCTGGAGTATCAGTTTATGTCCTACTCTTTCTTGACCCAAAGGAATTTCATGTAAAGAGTACAGTGCTATTGACATGCTGTTTAGTCTCTTCCCAAAAATGCTAATATGAGACTTCTTTGAACTTTTTTTTTATATTGAGATAATAAGACGCACATTAAGGGTGTTTGAGATTCCCAGTAATTATAATAGTACATCTCTAATAATACTGGAATCTGTCCTACATTTGAATGAACTTTTTAAATAATGCTTTTAATTCTTTCTCCAAACATTTAGTAGAACAGGAATTCATAACATAATTAGAATGAAGAGGCGCCTCCTTCTGGTAGCTGCTTGGGCATATGATAACTAGTAAACTAGACTAGCAAAAAAAGAAAAACTAAACTAAACTAAAGCCATGATTATACTCTCCAAGAGCAACATCTTAGAATTGGTATACTCTGGATTCAAGGAACATCTCCAGAGTCCCAGATGATAAAAGTAGGCATTTGTAGAAGAGCAGGTAGAGTTTGGGGGGGGGGGGAATTAAACATGTCATCAGTTCAGAGTCCTTGCATTGCCACAAGTGATCCAAGTCTATCCCCCTGCAAATTCAATTGACCTTTATCTAGTGCCAATTTAGTGCTCTTAGTTGACTAATAAATCATCTGTGTTTCAACTTTATGAATTGGACCTGATTATTTGCGCCTGTTCATTGAGTCCCATGTGGCAAGGAAGATTGAAAAAAAGGATGGGTGCTCTTAGTCAGATTGATCAGAATGTCTCATCTCCTTGGGACCACTACCATATCTTCTCTAAAGTAGCTAAACACTGTTCATTTAATACATACAAAATAATTCATTCTGCTGTTTGATATATCACAACCTTGATTTGGGGGACAGGTAGAAAAATGAAATGTATGAACTCCTTTGATTGCAAAATGTGATTATATTCTGCCATAATTCATGTAAGTAATGCTTTTGGAAGCTGAATGAAGGATTATAGCAATCACATCCAAATATTGGTTGGATCCAGATTCATTGTTAATGCTGTAATTCCATTGAAATCATTTTGAGGCAGGTGAATCATATCTATATCTAATCTATCTATACCATATCTCATTTAATCCAAGCTCCCCACTCTGTATTTCTACCTATTATTACAGATGTGAGAGGGCTGTAAAGCACTGTAAAGCAGCATATGACTCTTAAGCCAGTGGGTCTCAACCTTCCTAATGCCATGACCCTTTAATACGGTCCCTCATGTTGTGGTGACCCCCAACCATAAAATTATTTTATGTTTTCCATTTTTTTAAAAAATAGGTGTTTTCTGATGGTCTTAGGTGTCCCCTGTGAAAGGGTCGTTCGACCCCCAAAGGGGTCCCGACCCATAGGTTGAGAACCACTGCTCTAAGTGCTATTGCTGTTTTGTCAGCAGATTCATTAGTTGAGTCTATAAGAAATTCAATATCTTAAATATAGTGTTACTGTAATGGATCTCATGGTATTTTCAGCATAGCTGGAACTATTTTGTTTTGGAACTGGAACGTGAGTTACAACAGATTTGCCTTGTGGTTTTGTGTGCGAATGCAGCTAAGCAGCTAAACAAGGGATGGCTACTATTAAAATACTGTTGGGCATATTTTGCATTAACCACTCTATATATATAAATTTAAATGTGTTTTGTATTGGAAAAAGGCTGGAGTTCAAGTGAAGTCCAATAAAGATCGAAATTATTTTCTTTATTGTTGTTCTGAAAGTTAATGTAATCTTAAAGTTCTCCCCTCCCTCAATCACTCTATGTGTGTGTCTGTGTGTGTGTGTTTGTGTAAGCAACTGTTAGCTTAATTTTCACTCATGCACCTGAATTTGTTATACATTTAGCAACTGAATTTGCACATCAGGCTTTCCTGCAGGAGATAGGGTGAGTGCAGCTATTAATCATGTTCTTTTGACAGGAAAAAAAAACATTTGGCCTGACTGAGGAGTCTTGATGATTTTAGAGGAGGCAAAGTGGAAAATAATTATGGCTTCTCTTGATTTGTGTAAGACAATCAGCTGATCCAAAGAAAGCAGGCCCTAATGAAAATGGTAAGCTCAGCATGAGGCAGCAGCAAGTAGCTCTACCTGGACTTAAAAGCCAACCAGCATTGTGCTTGGATACTGCTTGGATGGAGACTAAAATTGAATCTGGCTAGACTGAAAAATCACAAAAACATTTCAGAAGGCAACAATTGAAAAACTTCCGCACTGTGGCCAAGAAATGAAAATCACCAGGAGTTGAGTTCAATTCAAAATCTCCACCTTTTAACAAAAACAACAGCAGAAGATCAACCTGTTTTCCAGCTTAAAGAATTTCTTTTTAAAAGTAATTATGGTGGCATTTTTTCCTCCCCCCCCCCTCCAATTCTGAAGCTGAAATCATTTGGTGCCTTTCTGCAAGAAGCCAGATATGATCAGAGTGGCTGAAAACTAGTAGATTTTGGAAGAGACTAAAATATTTAAAAGTAGACTGAAAAGCAATAAAACAGGTTTAACATAATGTATAAAATGAAAAAAAAAAGATCCCTAAGAAAATCAAGGGGAAAAGAGAGTGAAAGGCCTGGTCTACCTGCTGCAGCTTTTAGTACTCAATATCAGCCTGTAACTATCAGAAGCCTTCCCACAGAGCCAGCAGTGTGCAGTGGCAGCCAAGAAAGCCAATGCAATCCTAAATTGCATTGACAGAGGGATTCAATCAAGATCAAGTGAGGTACTATACCACTCTATAAAGCCGTGGTAAGACCATGCTTAGAGTACTGCATCCAGTTTTGGTCACCACACTATGAAAAAGATGTCGAGACTATAGAAAAAGTGCAGAGAAGAGTAACCAGGATGATTAGGAGACTGGAGGCTAAAACATATGAAGAACGATTGCAGGTACTGGGCATGGCTAGTCTAGCGAAGAAAAGGACCAGGGGAGACATGATAGCATTGTTCCAATATTTGAGGGGCTGCCACAGAGAGGAGGCAGTCAAGCTATTTTCCAAAGCACCTGAGGGCCAGACAAGGAATGATGGGTGGAAACTGACCAAGTAGAGGTTCAACCTGGAAATAAGGAAGAACTTTCTGACAGTGAGAACAATCAACCCATGGAACAGAAGTTGCCTTCAGAAGTTGTGGGAGCATCATCACCTGAGACTTTCAAGAAGAGACTGGACTGCCATTTGTCAGAAATGGTGTAGGGTCTCCTGCTTGAGCAGGGGGTTGGACTAGATGACCTATAAGGTCCCTTCCGACTCTGTTAATCTGAAAGAAACACTTAAAACATACTTCTGACCTAAAGAAAGATCTCTTGTGGGCCACCAAACAAGATTGGGGTGCTATTATCGGTGTAGCCTAATTGCAAGTTATTCCACAACAAAACATGAGCTTACTGCAGCAAAGTTCATTCTTTGAAAGGATGTGAGTGCTTTAAAGTTTCGAAAAAGATTTTCTTTACTTGGACTTAACCCACACTCATCAAAAGCCCTTCTTTCAAATGCTTGGCCTAGTTCTGCTGCCCAGAGCAAGGACTTTGTGACACCAAAAGGAAGAAGAACACTGTGTAAGGATCTTGAAGCGGCAGCAGATTGGGCAGGTACAGAGCTCACCTGATCGCTATCCTGTTATTTATTTGAGTAAATGTATATGGCCTACTCTCAGTGACTCTAGGCGTCTTACAAAAATAAAAAACCCAATATACAAAATATAAAAATGAGCAGCGCAGTACCCTAGAGGTGGAGCCTCACAATCAGGACGCCATGAGTTCGCTCCTAGATAGCCGCAGATATTTCTTTGGGTTATTGTCTGCTGCGACCTCTGCATGGGCATCAAGAAAGGCATCCAGACAGTAAATGCTCAGCTCCATTCAGTCGCTTCAACTCCATCCCAATGCAAGGGATTACAGGATCGTTAAGAGAAAGAAGAAAGAAAATGTATGAACAATAAAAACAATAACCCCCACCTCCACTCCCTAGTGACAACAATCAATCAAATAGGCCACTTGATGGGCTCCATCCCACTCTAGAGCCCAGGTCTGTTGGTAAAACTAGGTTTTCAGAGCCTTCGAAACAGTGTCAAAGTGAGAAGGTCCATACAATCCAACTTACTATCACAAAATGTATTCTGTTTTTAATTAAACTTTTCAAATGAGTGCATGTGTATCAGTCTATCTTCTTTTGTTTTTACTGATACATTTTCCCTAGTTTTTCCTATAATGTGTAGCTACCCTGTGCTACCCTCAATGCATGTATCCTTCTAGTATTTAGGTACACTGACTCATTTTCTTTTCTTTTGCTGAAAGTAGACAAAATTGAATTGCTGATTTTGGGATTTATTGATTTTAAAGGTTTATTTATGGGAGGAAGGTAGCAATGATATGTGGGAGGATAAAGATGATAACTATGTTTGAAACTGCTGCAAAGATCGGAAGTTTCTTCTTTGGGTACCTTTCTATTCCCTGCTTTTTTATTATTCTTTGCTTTCCCCCTTTGAACCTTTTATGATATTTTTCTGTTTCTTCTATGCGTCGTTAATTTTTTTAAAAATCTTTGTCAAGTCTGATTTTAATAAAATTTATTCATAGTATTTAGGTACCTTGATTATAATTTCCCGACAAGTCCACCATAAAGTAAATAATTTTGAAAAAAAATGTTACTTAAATGTAGAGGGTTTTTAAAAAAATTATGTAAAAGCAGTTATCCAAGATGCTGTCGTTTAAAGATAAGCAGAATTTAATGAGTCCTTGGAGACTTTTTTTGAAAACACCTGAACATGAGATTTTTATTTATGATATCTACATAAAATACAGGTAGTCCTTGACTTGTGACTGGTTGTTTAGCAACCATTAAAAGCAAAAGACACCCTCCGCCCCAAATAGATTATTCTGATCTGTTAGGACTGATTCTTTTGATTCCAGTTCCTTCAGTGCTCCGAAGATTAGTGTCAGAGTTCTACATTACACCCCCAGCGAAAGAAAACTCCAAGGCTTGAAGTTCCTCAAAGTTCCATTTTATTAGAGGTGTCATATTGACACGTCTGGGAAAACCCGAATCTGAAAGCTTCCAGGTTTTCCCCACCCAAATGAAAGTCCAAGTCCCTGCCCAGAACCCACATGTCCATCACAGGGTTCAATCAGGCACCATCCAAAACTGGAGGTGCCTCCCAGTCACACCACTCCAGGTGCAGGGCAAGATGTCCTTGACTCTCTGAAAAAGGAATGTTATTTTGACTATATAACTCCCATACTCCATATAATTCCCCCCTCCCATTTTCCCACAGGATTAAATGTGGAAGGCCGGAAGGCCCAATGAAAAGATGGCTTCCAGGCCTGACAGTTAGATTTGGTATTCTAAAGGACCCCATCTAGCTCAATGATTCTGAGTGCCTGTAGCCAGGATGGCGAACCTATGGCACGCATGCCACAGGTGGCACGCGGAGCCATTTGTCAGGGCACATGAGGCGTTGCCTTGTCAGCTGGCCAGTGTGCAAGCGCGCTGGCCAGCTGAGTTCAGCCTTTTTTAAAGCCATTTTTCACCCTCCCCAGGCTCCAGAGGTTTTATAGGAGCCTGGGGAGGGTGAAAAGAGCCCCCCACTTCCCCCCCCCCCCCAGAGGCCCTCGGTAGGCTTCATGAGCTTCCCTGAAGCCTCCAGAGCAGAAAAAAACCTGCCCTATGGGCAAACCGGAAGTTCAGGAATGGACTTCTGGTTTGCATAGAGGGTCGTTTTGAGCGCTCCAGAGACTTCAGGGAAGCTCATGAAGCTTCCAGAGGACCTCTGGGGCGGGAGGCTCTTTTCACCCTCCCCAGGCTCCTATAAAGCCTTTGGAACTGGGGAGGGCAAAAAATGGCTTTAAAAAAGGCTGAACTCAGCTGACCAGCGTGCGCATGCGCACTGGCCAGTTGACGGGGCAATGCCTCACGTGCCCTGACAAATGGCTCCGCGTGCCACCTGTGGCATGCGTGCCATAGGTTCGCCATCCTGGGCCTAGGCGTTTGGAAGTGGCAGGGTGGGTGAAGGCTGAGCAACAGGTGGAAGCAGGCCAACTCGCAAACAGAATGTACTGAGATTGACCACTAGATGGCTGAGATTCAGTTCAATCTATTTCTCTAATGGTCATTCAGACTCTTGCGACGCTAGGAGCTCATAATACTCATGCTCTGCTTGCCATGGGCATTTTGTTCCTCCCAGCTTGTGTGCCTGAGCCCCAGCATTTAAACAGGTCTGCTTCCCCTCAAAAGTAGCCACTCACATTTTAACTGGTGGCTAACATTGCAGGGTAGTCTGGAGCAGTGGTGGGATGCAACCGGCTTAACAACTGGTGAGTGCACATTTGGGCGGGGCCAAATGGTCACTGGAACTACAGGTTCACCCGAACCGATCCGAATCGGCTGAATCCCACCCCTGGTCTGGGAGAGGGAGGCATCCGAAAGCTTTGACCCTGAAGAGGATGACACTGTCTTGTCCTTGCCTCTGATATTAAAACATCTTGTACTTATCTAGCTTATTTATTTATAAAATGCATCACATTTTAGCCTGGCTTACATATAAAGATAAGGAGATTGCAGTTTGCATCATGGTGTAAGGTGTGAAAGTAGCTATTCATTATGGCATCAATATGCCACAGCAAAATATTATTATTAGTGCTATGTTTAGAGCAAGCCATTGAATCAACTACGAACAGGAAGTGGGACTCTACTGACCAGGTGGCAATTGGAATATATAATCAAGAGGAACATATTTGTTTCCCAGGGAAATTAGGAGTTAGCACTGGGATAGTTGACATGAGAAGATCCTTTTTGAGTGCAAACTAGATTTTGGCTGTCTCCAGGAGCCATCTCTGGCCTAGCTTCATTATCCATCTATCACTTCAGAAATGCTTCTCAGAAAAGAGAATAAGTGAGAGTTATACAGAGTGTTTTGTTTTTTTTGTCCTTTCCTAGTAATTCTCATTTGCTTCCTAGACTCAGGAATTTTAGCACGGTCTCTCTCTCTCATATAGATACAAGTAATAAATATCAATGCAGGTAGTCCTCGAGTACTATTGACCCAAATTTTCTGTTGCTAAGTGAATCATTTGTTACATGAGATTTGCTCCATTTTACAACCTTTCTTGCCACAATTGTTAAGCGAATCATTGCAGTTGCATTACATCCCTACGACCAATTCGCTCTCACAGGGAGGGACTCCTCCGGGTGCCGTCCACCAAACAATGCCAACGGGCGGCGCCTAGGAGTAGAGCCTTCTCTGTGATGGGCCCAACCCTCTGGAATGACCTCCCCCCCGATATTAGAACTACTACCGACTTCCGCTCCTTCCGACAAAAACTTAAGACTCACCTGTTCCAATTAGCCGGCCTGGCCCATCTATAGTTCCGTTCTTACCTCCTGGCGGATATTTTTACCTGGGATAGTTTTTAGGGTTAATGTATTTTAAATTTTTAAAATTTTATTCTAACTTAAACTAAATTTGTACAGTGAACTATTGTTACCTCCTCCTGCCCTATATTTATTTTATGTTTATACTATGTATATTTATTGTTTTCTTGTTTTAATATGACTGTACACTGCCCCGAGTCCCTTCTGAGAGAGGGGCGGTCTAGAAATTGAATAAAGTTAAGTTAAAAGTTAAGTTAAGTGATAAATTAGTAGCCCATTTGTTAAGTAAATCTGGCTCTCCCCCCCCCCAATTGACTTGGCTTCTCAGAACTTCACCAAAGGGGATCAGTCGACCCTGGGACACAGCAACGGTCATAAGTATGAACCAGTTGCCAAGCGTCTGAATTTTGATCACGTGATCATGGGGATGCTGCAAAGGGCGTCACTGTAAAAAAAATGGTCACCTTTTTTCAGTGCCACTGCACTTTGAACGGTCACAAAATGAACTGTTGTAAGTCGAGGGCTGCCTGTAATATTTTAAAAGTCACATTGCCCTTTCTAAATTCAGCACAATTATCTTGCGTTGCCTTTTCAGCAACCTTGTTCAGAAAGAGTTGCTTGATAGTTTGTTTGTTCCATTTCTACTTGACTCACTGGATGGTTTGGTTGTTTTGTTTCTTACTTCCCAAGGTCCTCTCTTTGGGTGCTGATGTCCTGCCAGAATACAAGCTCCAAACACCCCGCATCAACAAGTTTACGATATTGCACTACAGTCCTTTCAAAGCCGTCTGGGATTGGCTCATTTTACTGCTTGTGATCTACACTGCCATCTTCACCCCTTACTCGGCTGCCTTCCTTCTCAACGACAGTGAGGAACAGAAGAGGCGGGTGTGCGGCTATTCCTGCAACCCCTTGAACATGGTAGACTTAATTGTGGATATTATGTTTATCATTGACATTCTCATAAACTTCCGAACGACATATGTCAACCAGAATGAAGAAGTGGTAAGTGACCCAGCGAGAATAGCCATTCACTACTTCAAAGGCTGGTTCCTAATTGACATGGTTGCTGCAATACCTTTTGACCTGCTGATCTTTGGATCGGGCTCGGATGAGGTAAGCCAAACGAAACACACAACTCACTTGCTTTTTAATGTATGTGTCATCCCATATGTATATGTCACATGCTTCATCTCAGACCAGAGGTGGGTTGCTCTCAGTTTGGTCCCGGTTCGCCCAAAGCGCGTGTGAAGCGAACCAGTAGTAAAACCGGTTCGCAACGCACCTCTGGTTCCGACCTAATCCCAACACATGATTGTTCGTCACTTTCCCCACTTCATTGGCAAGCGCAAGGAAGAGAACTGCGTAGTCTTAGCTCACAGCAAATCATAGTTTCCCATTTTGTACAAGTGCCACAAACCCCAATATGCACAAAATATTTTTTCTGCCACACCAACAATGTGGAGTATGCATGTGTGTGACCACTGTGTCTGCGTAAGAATGTTTACTATGTGTTGGATGTTGACTGGAGAGATTCAGGTTCAAGCCCACATCAGTGTCTATCCATGATAAAGAACTGCACTAAAAGACTTGGGCTGTGACAAATGGCCTCAGCTCCTCAGAGGAAAAGCAAGTTGCAGAAGCAGCCTTGTCCTATCTAAATGGACACGATTGTTTTCAAGGATATGCAAACCTTGGATTGATGTGTGTCTCTCCAATGCTCATTCCCCTAAGCTACTTCTCTAATAGCAATAGCACTTAGGCTTATATACCGCTTCACAGTGCTGTACAGCCCTCTCTGAGCAGTTTACAGAGTCAGCACATTGCCCCCCAAAATCTGGGTCCTCATTTTAACAACCTTGGAAGGATGGAAGGCTGAGTCAACCTTGAGCCTGGTGAGACTCGATCTCCCAAACTGCTGGCAGCCGGTGATCAGCAGAAGTAGCCTGCAGTACTGCACTCTAACCACTGCGCCACCACGGCTCTAAGTGACATGGTTGCTTGTCCAGCATAGCACCTGTCCATTTGCTAGCTTTATTGAACATTGCTGGAGAAGACCTTCACCCTCAGAGCTCACCAAAAAAACAAGAATGTTTGGTCTTCTGGATTTGGCAAGCAAGAGGTAGGAGAATCCTCAAAACAATGTCAGACAGGGGCTGGACCTCCACTGATCATTTCCAGAATTAAATTTTAGAGTATAGGCAAAGGTAGGGAAAAGAATCCTTTCTTGTGTTTCCCCTTCCTATGTAAGCAACGTCCCTGAAGAAAGTTAGTACATCATCTGGGTCCGATTCAGCTTACACAGTCTGGAAAGTCTTCCCTCTTTCCTTGTAAGATGCATGTTCAGTTATTGCTGTTTCTCCTCCTCCTCTAATTATTACTGCTGCTGGTGGTGCTGCTGCTACTACTACTACTATCTTGTTTTCCCAAAAATAAGACCTCCCTGGATAATAATCCCAATTGGGCTTTTGAGTGCATGAGCTAAAATAAACCCTCCCCCAAAAATAAGCCCTCCATGAAAATATTGCAAGATCCATGAGGTGACCATGCTTGCCGCCTCCTGCACCTCAAAAACAATAAGACCTCCCTGAAAATAAGGCCAAGCGCTTATTTCAGGGATCAAAGGAAAATAAGACCCTGTCTTATTGGGCTTATTATCCGGGGAGATCTTATAAGACCCTGTCTTATTTTCGGGGGGAAACGATATTACTACTACTATTACTACTACTACTACTACTACGTCTATTAGTACAGCTATTCTATTGTTTATTACAGAAGGATGGATTTTGGCGACTTTCTGAATTATTCCTTTTCAGGGCTGCTTCTTCTTATGTTGTTCTTGATCAGCTTGATATTCTCACGATGCCCCTATCATGAGAATGATTGTGAATGTAGATTAGCAGTATTATCTCTTACTCTAACTACCACTTTAGTCATTGAGTCTTTTTTTTTGAAATCCCTATTGTCACAAGGTCTCCCTGTAGTAAAGACCCCTGCTAACAACTTTGTCAACCAGTCTTTTTTGTGTGTGTGTGAAATGGCATCACTTTCAGAGGCTTCACCAGGAGGTTCTCCAAGACTCAGAAAGTCTTGATCTCAAGCTGTTTTTAGAAAGGCCACAAGATAATAAGCTGAATGCTACCAGCCACACTATGTGTATAATTCTGTTTGTGTATCAGCATGCTGGAGGGGGAGAGAAAAAATAGATGACCGATTGTAATTCTTGGCAGAGTGGTGGTAGGCTCCTGTGGATTCACTTAAAACCTTTAATTTTAAAATATTAGTGCTAGCACACAACTGTTAAATTATGAGATTTATGGCAAAGATATTAAATAGACATTTCCAAAGGAAAATGCTTGTTTTCCCTGTGGTTGTGCAGTATCTTTCTGTAAGAATGTATGAATCAGTCTTAATTTGCTCTATCTCATTTTTTTTAGGAATACGCTAATTATTCCATTCTATAATAACTATTTAAAAAATGAGTTAAAAAGAGACTGGAAAACCATATTCTAAACATTCACTACTTTCCTTGATATAAACAGTTTACTAATACTCCTAAACATAGTTTTTTTTAAAACTGAGATGCTCATAATATATGGCATACTTTTGCTAAAAAGTCAGCTGCCCTAATATCTCCTTTTTTAAACACTGGTTTTCCAAATGGATGCTCCATCCTGAAGCAGCTTTCCCACTAAAGTCTTCTCTCGGGTTCTTCGTTGCTGCCCATCTGTGATTCAGCCAAGTTCATGTCAGGGTTCCAAGTAATAAATCCATAGCAAGTAGAGACTTCGATGCAGGTAGATTCGTCAAAGAATACATTTATTGGAATGATCATATTGGCACATATCTGATGAAAACTGACTCTGAAGTCTCCCGCGGTTTTCACTTCATTAAAAGTAAAACTTTTTCTCCTTTCTCTAAACAATCAGTCACATCGTCCAAGCACAGTGCGGACAGGCAACTGGGTAGCATCATTCTGCCTTCCTTCGACCAGGTTTGAGAATGTCCTTGGTTCCCAAAAGAAAATACGTTGCTGTGGTTACAGATTCCCCTCTGTCTCAATTCCCCCCTCCCTATCCCTCAGCTCCAGTGTGGCAACACTGAAACGGTCAAAAATGGCTTCGGTCAGATCAGCTTCAGGGTTGACAGTTCATTTTGGTGGAAAATCTCACTTTGTTCGCACCAAAATCTGTCTTTACTTAACCATAAGAAACCAAATCAGAGATCCCACATAATAATTTTAGGATGCAGATTGTATTGTGTGATAAATCAGTATCATCAGCCTCAAAGAACACAAATGCATCTTTTTTTTAAAAAAAATACAGAGTGGAACATTAACATGGATGGTTAGTGTTAATCAACGTGTAAAATAATTTTGAGCAAAGCACATGAACCAAGCATGACCCAGACATATCCTGACCCACTTTTCACCTACAGGGAACAGTTTCTAGTACATGTTAAGTACAGAGCTATATATTTTGGAGAATTTAGAGCCACTTATAGCACAGGATGACTAAGTCATAGCAGCAGTGATGTGCGGTGAGGTTTATGGCTGGTGAGGCTGGTGACGTCATCAGCGCGAGCCGCGGTCCCCTTCATGTTGACTCAGGAAGGCGGGGAATGGGACCACGTGTGCAGGAGGGAAGCTGAGGCTAAAGGAGCCTCCTGCACATGTGGTCCCATTCCCGGACCACGTGTGTAGAAGGCTCCTCAGCGTCTTTTCCCTTTTCCCTTTTTTTAAAATTTTCATGACGAGAGCGGTGAGGCTCTGCCTCCCCTGCCTCCCCTGACCGCACGTCCCTGCATAGCAGTAATTAGTAATAAATATCAACTTGATTGTGCATAGGTCAGCGAGAACTGTTGTTTCCTAATAATTTAGCGCCTGGCTGAGTTTGAGGGCTGAGAGACTAAAATAGGTTTAGACTGAATTAGTACTTGGACCGGAGACAGCTAAGGGAATACTCTGACTACAGATTACACTGAGATTGAAAAAAAACATCAGGACTCAAGCTTGACCTGGGAGCATAGTTATCTAACAGTTTAACAATATTAAATAACGTTTACCAGGTAGAAAGGAAAGGGCTACATTTTTCCATTTCTTCTCTGGATTCCTTCATGACATGCTCACATAAGATCATGTTTTTAACAGAAATGGCATTAAAATGATATGTGCCACTGAAATGTCTACAGTAATTGGAAGGGGGAATTTTTGAAGTTGGATCTTCCTTTTTTACCCTTGGATTAGAAAATCAAAACTTCATCTGGCTCTTAAGACAGTTTCCGGCAATCATAAAAACCCAGCTTTACACCAATAAGGTAAAAGTGAAGGTTCCCTTCGCACATATGTGCTAGTTGTTCCTGTCTCTAGGGGGCAATGTTCATCTCCATTTCAAAGAGCCTGTGCTGTCCAAAGACGTCTCCTTGGTCATGTGGCTAGTATGACTAAATGCCAAAGGTGCACGGAATGCTGTTACCTTCCCACCAAAGGTGGTCCCCTAATTTTCTACTTGCATTTTTACATGCTTTCAAACTGCTAGGTTGGCAGAAGCTGGGACAAGTAAAGGGAATTCACTAGGTTACACAGCACTAGGGATTCAAACCACCGAACTGCTAACCTTTCTGATTGACAAGTTCAGCATCTAAGCCATTGAGCCACTGCATCCCTATATTACACCAATACAAACGTGCAAAGCAGTAAAAATCAGCTAATTAAAATGGATATTTTTATTTAAAAATAAGCTTTGTAAGTTAAAAAAAATGATTTAGACTCTACATTTTAAAAAAAATTAAATGCATTTGTCCAAATGCAAATACTGCAAAATAAGTTTCACAATCAGACTACAGCATTATCATCGCCTAATATATGCTACCCTTCAATCTAGCAGCCATCATTATAAATCAAAGTAACATCTTTATTTTGGAAATTGAAAGTTGAATACTATTAACACTCCTGAAAGCTTCAATAATCAGAACTGAGAAGAAGATGTATGGAAAGAGCAAGGGTAGCATAGGTTGTTTTCAGCAGGTTCTGACCAGTTCTGGAAAACCGGTAGTGGAAATTTTGAGTAGTTCGGAGAACTGGTAAATATTACCTCTGACTGGCTCCACCCCCATCTATTATCTGTCTCCCGAGTCCCAGCTGATTGGGAGGAAATGGGGATTTTGCAGTAATCTTCCCCTGGAGTGGGGAGGGAATGGAGATTTTGCACGCCCACCAAGCCATGCCCACCACACCCACAGAACCAGTAGTAAAAAAAATTGAATCCCACCACTGGAGGATAGCCCTGATCAGTCTCCTCCAAGCAGTCATTTTCATTCAACAGGCTCCTGACTAAATCCTTCTTAATGCAAACATGCAGAAGCATTTTCTGCTCTCAGAGAAAGCATGGTCAAAAAGGGACTCACATAGTAACATGCAGTTGTGTTCCATATAACTTTAATGAGTTGGCCAGGGCATGTATTGGTAATCCTTGACCGATGACCACAATTGGGCCCCAAATTTCCATTGCTAAGCAAGACATTAAGTGGGTTTTGCCGCATACAATAAGCTTTCTTGACACAGTTGCTAAGTGAATCACTGCTATTCTTAAGTTAGTAACACAGTTGTTAAGTGAATCCGGGTTCCCCATTTATTTTACTTGTCAGAAGGTCGCAAAAGGTGATCCCATGACCCAGCGTCACTGCAACTGTCATAAATACATGCCAGCCACTAAACACCTGAATTTTGATCATATGACCATAGGGATGCTGCAATGGTTATAAGTGTGAAAAACGATCAATAGGTTTTTCAGTGCCATTTGTAACTTTGAATGATTATAAGCCGGGGACTACCCGTAGTAGGTAGAAATATCCAGGCAGATTCTTAAAAAGTTATTTGGGCCCTAGATATCCACCGGGAACTTGTGCATTTACTCTGTCTAGCTAAGAGGGATTCTTGCCTTTTGAATTAGTTCTTTAACCAACAGACTAACTTTTTCATGTTTTCATTTGTTTATTTAAATATCGCAAAATCTCGGGGCTCCTTGGGATTTAATGTAAAACCATTAAAAACAGAAATGCAATTATACCAGCATGAAAGTTCCAACATACCTTAAACTGAAGTAAATCATCTTTTTTAAAAATATTTTTTTTCTTAAAATGGTTCCTTTTATTCATAACCTTGATGCAAGTTTACCGATTACTGTACAGTGCTAAGCACTTCTGAATTTTTTTTAAAAAAAACTCCCAATAAAATAAAGTAGAGAAGCCGAGGGTGTGCACACCTGTCATTGTGCTAGTCCATTAGAAATATTAAACAATTTGATAAGGTTTCCAAAGTATTAGCCTCAGGTTTTCAAATGAGCTATAGAATAGAAACTCATAGAATTTGTCCTCTGATTTAAGGCGGCTAAGACAATTCGATAGAAACAATACATACAACCGAGTAAGCCAAAATCCTGGAAATGAACTGGAGAACATCTTCAAAAGTTCATAAGAAATAAAGTTCCACCGGGCAGAATCCTTCAACTCTTGTCTTTCAAAATGAAGTCCAGCATCTATGATCGTCTTTTGGGTATCAAAGAAAGTACAGACGTAACTTTGGAGGTGATAACAATCTGTACATGCAAATTGTAGTCAATAATGGGGCACAGGCAAATGACTGGAGGATGACAAGGAGTCTATGTGGAGAGTTGGGAGCAGTGACGTGCGGTCAGGGGAGGCAAGGGAGGCAGAGCCTCACCTCTGTTCATGAAATAATAGTATATAATATTATATACTATATATATATATATATAATATTATAATATTATACATCCGTCCGGGCGCCCGGGAGCTGCGGAGGCAAAAATGTTGTCGGCGCTCCCAGATGACGAAGGCACGAAAGCGACAGTCGACAGTCGCTTTTGTGCCTTCGTCATCCGGAAACGCCGACATTTCTGCCTCCGCAGCTCCAGGGCGCGTACGGACGGAGGTAGGCAGAATGGCGCTGAGGCGATCTGGCGGGCGAGCGACCGAGGATCGGGCTGCCTCGCTCGCTCTTTCGTCCGCCCGGATGCCGACATTTCTGCCTCCGCCCTCCGCAGCTCCCGGGCACGCACAGACGGAGGTAGCCACAGCGACACCGAAGCGATCCGGGCGGACGAAAGAGCGAGCGAGGCAGCCCGATCCTCGGTCGCTCGCCCGCCGGATCGCCTCAGCGCCATTCTGCCTACCTCCGTCCGTGCGCACCCGGGAGCTGCGGAGGGCGGAGGCAGAAATGTGTGCCTCCAGCACACGTGGTCCCATTCCCCGCCTTCCTGATGACGTCACCAGCCTCACCAGCCATTAACCTCACCGCACGTCACTGGTTGGGAGTGAGTGTGGAGTTGGGTCCCTGCTACACTGATCAGCTGTTTGGTAGTCAGCAGCCTGGCACAGCAACAATAGAAGCAATAGAAGGGAGTGTTAATAGTGTCATTGCATGTATATATCTAGAGATCTTTTAAATGAAGCAGAGTGACTAGAAATAAAGACAATTGTAATAATCCCTGCTCACACATAAATACAATTAAGTTCTCTTAAAGTTGCACTACACACACACACACACACACACACACATATAGCTTGAAATAGCTTGAAATAGATCTATACTAGTCTCCATTTATTTATTTATCAGCACAAATGCAACACACACACACACACACTATATCTATCTATATCTATCTATATCTATATCTATCTATATCTATCTATATCTATCTATATCTATCTATATCTATCTATATCTATCTATATCTATCTATATCTATCTATATCTATCTATATCTATCTATATCTATCTATATCTATCTATATCTATCTATATCTATCTATCTATATCTATCTAAAAATAGATAGATAGATAGATAGATAGATTTATTATTTATTTATTTATTTTATTGAACTTATTAGTCGCCCCCTCTCCCCACAGGGACTCGGGGCGACATACAGAGCAATAATCAAGATAGCACCATATATCGTGCAGAGGAGGTAAAAATAAGTCCATAAATAAGCATACTTACAAAATTTAAAACCCCAAAAATATTAAACTCTAAAAACTTTAAAAAACAAAATTTCCCATTATAAAATGACCTGGGGTGGCAAGATTGTAACGTTATGCCAGGCCGGCTTGACAAAACAGGTAGGTCTTCAGCTTCATACGGAAGGAGCGAAGGTCGGTTGTTGTCCGGATGTCTGGGGGGAGGTCATTCCAAAGGGTAGGGCCCACCACAGAGAAGGCCCTACTCCTGGGCACCGCCCTCTGGCACTCTCTAGAGGACGGCACCCGGAGTAGCCCCTCTCTGTGTGAGCGAATGGGTCGCAGGGATGTATGGGGCAGGACGCGATCCCGCAGGTAACTGGGCCCTGTGCCATGGAGCGCTTTAAAGATGGTAACCAGTACCTTGAAGCGCACCCGGTAGGCCACAGGAAGCCAGTGCAGCTCGCGCAGGATAGGTGTTATATGGGAGAATCTCGATCTCCCCATAATAACCCGCGCGGCTGCATTCTGGACCAACTGCAGTCTCCGGGCGCACCTCAAGGGGAGCCCCATGTAGAGAGCGTTACAGTAGTCCAGGCGGGACGTCACCAGCGCGTGAGTGACTGTGCGCAAGGCCTCCCGGTCCAAAAGGGGCCGCAACTGGCGCACCAGGCGAACCTGGTGGAACGCCCCCCTTGCCACGGCCGCCACGTGATCTTCTAAGGTCAGCCGATCATCAAGGAGGACGCCCAAGTTGCGCGCCCCTTCCACCGGGGCTAATTGCTCATCCCCGATGGTCAGCGATGGAGTATGCTGATTGAATCGGGAAGCCGGGAACCACAGCCACTCTGTCTTGGAGGGGTTGAGCCTGAGCCTGTTGTCATCCATCCAGACCTGTACGGCTTCCAGACACCGGGCCATCACTTCGACAGCCTCGTTGGGGTGGTTTGGGGTGGAAATGTACAACTGAGTATCATCAGCGTACAGATGGTAACTCACCCCAAAACCACGGATGATCTCGCCCAGCGGCTTCATATATATGTTGAACAGGAGAGGCGAGAGGATCGACCCCTGAGGGACCCCACAAATGAGGGGCCTTGCGGTCGACCTCTGCTCCCCCGTCAACACACATTGCGTCCGGCCAGAGAGGTAGGAGCGGAACCACCGTAGCACGGTGCCTCCAACCCCCAACCCCTCCAGCCGGCGCAATAGGATACCATGGTCGATGGTATCGAAGGCCGCCGAGAGATCTAATAGGACAAGGATGGAGGAACAACCCCCATCCTTTGCCCTCCAGAGATCATCCACCAACGCGACCAAGGCCGTCTCCGTGCTGTGACCGGGTCGGAAGCCGGACTGGCGCGGGTCTAGATAATCAGCTTCCTCCAGGTGGTGCGGAAACTGCTGAGCCACCACACTCTCAACAACCTTCGCTAAAAAAGGAAGGTTGGAGACAGGACGATAATTTGCTAGCTCCTTTGGGTCCAGAGAAGGCTTCTTGAGCAGGGGCCTGACCACCGCCTCTTTCAAGGCGGCCGGCATCAGGCCCTCACCCAACGAAGCGTTCACCAGTCCCAGTAGCCAGCCTCGTGAACCCTCCCAGGAGGCCAGCACCAACCAGGAGGGACACGGGTCCAGTAAACATGTGGTGGCCCGCAGTCGCCCGCGCAACCTGTCCAAATCTTCGATGACAACAGGGTCAAACTCCTCCCAGCATGGTCTCTCAAGACTAGTCTCGGACGTCCCCACTGGAGCACTGGAGTGGGTCCAACCTCTCCGGATATGATCGATTTTATCCTGCAGGAACTCTCCAAATTCCTCTGCCCTGCCCTGCAATGGGGGGTCCCGCTGCTCCTGTGACAGAAGGGAGCGGGTCACCCGAAACAGGGCGGCAGGGCGGTTCTCTGCGGACGCTATAAGAGTGGCACAATACTGACGTTTGGCCACTCTTATTGCCACAAGGTAGGTCCTTATGTAGGCTCTTACCTGTGTTCGGTCAGCTTCGGAGCGGGAGGATCTCCACTTACTCTCCAGGCGTCTCCTAAGGCGTTTCATCGCCCTTAGCTCCCCGTTAAACCAGGGGGCCCGGGTCGATCGTGGCCGTCGGAGAGGCCGCAAAGGCGCCACCCGGTCCAAGATAGATAGATAGATAGATAGATAGATAGATAGATAGATAGATAGATAGATAGATAGATAGATGATAGATAGATATAGATATATAAATGGTTGTGTGTTTGCGTGTGTTCCAGCATAACTCTGGAATGCCTTGAGCAATTTCAACCAAACTTGGTACACAGATGACTTACTCTCTAGAAACAAATACTGTGGGGGTAAGACACCCCTAACACTCCTCAGTGTGTGTGTGTGTGTGTGTGTGTGTGTGTGTGTGTGTGTGTGTGTGTTCCAGCATAACTCTGGAACGGCTGGGCTGCTGAAATGAAAAGGAATCAATTATATCTATAGTGACACTATAGATATAATACATTCCTTTTCATCATTAGGATAAATAAATACCCGGGCAATGCCAGGTTATCAGCTAGTATAACCTAATATTTAGGCCAGTGGGTTACTGTATAGGTACAATTCAAAAATATAAAATCTATCTTATGCATAACATCATTTATGCTTTAAAGATGCGATAGACACAATATTTCAATTCTGATTAAAAATAGAATTGTTTAAATTAAAAAGCCCTGCACTAAAAACTTGTCCCCAAGCAACATAAGTCACTGACTTTTCTTGAATCCTTGCATAAAAGGGGCAACAGAGAAGGATGTCCACTTTAGCCACGAAAGCCATCCGGATGACTTTGGGACAGTCACTCTCTTAGCTCAACCCAATGCACGAGTTTGCTGTTCAGGGAAAATAGAAGGAGGGAGGGGTGTCGGATATGTTATCCACTTAGAGTTATTTGTAAAAATAATAAAGTCAGCAAGGATAGATATTTATATGTTGTCGTTAGTTGCGAAGTCATGTCCGACCGATCGCAACCCCATGGGCAATGTTCCTCCAGGCCTTCCTGTCCTCTACATCAGGGGTCTCCAAACTTGGCAACTTGAAGGCTGGCGGACTTCAACTCCCAGAATTCCCCAGCCAGCTTTGCTGGCTGGGGAATTCTGGGAGTTGAAGTCCGCCAGCCTTCAAGTTGCCAAGGTTGGAGACCCCTGCTCTACATCCTCTGGAGTCCATTTAAGGTCACACCTACTGCTTCCGTGACTCCATCCAGCCACCTCATTCTCTGTCGTCCCTTTCTTCTTCTGCCCTCAATCGTTCCCAGCATTAGGCTCTTCTCCAGTGAGTCCTTCCTTCTCATTTGGTGGCCAAAGTATTTGAGTTTCATCTTCAGGATCTGGCCTTCTTTATATATAATGTTTTTTTTTAATCCCTATTGTGTAAAATGGAAACATGAATGGGATTTCCAAGGATGGGAGAATAATATTCAAATATCCGGAATCTGTAATCACTTTTAAACTAACTAGATTTAGACATCAGGAAACGTTACAAAAAATGAGATTAAGTTATGTGACTCACAAATACAATTTTTATTTCTCTATGACAAGTGTGTAAGAATCCCTGGGGATAGGTGAAATTTCATTATACACAATGCAAAGCTTTCAAAGTGTGCATTTATGGTTAGCATAAAATGAATTCAAAAGACCCAGAGTTACAGACCTTTTCTGGTGCTGTTATTTATTTGGTTAGGAGCATTATAAGGAAACTTTTAATTAACTTAATTACACTGGGGTGAAAGGTCTACAGTTTGTTATGTAAGACATTTATCTTCCAAAGAAAGAGGAGAAATCTGCTTTCCTTTCACTTCGTTGAAGGAGAAAACAGAACGATGTAATTAAAGAGGACACAATTTTATTAAGCAAGAAAGAGTCTGAAAAAAATTGGGACCAAATTAATTTAGATGTACTTGGATTATTAGCAGTCACTGATTTCTGTCACACGTTCAAAAAAAATTGCCTACCTCCCATCAGAAGTAACTTTGCTATACACCTGGATTCTAGATCTCTGGGAAAGATCCCTCTTATATTCGACAGAGTCTTTGCGGAACATTGAATTCTCAGTGTCCAAGTTTCAATAAGGAGAATTTTAATCCAGTTTTATTTATATACTAGCTGATAACCCAGCGTTGCCCAGGTATTTATTTATCCTAATCCATACAATTGTTCTCAAAAATAATCCTGGACCAAATGTAACTTATAATGTTGGATTTCCCCCCTTAGCAGAGGGAACCCCTTGTGGAGTACTGTGAAACCGTTACCATGGCAACTCCACTGTGCTGTACAGTAGAAGCCATTTTACGGCAGTACAGTAGAAGCCATTTTAAGGCACAACAGGTTGTATCTTAACAGAGCACACACCCTGAGAGAGAGGTGTTAAGCGTGTGTTGCCCCTGCAGTATTTGTTTCCGGAGAGTAAGTCATCTTTGTACCAAGTTTAGTTGAAATTGCTCAAGGTTTTCCAGAGTTATGCATGCGCGCACAGACACACACACACACACTTAGATAGATAGATAGATAGATAGATAGATAGATAGATAGATAGATAGATAGATAGACAGACAGACAGACAGACAGACAGACATAGACATAGACATAGACATAGACATAGACATAGACATAGACATAGACATAGACATAGACATAGACAGATATATTAGCAGTGCTGTATAGCCATTCTCTTTGCAGGTGCATAAATAGTTTTCAGACAAAGCTCCTTCCTTTCAGAGGAAGCTCCTTTTCAAAGGGCCTTCCTGCCCAGTCTTGATATAAAGATTAAGACCTATAAGAAGGAGGAAGTTGCCCATAGGCAAGAAGGTAAGCAGACAAGACAGTGAAAGGAAGGTGTATTTTATTTGTCTTTTTTTAAATATAACATTATTCAGTTTTTACAGAACATAAGGATAAAAACTAAAAAATATAAATGGTCAGAATAAATAGAGGAAAAGAATAGAAAACAGAATAACAGAGTTGGAAGGGACCTTGGAGGTCTTCTAGTCCAACCCCCTGCCTAGGCCGGAAACCCTACCATTTCAGACAAATGGCTATCTAACATCTTCTTAAAGACGTCCAGTGTTGGGGCATTCACAACTTCTGGAGGCAAGTTGTTCCACTGATTAATTCTTCTAACTGTCAGGAAATTTCTCCTTAGTTCTAGGTTGCTTCTCTCCTAAGGTGACCAACTTTTTTACAATGAAAAGGAGGACAAATAAATTGGAAAAAATATATCATAAATAAAAGAAATATTTCATTCATTGCAACAATAATACACTAAAATATGATATATGCATAATAAAAACATTTGCAACATTTTATATTGTAATTATGCTTACATGCCTGTTAATTATTATTTAAATGAGTACTTTTCCATTGAATTAATATTTTTTGTCAGTGTATCATCTTCTAAGAATATATTGGAAATATCTGAACAAGAAATATCCTTCATATTGAATTTTACGGCAAGTGCTGCAGCTAGAGTATCAACATTAAATCTCGATTTCTCACTTGTCCAAAAATCATTGGCAATTGAAAAAAACTCTTTCAAGTGCTGCATTAGTTCCAGGGCAGCACAACGTAAATTGAACAAGTCTAAATACATGTTCACATGGAATATGTTCGTTTTTGAAATGGCTGAAAATATCCACCCATCTTTTATCAATTTCAACGTGTTGATTTTCCCATTGTATTAATTTTTCAGAATTTAAATATACATTCAGTCTTCTAATTTCTTCAAAGAGATAATTGTCGTCTATTTTAATGTCTAGCATTTCTTTAGATAAAAATTCAACACAAGATTCAATATCTGTTCAATATACTTGCGATGAAGTAAAAAAAACACCATTAAAACTGTTTAATAAAATACGTCACATAACGCGCAACAGATTAGCCTTCAAATATCAAAAAGGAGGACATGTAGGAGGACACTTTTCGAGGGAGGACTGAACTTACAAAAGAAGGACTGTCCTCCCTAAAGGAGGACGGTTGGTCACCTTATTCTCTCCTTCATTAGTTTCCACCCATTGCTTCTTGTCCAGCACCTGAGGGCGCCTGAGGGCAGAATAAAAAGAAAGGTATGGGATAGTGCAGGACACAAAAACTATAGGAGAAAAGTACAAAAAGAAAGTGACTTCCAACTTATTTTACAAAAAATAAAAATTTAAATGCAACTCCTGGTTTAAAACTACATTACTGCATATAGTACTTAATAGTAAAATAGTAGTAAGCCTGTTGAAGAAAGCATCAGCATAGGAATCAATACAGACACACCCAGAGCCAATAGCTTGTTCTAATAATATATACAAGTCAAAATATTTACAAAACTGGTATGCATTTCCAAATAGGTACTGAATTATGTAAGAAATATATCAATATATCAAGAAATATGTCAAATTCTTAATCTACTTATTTTCTCTCTCTCATCTCAATTACTGATAGAAGGAATCCTCTATATCCCTGATGGAGAACTTCTGTGCGGTTGCTCAAAGTAGCACATAAAGCCATGTCACCTGGCACGCACAGCATCGCCTGGACCTTTTCCGGGTTTCTGGCGCGCATGTGCACACGACAATCAGCTAACCTTCGTGTGTGCAGCAGTGCTAGAAACTGGAAGAGCTGGTCTTCCATTTTCCGGTTTGAGCATGCGCGCAGCCAGCTGATCGGCATGTGCGCATATGCACGCCAGTAACCAGAAGACTTGCTGGCACATGCACGGAGGATGTCCTCTAAGTAGCTCCACTTCTCGGTCGAGCCCAGACGAGCGCACACACACTTCCTTTCCGGCACTCAGTGCCAAAAAGATTCACCATCACTGCTCTATATGTATATGAATATATACATATGTGATGTATATGTATTATATATATATCCGTGTTCATTACTGAATAATCTTTATGTTGTGTCAACCAATTACTATTGGTAATTTCATCCATTTTTGTCTTATAGGAATACTTTGGGAATTTTTGTCAATATATTTTAGTACACAAGGCTATCTTTATAAGTCAATTTAAAAGCCTCTGTTGTAATTGGTAATGGCTACAACATGAGTCCTTACCCAAAATAAAATCACTTTTACCCAATTTTGGGTAATTTTCTCAGGTTTTGGAAGCCCTGATCTAAAGGATAAAAACCTAAATGAAAGGTAGCAACCTTTTTTTTAATACAGACAGCTGACTTCCCTTCCTGTTTCTTAATTTGTGGCAGTGCCCTGATGTAGCAGTGGTACAATACATTGCTAGCAGCTTGCATCGTTGCAGGGAGAAAGTTACAAGACTGGTATAAATCGAATAAGTTATGTTCAAGTTACTTTAAAAGAAGGGAACGCTTATTTCCAAATTGCTGCTCCTATGATCTATGTATAAAACATGCAGTGTTTTAATAAAACATTATAATTGTACTAAGGGGGATGAAATGGCTTCTCCCATTAAAACTGCACATGTTTTCAGCTATTAAACTTTATGCATTATATATGCCATCTTGAAAATAGAAAGGAAAGTCGTGGGAGGCTACATTTTTAAACAGTAATTTTATTAAAAATTACAATAGTAAAGATAAAAACTAGTGCGAAAGAAAACAAGAAAAAGAAAAATAGAAGGTGGAAAAAATAAAAAATAGAAAGAAAAAATAGAAAAGAAAGAAAAATTAGAATATAGTAAAGAAAAGCAAAATAAATATATAAATAAATGACACCCTCCTTCACCACAACAAGAATAAACAATTTGAGTAACCTATCACCTTCTCTTAAAAAAGAACAAATGATCTCGTGTTCCCATATCCCATCTTTTATTTATAAAGAAATTCATAAAGCTTCTGTCATTTCAGTCCTGATTTCAGGAAAAATCCATTAAGGGTTACCAAAGATATCTATGTTAACCTTTACCAAGTAAACCAAATTTATATTCCTTCCTTTTGTTTTTAACAATCTTGATCTTTTGTCCCGTCAAATAATATAATAGAACTTGTTCCCCCCCTTTTTTTTTCTTTGTCCCTTCACACAAAATTCTTCAAAGCTTTAACAAGCCTCTTTTGTACAGTAAATCCCATATAGAAAAATTATCCAGGTCACTGAATCGGTTTATCACTTGTATATCCCTTTTAATTATTAAGAATTTAATTCTTAAGTAATTTAGTATTAAATTATTAAGCCTGTTATTTTTAAATCCACTTTCAGATCAGCCTCAATCATGTCAGATAAAACACATTCCTCTTCTGTAACACCTTTTAAACACAATCCATCTTTAAAGCCAGACATTCTCAAAATTTACTATTAGGACTATTTGTTCAAATACATCCTTTGATACATCCAATGTTAAAACACTTTGCTTCATTTTGTATAAGCAAGTCAAATTTATATATTGTTCTCCTTTAATGTAATCTTTTATTCTTTCTGGTTCCCTCTAGTGTCCAACTTTCAACGGCTCAAACTATCATGATTTCCCCCCCCCCAAAAAAAATAATAATTCAAAACAAAAGCATTTTCTCATGGGAAGGCTTCTTAAAATAAATTCTAGAATCTTATTTCAAATCCATCTGGACTCTTCGTCAATTTATAACTTTGCAAAAACAAAGTTCTTGTTTTCTGATTATTTAAAAAAATATTAAGTGAAACCTGTATTTAAAACTCTTCACTAAAGGAAATTGAAGGAAATGCAGCTATTAGATTTGTTCATCCAAGATACCTAATAACAACAACAACAAAAACCCATTAGTTAACAGGCAATTTCCAAGGGTGATTTAAAAAGAAAATATGTGGATCCAGCATCCAATGGTTTGAGAAAGATGGCTTTTTCCTGGTCTCCCAGAACTCCAACCCACTGGAGACTGATGTTTGTGGTCTCCTCACAAGGAGCAACTGTTTAGAGCCGTGATGGCGAATCTATAGCACACATGCCACAAGTGGCATGTGGAGCCATTTCTGAGGACATGTGAGCCTGGGGAGGGCAAAAAACGGACCTATCGGGCCCACCGGAAGTCAGAAAATGGGCCATTTTTGGCCTCCTGGAAGTGTGTGAGGCCGTTTTCACCCTCCTCAGGCTCCAAGAAAGCTGTGCGCGCATGCGGGGGCAACGGGGGGATCATACCCGCATGCGCAGTGCACAGTGTGGGGGGCATTAAATTATGGGAGTGGGCACACGAGCATGTGCGATAGCATGTACATGCGTGCTTTTGATACCAGAGGCTAAAAAGGTTCGCCATCACTGGTCTAGAGCTATTTCTGGATGATCTCGTCCTCTCCTTGTTTGGAGAGGGATAACAAAATGTTGGTCATCCTTCTTCCCAATGAGTCATTGCACAGATGCAAGTGACCTAGGGATGATCCCCTAAGTTCCATGGGACCTTATTTGTTTGTTCCCAAGAGAAGGTAAACAGTCTTGTATGACCAGTAGAATACAATAAGTTAGTCAACTTAAACCCGTCACACATAAATCTGATTGTTTGCACCTGACAGTCATTGACCCAAGTCAGCTAGCTTCCTGTCGAAGACGAGACTAGAACTCACAATCTCCTGGTTTCTAGTCTGATGCCACAACCACTACACCAACCTTGCTCTCCATTCAATTATAATTCCCCATTCAATTCAATTTCTCTAAAACGTCTTGAAGTTTTTAAGAAAAAAACTGTCACTCAATTATAGAGAAATGTCTTGGCAAGTAAATAAAGTGAAGGGTACTCCCCACATAAACCCCTGAAGGGAAAGGCAGGATATGCATTTAAAGTAGTAGTAGTAGTAATAGTAATAGTAGTAGTACCAGGGACGTGCGGTCAGGGGAGGCAGGGGAGGCAGAGCCTCACCTCTCTTCATGAAATAATAGTATATAATATTATATAATATATATATATATATATATATATATATATATATATATATATATATATATATATATATATATATATATATATATATATATATATATATATATATTATAATATTATATACATCCGTCCGGGCGCGGCCGGGAGCTGTGGAGGGCGGAGGCAGAAATGTTGTCGGCGCTCTCGGATGACGAAGGCACGAAAGCGACTGGGGAACGACGAGAACCTTCCTGCCTCTGCTGGATTTCGAGCGCTCCTCATGACTGCAATATGCAGTCGTGAGGAGCGCGCAAAGTCCAGCAGAGGCAGGAAGGTTCTCGTCGTTCCCCAGTCGTTTTCGAGGACTGCGGAGCGCGAGCCGGCGGAGCACGCTCAGGAAGGCGGGGAATGGGATCACGTGTGCTGGAGGCTGAGGCAGCCTGAGCCTCCAGCACACGTGGTCCCATTCCCCGCCTTCCTGATGACATCACCAGCCTCACCAGCCATAAACCTCACTGCACGTCACTGAGTAGTAGTAGTAGTAGTAGTAGTAGTAGTAGTAGTAGTAGTAGTAATAATAATAGTAGTAGTAGAAGAAGAAGTAATGCGGAAAATTCCAATTCAATCTCTGGCAATGAATTACTGGAAAGATCTGTGATAGACAAAGCCTTCAATCATTACAGACGTTATTCAGCCAAATGCCTGGCTCAGAATAAAGGAGCTTCAGATATACTGATTCCTAAGTGTGGGAATATTTAGGAATACTTCCTAAGAATTCTACCTTAAATGCCTCTTGCATAAAGGCCCCAATCTTGGGTTTCATTTAGAAATGAAATCCAATTCAATGGTTCTTTGGAGAGAGACAATTTAAATTTGAGCATAAAGTATGTGCTTTGGATTTACAGCTATTTACTCTGTACCAAATGTACTATTTACCACATGCTATTTATTTTGACACGTTTTCACCAGTGAAAAGGGCTGTTATTTTATTACAATTATTATAGTGTAAACAATAGATTATAATGGGACAGTTACTATGGTTAATCCTCTGGACTGCCTTGAGCATTTTCTACAGCCTACACAATGGCCGTAGACAGTGGTGGGTTTCAAATTTTTTTAGAACCTCTTCTGTAGGTGTGGCCTGCTTTGTGGGAGTAGCTTGGCAGTCATGTGACTGGGTGGGCATGGCCAACTTGTAAAATGTGGTGAAACTCACTTAACAACGCTCTTGCTTAGCAACCAAAATGTTGGCTCAGAAACTCTGGCATTTGAAGCACGTAAGTCTTAAAGCTGTCAAGTTACAAGACCCTTGCACCCATAACCCTTTAGAGAAAAACCCCAGGGGTGGTCAAACTTGACAGCTTTAAGACTTTTGGACTTCAACTCCCAGAATTCCTCCTCTCACTCTTCATTTTGATGATGTACGGCCAGGCGGGGGGAGGGAGCTGGAACCAGTTGTAAACAGCAATGTAGATTTGTGGAACCTCTTCTATAGAAGAGGTTAGAACTGGCAGGAACCCACCCCTGGCTGTAGATAATGCTCAAGACACCAGAGATTCTCCCAAAGTTTATATGTACCTTATGAAGCACTTATTGTGTTGTTGTGTTTCCTAGTTTACTAGCTTCCTTCATTCCAAGGATCATTTGGCAACTGATTTTTAAAGAGAGTGAGTGAGCGAGCGAGCGAGCTAGCTAATTAGTTAGTTAGTTAGCTAGCTAGTTAGTTAGTTAATCAAACTTATGTAGCTGCCCATACAGATAGTCCTCAATTTAAATTACAATTGAGCCCCAAATTACTATTGCTAAGCAAGACAGTTGATATGTAAGTTACATGCCATTTTACAACCTTTTTGCCACAGTTGTTAAGCAAATCACTGCAGTTGTTAAGTGAATCAGGCGGTCATTAAGCAAATCCGGCTTACCCCATTGACTTTGCTTGTTGGAAGCCAGCTGGAAAGGTTACTATTGGTGATCACATGACCCCAGGCACTGGAACCATCATAACTATAAAAAGTTTGAATTTTGATCAAGTGACAGTGGGGATGCTGCAATGGTCATAAGTGTGAAAAACGATCATAAGTCAGTTTTCAGTGCTGTTGTAACTTCAAACTCTCATTAAAAATGGTTGTAAATTGAGGGCTATCTGTATTCTGAACTATAATCCTGGATGGCTCTCAAAACAATTGAAACCACAAAAAACAGCAACAATCAAAGCATTAAGCAACATTCTCCCCTATGTTGGTTTCATCCTACCCCAATGCTAGTTCTTCAAGGCATTCCGGAAAGCAGGGGAACTGGGTTTCTGCCGGGTCTCTGAGAAAGGGCATTCCACAGAGCAGAGAACATTAATGGAGAAGGCACCCTTCCTGGATCCAAGTAGGAAAAATAGCAATAGCAATAGCACTTAGACTTATATACCACTTTACAGTGCTTTGCAGTCCTCTTTAAGCGGTTTACAAAGCCTATTGCCCCCAACAATTTGGGTCCCCATTTTACCCACCTCAGAAGGATGGAAGGCTGAGTCAACCTTGAGCCTGGTGAGATTCGATCTGCCAAATTGTAGGCAGACGGCAAGCAGCAGAAGTAGCCTGTAGTATTGCACTCTAATCACTGTGTCACCATGGCTCAAAAACTAGGGAAAGGGACCCGCAGAGATCAGTAATAGGAGTTACTGCATCATTGACTTTCCATCCATGAAGAATGTGCTGCATTCTGGTCTAAAGATGTGTGATGCAACTCCCACGGTAAGCTTGGGTCTGATCATTTCTTAGATCTTTAAGGAGTCTAATACATGCTAGCTTTGTACCGTATGAAAGAAGCAGTAACTCTAATAAATGAAAGACATGTGTATTTCTGTACCAAAGTAAAATTCAGCATATCTAATGAGGTTCTAATGGTTCCTAAGAACTTATATCTTCTTAGTAGGCATCTTGAAGACCTAGATTGTTGGGGCAATATGCTGACTCTGTAAACCACTTAGAGTGGGCTGTAAAGCACTGTGAAGCGGTATATAAGTCTTAAGTGCTATTGCTATTCTATACAAGACCCTTTGGTATGAGACCATACTTATAAACCAGGGGGTCCCAATCGGGGGTGCGAGACGATATTCTAGCGGGTGCAAAAATTTGTGCTTAGAAGTTTCAAAATTATAATGTATATGCATAATTATATGCATATAATTGTTTACTTTTGAAAGGGGTGCAAGAATATATCAGAAACATTCTAGGTATGTGGGGTATAGAAAAGGTTGGGAACCCCTGTTATAAATAGTAAGTTCATCTAAGCTGTTTTCCTTATTCTCCTCTTTCGCATGTGAGCTAATGCTTAATACACACTGTGGTTTCTGTTTCTGCAGACAACAACTCTCATTGGCCTTCTGAAGACAGCCCGTCTACTGCGTTTAGTGAGGGTTGCCCGCAAACTGGACAGATACTCGGAATATGGTGCGGCTGTCTTGATGCTACTGATGTGCATATTTGCACTCATTGCTCACTGGCTGGCTTGCATTTGGTATGCCATTGGGAATGTTGAAAGGCATTACTTGTCTCGTAAAATCGGTTGGTTGGACTCCCTCGGACAGCAGCTGGGAAAACATTACAATCGGAGTGACGGCAGCTCAGGACCATCCATCAAAGACAAATACGTCACCGCACTTTATTTTACCTTCAGCAGCCTGACCAGTGTAGGATTTGGAAATGTGTCTCCAAATACCAACTCAGAGAAAATCTTTTCTATTTGCGTCATGCTGATTGGCTGTAAGTAAGCAGGTTTTTTTTTGCATTTTTTACTTCCTCACTAATTTACTGATGAATTTCTGAACTGTGTGGCTTGTTAAGTACTCGAAACCTTCAAAAGATTGAAAGAACGTGTTTGCAAAGTGAAGACTGAGCAAAAGTTCTGTAAGGCATGCACTCTTAAATATATTTTCACGCCAACGTTTTGCCACTGTTCATTTCGAACTTCACCTTGCAAAATTCTCTGGTTCTGGAGAAACATCTCAGCCAAAATTCTGGATCTTTTTCGTTATGAGGTTTCACAGTCATTAGAATTTTAAGGGGAGTTTACTTCTGTTCCTAAGTCAGTAGCCTATTCTTTTTTATAGAAAAAATTATGAAATTAATATTAGTTATGTATCCACTCTATGGACTATTGAGCTTGAAGGTTCTATCTTGTTGGGTTGGTTTATAACATATGAAAATGGAAGGTTTGCATCACAACATATGAAACTAGTTTGCTATTGCTTTAAAAAATATTACTGTTTAAAGAATGTTTCATAAGAATTGATTGCAATCACTTTACCATTAGAGATGCAACTTTGGAATGTTAATTCATATAGTTTAGACTTGTTCTTTTATTGGTTCGTGTTCTCTAAATTGATCATTGTATTTTAAAGAAGAATAGTTCTTCTTGGCTATTTGTAATCTACTGACAGTAAGGATTTTGGATTTTTCAAAGGGAAAAATAATACAGGATGCATTGGCCTAATTACAAAATAATCACAAATTTATGTACATTAAACCAGGAATCAACGCCTCCAGCACAATTTGTATTCCAGATAAGATTCAGTAGTGTTTTCCTTTTTAAAAATTAGCCACTGTCTTCAGGTTATTTATAGTACCTCTTAAGGAACTGTTCACACTTAGAATCATTTTAAAGGTCAACTTGGAATCTTGTGGCACAATGTGAAATGTATAGACCTTATTGATCTTTGTATAGCTCAAGTTAATTTAGTAGATATTTGGAGAGTGCCAATTTGGTGCAGTGGTGAAGGAATCAGGCTAGAAACAGGAGACTGTGAATTCTAGTCCCATACTAAGCACAAAGCCAGTTAGGTAACTTTGGCCCTCAGCCTAGGAAGGAAGCAATGGCAAACCACTTCTGAAAACCCTTGCCAAAAAAACTGTAGGGACTTGTGTTCCTTGTTTCCCCGGAAATAAGACAGGGTGTTATTTTCTTTTGACCCCCGAAATAAGCATTTGGCCTTATTTTCAGGGAGGTCTTATTATTTTTGAGGTGCAAGAAGCGGTGAGCGTGATCACCTCATGGCTGCTGCTGTGTTGCAATATTTTTGTGGAGGGCTTATTTTCGGGGGGAGGGCTTATTTTAGCACATGCGCTCAAAAGCCCAATTGGGCTTATTATCCGTGGATGTCTTATTTTCAGGGAAACAGGGTAGGTAGTCTCTGGGAATTAGACACAACTGAATAGAAGAAAATAAATTAGTCGCAGTATTATCATCAGCCACAACTGTACAAAAGGAGCTCAAACCGGCGTACAAAGGCACAGTTAAAATACATATAAATATCAGTACAATAAAAAGGAGGCAGAGGAAGAAAACAAAGCCTACAATTCTTGTACATGTATTCATGGAAAGCCTGGATGAGAAGATGGACTTGAACAATCAATGCTAAATATATAATAGAAGGTGCTTCACAGGGAAAGTGAATTGCACATAATACCACAGAAAATAACACATTGATGAGCACAAGCCCCATTCTTGGCACACACTAATTACCCCGGATGTGTAAGTTGTGAGTTAGTAGCAAAACAATTGTACTACCATGTTCCCTCTAAAATAAGCCCTTACCCCCCCCCCCCAAAATAAACCCTAGTTAAGGTCATCATCAGCCGAGGTGTGTGGTCAGCATAGCGCCTGATGATGTCTGGCAGCAGTCACAGTTTGCGCAGGGCAGGTGAGTTGATTACCTGTCCAAGCAGCCTGTGGAGGCAGAGGCAAGGAGGCACCTGATCTGAATGTGCCATGCAGGCCACGGAAAAGCCGAGGGTCATGCAGCCACACAGCCTCCTTCCACGTTGTGCCATGGGCAAGCCAAGAGTCGTGCCGCTGTGCAGCCTCCTGCCCTGTTGCGGCCCTGTTGCACCCTGTGGGCTGCAGGAAAACCAAGAGTCATTCAGCCACGTAGCCTCCTGCCCCGTTGCAGCCATGAGCAAGCGGAAGTGCTTATTTTGGAACCCCAAAAATATAAGACTAGGTCTTATTTTCGAGAAAACACGGGTTATATTATATAGACATGCATTGCATCTGGTAACCTGCTCTGCTATGACATCAATTTAACTTAATCCTTGAGTGCTCCTGAAGTCTCCTTAGTTTAAACATTTATTGATTACTAAATGTATAAACAGCTTTCTCTAGGAATAGCTAGCCTGCAGTAATCAACGAAAGCTTGGAAAAATTCTTGAGGTAATTTGATTGAAACCTTGGTCACAGTCTGAAGTGAGCATATGATGAGGACTTTAGCTTATTATTGTTCCTATGTGGCTGCTCCCTGTGTACTGATCTTGAGGTCCTCACTGGATTTCTGATGAACTTCAGGAGATGATATGCTAGAAGAAACAGCTAGAGTGCCATCAAAAGAAGTAAATCTAACAAAAAAATATTAAAAGCCCATATTAGGGACTAGTTGTACCCAGCCACGCATTGCTGTGGCCCAGTCTGGTTAAATGGAAAAGCGCAAGTCCCCTGGCAGAGGCAGCCCCTGCATGGATGTGAGCCACAGTGGCCCGTGCAAGAGCCACCACGGAGGATGCTCCCACAGGCCCCGGCCTGGCCGAGCTGAGGAGGAGAGGAGGAGGAGGATGAAGGAGCGGCCCCTGGTGATGCAGATGCAAGGCAGCTCCCGCTGACCATGGCCTCATCCAGAGACGCTGTCGCCACTGCGGTCGCCGCCTCACAGGGCACCCAGCGGCCGCCCCAGCCCCGCTGCGCCTCAGGCTGACACCGTCGCCGCCCCGTCAGAGCTGCCTTGGCAAGGCCGTAGCTGGCTCCCTGTGAGGGGGGTGGAGAGCACGCGCAGCCGGCGGGGCTGAGGAGACACTCTGCCTCCACCTCCTCTGGAGCTCCACTGGGCTGGGCAGGGGGAGGCTGGCATAAGAGTGGGAGGAGGCGGCTAAGGGATGGGGCAGGCGCCGCCCCGCTGCAGACAGCAAAGTCCTGGTGGGATGGGAGGAGAGAAAGGGGAGGGGGAGGCCGAAAGGCTTCGGCTCCCCTTGGTGGAAATGGCGAAGCTCGGAGGAGGAGGGGCGGAAAGGGGAAAGGGTGCAGCTGCAGCCCAGCCACACATATAAAGGGCCCATTGGGACGAAGCTGGAGAGAGGCCAAACTGTTCCGAATATACTATACTCAAGAAATGAACACTATGGTATAACGTGTGTTGCTTTTACATCCAGTAGATGGCGCTGGTTTTCAAAAAAGCATGTTTTTACAAAAAATTACCTGTCACCCGTGTGACATCTATATAATATACGCATATAAAAACATGTGCGTAGTCGAATGCAACGTTGTGTCAAAATTTCAAAGCAATCGGTGAAGAACTTTCAGAGATTTGAGATTTTGAACAAGCAAATGTTACATTTTTATTTATATAGATTACAAAGTGGCAATACCAGCAGTAGTTTAGTTTAGTTTAGCTTTAGTTTAGTTTAGTTTATTGTCATTGCACATTGTACAATAAAATTAAATGCCATCTTCAGTGTACATTGTAACTATAAAAATAAAAACATAAAAACACATCCTTCACATGCTATATAATTGAAATTGAAAACCCGATATTGCATTAGTATTGCACTATACCGTAGAATTCAATATAAATACTGCCCTGGGATAGAAGCTCTTTTTCCGCCTATTTGTCCTTGTTTTTATTATCCTGTACCGTCTGCCAGATGGTAATAGTTCAAAAAAAGGGTGCCCAGGATGAGCTAGACCTTTAAGAATGTTTTGAACTTTCTTAAGGCAGTGGGAGCTATAAAGGTCTTCCAAGGAGGGGAGGGGGCAACCAATGATCCTCTGGGCAATGATGTTAACCCTCTGGAGCGCTATCCTATCTGCCACTGTGCAATTGAAAAAACATAGCTATTTTTCTACAAATAGCTATCCAGCAGCTCTTTTTTTTAATTCCTTGCTACGGAGCAGCATGTCAGGACGCGGTGGCTCAGTGGCTAAGACGCTGAGCTTATCGATCAGAAAGATCAGCAGTTTAGCGGTTCGAATCCCTAACGCTGCATAACGGAGTGAGCACCCATTACTTGTCCCACCTTCTGCCAACCTAGGAGTTCGAAAGCATGTAAAAATGCAAGTAGAAAAATAGGAATCGCCTTTGGTAGGAAGGTAACAGCATTCTGTGCGCATTCGGAGTTTAATCATGCTGGCCACATGACCACGGATATGACAGCGCTGGCTCTTCGGCTTTGAAATGGAGATGAGCACTGCCCCCTAGAGTTGGGAATGACTAGCACATATGTGTGAGGGGAACCTTTATATTTACCTTAGGGAGCAGCATGCCACAGAGTCATCTGTATACAGTGGGGCAAAAAAGTATTTAGTCAGCCACCAATTGTGCAAGTTCTCCCACTTAAAAAGATGAGAGAGGCCTGTAATTGGCATCATAGGTAGACCTCAACTATGAGAGACAAAATGTAAAAAAAAACCCCAAACAATCACATTGGCTGATTTGGAAAGAATTTATTTGCAAATTATGGTGGAAAATAAGTATTTGGTCAATATCAAAAGTTCATCTCAATACTTTATTATATATCCTTTGTTGGCAATGACAGAGGTCAAACGTTTCCTGTAAGTCTTCACAAGGTTGGCACACACTGTTGCTGGTATGTTGGCCCATTCCTCCATGCAGATCTCCTCTAGAGCAGTGATGTTTTGGGGCTGTCGCTGGGCAACACGGACTTTCAACTCCCTCCAAAGGTTTTCTATGGGGTTGAGATCTGGAGACTGGCTAGGCCACTCCAGGACCTTGAAATGCTTCTTACGAAGCCACTCCTTCGTTCCCCGGACGGTATGTTTGGAATCATTGTCATGTTGAAAGACCCAGCTACGTTTCATCTTCAATGCCCTTGCTGATGGAAGGAGGCTTGCACTCAAAATCTCACGATACATGGCCCCATTCATTCTGTCCTGTACACGGATCAGTCGTCCTGGTCCCTTTGGAGAGAAACAGCCCCAAAGTATGATGTTGCCACCCCCATGCTTCACAGTAGGTATGGTGTTCTTTGGATGCAACTCAGCATTCTCTCTCCTCCAAACAGGACGAGTTGTGTTTCTATCAAACAGTTCTATTTTAGTTTCATCTGACCATATGACATTCTCCCAATCCTCTTCTGGATCATCCAAATGCTCTCTAGCAAACTTCAGACAGGCCCGGACATGTACTGGCTTAAGCAAGGGGACACGTCTGGCACTGCAGGATCTGAGTCCCTGGCGGCGTAGTGTGTTACTGATGGTAGCCTTTGTTACATTGGTCCCAGCTCTCTGCAGGTCATTCACTAGGTCCCCCCATGTGGTCCTGGGATTTTTGCTCACCGTTCTTGTGATCATTTTGACCTCACAGGGTGAGATCTTGCGTGGAGCCCCAGATCAAGGGAGATTATCAGTGGTCTTGTATGCCTTCCATTTTCTAATTATTGCTCCCACAGTTGATTTGTTCACACCAAGCTGCTTGCCTATTGCAGATTCAGTCTTCCCAGCCTGGTGCAGGTCTACAATTTTGTTTCTGGTGTCCTTCGACAGCTCTTTGGTCTTCACCATCGTGGAGTTTGGAGTGTGACTGTTTGAGGTTGTGGACAGGTGTCTTTTATACTGATAACAAGTTCAAACAGGTGCCATTGATACAGGTAATGAGTGCAGGACAGAGGAGCCTCTTAAAGAAGAAGGTACAGGTCTGTGAGAGCCAGAAATCTTGCTTGTTTGTAGGTGACCAAATACTTATTTTCCACCATAATTTGCAAATAAATTCTTTCCAAATCAGCCAATGTGTTTGTTTGTTTTTTTGTTTTTTTACATTTTGTCTCTCATAGTTGAGGTCTACCTATGATGCCAATTACAGGCCTCTCTCATCTTTTTAAGTGAGAGAACTTGCACAATTGGTGGCTGACTAAATACTTTTTTGCCCCACTGTATTCACCGCAAGGAATATTCTAGACATCTGGTTTTTAGAATAACTCAAATCCACTCGGAGTTGGACTCCACCTGGAAAATCTGTTGAGATAATTAAAGCAAGTTCCTTGTGTGGTTACCGGGGTGAGTCTGAACCTGTAACTCATGAGGAAAGTGAACCAGGTCTTTGGGACTGCTGCAGGCCCATACACGTCAGCCCTGCCTGATGAAGTTTATGGGGGATGAGGTCCATGCCATAATATCTGCTTGAGGGATGGGTGGACTCACCTGCTTTGAAAAGGCATTAGAATGCCTCCTCAAAAAACTATCACTGAATCCAAGCATTTTTTTTCTAAGCAATTTCCCCTTTGGGAGAAAGATGTTGAGAAGGTAGTCAGGCTACAGCTTCAGAGGGCCCTGGAGGGAACAAGTTATCTAGACCAGTGATGGTGAACCTTTTCGTCATTGAGTGCTGAAAAGGGAGCGCATGCATGGGCAGCACTGAGTGCCAAAAAGGGAGCATTTTGCATGGGCATGCACACTCATCTGGGCCACAACCAGGAAGAGGAGCTGCCCAGGGGGCACCCACGTGCCAGAAAATGAACTTCCTGTTTCTGTAAATCTTCCTGTTACTGTAGTGCATGCACACACTCCGATCAGCTGGCCGGCATGCATACTCACACCAGAAAATGGAAGACCAGCTCTTCTGGTTTCCGGCACTACCGCATGCACAAAGACAGGTGATTGGTGTGTGCGCATGTGCACCAAAACCTGGAAGAGGAACAGGTGACGCCATGCGTGCCAGGCAACCTGGCTCCGGGTGCCGCTTGAAGCACGCATGCCATAGGTTCGTCATCACGGAATGAGACCCTTTCCAAACATGTTTCATATATAACATATGAAAATATAACATTTTTTTACAATCCTTCCTGTCAAAGGAGTTGAAGGAAAAATGTGGAAGAACTCTTAATTTTATCCACTTTTTAAACTGTTCCTCCCCTTGAGCATAAAATCCCAAAGTCCCATCCTTTCATAGGAGATAATCCACCAGCCCAGTAGGAAATGTCTGGCAAAGCAGAAACTGAGGGAGTTGAGGGATGCCCAAGAGAGCACACCCTAGCCAATTGAAACAGAGGCATTTGTTGTAAGGTAGAAGAAAAAGGCCAGGTTTGCACCAGTGGTGAGAGAAAGGAGGCAGAGCAAAAAGACATAATGTTTATCTTCCCAGCAACCTAGGAACAGGCTGAAGATGACGTCATTCTCCCTGCCCTTCCAAAATAGTAGGTGGCGACCTTCGCTCTGGATTAAGCAAGGAAGTGCAGCTCAGTCCTGAAAAGAATCAGAGTCACATCGACTCTTTTAACCATGAAAACTTTCTGGGTGTCTCTAAGCTAGTCATGATCTTTCAACCCAATCTATTTCAGACTATCATGCAGACATAAAATGAAGAGGGCTCCACTGTATTCTTCTAATGCAGGATGTTGCAACATCTAGTTATTACTTCTGGCTTTTGTTTCCCTTATCCATCTGATCTGATCCAATCCACTGAGTTGGACACAACTGAATGGACAACTGAATGAAGAAGAAGACATCCTCCTCTTCCTTCTTCTTTTTCCTCCTCTTCCTCCTCCTCCTCCTCCTCTTCTTCCTCTTCCTCTTGCCCTTCCACTTCCTTTCCTCCTCCTCCTCCTCCTCCTCCTCCTCCTCCTCCTCCTCCTCCTCCTCCTCCTCCTCCTCCTCCTCCTCCTCCTCCTCCCCAAATCCAACCAAACTCATTCAGTGCTTGGAAATAGCACCTTTTCTCTTGTGTGGAGCCCTTCTTAAACTATATTTAAGAAATAGGTGGGCATTCTTGGCATTGCAGCCATCCATCAACATGGATCCTATTAGGAAGGCAAGAACTCATTAAATAAACTGTTTCCTTAATAAAATGTCTTGCCATACCCATAAAGGATGAAGGAGAGAAATTCTAAAGCAGGATTTTCTTGTATTATTTTAAACCATTTAAGCATCTATATGAGAAAAATCAACTTGTAAGATCTGACACCATCAGCTGGCTTTGTGATATCCATGTCACTGGAGGAAGGAAACCATTTGATTTTTTTTTAAAAAGCATTAAATATTAGGAAAAACATCTTAAAAGTAATGCTTTGGGACAGTAAGGAACTCCCAGTCATATTGTGCACTCAAGAGGATGCAAACCACAAGACTTGCTTTGGGAAACCTATTTAAAAAGCATGCAAAATGTTTTTGCTTGGGGACTATAGTTCATTCATTTCAAGAATCCCTGAAAGAGGTACATAAAGACTGCAAGTCAGTACTCTGAGTCTCAAAAGCTTTTAAGAGGACACATTATTACAGTCCTATAGTGTCCTTTAGTTCTTCTGTATATCAACCCTGCTCTACTAGAAAAATGCAGGAAAAGTAGGGCAGGCTTGGTGTGCTTGACGTGTAGCAGAAGACAGCTTGTGTCCTATCTTTGACTTCACTTTATTTTTCTGAATTCCAACCACTATAGATATTGAAGGGGGAAATGTGTATCTGTTGAATAGCTGATTAAAAAATTGTTTCGTTTCTGTTTAATTCGTCCTTATTCATAAACCCTTTTAGCACCTTTAATCCATCAAGCACTATTAGATAAAGCCTTTTGTGAATTTCCTTGTCAAGGCAGGACAATTGATTGTGTGGTTATGTCTTACCAGTTAAAATACTCATAAGAATGAAAAATTACAATGGTTTCTTCTAAGTTGCTCCTTTGCCTACTGACAAAAAAACACAGTTTTTCCTTATGAAACCCACGCGAGACTTTTTCTGGAAAACCTTCTCAAAAGAGTTGTGCGCAAAAGTACAAGTAAATGTACAAAAATGGGCAAAATGAAAAAAGAAACCACAGATTTCTTTTGCTAACCCTAATTATCTATACTGTGTGCAGAAGAAGTGAATTATCAGCTAACTTTATTAGTTAATTCCTTGTTTCCGATTTATAATCTGGAAGAGAAGAGACGTATGTACATAGTTGTGACCGGCTATCTTCGTCACTGATAAAATTACACAGAAGTTACAGCTAAGAATGAGATGCCCACCAATGACATAGAATTTGTATCAATTCTGTAATTCCATAGAATAAATTACTTATCAGTTATCCCTGTTTATGTAAGGGAACGCTTTCTCTGCTGTGATGATTGACTGATTGAATCACAATCACAGCCCAAAACCCTGGGTATTTTAAGATGCAAGTTCTAAAACTCTCAGGACCTTCAAATTTATTTTTAAGCCAAGTTAAAACTTCAATGTTCTATCTGAATATTATTGTTATTCATTTATGTTGTTAGTAATGCTACCAATAGTAAAAAATGCCATCTCCACTACACTTTGTAAAGGATGAAAGGCTATTTGTGCAGGAGAGGAAATTTATTTTCTGGAGCTTAGGTTTTCAAGTTGATGCTGAGCCTTATATCCGTGGTATAAACAAGTGAGAAATTTGGTAGACTGAAGAAATAACTTTTTAAAATTAGCATATTTAAGTCAACCGTATTAGAAGCTGGGATGAAATGAAACTGTAATTTAGAAAGAACAACTTACTAAATGTAGGGACTGAAACATGAATGATGCCATTGCCAGTGTAGCCAGCTTCCAGATCAGGCATTTGTTCAGTCACCTTATCTGATTCATAAAATTTCTTCTTCTTGTAACCCTCTTTTTTCAACCACCGTACATTTATATGTTAAAATTTTCCCAGGAGGGGGGGAAAGTGAATAACTACATAACAGTATGCATTTTGATTGGTAACTTCAAAAGCCCTCCATCTTGGAAGTACCTCTCAATGATCAAAGGGGAATTAAGAATCAGCCCAAAATTGGAGCTCTCAGTGGTTCATTCTCCATACACAAGGTTCAGGTGTGGGTTTAAGTCCTGAAATGTAATGATCAGGTACAGGAGATAGATCCTGTAAATTGGTGCCTTATAATGTTCAGAGGCAATAGAGTGGCAATAAGCCATTCTGAGTAATATAATAAGTATATCTCAAGATAAAGCTCTGGGTAAATAGGATCTCTTCTGGATCAGACCAAGGTCTGTTTAATACTATATTATGTTTCCAAAAGTAACTAGCTAGACTTGTAGAGGTAGTTCATAGGATCGGGTTTCATATCTGTATTTGCCCCTTTCCATAGCAAAAGGTATTCCAGTAATACAGTATTTGAGTCAAGAACTGGTGTGTGTATTTTTATGTAACTTAATGCAAACTCTGGAGAAACACTGGAGAAGACTCCTGCAAGTCCCTTGGACTGCAAGGCGATCAAACCGGTCAGTCCTAGAGGAAGTCAACCCTGACTGTTCTTTAGAAGGCCAGATCCTGAAGATGAAACTCAAATACTTTGGCCACCTAATGAGAAGGAAGGACTCACTGGAGAAGAGCCTAATGCTGGGAAAGGTTGAGGGCAAAAGAAGAAGGGGATGACAGAGAATGAGGTGGCTGGATGAAGTCACCAAAACAGTAGGTGTGAGCTTAAATGGACTCCAGAAGATAGGCTTGGAGGAACATTGTCCATGGGGTCACAATGGGTCGAACACAACTTCTCAACCAATAACAACAAATGCAAACTCTATTTGCAATTCCATAAGATAGGGTTGAAGGTACAGATTGCTTCAGGATATACTTATTTATATATTTTTCACTGAATCTCCTGACAATCCATTTGATTGTCAGTCTCTGAAATGCTAGGAATATGACAAGAAAAATCCTCTCACAATCCACTATCGTTATACCGTTATATTGGTCTTAATTTCATTTATGAAACATGCACATTTATGAGAATTGGCAAATGCAATCTTTTATGTCAGGCTTCACATCAAGCATAGCAATGCATTTCACCTCTCCAGAAACTCAACCCTTCATTCAGTAACTAGCTAACAACAGAAGCTTCATGAGTGAAATACAGCTAATTAAGCTGTTGACAAGACAGAAAAAAAGAATAGCCAGAAAACTATTTGCAGTAGGTGGCAAATATCTGTAGCTTGGGTGTAGGATGAGAGTGAAGGTTCGTTCTCCAAGCTTATAGGCTGGTTTCCAAATGTTTAGTTACCAGGTAACATCTTCATTGGAGTTTAGTGTCCTCCTGTTTATAAGGGCTTCAGGTGTGAGGATCTTGTGATGGGTCAGGATCAAAACCAACCCACACAGTACACACACACCCTGACCACCAGTTCACTTCCCAATGAACCTGACCTGCTGTAAACTCCTTATCAGAAGACCCATTACAAGACTCACTGAGGACTCACCCCTGACCCATCACAAGACCCTCACTTGACACATCCACACCTGAAGACCTTATAAACAGAACACTGACAAGGACAGAGCTAAACTCTGCTAGCCTGGTACTTAGTTAGCTGCTTTCATGTTGCCCAGCCTGGTAATGAAACGTTAGGAAACCAACCCACAAGCTTGGAAAATGAACCTTCACGCTCCTCAGAAAACTGGCTGTAGAGTTGTTGGGGATTTCAACTCAACAAGAGTCCTTTTTAGAGAATGTGCTCCTAAGTGTATGCAAGTCACTAAGTAATAGAAGGTCCCATTAAGAAAGTTGCTGTTCTGGAAAGCCTGTTTGATATAGTGGTGAAAGCTAACAACTTGTGACTTCTAGTCCTACCTTAAGCACAAACCCATTGACTGACCTTGGACCAGTCAGTCCCTGCTTAGGAAAAAGGCAAGGACACTTCAAGAAAACTACAGGGACTAACTAGTCCAGGTATTCACCAGGAATCAAAACTGACTCCCAAAAAAGAGTTGCTGTGCCTACCGCTAACGTTGCTGCTGGTTCCATTCAAATTATCCCCATCTCCCTGTGTTATTTTTCTCCTCTCCACGATGTATGAAGACTTGCTAGAGAAGAAAAGAACCTTGCTGCTTTTCTCTTCTCAAGTAGCAAGATATTGCTCTTCTAGGCAAGCCTCCACATTTATTGGATACTAGCTGATAACCCGGCATTGCCCGGGTATTTATTTATAGGGGCAAAATGTCTGGACCAAACATAATTTCTAATGTTGGATTTTCCCCATTACCAGAGGGAGCCCCCTTGTGGAGTACTGTGAGGCCATTACCATGGCAACTCCACTGCGCTGTACAGTAGAAGCCATTTTACAGCACTACAGTAGAAGCCATTCTAAGGCCCAACAGGCTGTATTTTAACAGAACACACACACGGTGGGGTGTTAGGGGTGTCTTACCTCCAGAGAGTAAGTCATCTGTGTACCAGGGGTGGGTTCCTGAACCAGTTAGTACCGGTTCGCTGCATGCGCCAGCTGCTCATTGCTTGCACATGCACATTTGGCTAAAAATTAGTCTGCGCATGCGCAGAACTATGCCAACAACGGCAGAAGGCACCAGAGAACCGGTTTGGGGGGTGTCAGGCTTGGATCACTGCTGGTTCTGTGATCTAGGCCTGAATTCCACTTCCGGTTCAGCCAAACCAGACCAAACCGGCAGCAACCCACCTCTGTTGTGTACCATGTTTGGTTGAAATTGCTCAAGGCGTTCCAGAGTTATGCTGGAACATACACACACACAGCCATTTTTAGGTAGGTAGGTAGGTAGGTAGGTAGGTAGGTAGGTAGGTAGGTAGGTAAGAAAAATAAAAACCTTAGGAAATTGGAATCTTTAACCCTTCCTGCTCTTCTCCAATTCATTGCACCTGCTGTTACTTTTACTTCCCTCAAGATCAGCCTTCCTGTGGAGGCTGAACCTCGCTAGCCTCTTTTTGGCTACTGGGGTAGCAGTCTTCAGAGCTTCTGTGGCTTTCCTCTTAAGGACATTGCCAAGTGCAAAGAACTCTTTGGCAACTCGTGAGACTTACTGACCTTATTCCCCAGCAAGGTTGAAGGATTAGATGAGCTTAATGGAAAATCTCTTTATATCCCTGCAGTTAATTACTCTGCTTCAAGCATCCCTCCCTTGATTAGTGAAGGGAAGATAAAAGTTTAGACCTTCTGCTCTTTTGGCAGTAGGGAAGCTGCTGAAACACAAGATAATGTCAGAAGCACCATGCCATAGGTAGGAGGCATCTCTCTCTCTCTCCAGCTTTTCCAGTAATTTTGCTCATTTGTAGGGGGGAAATGAGACCCTCCAATGTAACTTGGGGCCTTGTTCGTTATGACTGTTATGTCTCAGCCTGCAGCCACTGCTCAAACTAGGCCAAAGCAGATTGTAGAGTTTCGCTGGAGATTTTACTTTATTGAAATAGGCTACAGTAACAGAACTTTGAAAGCTTGTGTGAGTTGGCTGGATTTTTCTCCCTTACCTCTGAGAAATCCTGGAGAACAAATAAAGCTGTATGAAATTTGAGGTGCCAAGTATTGTCCCTCATCTTAAAAAGAGAAAAGGAAGACCCAACGAAACAGAGGTCAGTTACTCTGACATTGACGCCTAAAAAATCTGCAACGAATCATAAAAATAATCTATAAACACTCTGAAAACAATGTATTACTTCCCCGATGACAGCATAAATTTATCAAAAACTTAAGGCAACTGCTGACATTGACTTTTTGATTAACTTTTTATTAATAAATTGTTGGGAGTGCGGTAAATGCAATAGAGCTTGATTTCATCAAAGCATTTAATAAAATGATTATGCCATCGAGTTAGCGTTGATGCTTAATGACCACATTCTTTTCTCCAGGATGATCTATCCCCTAACCTAGTTTTTCAGATCTTCCACTAGACATGCAACATTGCTGTAATTGAATCCATCCACCTTGCTAGTTGTCCTCTTCTGCTCTTTTCTTTCACCTTTCGGTATGGACTTCTTGAGAGAGCTAGTTCCTTGCACGATGTGTCTGAAGTATAATAATTGAGGCTGGTCATCTATACGTACCTTGAGTGAGAAATCTGATTGATTTGTTCAATTATTGTTTTCTTGGCTATCCATGACCTTCTCAGAAGTCTTCTGTAGCACTACAGTCCAAAAGCATCAAAACACTTTCTATCCCACTTCTTAAAAATCTACTTTCACCTCCAAACTGCCTCACAAGAAACCCGTTGCCTGAACATTTGATAAAATACCCTGACCTATTAACAAACCAATTACTTGTGGGCTGGATGGCATGATAATAAAATGGACAAATATGGTGGCTTAATGTTTATTCAAAGAGTAATCATTAATGGAGAGCTATGTATCAACTGGGATATCACAGCATTAATTTCTGGGACTGTAAAAAAAAAAACCTTTTCCCTAGCTTAGAAAAAGGTTAATGCCATTCTTCCAAGTAATGCTCCCAACCAATTCAAAACTCTGAGGCCTTAGCTTCCTCAAAAAATCCTGTTTATTGGGTACATTGTATTGTCACTGTCAAAGGTGAAGCCAACACTGAATAATTCCCACATTTTTGGGTGTAATTAAAGAATAGATACTGTCCAGCCCCATGTGTCAAAGGTCACATTAGCCAACCAAGCAGGTGATGAACTTCTCAGCACTTCCTCCTGCTGTTGCTAGGGTACCCTGATTTGGCCTTGGTTCTCGGGAGCCTTATCGTTGTTACGTCTGGCACATTGGAAAAAGAAAACATTCTACATTCCATAAGTACCCCTTCCCCCGCCCCATAAGTATGGCAACTAAGAAAAAAGCAAGAAAGATATGGCTTCAGCTATAGTCATTTCAAGAGCTGACAGCTAAATAAGTTTAACAGAAGCAAACATAAAATTCTTCACTTAGGAAAAAGATCAAATACACAGATTGAAAGTAGGAATACTTAGCTTTACAATATTACAAATGAAAAGCATCTTGGAACAATAGTTTGTTGCAAACAATATAATTCAACAATGTGGTATGGCTTCAAAAATGAATTTCTCTGCTAATCATGGGAAGTAATAGTTACAATTTATTTTGAGGAGGTAAGGCCCCCATGAACATTATGCCCAGTTTTTGATTCCATATCAACAGATTTACTGACTGGCCACAAGGTTCATGTGGGATAGAAATTAATCATAAGAAGAAAGATTGTAGGATAGGACAGGACAGGACAGAACAGAACAGAATAGAATAGAATTCTTTATTGGCCAAGTGTGATTGGACCCACAAGGAATTTGTCTTTGGTGCATATGCTCTCAGTGTACATAAAAAGACAAGATACGTTCCTCAAGAATCATAAGGTACAACAATGATAGTCATAGGGTACAAATAAGCAATCAGGAAACAATTTCCTGAGCCAGGCATATGTCTTGCTGTTTGTGGACATGCAGACTTGGGCAACTAGGTGATTAGAATAAATAGTGGTTACATTTACTTGATTAGCATGTAAGAATCTCCAGGTTGTCAAGTATATTTGATGGCAAGAACCGAACCCAATATATTTTGTAGGTAAAGTGTATATCATGAGACTAGAAATAACCTGCTCCAATTTTCTTATTTCCCCCAAAATAAGACCTCTCAGGATAATAAGCCCGATCGGGCTTTTGAGTGCATGCGCTAAAATAAACCCTCCCCTGAAAATAAGCCCTCCCAAAAATATTGCAACACAGCAGCAGTCATGAGGTGACCACACTCGCTGCCTCCTGCACCTCAAAAATAATAAGACCTCCCAACAAATAAGGCCAAACACTTATTTCGTGAGTCAAAAGAAAATAAGACCCTGTCTTATTTTCAGGGAAACTTATTTCAGCAATTTGTATCTATTGGGGACTGGTTATACCAGATTCATCTTGCCCTGTCTACTCCCAAATCCACTCCATTTAGGAGATTCCTCTGAAGCAGAGTTGAGAGCAACTGAAGAAAAACCCACAGCCAGAACTCTGTTGGATGCAGTCCAATGAAAAGCAGAACTTTTCTTCTGACCAACTGTTTTAAATACTTAATATTGTTTGGTCTCTCATATGACTTATTTCATCATTAAACTATTAAAAAAACAAGCCAGGGTAATATAACAGTCCATCATCGTTGACTGGTGAGAGAGTTAGCCAGCCTTGATCTGAATAGTTGGCATAATCGAGCAGATCCATGCCAGGAGCAAGGGGGGAAATGCAGAACAGTATTCTTGACATAAGACATCCAAATAAAGATACTCTTTGGCACATATCTGGAGGAAAAAACATTTTTTTCTCTCACAGTGTTGTTGAAAAAAAACAACTTGATCCAATATCTAATAGCATATCTCTGAATTTTTGTTACTGATGCATGTTGGAACATGTTAGAAGTCCTGTAAATTGCAGCTTTGTAGGAATTGTCCCATTGGCTTTAGGAAGAGTGATTCATCCAGTAATTGCAAACAGCTTTGGGTACTTCTTATACCTGGCCTATTTTTAGAAATGGAGCATTAGATTTTCATTCCATGATGTCTCTAAGTGGCGCCTGGACAAGTGGCCATGGCTGTGTATTTAATTGGGACAATCCTTGTTTCCTAGTTTTTGCAATTTATGTACTGTATTTTTCGGAATACAAGATGCACCTTTCCCCCCTCCCCTAAAAGAGCGTGGAAATGTTGGTGCGTCTTATACACCGAATACAGCCATTTTTGGCCTCCCGAAGGCCCACCCCTACCCCCCATTTTTGTGAAAAATGGGAAAAAAACAGGCCATTTTTCACCAAAACGGGGGTATTTTTGCCTCCCCCCCCCCCCAAAAGCACTCTGCAGGCTTCAGCAGGGCTGGGGGAAGAGAAACATGCCCCCATTTTGGTGAAAAATGGGGGTGTTTTTGCCTTCCCCTAGCCCTGCTGAAGCCTGTGGAGTGCTCCACAGGGAAGACAAAAACTTTTTTTTCTTACTTACCTCTTCGAAATCTTGGTGCGCCTTATACACCAGTGCATCTTATAGTCCGAAAAATACGGTAAGTGGCAAGAGACATGTGTCCCTTTCAATGGCCTCCTCTGTAAAATTGAGGTTTTTTTTTTTAAACAATTGTATTACTCATATTTTAAGCTATGTAAATCATTTTGTATAGGTACAATGATCTTATTTTCTGGTTTTATTTTAACCCCAGCATTAATGTATGCAAGCATTTTTGGAAACGTATCTGCAATAATCCAAAGACTATATTCTGGAACGGCACGGTATCACATGCAGATGCTACGTGTGAAAGAGTTCATTCGCTTTCATCAGATTCCCAACCCACTGAGGCAGAGGCTCGAAGAATATTTCCAGCATGCGTGGACATACACCAATGGCATTGACATGAACATGGTATGTACGTTTGCTTATAGCACCCATTGCACACAAACATGTACAAACCCAACTAGAAAAGAAAGAAAACCAAGCTGGATGGTAGTAGAAGGCTTTATTTCCAACCCTAGCCACACTTAACTCTTTGTTAATGTTGTTTTCTGTGGTTTTATGTTTTCTTAGCCCCTGCCCCTGAATTGTATTGGAAGATGGACAGCCGTATGCATTGGTTTAATAAATAAATATCAAGACACTGTAGCATAATACTTTGGAAAACAGCCAATTTTGACTGGAGGAAGGAATTTGTAGATCTTTAAAAGTCAGCTGTATACCAAATCTCTTGACAAAAGGTTGCATGAGCAATTATTCTAGAATTGCTTAAAAATCAAGCCTTGCCCCATAAAATGATAAGTGCCGGGTTGTTGTTGTTGTTGTTGTTGTTGTTTTGCTGAAAATAACACAACTTCATACATAGTAAGTGCCAAAATATATTCCATGGATGATGGAAAGACCATTCTCCACATGCCTTAAGGAAGATGCTTAAAGGTCAAATTATACCATATAATTTGTAATTTCGTATTTCCTTTTCTTTTTTTCAATGGAAAGCCAACTCAAAAGCAGCAATTGAAAGAAGAATCCCAAAGTGAGGAGATAATTCTTCCTTTTTTGAGCAATAGTACACACTTAGCTGTTTTTCCAGAGTAGCCGCTAGGGGTGTACACATACACAAAAATATGCACTTGCAATATTTTTTTGATTTAAAAAAAAACAGGCAGCAAAATATCTATCATGCTCTGGTGTTCTTCCTTTTTAACCGTATTCACATATTAACAGTAACAGAGTTGGAAGGAACCTTGGAGGTCATCTAGTCCCATCCAAGGGTGCATTTCAGTGCAGTCAAATATTCCCACAGAGGAGAGGCGCATACACATTCATAAAATATACAGTTTAATCCTAAATTAAGAGGCTTTAAGTCTGATCCAAATGCCACCAATACTAAAGGACTTTGCTGAGGTAAAATCGATCCATCTGGTCAAGATTTGGATCCAACAAGGTGATGAAATAGTTACCAATAAAGAATAATATTTGTAGCTGAGGGTTGAAATGAAGGGTCCTTGGTGCCCTCTGAACTTGGTAGTCCAGCACTGATGATGTTACCTAGTGTGGATAATGAAAGATCTGCAAGTAAACAACCAAGCTCAGAGAGCATCAAAACCCCTGATAAAATAACTGTATTCTAGTTTAAATAAAAAGTAAATTAACAGATTAACAGAGTTGGAAGGGAACTTGTAGATCATCTAGTCCAGGCATGTCCAAAGTGCGGCCCTTTTTCAAATTTCAAGCGGCCCGCAGCCTCTTCTCCCCACTGGAATTATTTGTTTAGTCTTTCATAAAAAACCGTATTTTTATACCGTAAGTATAAAGATGCATCTTTTTCCCCTCAAAAAAGAGGCTAAAAATCTGGGTGCATCTTATACACTGAATACAGCATTTTTGCCTCCCAAAACTCTGCCCCCTTCACCAAAATGGCTGTGCATAGCCTTTAGGAGGTTTTCAGAGTGCTCCTGGGGGCTGTGGAGGGCATAAATGAGCAAAAAACGGGCCATTTTTTTGCTCAACTTTGCCCCCCCCAAGCCCCCAGGAGCACTCTAGAAGCCTCTTAAAGGCTATTCATGCCCTTTAAAAAATAGGCCCATTTTCGTGAAAAATGGGCCATTTTTGGGAGAGTGCAAAAACTTTTTTTTTAATTTGCCTCTTCATAATCTTGGTGCATCTTATACTCCGAAAAATACGGTAGTCAATTCGCATTTAATGTTAAGGGTTCAAAGAATGTCAGGCTGAATGATCGGCCCCACACATTTTCACCTCACCAAATCTGGCCCTCCTTGCAAAAAGTTTGGACACCCCTGATCTAGTCCATGGGTGAATGGATGCATGAGGGAAGCCATGGCCGTATTTTTCTCAAAATGGAGTCATTAGTTACTTTTTTAAAACAACCATCCATTTCTGAAGTTGAAGCAGGTCTCCAAAGCTGTTTGCCATACAGCACCTGAGACTTCCAAACCCCATCAGGCAAACCCACCAAACCCTTGGGTGCGTTGAGAATCACATTTTAAACCACAATTATTACATTGATGTTGATATAAAGCCATGGCTGAAATGTGTTTTTAACGGCCCTGTTCTCACAGTCGACCTAATCAACTACGACTCTAAACAGAGCCACTGTTTCCATCATTGTGGGAAGGCAGGCTCACGATTCACTTTCTTCAAGAAAAACCCAATATCCCACAAGGCCTTCTATGTCAGGCTACAGTACTGACTCCTGCCTTTGAAGCTATAAATACTGCAACAAAAAAACAGTTTAAACAAGATCACATGGAAGATATTGAAGCTGTATGTTATTGTGAGCCATAAACAGAAATAGCTATTTGGAACCGTGCAGTGTTTCATATCTGATTCCAAAAGGTTCTTTAGAAGGCCCAGGAGCATACAATAAGTGCCCTGCAAGCCTTCAATGCATTTGCACTATTACTTGGGACTGCCCGGGAAGCGCAAAAGGCTGATGTGCCATCCCGAGTCCCTGCAAGATTAAGGAGCCACCCAGAGGTTCTGTTTTTCTGGGAATGAGAACTGAAATACTGCAGAACCAACATCTCCCTCTGCAGGTACCATTCGAGGAAATAAAATATTTTAGAAGATTGACCAGTAAACTGGGGGGTGGGGGAGTTGAATTCAGCAGCAGGTATACAAATTACTTTCAGGGAAGTGTTGTGTTTCATTCCCTATGCTTGATTTTTGACTCCCCAAGGCAGCTAATGGAATGGCTGATTTTGTGCGACGGACTTAAAGTTTGAAAAGGGAAGAAAAATATCAAAAGGTTTTTTTTTCCAACCTACAGTGTCTTTTTTTAAGTTGTGCTGTCAATATGAAAGCAACAATAAATATGCCAAATCAGGAAAACTCAACATCAAAAACACCCTTTGTCAGTAAACATCCTAATTTAAGTCTAGTTTCTGCAACAGTTAATATACCTAGTTTATACTTGAGAGAAGGTGTATAGAAAACAGTGAAATTTACTTCTACGCCAATGTCTAAAATGGCAGAATTCACTGTTAGTACCAACATTCACATGTTTGGAATTATTAAAAGAATACAGTTAGTCCTCAATGTATGACCACAATTGAGCCCAAAATTTCTGTTGCTGAGCAAGGAAGTTGTTAAATGGATTTTGCCCCATTTTAGGACCTTTCTTGCCACAGTTGTTAAGTGAATCACTTCAATTGTTGTTAGTAACACAGTTGTTAAGTGAATCTGGCTTCCCCATTGACTTTGCTTGTCAGAAGGTCGCAAAAGATGATCACATGACCCCAGGACACAGCAACTGTCATCAATATGGTTCAGTTGCCAAGTGTTTGAATTTTGATCACATGACCATGGGGAATGCTGCAATGGTCATAAGTGTGAAAAATAGACATATGTAATTTTTTCAGTTCCTTTGTAACTTCAAAGAGTCACTGAACGAATTATTGTAAGTCGAGGACTACCTGTATATATGTAATTTTTGTAAGTCGAGAACTATCTGTCTAAATGAACTATCAAATGAACTATCAAAGCTCTCCGAAAATGAGACAACAAGATGTTATTTGACTTGGTTTGAAACCAACCTATTATTTGTGAGGTTATTAAATAACTGATTCGTCTCTATCAAAGCCATGTTTAGCATACATTTAAAAGAAGTGACATCCAGTTACTCCCATTAATATTGCTAAATCATTTAATATTTGTTCAGCTGAATAGTACAAGATTTGGTGTATCGAAAAGCAATCTTAAATGGCTTCTCATCTCATATTCATCAGTACGCTGGGTGGTATGTCAGTTAACCACTCTAGTTGCTATTGCATGTATGTGAACAGGTATGAGATTCCTGCTTCAAATCCAAATGCAGCACTAAACATAATTCAGCAGCATTTTGTAATATGGTACTTCTTACGCCCATGAAATTCCATATATTTAGGGAAAATAACCAATTGAATTTTAATGCAAGGTTGTTGTACCAACTGTCTTTTATATGTTGTACTTATGAAAGATTTATCTTTTTCTTGTCTGCTTCATACCTTAATACATGGAATAACACCACTCACTGGTAAGAGCAGGAGGTATTTATATCCAATTTAATTCCAGTGTAAAATTGAATCTCCCATGTTAACTGTTGAGATTAAATTTATTTCAATGATTTCTCTTTCAAACAGCTTTTTTTTTCTTAGTTAGCAATGTGATTGATAAATTGAAGGGCAAAATCAGGTTTGGGCAATCAAAAAACGAACCCCAACCTGAAATCTAAATTGAAAAATATTTTGAAGGTGCCATACTCATGGTCTATGGTTTAGCCCCACAATTCTGAATAAAGCCATCATGCCTATCACTCTATGCTTTTGGTTGTGTTACTGGTTTTTTTCCCCCTCTCCCACTATGTGCATGTTAGTAGCAAACATTTTTTTAAATTATTTCTCTTCGATCCATTTGCAGATGAGTTGAACTCATGTGTTCTTTCAATCATTTGAGCATGCATTGTAATTAATCATGAAGAATCTCTCACCTGTCATCAGTAGCAATTAGCAGACTTTCTGAGATTCAAAGGGGATCTCCCAAGATGTCTGTGGCCAGGATGAATTATGAAAATGGAGTCTACTCTAGTCTAAAGAAAGATTAGTTCCTGCGGTGAAAAGTTAATGCATGCTTTGTGTAATTATATTCACTGTTAATATTATGAAAGGTTATTTGAAATGCTTTTTAACGTGTTAATATTATTACATTGGAACAAAAAAAAAAAAAAAAGGAATAAGATACTGGATTAGGTACAACAGGTTTATGAAAATAAAGCTTTATGACATATTTATTATAAATAGAGAAGTTAATGCTTTTTCCTTACTTTATTCCAAATGACTGATTGATCAAAAGAATGGTATCTTCAAACTGAGCTAGGCATAGTATATAATTCATTATTTTTAAACCCTTTTTTTTTACTTCATCTCTCCTTTTCTTTTGTTATATATCCCAATGTAGAAGGCACTTTTCAAAGTTTGTGCTACCAATAACATTATGTGCATTATGTTTGGATGAACAGGATTTGGGGTTTACTTTAATCACAGTCCAAATTCTGAAAAAGAACAGATTTTTTAGGTTTTCATTTTGAGTAGATGACCTGCTACCAGATGACCAATGGAAGACAAGTGTCCCCATCTTCAAAATGAAGAGAGAATGCAGGGAACTAGAGTTATTCAGTCTACCACAATACCTGGGAAACTCTAGAGCAGATCATACAAAAATTGGTTTGTTCATAGAAAACAAGGCAAACATTAAAAATCATCACACAAAATTTTATCATAGAAAAGCCTTCGCAGACTGGCCTTATTTAACAGACCAGTGGGGATGCTGTATACATACCTTGATTTCACCAAAACATTTGATAAAGTATCCCACAATATTATAATTAACAAGCTATTTAATCATGACTTGAATGGCATGCCAATTAAAGTGAATAAAGAGCTGGCATAAAAGTCATTCTTAATAGTTTCTCATCAGAGATTTCTCATAAAAAATAAAGTGAGATATTTAATGAGGTGCATTTTTTTTCAAACTCACATTCTGCACTATCTAGTATTTTAATGAAAAAATGCTTCTCAAATGGCATGAAATTATCAAGTACTCTGGAAGACAAGTGAAATTTGGAATAGATTAGAGACATGATCAAGGGGGGAGGGGAAATAACACAGACACAAACAAAACAAATAATATATATATAGGAAATAGGACTAATACACACAAATATAAGCTGAAGAGTGCCTGTCTGATAACAGCACCTGTAAAATTCATTTTGGAACAGTGATTGATTGCAAACTGACGGTGAATCGATAGCGTGAAGAACGTAGACCCATAGAAACAGACTTTCCAAAACACCAGAAGAAATATTTCCACTTTGTTCAACACTGATCAGACCCCACTTATGTATCATATTTTTTTAAAAAAAGATTAAAGAAGGATTCCGACAAACCAGAACGAGTTCTGAGAAGGGCAATGGGCCTGATCAGGAAACTATAAGTTAATTCCTATGAAGAAAGACTGAGGAAACTAAGGGAGGAAATAATAGCATTCTTCAAATACTTAAAAAAACGGCTGTACATTTCATTACCAAACTAGATATCATCAGTGCCTGATGACGTTAACGTATTTTGATAATGAAACATGTACAAGAAAATAACCAAGCTCAGAGAACACCAAGGATCTCACAATGCAAACTATCCTCCCATACTGATAACTTTCTAGAGGATGTGACCTTTCTCCCAGGCCTTAAGCTAAAGTGGTTGGAGCCTCTTACGAGTACTGTGTTGGCTGGATGCACCATCTTGCTTTTTATCTGCTGTTACTGATTTAGGTTTTCTTTAACTGTTGTACCATTTTTTGAATGGCATTGTATTTTATTTTCTTCGTCAAATTGTGAGCTGCATTTGGAGTCAGGTGGGCCTAAATCAAAGAAATGCAAATATGTTTGCACTTCTCCTTCTAATTCTCTGTCGGTATATCAGATTGAGTTTATTATCATTCCAATTCACTCCGATTCATCTTGTCTACTTTGCTGTATCCATTCATCATTGATTAGTTTGCATGCTGTGCATTATAAAGACACAATCTGGAGGAGAGTCACATGTGTGTTTCCTTTCCTAATTTTCATGCTTCCATTGTCTTCCATACATCAAGTCAACCAAACTGATATTACTGATGTTTAATCTTTTTAGGAAGGTTAAAATGTAAAATACACTTTAGCAGATTCTGAACATGTTTTAGTTTTTTTAAATGTTAGTGAAATACCTTAATCATGCTGCTTTGTGAATTGTTTTATATAACAGATACAGCAATATCTATTATAATTCATAATTTTGACCCACCTTTACTACCTAGAAATCCCTTCATACACTTAACTATGTGCTGAATGATGTACAACAATAGCACAATTTTACATAACCCAATTTAGACCTGTCTGATTTTCTGAGTATATTCCTATAAAATGATATTTATCTTTCAAAAGGCTTAGATAACCATCTTTTTGATGCCAAAAGGCTCTCTAGTATGGTATAATGCAAAAATAACTAAGAATAATAAGATATTGTAAAGTTTAATGTGGTCAACCCAGTGAACCTCTCACAAATATTGAACAGAAAAACCACATTGGGTAACAATTGAAATGATAAGTGAAGAAAAAAATTATGGTCATTGGACTGCTTGCATTTATACCCTTATGACTGTGCCACATCATCCATATTTTGAAGGCTAATAGCATATGACTCTTTAACAGTAACAAAAGTACCTTCTCTGTTAAAAAGAAGAACTGATAAACTTATTGAATTTCACAGCTAAACCACTAAATAAATAGATGAAAATTTTCACCTTGCTACCTAAGGCTGCATTCCTAAGCATTCTATTCTGAGTGTAAACCCATAGAGATTGGGTAGGGCTTACTAACAAGTAAATATGAGTGTTTATAGGTGGCTCAGTGGCTACGACGCTGAGCTTGTCGATCAGAGATTCGAATCCCTAGTGCCGCGTAACAGAGTAAGCTCCCATTACTTGTCCCAGCTTCTGCCAACCTAGCAGTTCGAAAGCACATAAAAAATACAAGTAGAAAAATAGGAACCACCTTTGGTGGGAAGGTAATAGCATTCCATGCGCCTTCAGCGTTTAGTCATGCTGGCCACATGACCACGGAGACGTCTTCGGACAGCGCTGGCTCTTCAGCTTTGAAACTGAGATGAGCACCCCCCTCTAGAGTCGGGAACGACTAGCACATTATATGCAAGGGGAACCTTTACCTTTATGAGTGTTTACTTCAAATACCACAATCAAATCAATGTGATTTGGAAAACAGACCATTTGATTTATGGAAATGTTTATAAAGAAGACTTTATAAAAACCCCAAGATTTATTTTATGATCAAAATGCAAATATATTGTGACAGTTCTGGTAGATAGTACACTGTTTAAGATTCAAGCCTTTTCTTGCAGCCTTCACCATTTCTATGGGTGTCACTACTGGAAGGCAGTAGAAGAACACTGAAATGAAATTCAAAGTAAATGTAGTTCCTTATGAGAGTTTCCTTTTAACAATTCTTCCTTTCTTTTTTATTAACTTATAAAGTAACCCATTTTTCTACCTCATTGTATAACTGAATTTTCATCCTTTGAGCATTATGGGCATCTGTCTTCATCTCCATCATCACCTTCTATATGCCATCTTCCAATTTTATAGAATCAGATTCAGATGGAATGAAGAGTCAGCTATTATTACCTCTGGTATTTTCAATTTGGTCACTGAATTAGCCTTCTAAATTCTGGCAGACAGACAGACAGATTAAAAAAATCAATTTCCTCTGCAGTGCAGCATTATTGCAACTGAGAAATACGGTTGTATTGAACTTAATAGCAGTGATACAATCCTTATTTGTATAAAAAAACAACGAACTGTTCTAAGGAGTGCTAAAATATAGCACAAAAGTTCTGCTTTCTTCTCTCCAAATCACCTCTATTGATCCTTGCAATATATTTCTCATAAAATCAGTCTATATACCACTTTTAAAAAAAACATTAGCGTCACTTTAATCTAAATTGTCTTTTCCCTCCTATACTCTTTCATCTGACAATCTTGTGCTAATTATGATAACTTTTATACACACACACACACACACAATTTCTTAGTCGCTTTGAACGATTTATTTTGCTTGGGAAGGGCAGGAAGATACACTGTTGTGTACATTGAACACAAGCAATCTGGAATGACCATTAGTAATGGGGTGCATCTGAGTGTCATGGTTACGACAAATGCCCTAATTAAATAATGAGCCTCGAGCAAAGCTTCAAAAGAAATCCAGTTATTAGGAGCAACATGTCGGCACATACCCAAGTGAAGCCAGCTCTGCCCCTATGTAATTTGCGGCCCAACTATGACCCTGTTTCCCTTCTCCTCCCTATGGCAACTCAAGAGCAGGCAAGGGATGCTTTGCGAGTTGGCATCGAGTATGTATCCATGGAATGTGGCAGGCTGGGTCCTTTGGGCTCCTATAAGGGGACTCCCAACTCTTTTCCACAACCCTTGGTGTTGGAACAACTCAGAGGAAGATGCTACTGCCAACCCTTTCCCAATAAAAATCCCTCTCTGCCCTGTTTACTTGGAAGGAGGCAAGTGGCAATTCTCTTTGCAACAATAGCTTGGAAAATATAACTGGGAGGGCATACATGTGCGCTAAAGGCTATTCCTCCTTGCTCCCTCCCAAGTGAAAGCCACTGATTCATTAAGCATTCAAGCCTTGATCATGCTCATCAAGACTAAAAAAAAGAACTATAGAAGGAAGTTGAGAGGCAGGAAAGAAATGATTTTGGAAGAGCGTGGTTTCATCCTCCATGCCCATAGCCAGAATGTTTCATAAACAGACCCAGAAGGAAATTCCCCAATTCCAATAGCAGTCCATAGAATAAGAGCCCCTCTCTGAGGGAAAAATATGAATAAATAAATATGTTTTTTCCTTTTAATGACTCTGCAATCCCTTGCATTGGGGTGGAGTAGGGGCGACTGAATGGAGCTGAACATAATGTTCTCTTTGCGCCCAGAGAGAAATATCTGACACTACCTTGAGGTTTTCTTTAGGGATCTATTCTTGGTGGATTTCTATACATACATACATACATACATACATACATACATACATACATACATACATACATACATACTAGCTGATAACCCGGGTATTTATTTATAGGGGGAAAATGTCCAGACCAAATGTAATTTCTAATCAGTGGTGGGTTCCTACCGGTTCAGCCTGAACCAGTAATGGTTTGGCGGCCTGGATTGCTGGAACCGGCAGTGACCCAGGTCTGCCACACCCCTGAACCGGTTCCTTTGTCGCTTGGCCCGCCCACCCACTCCACCCAGTCACTCCTCACCTCCCGCGCGGCTTGCTTTCTTAAACTGCCTTGCCTGCCTAAGCTGCCACATGGTGCCTGTCCTGTGCCCCAACTGAGCTGCCTCCTCCTGCCTACAGGTAAGTCTCGCTAGCCCCCCCTTCCTGGAGCTTGCTGCACCACCACCATCACTGTCCCCATAGGGCTCACAACTTTATCTTCCCCTGCCCCTTCCAGGAGTCCCCACGAGCCCGTTTGGCTCCCAGGGGGCTTCAGGGAGCCTGCTAGGCCCAAAACAGGGCATGGGGAGTGCCCTCCCTGCAGCTCCCTGGAAGCAAAAATGGGCTGCAAGGGGGGGGGGCTTCAAGGGAGAAAAAGAAATCCTCACTGTTTGGGGATCCCCAAGTGCAGGGAGCTTGAGTTGAGAATTTATTGAAAGTGCTGCTAGCTATCCTTGCTCAGGCTAAGCTAATCAATCATGGAGCTCTAAGAATACCAGATGATCAATAGGCTTGTTCTCAGTTTCAAAACATCTGGCTTTACTTCCTCCTACCAAAGGCCTTCTGGGGTTCTTCATAGGAAGGAAGGAAGGGAGAAAGAAAGAGGGAGGGAGGGAAGGGAGAAAGAGGGAAGGGAAGGGAAAGTGAATGAGATATGGATGGATAGGTGGATAGATGGATAGAGGGAGGGAGGGAGAGAGAGAGAGAGAGAGAGAAAAGGGAGAGGAAGGAAGGACCACAAAAGCATGGCTTTTGGTAATGGCAGAACCATTTACAATCAATGCAATTTACTCTCTTATAAAGTGCTTAAGACTACAGTCTTCCTTACTCGTCTTTTGCCATTTAAAATTTGCAAATACACACTCCCTGAAAGAGTAGGTCATCCCTATCCTGAGTGAGAAGAAGCTGTAACTCATGCCTCAATCACCATCAGAATAAACTACTGCAGTGTTCTCTGCATGGGAGTCCCCCTGAAGACTACTCAGAAAGTGTAATTGGTCAGAATACAGCTGTCTGTGCTGGCAAGTGAGACCTTTTGCAGCTGTATATCATCCAAACTGCAGGCACTGCATTGGCGTTCAAGAGATTTCTCTGCATACTGTAAAAGGGATGGCTTTAACCTTGAACGTTTTCGTGACTTGGCTCCGAGATACCTATATGACTTCCTTCTCCAGGTAGCCTGGATCCAGTCAATATGGTCCCCCTAGTTAGGAATGCTGTGTATCCCTTTAAAAAAAGAAAAGAAAAAGAAATCATCAGTGATCCGTAGCCAGTGTTTCTCGATGATCAAGTCCCACTTGATAAAACAGCCTTCTCCTGACCCTTATTTGAAAAGCAATGAAAAGAGAACTGTTCCAAAGAGCTTTGGAGGGATGATGTCACCTGGAATTGAGTAGGATTATCATTTTAGCTGCAATAATTTGATATGGTTTTGTAATTATATTATGCCTTGTGTTTTATTACAAAAGAAACCCCATCTTAAAACACAAGATTTAGTGGTATAACCCATGTGATAAATACATCCAAATACTCTGTAAGGAAAAAGGTCTTTTAATGGGAAAGATAACTTTACAAAATGTCCAGTATTTTATATGTCATTTGTGGGATCAATTCTAAACATCCATATACATTCAGTTGAAACAAGCAATGACAACTGAGCAAAGGTTTTTTTTTTTTTTAAAAAAAACTGTTATGCTGCTAGAATTGGTCTGGTCGTCTACAATTGAATAAAGAATAAATAAGATTATGTTGCTGGAGAAGTTTATAATCCCAAATGCTGAGCCTTTATTATCATTTTTTAGGATCAGACTATTTTTAAAAAAGTGCAGATTAATTGCTTAGAGAAGCCGAACCAAGTTACTTACATCTGTTGTTTATTAGATATAACTGACTCCTAGCTGCCTCTCCTAGTTTGAAGCTATTTCTTCCCTTTTGCCGATTTGTGCTTGGGCAGGAATTGCCATTGAGGGCAGATGAGATGAGAAGGAAGAAATTATGGGGGTGGGGAATCGCATTTGTTTCTTTTGGACTTTACTTTACTTTACTTTACTTTTATTCATATTTCTAGACCGCCCCCTCTCCCAAAAGGGACTCGGGGCGGTGTACAGTCGATGGAATACATAAAAAGAATACATAAATAAACAAATACTTAAATATTTAAATACTTAAATAATTAAATGCTTACATGGAGGAGGTTATAAAAACTGTACATTCAAGTAAAGCATTTAAAATACAATATTTAAAAAACGACCCCTAAAATACCCCAAAGAATTAAATTTTAAAAAGTTCCCCAGAAATTCCAATTAAAAATATCTGCCAGGAGGTAAAATAAAACTATGAGTGTGCCAAGCCGGCTAATCGAAACAGGTGAGTCTTTAGTTTTTGTCGGAAGGAGCGGAAGTCGGTGGTAGTTCTGATGTCGGGGGGGAGGTCATTCCAGAGGGTTGGGCCCATCACAGAGAAGGCCCTACTCCTTGGCGCCGCCCGTTGGCATTGCTTGGTGGACGGCACCAGGAGAAGTCCCTCCCTGTGAGAGCGGATTGGTCGCAGGGATGTGTGCGGCAGGATGCGATCCCGCAGGTAGCTAGGCCCTGTGCCATGGAGCGCTTTAAAGATGGTGATCAACACCTTGAAACGCACCCGGAAAACCACAGGCAGCCAGTGCAGCTCGCGCAGGAGAGGTGTTATGTGGGAGTACCTAGTACTCCCCATGATGGCCCCCGCGGCTGCGTTCTGGACTAGCTGTAGTCTCCGGGCGCGTCCCAGGGGAAGCCCCTTTAAAGTGAGATTACTTAATGTTGCTTTCAAAGAAAGTTGCCTTTCCCTGAATTTGGCAATGCAATTCTCTTTTTGAAGAGCAATGTGTAAAAAGATTACAAGAATCATAGCAAGTCCAGCATCCAGTATAAAATGCATAGAAAAAAGTGTATATATTACTAAAACAAATATAAAGATTTTGCATTTAATAAAACTGTTAGCAAAATAATTACATATGTAATAGTTTCACATTCGTATATTCCAAATATCAAGAAAAAAGTTGCAGGAAAATTAAGTGAATTTTCAAGTTAAGGAGCAGATCTAAAACTTTAAGGAAAAGTAAGATAACCCAGTTTTTGCAAAGATGAGAAACTGAAAGAAACTCTGCTTCAGGCCCCATTTTATTACTTCATTGGAGTGCTCATGCTTTGGATTATTTCATTGGTTCTTTATCCTTAGGATAGAAAAGGATTTTTAAGAAATCCTTAGGAGTTTGTCATAAACAGTTGAATGGATCCAACACCCTTTTTTGTTTTAAAGGGTGCCTGAACTCTAAAAATACAAAACTCATTGAATTGGATCCAAATTTCTCTGGACCGGAATCAGACTGTCTTCTGCAGGTGGAAGATCATTTTCAACTGTTATTTTTCTTCTCCGCTTTATAGCCCTTACGTTTCCTGAAAATCTGTATTGCGCTTGCCTTTTGAATAGTGCAAGAATCGGTGCTGGAGACTTAAGGAGGGAAGAGCTACCGGGGAAAGCATCCCATCCCATCCTTCAGCAGGAAAGGGGGAGGGGAGAGAGAGAGGGAGAGCTTTTTGTCCTTCAGGTTCCAAAGTCAGAGCTCAGTTATCGCAGCACGTACATGTAGTCCTCAACTTACGACCACAATTGAAACGGGAACCTCTGTTTCTCAGTAATGCCATCATTAAGTGAGCCAGGACTTATTTGATGCCCTTTTTGACACAGTCATGAGGTGAATCGTGAATCGCTGTTCAGTGAAGCTCACTTCCTCCATTGACTTTGCTTGTCAAAAGCCCTCTGGGGAAGTTGTCATGGCAATCACATGACCCTGAGATACTGTGACCATGGTCAATACATGCCGTTTGCGAAGCATCCCCAATTTTGATGACATGATCTACTGCCATTGCATAATAGTCATAAGTACGAGGATCGTCAACAGTCACTTTTTTCAGTACCGTCATAACTTCGAATGGTTGTTCAATGGATGGTTGTAAGTCGAGGACTATCTATCTCCAAAACCAGTGCATTTTTTTTTAAAATGTAATCCTGATTTACACTAAACCTACAGAAATCTCTCAGTGTCATGTTTCTTGTTTCCTGAACATGGAAATGGCATTCCTGGCCATAAGACTTTAAACTGTGCAACTTTTTATATGATTATTTTTTTGTTCTTTTGCAGCACAAGTCTAATTTATGTAAAGTCATTTCTTACTTCATAGCGTTGGGTCGATGGAATGATGTTCTCCTGTCAAAAGTAAAAACCATCCGTATCTTGCTTGTTAAAACTGGAGGAATAGGATCAATGTTTTGGTTCTGAATCTATAAATGGCTGCACAGAACTTTGTTGTGCTGAAATGGAACAAAAACTTAAATATTTAAACACTGGAATGATATTATTTAATTAATATGCATTTAAATATAATATGTGAACATATGAAGGTATCAAATTCCTTTAAAGTGATAGGTAGGTAGGTAGGTAGGTAGGTAGGTAGGTAGGTAGGTAGGTGGGTGGGTGAGTTGGGCGGATAGATAGATAGATAGATAGATAGATAGATAGATAGATAGATAGATAGATAGATAGATAGATAGATAGATAGATAGATAGATATGCAGACAGACAGACAGACAGACAGATGTAAAATCTCATTCTATTTGGGTCACAAGCTGAAAAGTACTTCTCAGCTTTTGTGCTTCAATTGAGCTCTCCTTCGTAATACACAGGTGATAGAGGGAAGAAAGGAAGAGGTACAAGGTTCAGATCGTGCAGCTATTGTTTGAGAGGGAATTGCAATCCCTCTCTTCTGGGCTCAGGAACACAGCTCTGCCTTTGGAGAACCCGCAATGGGGTTTTAGAACTTTGAATATCAAAAAGCAAAAAGCAAAAAAGCAAACCATCGGTAAAACAGCCGAAAAGGGTTTTCGGCTGCCCTCAAAACTTCACAACCAGCAGCAAGCATTCTTTTTAACAGGATATGCAAAGGAAGGGAATGACTGGTGGAATCCTCTCTTTGACTCTACCAGGTTTCAGAGACATTGAAGAGTTGTTACCAGAGAGGGATTGATCATTTTCATAATCAGAGAAGGCAGGTTGTATGTGTGTGTGTGTGGGGGTCCTTCCCTTGAAGCAGACCTAGCAAAATAATTCATGTTGAGCGACCATTAGCAATCAAAGGAAGTGTCTCAGTGCAGGTTAGCAGCATCAAAGGAACTGTTGGTTCCAAGGTTGCAAGGGAAGGAAGAACCAGATTCCTTGATCCTACCTGCCGCTGTTCCATTAATCAGGATCCACCTCCACCACAAGCCAAAGCATTCTTTGCTTCTTCTAAAAGCCGAGACATTTAACCTACATCAAGCTTGGTTCTTTGTGGCAAATAACAGGTGTCCCGCTGCTTCCATAAACCTTCCAATTAAGCGAAGTCAACTCTGGGCCTTCCCCATGTGCACATTTTGCCTACATCAGGTGGGGGGGACACAACCTCAAATGGAAGCTTTTCCTGGACCTGCCTGAATCAGTGCTACCCGGGGGAAAGGGGAAATAATGGGAGGATTTCCTCAAAAGCCAATGCAAAAGTAAGACAGACTTTTTGAGGAATGGCTTCAGCATCATTAGTTGGTTTCTTTTGATAAGACTAGATGATTCTTTCTTCCAACACAAGCTGGCTTCATGTCTTTGAGTCACTGAAACATACATCTTTTTTCATCCTACTCTCTTCACATGACTCATGATTCATCCCACTCCTCTCACATTGCACCCCATAAGGTTCAGTCTCCTCTGTTTCCAATGTCCTTGGGGAGCATAGACTTTCCATCTCAGCATGACCAGAACTCATGCCTTACCCTCCAAAAGATAAGCCTATCGTCAGTGATGTATCAAATTAGGAATCCAATTTTTTCTAATGAGCTCTAGTATGCAGTTAGAGATCCATTCTGATGATTTTGATCCAGCTAGCTAAATTAAAGAACCTCCGGTGACCTATATCAAACACGAATGCCTTTACCCATGTCAATGCTGCCAATCACATTTCTGATTATATTTTGATCATCGTTGTATTACAGATCTAGTGCCAGTTTATTTGGCACCTGATTGATCAAGGAAATGATATTCCCAAACCATAGGCAAAGCAGCTTGGTTGTACTAAACTCTTACATTATCTTCATCAGGTCCTAAAGGGGTTTCCAGAATGTTTGCAAGCTGATATCTGTCTCCACCTCAACCAAAGTTTACTTCAAAACTGCAAAGCTTTCCAGGGGGCGAGTAAAGGGTGTCTCCGGGCTCTGGCTATGAAGTTTAAAACTACTCATGCACCTCCTGGGGACACACTAGTCCATTGTGGGGATATCCTGACTGCACTTTACTTCCTTTCCCGAGGCTCCATTGAAATCCTCAAGAATGACATGGTTGTAGCAATTCTCGGTAAGCATTCAGAAATGCCATTAATTCTGGAAATGTTTAACGGTTTGATCAGCAATCACTCCTTTCTAAGAGCAGAATTGTTATTGCATATTAGAATGAATCAAAAGAATATCCATCAATGTCATACTGGATCCAATGTGAACGCTTTTTCTTTTCATAAAATGTAAATTCTGCAAAATTTACAGAAAAGGAGTATGTCATCAAGTGCAGAAAAGCAGACAGAGCAGAGGGGTGGAGTTAAGTATGTCATCAGCTTAGAGTCCTTACATTGTCACAAACTATCTAAGTCCAACTTCCCTTTAATTCTGTTGTTCCTCATTTGGCACCAGATCAGAGTCAATAGAATTCAAGAGAGGTTGGACTTGGTATGTGGCAATGTAAGGACTCTAAGCTTATGACACATTTAACTCCCCCCACTCTGCCTGCTTTTGTCTTACATCAAGCAGTTAAAGCAACCCTGGGTGCTGACTCTTAGAAAAGCAACTACTGTAATTTGGCAAAAAGAGAATTAATCTTAAATTATATTAGGTTCAGATGTGCAGTACTACTATGCTAGTAGAAAAATACATCTCCACTGTCTAGATATTCCGAATAACAAAATGGAGAAAAAGCATAGCAGTGACAAAACTTCAGTGCTCATCCTTCAGGGATTGCCAACAATTATTGCCATAATTTCCCACAAGAACTTGATGAATGCCTGATGGTAGGAACATGTTTCCAGCACACCACCTCGACTTCTTCAGAACTCAACCATCCTTACTATCGAGGGTTTAAATCATCATATGCTCCTCGCAAAGTTTTACAAGGATCTTTTATGAGGATCATAAATAATTGCAGCTTTATCTCTAGAGGTAAAAGCCCAATGAATTCTGTTTAGGCAATAACAACCTTCTGCAGAAAACAGCATCCATTAAGTCAATATGGGAAAGACTATAATGACAGAAGATTGTGTTATTCTGTTTTGTTAGTGAGATTTCCAGAGAGGAAGATTTTTTTTACAGGAAAAATAAATAACCGGTGGTTAAACAATCATTTTTAGACATTTATGTCTTCTTGTTTAAGAAGAGAGAGAGAGAAATGTGAATTCTTGTATTTACCATGTTTTTCTGTGCCATTATTGTTACAGGCAAAAATGATATTTTTGGAGAAATGGTCCACCTTTATGCAAAACCAGGAAAGTCAAATGCAGATGTGAGAGCACTAACCTACTGTGACTTACATAAAATCCAGCGAGAAGACTTGTTAGAAGTTTTGGATATGTATCCTGAATTTTCAGACCTGTTTCTCACCAATTTAGAACTCACTTTCAACTTGAGACATGAAAATGCAAAAGTATGTTAATTACAGTGTTCGGCTATCTTTTCATTTCCCGATAAAAATGAGGTTTTCCTTTTTATTCTGTTCAATCCTGTCCGATCTCAGAGACTGCCTGGACAAGTCCCTGCAGTTTTCTTGACAAGGTTTTCAGAAGCGGTTTGCCATTCCCTCCTTCCTAGCTGGATGAAATTAAAGCAAAAACAGCATCTACGAATTGCCTAGAACAGGGTGTCAAACTCGATTTCATTGAGGGCTGCGTAAGGGTTGTGTTTGAACTGAGGGGGCCAGGGGAGCATGGCCAGGGCTGGGGGGATCCTCCTGCAGTCCCTTGCCAGCGAAAACAGAGCTCGGGAGGGCCCTTGTGCAAGCTCCATTTTTGCTGGCAGAGGCACTGTGGGCCAGTTCTTCGCTGTTTCCAAGATCTGAGATATAAGCACCCCACAGGGCTAGATCTGGCCCCTGGGCCCTGAGTTTGACATTCCTGGTCCAGAAAGGTAAAAGAAAGAAAGAAAAATGTGTTCTGTCACTATAATAAAAATTGATGATGAAAGATCAATATTAGCAAAGAAAAAAAACTCTAGTAAAATTCTCTCCTTTTGCTTTGCTTGTTTATTTTCGTGATCAGGGACTAGAGCATGAAGAACAGCTGCTTCATCGCAGATATATTGATCATAGATACATACATAGATCGATACATAGATGCATGTAGGAAAAAGCAGTTATACAGTATATTAATATCCAGCAGAGAAAAGAACATCAATTCTATTACATGACATATTTAGAAACTAAGCACATCATAAATAAGATTTTCCATGCCTCATTTTTTTGAAATAATGTATCCACAGCCTAAAATTCAATCTCAGTAAAGACAATGGCTCTTTACCTCTCTACTTTATCTATAATGTAATAGCTCTAGATTACTACCTAAATTATCCTAGTAGCCATATTTTTTTCTCATTGCTTGTAGTCTCTGCTTCAGTTTGCATATAGTACATTTCTCCTTCTTCTTTTCTCTTTCCATCATCTCAATTTCTAACCCCAATACAGGCTAGATGTATCCCCAACGCTTCTATCCATGCAGCATAGTACCTTAGATGTTTTAGGTGGTCAAATTTGGATTGCAATTACCGTATTTTTCAGAATATAAGATGCAACTCCCCCCCCCAAAAAAAAGAGCGTGGAAATGTTGATGCGTCTTATACACCAAATACAGCCATTTTTGGCCTCCCAAAGCCCCACCCCCGCATCCCATTTTTGTGAAAAACAGTCCGTTGTTTTGCAAAAACTTAGCCTTTTTGCCTTCTCTCAGCCCCTAGCAGCACTCTGCAGGCTTCAGCAGGGCTGGGGCAAGGCAGAAACGGGGGCGTTTTTGCCTTGCCCCAGCCCTGCTAAAGCCTGCAGAGTGCTGCTGGGGGCTGAGAGAAGGCAAAAACGTTTTTTTCTTACTTACCTCTTCAAAATTTTGGTGTGTCTTATACACTGGTGTGTCTTATAGTCTGAAAAATACGGTAGTAGCAAAATCTTACTCTTGTTAAGCAGTATTTGGCTGTTTTTCCTTAGACACCCACAATTTAAACAGCTTCTGTTCATATATAATGGGGGGGAGGGGGGTTTGTTGTACTTGGCTCCCTGCCAGCTTTACTTTTATCAGCCCTTGGAGTCCAGTTGGATAGAACTTCTTCTTCTGAATGAGGTTGTTCTTCCTTTCAACATCCTGTCATAGCCCCGTTTCCCAACTTTTTCCCCTGCTACTTAAAAGCAGAAAGAAACAAAGGAAGACGGATACATTTTTAATGCCCATTGGTAATCTATTAAGTGGGAATGCAAAAGAAAAGCTGCTTATAGTTCCATCTGTGACCAGCTCCTGAGGAAAGCCCCATTTTAGGCCCTGTATCCAGTTCTTAGCATCACACATTTAAGCAGAATTCAGTGGAATTTGGAATAGGACAGGGATGTCAAACTCCCGTTGTCACAGCGGTGTCACGTAACGTATTGGGACTGTTCTTCCCTTCGCTAAACCAGGCGTGGGCGTGGCCAGCACGTGACGCATCCGGCTCCCAGGCTGGGAGTTGTGACAGCCCTGGTATAGGAGAAGGGTACTGAAGGCAATTAGCCTAGAAATTATGAAGAGTAATTGAAGGAACTTGCTGTGTTTAGCTACGAGGAAAGCCAATTGAGAGGAAGTATGATAGTCCTCTTCTAATGTAATGTCACATAAAAGATCAAGACTTTTTTTATTTCAGCATGCAGCATGCAAAAACATTTAATTTGCATTACAAAAAAGCAGATTCCAGAAGACTGTTAGAAAATGGTACCTAGTAGTAAAAGTAGGCTGACAGTGGAACCAATAACCTAGAAATAGGTAATCTCCCCTTCATTAGATTCATTTAGGCAGATACTAGTCAACCATGTATTGAGGATGCGTCCTGTATGGGTTAGGTTAGGGTGTGTGGGTGGTCCTTGAGAATCTAAAAGGCCTCTTCTAATTCTACAAATCACAGAAAGATTCTAGGGAGGAAAAGGGGGCTAACTTTCCTTTTAGTCTCGAAACAAGGGGAAGAATAAAAAGAATTGTAAGGTTCATGTCAATCCAAAAAGGAAGTAGAGTGAATTTACAATATAAATGCAAATGACATGATGAATGAAAGTCTCATAAAGTGAGAATTAAATTGTATATCTTTTTTAAATTATTGAGGAGCACTTAACTAGACCTAGTAAAATCGGTAAAGTAACAGGGGGACATTAAAATTTTCATGAAGTGTCAGACAAAAAAGTTAGGTTCAAGAACCATTTTGTACATCAGCTTTCTCCAATGTGGGTTCTGTCCATATCTTTAAACAAAAGCTCCTAAAATTCCCAGCATTTCCTAGTTGGCGAGGGAATTTTAGAAGCTGAAGTCCTTACATCTGGAGCTGGGTGGGGAATTCTGGGAGTTCGTCTTAAAAATCCACAAATCTTAAAAGTTGTCAAGTTTGAAAAATACTGATCCAGAGTTTATCTACATTAGGCAAAACTGCTATAAATTGTAATCTGTATTTTACTGAGCAGTGGGTCTACTAAATACATGGGGATGACTTATTCTCCAAAGCACCTGAGGGTAGGAGAAGAAGCAATGAGTGGAAACTCACTAAAAAAAATTCCAATCTGGACTAAGGAGAAATTTCCTGACAAGGGGATTATAAATATTTTAAGCTATATAAGACACTTAATTGATGAATGTTTTCAAGAAAAGATTGGACAATCACTTGTCAAGTATGATATAAGGGCTCCTACCTTGGACAGAGTGTTAGACTACAAAGACATCCAAGGTCTCTTTCAGCCCTACAATTCTATGATCTATCAAGATAATGGCATCTACACCAGAGGTGGTATTCATCCAGTTTGGTCTGGTTCGGGCAACGAGTAGCGGAAAGTTTGAATAGTTCGGACAACCCACAAATATCACCTCTGGTTGGGACATCCTTCCTATATTCCCTTGTTTTTTAGCTGAGTTGATTTGTGTGGCAGAATGCTGAGCTAAAAAAACAGCTCAGTTCACCAGCGCTGACACCAAGGGCGGTCTTTGAGTGCTGTGCACGCACGCAAAGCACTCTCTCATAGAATGAGTAGGAAAATATTTGGAATCTCACCACTGATCTACCGAGCTAGTATAATATAGTGGTTAGAAACTGGGAGGCTTACCTTGCACAAAAGGCAGCTGGTGATCTGGGCCAGCCATTCTGCTTCAGCCCTAGAAAGGAGGCAAGGGCAAACCATGCTAAACTTCTCTAAGAACATCTTTAAGACCTTCTCTAAAGCCTACGTCTTTCCTGTATTGAGAAGACAGATGTGATCAGTCTTTTGCTTTCTATATTCTATTCTCCTTTGTTTTCTTGTTTTGTTCTGTTTCTGTTTAGTGAAGAATGACTATGTATATCCCGGAAATTCTTGACAAAAAGCAGAAATAATTATTAGAAGAAATGGCACTTACCCAAATAAAAACTGCTTTTTCAGCTATGAAAGTCACATCTCTGTCATTGACTCAATGATAGAAGGAAAAATTAGAGAGAGATAAAAGAGCATATAATTTGTTTGCTTTATTCTTATGTAGATCAACTTTTATTACTGTTATCGTGTAATTAAACATCATAGCTAATTATAATTTACTACTACATTACTGTCTGATGTAATAAACAATCCATAAGAGGTTGTTTTCCATTTTTCCTTCCCTAGCTTATTTCTGAGCACACTCTGTTTTAAAAAGGATAAACAACTTTAAATAGTAATTCAGAGAACAAGATATAAAGGGGACTTTAATTAACATTCTAGTGCTTATATCACCATTCTTTTTTTTAAAGAGACATCTCCTCTTCAATATCACCCACACATCTATAAATTGTGAGTCTTACTCAGAAAAGGAATTACTACTATTGGTTTGGGGTTTTTTTTGCATATAGACAAAATCCTAGGCATTGGAATGTTCTATTCTTTGGAATGTTCTATTCTTTTTAGGAGAAGTAGGAGAGAAAACATTTCACCAGCCCTCTGAATCCTCCATACCCTATGTAGCAGTGGTGGTTTGCAGGCGGTATGCCCCGGTACGAGCATACCGGAGCCTGCCCGAGTACCAGGTACCATTCCGGTACGATGCCCCCGAGCGCCCGCTCACCCGCCTGAGCTCCTTACCTGTCCTTTAAAGCCTTCAGCACTTACACGCATGTGCATGGTGTGTACAGCACCCGCGCGATGCTCCGACAAGCAGCTGGAGCATTGCAGAGGCTTGCAGAAGCATCGCTGGCAGATACAACACATGCATGTACCATTCGCGTCCACGTAGGCGATGCCAGGTCCATTCCAACCATACCGGTTGGAACGGGATCCAGAACCCACCACTGCTATATGGAGACTTCTTTGTGGAGGCTAGGGTTAACCTGACTCTCCAACAGTGTAGAACAGTGGTGGGTTCCTATGGGTTTGGCCGAACTGGTAGTAATTTGGTGGCCTGGGTTGGTGGAACCAGCAGTGACCCAGGCCTGCCATGCCCCCAAACCAGTTCTCCTGGCGGTGGCACCGCCATCTTGTTTTTTGCTTCTGTGCATGCACATGGCGCGCCCACAAGCAGACCAGCAATAGTGACTTCCAGAACCCACCCCTAGTGTAGAACTATACTTGGGGCCAAGAAGAAAGATTAATCTTCCTTCCCCACTTTCTAGAATCAATAGCTCTTCATAGTTCAAAAGCTATAGAAGGAACCCTTCCATCTATGGAAAGAATCCATCTCAAAGTAAACTAATGAAGAGTTGTATAAATAAAGTCAAATGTCTCTAAATCTATCATATACTGTATGGACGTCTTCTTTTTCAAGGCTGATCTTGCAATAAGGCGACAGACCACAAATGATTCGGATGGAGACAATGGTAATCTCCGAAGAAGGAAATTGTCTTTTGAAAGTGACATGGATAAAGGTAAGGGTGCCTTTATATACTAAATGATGTTTGTTGAAAAGATAATCACATAAACCTATGCTAAATTTGTCTTAAGGCTCAGAGATCATCGAAGTCTGCTCAAACGTCTTAGTACACAGATAGAACCAATATCTTTTCATCTGCCCAAAATGCCTATTTGTCTTACATTTCTTTTACTGCATTCCAGACACATTTATTTGGGAATAACTCCCATTGGATTCAGTGGTGATTATTGCTAAGTAGACATTATGTGCAATTTCAAGGTTAATGAAATTAAACAATTAGGGATTTCCCCTTATTGCCCTATAATTCTAATTTGATGTATTTCTGAAAGGTTGATATAGTAAAAAACATGTTTTCCAAGTGGCTTGTATCCTACAAGAAACTTTTAACTCAGGATCATATTGTTGATAAGTACTGTGCTATCTGTTTCATCAAAGGGCCTCTCTAAAGCACGAAGCCAAAAGAAAAGAGGCAACAAAATCTGTCAAGAAAATGCCTTCATAAACTATTTACACTGCTCTTCCCTCCCCTTCCCGCATTGAGAAATCGTTGACTGAGATTATGTCCCTAGGTGACCTTCAGTAACGAAATAAATATTAAAGAATGCTGAAAAAGAAAAACTAACTTTCTGGCCTGTATCCATTATGAATTTTTAATAGAATTTTTTTTCAGGATGCCACATAAATTACTGCTATGACTTCACTCCTCCAAGTGCTACACCCCTGCTGATCTACTAAGAACACTGGAAGTCAGCAAAAATTATCTCTCTGCTTTGACTCCAGGCTTTCCCATCTGTAAAAGGAAAGACACGTTTCATTTGTAAAACAAACAAATAAACAATATGAAACCATGAAGACTCTGTTGGAACAAGAACTATATGTCCACTATTTTGGGGAGCAATCCTTCACTTCCTTTTCAGAGAACAAATAAATACCAAAACTGCTCTTGCTGTCTTCTGCCTCCAGGAAATTCAGTCTTGCTATTCTCATGTTGATTTTTGTCTACCAGGCCATGTAAACTGCAAGCTGAAGTATTTCACATCTAGACCAATTCTCATCACTTTAAATCCTATCAGAGTGGGGTACTACATAACATAACCAGATATTGATTTTAACCTACAAAAGCCCTTTATAGTTTGATACTCAGATATACATGCCGGACTTTCTGCTCCATTCAATGTTGACCAGCCTGATTAGATCAACCAGGAAAAAGCAAGGCATTCAGGACTCTCAAAAGGTTTTGGGGGACGAAACAAGGCAGCATGGTGAAATAGCCATCTTGTAGACATGCGGTGGCTCAGTGGCTAAGACGCTGAGCTTGTCGATCGAAAGGTCGGGAGTTCGGCAATTCAAATCCCTAGTATCACATAACAAGGTGAACTCCCGTTATTTGACCCAGCTTCTGCCAACCTAGCAGTTCGAAAGCATGTAAAAATGCAAGTAGAAAAATAGGAACCACCTTTGGAGGGAAGGGAACAGTGTTTCTTCCCCTAGAGTTGGGAACTGCTAGCACATAAGTGCAAGGGGAAGCTTTACCTTTACCTAGAGATCAGGCTAGCTCCCTCTTTATTGTAAACTGTTGAAGACTGAGTTGTTCCATAGAGCTTTCCCCTGATCTGATGTTGCTATTTCAGCTCTTCTTTATCTTTATTTCTGTCTTATTTTACATGGCTTTACCTTTGCATGAACATATTATAATTCTGTTTATTTTTCAACTGTGGATGGTTTAATTTGTAACTTTCGTGCATAAGCCACCAAGAGTCTATTTGATTGCCGCATGGAATTAAATCCATCAGTCCATCAATGAATCCAGTCCACAGGAAAAAGCAAAGCATATTAAAAGTAAAATATACTTGGCTAAATAAAATGCTTATCCCTTGGAAAAGAACACTCTTGACAAGCATAAAGGGGGCATTCACCCCTTTTAAGTGACCTTGTAATTCTGAGGGAAATGATTTATTTGTTCAATTCATATTGCCATCACGTAGTAAGGTATACTGCTGCCTAAATTAGGGTAAAATGATCCTAGGTAGTTGTTGTGGCCCAGCAGGATCCGTTTGAGCTGCTGATGGACTTGGGTAGCGAGGGATCATTTGAGTCTGCCCTGGACGAAGTGGAGGACCCTGTGCAGGGTTCAGATTCAGAGCAGGGACCAGAGGGGCTGGTTGGCCACCAGGAGGTGCCTGAGGCATGGAGCAGTGGGGATGATCAAAGGCAGTTTGTCCCTGATGCTAGAGTGAGAAGGGCTGAGAAGCGTAAGCAGCAATTACGTAGGCAGGCTCATAGAAGATAATTCAGCTCAGGTGGTTGTGGATTGGCGCCTCCCAAGAGAGCTTATAGCTGAGGCGTTGGGAGGGAACATTTGCAGGAAACAGCAGTTCGAAATTAGCAGTGAAGAAAGTCTATGTCTTAGAGCCATGTTTGAATATCTGGTTTGTTTTTCTTGTATGTGAGTTATCTGGGCCCTCAGCCAAAGGGTTTGTTATCTTGCAATTAAACAGTGGCAAACAGCCAAGCCTGTGTTCTGGCTTGTACACAGGCATGGACAGAGGGAGGTCAGAACAGTAGTGAACCATCAGATACGGAAATAATAAAATATACAAGGTTATAAAACCTCTCATGCTCCACCAACTTTATATCACTATCCTCCCAAATCACAATGCTAGCCATATCTCCCATCCTGGCCCCAAGGCCTGAGGGAAAAGCCAGGTGTTAACAGTCTTCCAGAGAATGGGGAACATCCGGAGCTCAGATATCATGTAATATTATTCAGCCAATCAGTCATTTTTAACTTTACAATGGAATAGATCCTTGACCCAAGAGGGTCTTTAACTTTTAAATCGTTCAAAAAAATGGCACAAAGGAGACCACAAAAATAGGGAATAATCCAGAAAGGGAGACTTTGTGATTGTTGTAATGAACAACATTTAGATTTAATTAGTTAAAACAGATATAGGTGTTTTTCTTCTATTCCTGTGATACCCTTGTTATGAGGTCTTTTTCTTTTCTTTTTAAGTATCAGAAGTTGAAGAGGGGTAGTATCTCTTTGAAATCTTAGCTTTTTTTCTCACTGCGGTAGTTTCTATAGCAACTGTTTCTACATTGGCTTCATATAAAACATTGATAATGCATACGTCCTTTTATCCTTTACCTCTAGTCTAGTATCTTGGCCACTTAATTTTCCAAGGATAAGACGATTAATTCAGCATTGCAGATTTTCTTCATAAGAAATGTTTGTTCAGCATTAAAAGAAGGGTATACAAAAATCTTAATCAAACATCTTTCACAAAAGAAATATTGTTTCTTATTTTAGCAATAGTATAGTTTCTCATATTTCATGTACCCTTCAGCTTGTTCTTAATTAAATTATTCTAACTTTTCATTAAAGGGATTTTATTTGTTTTGGATGTTTTATCCTGCAGAGTATCTCAGACAACATCATTTTAAAAAAACCTTCCCATTTCTTGATACAGAACTTGAAGGACCAGGTTAGGGACTGATCTTCCGAAAGAATATTTATAAGGTTACTAAAAGTCAACACCAGCTTCATTGGTACATAATCAGTCAATCAGTTCCTTTATATATGGTTCTAGAGGGAGTACTGTGTACTGAAAACAGAAAGTAAAAGAGGATTTCAAGGAAATAGTGAATTAGAGAAAACGCTATAATATTATTGCCTATAACCATGATGGCGAACCTATGGCACGCATGGCACAGGTGGCACGCCAGCAGTCAGCTCCAGGGAGCATACATGCACCGGTCAGCTGATTTTCGGCCTTCCGGAGGGCCAGAAGAGGCCGTTTTTGCCCTCCCCAGGCTTCAGGAAAGCCTCCGGAGGCTTGGGAGTGTGAAAAACAGGCCCAATGGGCCAACCAGAAGTTTGTTTCCAAACTTCCAGTTGGCTCATTTGGCCCGTTTTTCGCCCTCCACAGCCTCCGGAGGCTTTCTTGAAGCCTGGGAAGGATGAAAAATGTCTCCAACGGGCCAAGCGGAAGCTCAGAAATGGTCCATTTCCGGCTTCCGGGGGGGCAGGGGAGGCCGTTTCCCCCCCCCCCTGACTTCAGGAAAGTTTCTGGAGCTGGGGAGGGTCATGCGCGCATGCGCAGGTGGGCAGGGAGGATTGAATTGGTGAGAACACCCATGCACACGCACACAATTTTGGCACGCCATAAGGAACGGTTCCCTATCACTGGCCTATAATAATAACTTTCTCTGCTACTTTGGTAGTAGTAATCCCAACTGGTGCTCTTCTTCATAGAATTGTAATAATGGTTGGTTTTTATGATGTGTTTTTTAATACCACCCATATTCATATTGTGTAAGGTGTACAGCTGAATGAATGAATGAATGAATGAATGAATGAATGAATGAATGAATGAATGAATGAATGAATATTGATGACCTCTAACATAGTCCACATCCAGCCTCCTTTGATTGGAATGAATCAGGACTTAAGATAAATATGAGTTGCCCTAAAATATTTTGTCCTAAACATATTGTAAAACTGGTACTTAAACGTTGGGTAGATAAGTAGGCTACCAATGGTAGTATTCTAAGTTTACTAGTGACAAAAGGCAAAGCTGTAGAGGGTCATTTACATGCTTAAACAGCAATGATAAAGTGGAAACATGGATATTTAAACCTGCCCATACGAAACTAATTAAGGTAGGCATTTCATAGTAGAGGGTGAAATCATTTCCTATCGCATACCTGCTGGCCATGATTAAGGAGGAAAATGTAGGTCAGATATTGTCTTGATCCCAAAATGACTGTGATAATCCTTTTCCAGCAGGGCTGGCCATACCGCTAGGCAGAATGAGGTTGATAGCTCAAGTAGTAAAATTGGGGGATAATAAAAGGTTGGTAATTGTTATTTATTAAATGAATTAATAACTACATTTTTAGTATCAGGGCTATATAGTAGAGGTCCTTGTAGCAATTACAAGTTGGAACAAAATATCCTGGATCATCCAATTGGAATTCTTGGAATTATTAGATGAAGATTTTCTATTAAACATGGGAATAAGACTTGTGAGATCACAAATGTAAGCTATAACCATCCGGCTTGAGTTATTTGCTTCAGTCCTCAGCTGCACAGAAATTGACAAAATTAGCTACTGATTGCTAAGTATATTACAAAATAGACATTTTAATAAATAAGGAAGAAATGGTTTGTTTATTTTTGTGGATAAAAACTGATTATAAATTGGAGATTTTAAGGCTGACTTCTTATTCATATTTGCAGAGTTGTCTATTTGTGTTTAGGAGTTACCATATATATATATCACATGAAGCTGATTCATGTTATTTTAATTAGAGGAAGATGATACCCTTTAGATTGGGAATATTATCCATATTTGCATTAAATACTCCCTCTAGGCTCTAGATACCATTATTCCTAGACTCAGAAGTTTGTTTTTTAAAAAATCTCTTCACTTTCAACAACAGAGTTGTTTTGAAAATTTACATAATTGTGTATGAGGAGGTAAACAAAGATTCTGAGCCCAAGGAAGCCAAGAGAAAAAAAAATTCAGCCCAATACATCAGTTTCTCAATTTCAATCTAGATCCTGCATATTTTTTTCTAATTAAAATGGATAAGGTACCTGTCAGGTTTCCGAAAGATGCCCTAATTAATTCATGAGCCTCAAGCCAAGTTTCAAAAGAAATCGTCATTTTGGCAATACTCCATTGCAGTCAGATCTGACCTCATTTTAATTATGGCTGAACTTTGCCCGTTTCTTCCGTCCCCTCAGTCTGTGTCATAAATCACATTCTCCAATGAGGTGCGTGCCTCACAAGCTTGCTGTAGTAATCTGAGATCCGACTCTAGCTGAAAGTATGCATGGAATGCGCTCCCCACCTTTCCTCACCATAGCAACTTTATGAGTTGACATTTGGCTCCCCTCACTTTCCGAAAGCGACCTGTGCGAAGCAAAAACAATTTGAGTACATTATCAAGCTGCAATAGACATTCAAAATAGGTCTCTTTAAAAAATGTTATGTGTTTCTGTCCTAGGAATATTTAGATTATTTTTTAAAAAATCAGAATGTATTAAGTGCTGCGGAAAAAGATGAGTAATCCTGTTTGCAAATAAAATTTGTTCCCATTTAATGTATTTATTTGTACTCACAATTATTTTAAAAAAATTCAGCCATGCCCCTTGGGATTAGAGATATGAATCGCAGGATCTGCTTGAGGAAATAGATATAAATCCTATAGGCATGTTCTATAAAAAGACACTGAAAGAGCATTATTCTCTGAACAGAACAAACTTGCTGAATGCCATCATAATGTACAGTATTCCCCACTAAATAGCATCAATCTAATAATTTCTTTTCTAACAGATTATGACAAAGAAGATGAGAATTCCATGGACAACAACCAGCAATGTCAGGCCATCGAGAAACATTATGTGGAAAAGAGAAGCAGGTCATCATCTTTTGTGTCATCGACAGATGATGAGCAGAAACCTTTGTTTGCTGAGATCATAGGCTACCCAGCTGGTCTAGGCAAGGCTGCAGTGTTGGATTTTGAGGAAATGGTGAATGCAACAGAAAGAATCCAAAGTGATCAACGAAGTCACTCCTGTAAAGGTAAACCCAACAAAGTCTTTTGCCAAAGGTATTTAGATTTAAGAAGTCACAGGACATGGTTAGAGCAGTCAGACTTTTAACCTTCTAATCAAACATTCCTTGAAAATAGCAATAGCACTTTGACTTATATATCACTTCACAGTGCTTTACAGCCTTCTCTAAGCGGTTTACAGAGTCAGCATATTTCCCACAACAGTTTGGGTCCTCATTTTACCCACCTCGGAAGGATGGAAGGCTGAGTCAACCTTGAGCCTGGTGAGATTTGAACTGCCAAATTGCAGGCAGCTGGCAGTCAGCAGAAATAGCCCGCAGTACTGCACTCTGACCACTGCACCACCATGGCTCATCTCAAAATAGCCCTTGAGATTAAGTTTTTCACGTTTTAGTAGTTAATTTCTTCCAGCCTTAGAGTATTTCAACAGATTCGATATTCTCTTCAATAGAGAATGGTCATCCTTAAGCTGACCATATAACTCCCAACAGCAAAGAGTTGGGGTTTTTAATCTCTTTGTTATATACAAAAGATGAACAGTGTAGTGGTCTAGTGGTGAAAATACTCACCTCCCAGTGAGAGTTCAATCCTAGTTGGTAGTTGATGTTTCTCTCCAAGGGCACAAAGAAAAAGCTGTGAACTCTGCATAGGCATAAGGAAAGGAATCCAGCCAGTAAATGCTCAGCTTCATCCAGTCAAAGGAATTATTTCAGAGGTGGGTTGCTGCTGGTTTGGCCCGGTTCAGGTGAAGCAGTAACTGCCCGGAGCACCACATGGCTCTTTTGGCCCACCCACCCACACCCTCTACCTATTTTTATGGCAAAAGGAAAATTGTGCACGTGGCACATCATGTGGCGCCTGCGCAAGCACCAATAATCAGCTGGTTGCTGCAGGGGCAGTGGATTGCGCACACACATGCAACACGAATCAGGCATGCGCACGAACAGAATATGCGCAATCAGTGAACTGGTAATGAAGGTAAGTGCAACCCACCACTGAGTTATTTACATCTACAAAATATTCAGATAATTGCCCAAAAGCTATAGAGCAGACAAAAAAAGAAAACTATCCTGCCTTAACAAATCCGCCATATAAAAAAAGCTTATTTGAACCAAGACATGATATTTAATATTCCGTATCCTTCCAAGATGGGTAAAATGAGGACCCAGATTGTTGGGGGCAATATGCTGACTCTTTATACCGCTTAGGGCTGTAAAGCCCTGTGAAGCTGTATATCAGTCTAAGTGCTAGTGCTGTTGCTATTCAAAGCCAGCTTTTCTATCATTGGATTGTAGCTGAACCACATGAGATAAGAGATCACAGGAAACCATCTGCCCATAAAGTGTAATTCAGGACAAAGTTTGGAACTTCCTATATCAGTGATGGCGAACCTGTGGCACGCAGAGCCATTTGTCAGGGCACGCGAGGCGCTGCCCTGTTAGCTGGCCAGCGCGCATGCGTGCACTGGCCAGCTAAGTTCACCTTTTTAAAAGCCATTTTTCGCCTTCCCCAGGCTCCAGAGGCTTTATAGGAGCCTGGGGAGGGCGAAAAGAGCCTCCCCCGCCCCCCAGAGTCCCTCCGGAGGCTTCAGGGTTTGCTCGGAGGCTGGTTTTAAGTCACTTCCAGTTTGCACGGAGGGTTGTTTTAAGCGTTCCGAAGGCTTCAGGGAAGCCTCCGGACGGTCCCTGAAGCCTCCGGAGGGCCTCCGGGGGGGCGGGGGAGGCTCTTTTCGCCCTCCCCAGGCTCCTATAAAGCCTCAGGAGGGCGAAAAAAGCATGTAAAAATGGGGGGAAGCGCGTTGCATTATGGGTGCGGCACGCCCGCACACGACCCCCCTGCGCTCCCCCCACTAGTGGCACGCAAGCCAAAAAAGGTTCGCCATCGCTGTCCTATATACTATGCAGTTACTCAGACATTACTGGTATTACACTGGGAGTTTTGTTCAAGAAACTAAGATTAGACTAATGAATGATCTGTTCACAGAAGTCTCATGTCTTGTTTCATTTGGTGCTGAGTCTTCGGTTTCTGAAATTAGCCTGTTCCTGTGAAGCCTGAAATCTTGATAGTTCTGACCCAAATTAATGACAGTTGTATTGCTCCACCTGTTGGGAAGGAATCATGCTACCATCCCGTTGTATAAACTAGATATTGTGTTGCTGTTGTTTTAAGAAATAGTAGAGTTGAGTCATAAGTAGTCATTGTGGGGGTTTGGGGGTTCACTCTGAATTAAGCAGGAGTTAGTCAAATATTGCAATTAAGGTTTCAGACACCATTCCAAATTTTAGTATGTAACAAACATTTACTACGTAAGATCAGCACTGAATAAATTTTGCCTCGCTATTAATCAGATATATAAATCATCTCCTAGCCATCTCACTAGGGCATTTTATTGCCAGAACTTTATGACTGTTGATTAGGAATAACTGAAATGCATGAAGATATGCAAAACGTCAAGAGTTCTGTCACTGGAATATTTCTACACATCACAATTGATATGTGTTTTGTTGATTTCTCTCCTATTTCCGCATAAGGAACTTCAGTTTTTATTCCCATATCTCTTCATCAAATATCAGGTTACATCAAACCTCTGCATTTTATGGCTCTCGGGTCACGTCCGGACCTTTGGCTATCTCTGTCCAGCCTGCATGGATTGCTTTTATTTTGAAGGCAACTGCTATTTCCCCCCCACACCCCAATTTTTGTGTGTCTGTGCTGCGCACCTTCACAGCCATATTGGTTCAGTCCTCCACAGCAGTCTCAGTTTCTCATGTGGTTCCTTGGGAAAATTAATTGCCCACCCCTGAGCTACAGAGAGAGAGAGAAAGCGCCAATAATGTCATTCATCTACCCACAAATTCCCATTGACTCAGAACTTTATAAATACAACTAATATATATTTGCAATTTGGAAGCTCACCTTTTCCCTTTTGGTTGCTAGAAATATATTTCGCAGCTATGGAAACGCTTTCCAAGGCAACCTAGCAAAACAATCTTCTCTGGGCTATATTTAGCTATTTTCAGGAGTGTTCTCACTGTGGTCACACACAAACCCAAATAAAATGTCCTTGTTCTTTGTTTGGGGCACTGAAGAAGTAATCATCCTTTCTCGTTCTTTTTCTATCTGCCTGCTTTTAATAATGTTCCATCTAACCAGCAGCCTTCTTCTTTGTTCTTGTTAACTGAATTAATTAACAAAATGTGGATGTTTTCTAAACGTACGGGTGTACAGTGTGTAACAATATATACGTGTGCTAGGAGATAGGATACCGATAGGTTTATCAGTTTTAGTGATTGTGAGGGGGAGGGAAAGCCTAAAGCAGGGGTGTCCAAACTTGGCAACTTTAAGACTTGTGGACTTCAACTCCCAGAATTCTGGGAGTTGAAGTCCACAAGTCTTAAAGTTGCCAAGTTTGGACACTCCTGGCCTAAAGATAATAATAATAATAATAATAATAATAATATTTAATGCTTCTAGACCGCCCCCTCTCCCGCAAGGGACTCGGGGCGGTGTACAGTTCATACAAAATATAACAGGATACAATAAAATTAAATTAAATATGTACAGTTGACAATTGACATGGAGGAGGTTAAAATGTAGTTAAAAGAACTGTACAAAGCAGATATAAAATAAATTCAAACCCCTAAAAACAAATACAGTAAATTAAAAAACCCCTAAAATAACCAGATATAATACATTTGCCAGGAGGGACAGTTGAATTATGCCAGGCCTGCCAGTCGGAACAGGTGGGTCTTCAGTTTTTGCCGGAAGGAGCGGAGGTCAGAAGTGGTTCTAATGTCGGGGGGGAGGTCATTCCAGAGGGTTGGGCCCATCACAGAGAAGGCCCTACTCCTCGGTGTCGCCCGCTGGCATTGCCTAGTGGACGGCACCAGGAGAAGTCCCTCCCTGTGTGAGCGTATTGGCCGCAGGGATGTATGTGGGAGGATGTGATCCCGCAAGTAACTAGGTCCCGTGCCATGGAGCGCTTTAAAGATGGTAATCAGCACCTTGAAACGCACCCGGAAAACCACAGGCAGCCAGTGCAGCTCGCGCAGGAGAGGTGTTACGTGGGAGTACCTCGTACTCCCCATCACAGCCCGCGCGGCTGCGTTCTGAACTAACTGCAGTCTCCGGGCGCGTCCCAAGGGCAGCCCCATGTAGAGAGCGTTGCAGTAATCCAGGCGGGACGTCACCAGCGCATGAGTGACCGTGCGTAGGGCATCCCGGTCCAGTAGGGGGCGCAATTGGCGCACCAGGCGAACCTGGTGGAACGCCCCCCTTGCCACGGCTGCCACATGGTCCTCCATTGACAGCCGGGCATCAAGGAGGACGCCCAAATTGCGCGCCCGTTCCACAGGGGGCAATTGTTCGTCCCCTATGGCCAGCGATGGGATCAGCTGGCTGAACCGAGGTGCCGGTAGCCACAGCCACTCAGTCTTGGAGGGGTTGAGTTTAAGTCTGTTGTCCCCCATCCAGACCCCGACAGCCTCCAAACACCGGGACATCACTTCGACAGCCTCGTTGGGGTGGTTTGGAGTTGAAATATACAGCTGAGTATCATCAGCGTAGAGGTGATACTCAACCCCAAAACCACGGATGATCTCACCCAGCGGCTTCACATATGTGTTGAACAGGAGAGGCGAGAGGACCGACCCCTGTGGCACTCCACAAGTGAGTGGCCTCAGGGTCGACCTCTGTCCCCCTGTCAACACACATTGCCTCCGGTCGGAGAGGTAGGAGCCAAACCACCGCAAAACGGTACCTCCGACTCCTATCCCCTCCAACCGGCGCAATAGGATACCATGGTCAATGGTATCAAAAGCCGCCGAGAGGTCTAATAGGACCAGGATAGAGGAACAACCTCTATCTCTGGCCCTCCAGAGATCATCAACCAACGCGACCAAGGCTGTCTCTGTGCTGTGCCCGGGTCGGAAGCCGGACTGGCGTGAGTCTAGATACTCGGATTCGTCAAGGTGTCGTGGAAACTGCTGCGCCACCACATTCTCTACAACCTTCGCTAGAAACGGAAGGTTGGAGACTGGACGATAATTAGCTAGCTCCATTGGGTCGAGTGAAGGCCTCTTAAGCAAGGGCCTCACCACCGCCTCTTTCAAGGCGGTTGGTAAGAATCCCTCACCCAATGAGGCATTCACCAGGCCCAGAAGCCAGCCCCGGGTCACCTCCCAAGATGCCAAGATATGATATCTCATTGTTAATATCCAATGTAAGGAGGAATATTGGCATTACAATGAAAATCTTCTCCTCACGAAGGGAAACCGTCTGCATTAATGTGAACTCGCCTGAACTCTCTGAACATTTCAGGGGCCTTTGAAGAAGAAAAAAAGCCTTCCAGAAAAATGAATCGGACCAGTGATCTCCTGCCATAGTTCCAGCTTTATTAGAAGAGCTGAGATGGTGCAGCGGTTAGAGTGCAGTATTGCCTGCTAGCTGCAATTTGGCAATTCAATTGCAGAGAATACTGAATCTGTTGAAATACTCTAAGGCTGGAAGAAATTAACTACTAAAATGTGATAAACTTAATCTCAAGGGCTATTTTGAGATGAGCCACGGTGGCGCAGTGGTCAGAGTGCAGTACTGCAGGGTATTTCTGCTGACTGCCGGCTGCCTGCAATTTGGCAGTTCAAATCTCACCAGGCTCAAGGTTGACTCAGCCTTCCATCCTTCCGAGGTGGGTAAAATGAGGATTCAAATTGTTGGAGGTAATATGCTGACTATTGCTACTATTATAGAAGCGCCTGCTTTTCATACGTGTGCCTAAGACTCTTCATAATTGCTTTTAAAAAGGTCTGAAAGGCCTGGTTGCTTACAATTACTTTACTTGGTTTAGAACAGTCCATGAAGCTAACTGGTTTTTTTTTAATAAAAAACATTTATTATTATTTTTAATTTTCAAAACAACACAACACATCCTTCTTTACATACTGTAAAAAGTGTTTTAACTCAGATATTTATACATTTTACCATCATCATACCTCCATTTTCATTTGACTATTATTGTTTAAACGTCCTTCATCATAAAATACATCAAGATTTAATACATAACCACATTCTGGCATTTCATTTACTATTTCTAAAATCGTCCAATAACACTGAATCCTTATGTCCTATTCTAGCTAAACATCCATAATATTTAATAACAAAGTTTTCTAATCCTCCTTTCCAAATCAGTTTACAATTTACATCCCGTTTCCTTATGTTGTACCCATACCTGTATATATGTTGTTATCATTATCCCTCCTTTATTTAACTATATCCTGCATCATAACATTTTCCTCCTAATAATCAAGACTTAACTGTATCTAACTTAGTTCTTTTTCATTAATCTTTATATATAATCCAAAAGGATTTCTAATCTTCCTTTCATGGGTACCATTCAATATTCATATCCAATTATTATTTATCATAACACTATACATTGTATACATTATTATCATTATCAATTTATTTAACTATATCTATTGTCACTAAATTTCACTAAGTTTAACTAGTTTTAAATTATACTCTTCCATCTATCAACCTGTATCTTTCCAGTAGCAAAACAGTCTCATATCTTCTGCCATTTGTGGTGTCAGTCCTCTAATTATCTCCTTAATGAACTTTGTATGGACTCCTCTTAGCAACTCCTTGCTTATAAAATCTCTCATGTAATTTTCCTTATCTTTGATTGTCGGTAGTGTTATCAATGATATTGCTAATGAAATTTCTCTCTTCAAATCCATGAATTCTTTTGTTTTTTCTTCTTCTGTATCTTGCCATCTGGGATAGATTTCCCCTCCATTTAATTCCTCTTTCAGTATTCCACTCTTTCAATTTTCAGAGACAAACCAATCACCATAAATATCAGCAATTTTAATTTCTTTATATTCATTTTCCTCTTCGATTTTTAGGATTTTAACCATCACTTTTTCCACTTGATAACTCCAACTTCTTCATCATATTTTGCTGTTAGATGCTCTAAGCCTTCCAACTTCTTCTCTATCCTCTCATATGTGTTTGATAATTTCTGTATTTCTGAGAATATCTTTTGCAGACTTAAAATTTCTTTCTGCTGTTGAAATTGTGTCATTATCTCCAGCTAACAAACACTGCTGCTCTAGCTTGGAAGGTTTTAACAAGATTAAGCATAGATTCACAATAACATTTTATTTTCACCTTTCTCTGGTTAAAGATATACTTCAAAGGGACATCTGTATGCTTTTCTTCTTATCACTCTCTATAAACAAGCAGAGAGACCCTGGAATGCCAAGCCAGGATAATCAGTGAGAAAAGTAAGAGTGTTTTGTTTCCAATACACAAACCACCAGCCTCCGAGTAGCAGTGTTATTGTTGCAATCTTCTTTGTTTCTTTTTGTATCTTTTTTGTATTTCAAGTTTAAAAAAAAGTTAGAACAACACCCAAAGTAATGAAAGATGAGAATTTTAGTCCATAGGTTACAAAGAATAATAAAAGGGGAAAAAATAGAAGAAGAAAACTTAATCCATTCGTTTAAAAAGGCTTGCATAAATTCCATCCATGAAGATAGCATTTCAAAAGTAACCCACTGTCCAAAACCATTCCAAATTTAATTCCGCCACTTTTTTCTTCTGTTCTCCAATTTAAATTAATTTTAAGTTTTTTATAGGCAGTCTCTTTTAAAACGGTAAAAATTCCTCACCAGCTGGAAACACTTTGTCTTTCCATATCTTTCCGTTTTGGAGCCGCCCCGACTTCATCAGCCTAATGGCTGGATTTTTGTCGCCGGCTTTAAGAACTTCTCTTGGATCGATCAGGGACTTTGCAATGTCCCTGAGATCAGCAAGAAATATTCTTCCTGTCCACCATCTCTGTGGGACGGTTTAGGTCTGTTTGGACCACCCAGCGGCAAAAGTATCGAAGGCGATCTCAGAGCATTGAGATTGCATGTCGTCTCGTCGTGACATTGGCTCGTCCTCAAGCTAACTGTTTTTTTGATGACATGACTTCTACTTCTTGACCATAGATGGCAGCAGAGAATTTTTGTACCTTTTGCTGCTATCTAGGAGTTATTCAGATATTTGCAGATCAGATAGGATCAACATCAGCTGATGTTAATCTTGTTGAGCATTTTTATTTCAGTCTTGTTTTTCATTTGTTTTCTGATGATACTTTTAAGGTGTGAAGAGAACAGAAGGAAAAGGCTCTGCACCTTGAGAGCTCAATGTGCAAATATTTATATAAAGAAACCAGCTTTCTTTTTAAAAAAATCTATAAATAAAGTGCTTTTACTGAATAAAAGCAAACACAACCCTAGGAAATTACAGTCTGTGGAAAGGAGTGTAACTAATAGCAATAGCACTTAGCACTTAGACTTCTATACCGCATCACATTGCTTTACAGCTCTCTCTAGGTGATTTACAGAGTCAGCATATTGCCCCCAACAATTTGGGTCCTCATTTTACCCACCTTGGAAGGATGGAAGGCTGAGTCAACCTTGAGCCTGGTGAGATTTGAACTGCCAAACTGCAGCTAGCGGTCAGCTGAAATAGTCTGCAGTACTGCACTCTAACCACCTGCCATACACCTAAAGAGTATGGTTGGATTTTGTTTGGGGAATTTCAAATTTTCCTTCCTTGTACTACTCCTTTTCTTTCCTGGAAATGAAAATAATGCAAAGGAATTAATTCAGAGCAAAAAAGATAAATAGAGAAAAGCTATTATTTTCCATCTGTTTCTTGAGGCTGAAAATTGCATTGTTGAGCAACTGCTGTTCATCGATCAATAACCTAGGAAGACAGATCAGTGAGTATCTGACTATTTTTTCCAGATTTCCCCCAATCAGCACACAGTGTGCCCTGCTTCCTGTTATTTCCATAGGTGCTTCTTCTGTAGTACTGTCACCCTACAAAGTAGACCAGACTAACAAACAAATACCATACAGGTCAAGACTACTTTTACTGTAATAAAATTTGGCAAGTCTGAATCTTCCCCCCTCCCTCACTTTATCTTCATCTGAACTAAGAAGGGGCTTGTCTGAGACGTTTTCCCAAATTAGTTTCTTGGAACCAGCTCAATTCCTGTTTATCTAATTATTGTCTTGGTCGCAATGATCGTCCTTCACAGCCATTCCTTATTCCAGGACTGTCAAACTCGCGCGCCCATGGGCCGGATGCATCAGACGCTGGCCACACTCATGCCCGGTTTAGTGAAGGCGGGAAAAGTTGTGATACGTCACGTGATGCCACTGTGATGATGCAAGTTTGACGCCGCTGCCTTATTCCCTTGACTTGCAAATGTATTCAAAAGTTCTAGTAGCAGCATTGCTCAATATTATATGGGTTTATCCTAAACTGTGGTTATTCAGGCACTCTCGGCTCAGGTGCTTTTAGCATCAGCTTCTTTTTGCAGGCCCCATAATACAGCAACACTGTAGGAGAATAATCTGATCCAGACCTCCAACTCAATTAGCCGCTAATATCTGGATATTTAATCCCAATCCAGTTCTTCTGGCTGTCGTTGTCTGTCATCCTTAATTAGCCCCAGCATCTCTATCGATAAACTTGCTCAGATTCACTGAGAATGCCTGATGCCCAGAGATCATGAGATAAAATTATTCTCCTGTAACTATAGTTCTTTGTATGGTAGCCACAATCCATCCGCCTTCCCCACATCAAATCCCCACCATGGCAAGGAATCTGATATGTTGTGAGAATCTCAAACCATTCAGAGGGAACAAGGCAGGATAATGAACCCAGGAGTATATGGATAAAGGATTGTGTTTTCCTTTTCAAAACTTGCTTTAGCTCTGCAAAATTCTAAGAGTGGCTTCTGCATGGGGGAAATTAGCCTTATGGGTGAGTGTGCTGGTGGCAAAGGAAAGACTACAGTAACAGATAAGCAACCTCTTCATATCGCATGGAATAGAACTATAAGAAACAGGCATAAAATAGGCTATCTGTGTTAGGCTAACCTTCACTCTCATTCACCATTTTGACTGGCAGATATCAGGGACAGGAGAACCTGGGAGGAAGAGCAGAGCAGAAGTCACCAAGAATCCTCCTGTCCATCCGCATTACCTCATGTCACCTGGGGGATCTCTGAAACAGAAAGTGAAATCAACTACGGCGAAGTGGAGCAGAGGCTAGATCTACTTCAAGAGCAACTCAGCAGGTAACTCAAGAGCATGAAGGAAAAAGCCAAGCTGGGTTTTCAATAGCTTTGATAGTGACAGCAATGTTGGCATTTCTCTTTTTTCAAACTAGATCCATTCCACTGAATAATATAACACTGTTATGTAGAGTCAAAATGGGCCTGTGGATGAAGATAGGAAACATTCTCTCGCGATTATCAGTAGATAATGTAGTTTTGCGCATACATCGTATTTGAACTGGGGACTTCTTTCTTTATAGTGTGAAAATTTTAGCTCTGTATCAGCACATACTGTGGTTTAACCTGGCTTGTCATGGGTAGAGTTTTCCCAGCAATCAATCTATTGTTCTCACTGCTACACACACACACACACACACACACACACACACACACTTGCTTATTTTTCTTGTAAAGCATCTTCCCAAACCATGATGTGTCTGGTTGGTATTACCTTCCTGAACGTTTTTATGGTGTGCTTTTTAGGTCTTCAGTACTCCATGGAATTCCTCTACTGTTCGGTAAGCTGTCGAAGATCTCCTTGGCGCTTTTTGTAACTCTTGATTTGTTTCCAGATCTATCAGCAAGGAGCAAAACTTGTGTCCTAGTTAAATTTTTCTCAGTTGAAGTCCCACTTTACCCACATTCTTTGGGAATAAAAAATAGCATATCCACAGTGATCTCACATATTAACTTCATCAAAACTAGGACAAAACTTGGACAGCTGAAGGAGCTTCTGAAAGATCCTGAATTAGAAAGTAAAGTTTAGTTCATTATTCTGAAGGATTCTTGACTGAGTTGAGGAAATATCCCAGAGCTGTACCATTTATAGAGGAATTAAATAAACATTTTTATGGAAAGTAAGAACAGTTCCATGCTTCAGTTGAATGGTTCGGTGATCTAACATTGTAGTGGAGATCTCTAATTGGACTGTGGTTTCAAATGTGGATGCTTTTACTTTTTTTAAAAAACATTTGAAGTAAAGGTTGTGGCAAATGCAGCTGGCGAAAGACAACAAAGCAGATTTTCCAAGTTAGCAGCAGTGCACTCAAAGACTTCTTAGGGGAAGTCGGGGAATACGTAAATCAAACTGTTACAAATGAATGAAATTAGAGCTGTTTTTTGCTACATCGGTTGACAGGGTTATTGAGGAAGAAACCCTATTGACCAGCATAAATTCATTCTTGGCAGTATAAAATGACAGCGAAACCAAGAGAGTAGAGCAACGTGATTGTGAGTGTACACCAATAACATCTGTTCAGTAGATTGTTTTTAAAAAATCCTTCAAAGAAAAAAAAGTCACAGGCATATCAGGAGAAGACAGAGTGGGAGGGAGTGGTTAGAAAATATTCCTGTCAACCAGAGGTGGTATTCAGTCAGTTCGGACTGGTTCGGCCAAACCAGTAGCGGAAATCATGGGTGGGCCTGCTCACCCATCCCGGCTCTATGCCGTGCTATTTAGGTATGTTTTTGAGCATACACGGAAGGCGCAAGAGAGAGCAAAGCTCATGCGTGGAAAACCGAGTGCATGTGTGGAAGTTGCACATGGACCCATGAAGTGAGCGAGAACCGGTGGTAACAAAGTGTGAAACCCACTGCTGCTGTCAACATAAATAAATTGTTCAGCCTGCCATTTTGCTGTTGTACCTGCCCCTCACTGGGATGTCCCTTTGAATGCTTACCAAGGAGAATTCAACTCTTGAGCCAAAAGATATCATAAATTTTTGTCAAGCAGTAACTTACGTGCAATCGGATCAGTCATGTTTTATTGATTATTAACACTATTGTTTCAATTGTTATTTTATTCTTGAAAGCTGCCCTGAGTGCCATGAAGCAGAAGAGCAGAATAGAACTTTAAGTGCATGCATTTACAATCAATTTATATGACACCCAATGTACACATTTGAGTATTAAAACCAACAGATTAAAAACAACACAAAAGAAAAGTAACATAACAAAGACTGACCCAAAGTCAAATCAAGCTTAAAACCACCATAGATGGGCTCGTCCAGCATGTGGCCCCTCTCTGGGGAAAAACCAAGGCCTTCAAGACCAATGGCCAATGGCCATGAGATCCAAGAGGGTGGACATGGCCTGAATCTCCTCTATAGAACAATCATGTGGTAGACCCAGGAGACATGTTCTTGTAGTAGTACCTGCCCACTGGAGTACTGTAGCAGGAATACTGCTGCAATAAGGGACAGGTACTCTATAAGACCCAGTCCTATACTGTACCATGAAGGGCTTTATATTCCCTAGATTAGATTTCTTTTCTATATAATTTCTACTTCCCATCGTCTCTCTTTGTCTAATGCAGGGGTGTCAAACTCGATTTCATTGAGGGCTGCATCAGGGTTGTGTTTGACCTAGGGGGACAGGGGTGTGTGGGTAGGCGTGGCCAGGATGGACGTGGTCAGTTCGACATCACTCGTGTCAGGGGCACCTGTGGTGGCCCAAGCACTCTGCCAGTGAAAACGGGCCCCTGAGCTCTGTTTCCAGCTGTGACAGCCTCCTGCAACCCTCTGCTAGCAAAAGTAGAGTCCGGGAGGGCCGCCTGCAGCCCTCCCAAGCTCCATTTTCACTGACAGAGGCACCATGGGACGGTTCTTCACTGCTTCCAGGGTGGCCTCATGGGCCAGATCTAAGCACCCCGCGGGGCGGATTCGGCCTGTGAGCCTTGAGTTTGACACCCCTGGTCTAATACATTACTCTAAGGCTGTGTTGGTTAAGGACCATGCATTTGGCATTATTCAAATCTGAATAACTTGTCTGAAATGGTTGCCTGGTCAAGCAGGGGGTTGGATTGGAAGACTTCCAAGGTCACTTCCAACTCTTATTGTTCTGCTAAATATTTCTGTTAAGTAAGATTAAGAGATGCTGAATGCTCATGTAGCCTAGTCCAATGTGTACTTACATCTGCTTCAGAGAATTCAGCACATACCTGTTTCATCCAATAGCATTATTGTTTTTTTTTTAAATGGCTATTATGGTTAAAATAATAATATGGAACAATCCCCAGAAAAGTATGAGGCATGATAAAATATGTTTATTCTCAGCTTACTACCAATTGCATGAGCATCTAGCATATTTTGTCTACGTTTCAAAGCATCCAAATCAAATTTACCTAAGAACTATACGAAAAACATTTGGAAACAATTTTTATAACCAATCTACATCTTTCTGGTAAATAAATACGGTAATGTTTTGCTGCTTTCTCAGCATAAGCAAAGTATCTGAAGTTATTTGGAACTCTTTTATGCAGTCAATTAATACAGAAGATAGCATTCTTTGAAACTGATTTAATTATAATTTATATTAATTGGCACAATTAATTGAAAGCTATAAATGCATAAATGCAGATTAGCATAACCATAAAGTTAATAAGCTAGCAATAAAAAATTAAACAGGAAAAAGAAAGGGAAAAAATGTGCCTGAGTAAAAAATCGTCCCGTATGCACACAAAAAAAGAAGTTGGTTGTATTAACTTAATTACACTTTGTTTAATTTGAGCTTCTACTGATTTATTAGAACAGGACATTCAAGCTCATGTAAACAGCTAATATCAGCTGCATTAACTATTTATTAAGAAAGTTATGCACTTGGAAACTAGAGATATTCTCTGCACAGCCTTTGTTGAGCTTCAGAAGTAGCTGTTTTGACCCAGCTGCCCAAACATGACCAACCTGAAGTTAACTCAAAGAATCCTTTATTAGGAGCATCAGCAGCCCCAGCAAAACATTTCTTTCTCACCACAGGCTAACAAGTCTATCTGGTAGGGAGATGAATAGTTGTCTGCCACATCTATTCATCTCCGCCCCCTGCCTTTTATCGCCAGAGCTAGGGTGGGGCTTCATAGCAGCGGTGGCTCTTCCATCCCAAGGATCGGCCCACAGATTTCCACTGCTCTCCTTTCCTTTGCCTTCTGCACATCTGCACATCAGGCACTGGACCCAGCTATTCTTCCTCTTCCTAATCAGCCACCTCCATACCTGGGTGCTGTTGACTCTCCATCTGAGGGCTGATGGATGGCCCAGGCTCCGCCTTCCATTACCTCATTCCTCTCAGAGCTCTCAGGTTGCCTTGATGTTTATCCTGACTCCCACGCGTCTTCCTCTGATTCAGCTGCTGGAGCGGCCGGCAGTAAGCTTTTCCAAGTAACACTTCCTTTTGTAATAGACTAATAATTATGATTTTGTCAATGCCAATGGTGGTCCAGAAATTTTGGGATTGCACCCAAGGCACCTTTTACTATTGGTACTACCGTTGCTTTCTTTTGCCATAGTCATTCTACTTCTATTTATAGGTCATTATATATTTTTTATTTTTCTCCATTTCTTTATCTTCTCTTCTGTTGTTTTCAGGTACTGCCCCATCCACTATCCAAACTTTTTTCTCTTTCCTTTCAACATTTATTAAATTCAGGATTTTATGTGGTAGGTGTTTATCTGTTCAAACTTTAATGTCCCAGAACACTTTAGCTCAGTGTTTCTCAAACTTGGCGACTTTAAGTCCTGTGGACTTCAACTCCCAGAATCCTGGGAGTTGAAGTCCACAGGACTTAAAGTCGCCAAGTTTGAGAAACACTGCTTTAGCTTCTTCGTTTTCCATTATTTTGTCTATGTTATGTCCTACCGGTTCTTGCTTGGAGACTGTTGGGAGTATACTCCTAGTGTTGGGTAGGCAACATATATCTATATACAATAACAAATGGCCGTTGTTGCTTTAAATGGGTGAATGTACTTATCAGCTGTAATTAACTTTACAATAAGAGGGAGTCAGGAGAGCTCACTCACTCTCTCTCTCTGCTTGTCCTATGTTCGATAACTACTTGCTCGCTTGATGACTGGAACGTGAACTGCGACTGTAAGCAATTGTTTGTTCTTTGAATTGTGTTTGGACATATATCTACTATCACTGCTTGTGAAGCACTTATTAGTAGTAAAGCTACTTGTTTTTTACTAGCAGTGTCTGAAACTCTATTCGTGTGCTTTTTTCTACTAGCAACGTTCTTTCTCTCTAGCTGTACATTCTGCTGTGCTATTTTCTGTCTCCCAACGGAGATATCCCTAACAGAGACAATTGATATTTGTTCTATTTGAAGGTGCCTTTTTTCGACAAGAACATAAAGATGTAAAATATTTTTCAATTGCCTCATTATTATGAAATGATTTCTAAATAAAATTGAATAATTTCAGAATATAGAAATCCATAATAGAAAATATAGAAACTTGATGACGGGATCAGGATTTTCCTGTCAAGCCATATTTTTCACACTATTTTTTCCCCGTGTATTGTCCTTAATATCATTGGAGAAAGCAATTATGTTGGCTAGAGTTAGTGGTAAAAGAAAATCAGGCCACCAAAGAACACGATAGCTGGACACCATCAAAGTTCACATCAGCCAGTGCATAGAAAAAAAGAAGAGAAAGAAAGATTTCAAGATCCGGCACCTAGAATCGCCAAGAGTTGGACATGACTTTAATGGATTAAATCATCATCATGTCCTTAATAAAATTAGGGAAACAAAATATCATAATATTTTTGTCCCCTGCACATGTGACTAAGCATGAATGTCGGCCATATTTTATTTCATTGTTTGTGGTGAACCTCCATGGTGGAACACTGAGGGGGCCTATTATCATATTTTTCGGACTATAAGACACACCGGAGTATAAGGCACACCAAGATTTTGAAGAGGAAAACAAGGAAAAACAATAGATTTTGGCCTCCACGCATCTGGTTTTTGCCCTCCTGCAGGCCTCCCAAATCCTCTGTATACCCCCATTTTTGCGAAAAATGGACCCGTTTTTGGCCTCCCAAACCTGCCACGCATCCCGTTGTTGCTGTCCTCAGCCCCCAGGAGCACCCTGCAGGCCTCCCAAACTCTCTGTGCACCCTACCTGTTTTTGGCTAAAATGGGACGCGGGGTGGGGTTTCAGGTGTATAAGATGCATCAACATTTCCACCCTCTTTTTTGGGAGTGGGAGTGCATCTTATACTCCAAAAAGTACGGTAGTTATAATCTTATAGGAGAGTCAATGCTTTCCAGCTTGAAACAAACTGTTTGGCCTTTCTCAAATTTCTTCCAGAATTCCTACAGTCAGTTTGTTCACCTGGCAAAAGTGAGATCTCAGAAACATTTTATCCTTAAGTATCTTTAGGGAATGCTGCATTCCTCTGGGCCACCTGGTCAAGATATTCTGTTCTCAGAATGTATAACATTAATAATAGTGCCCTTAATAGTCTTTCTATATTCTCTGCTCTTGAGAAGGACAGTCATCACATCTGTCTTGGCAACTGCCGACATGCCTCTCAGCGAAGGTGCAAAAATGTTCTTGGCCACACTCCAGGCAGGTAACCAACAAAGTCCTCCTGATAATCAAAGCATCCTGTAATCACCTGCTCCCAGTTCTAGTAATAGCATTACCCTAGCAATTATCTGGATATAAATTGTAGAGGAATGCCACAGGCTGCCAGCATCCATCTGACTGCAATGCCATCATGGCCCAAAGACTGAAAGCTACTATATAGAGACATCATTTTCTTACAACCATGGAAAAAGTTTTCCTTAGGGCAAAGATTGGCTGGAACGCAAAGTTCTGCAAAGAGCTGTACGTGGCTAATGCAGCCTCATCTTTGGAGTCTTTACACCTTAACACATTTCACTTTTTTTTTTGACCCAAGGGAACTTCTCAAAAGCAGATTATGATGGATATGCTCCCCCTCGCTCAAGTTTTAAACTCTTTTTCTGCTCCTGTTATTTGGATCCTGCCTCAAGACAAATCAGATTATTTCAATAAGATTTGTTACTGAGCAATGATAAAAACTGATCAGATCTGTGCTATTTAATCCAATGCCTTTTGCTTAAAGTCCAAGTAAGCAGTGGCCCTACCAGAATGTACAATTTAGAAAGAAGCTGCATGTGTTTTAATGTCAGAATAGATACGCAAGTAGCAAAGAGGGTATGTTAACATTGTAAGTCGGTATACAATTGCTCTCTGACGGCCCCAAAATGGAAAATTTGATGGTCTAAAACAGCCTTCAGAAGAATGCTGCTGTTTTTATTCATACATGGCATATTTACTAAGAAAAGAAAGTTGGCAGTATTCATTCTGAAAGTTTCTTCCACAATACCTCATCCTTAAAATTGGGTAAAAAGCTGTAGAGGTCTAGAGGTATGCTTTGAAATGAGGCGATCCTGGAAGATGACACCTTTTTTTTCAATAGGCCAACGATGCATTTCATTTTATCAAAAGAAACTTTGAAAAACTGAAGCTAGGTGGAACACAGAACCAAGTTGTTTACCAGGAATAAAATAAGGAGGCAAAAGCCATTTAATCCACGTCCATTTGTAAAGGGGGGTGGGGAGAATGTTTTGATGGTTTCAACTTCACATTGAATTGTGTTTGCAAATATTCTGGAAGTCTTCCTTTTTTCCAATGGCATGATGATTCCATAGGCATCTCTGGGAATGGGGGAAATGATGAAATGTATATGCCAACATTTCTGCAAGCTACATGAATTACAAATCTGTGTCCAGTGGGACCTAAGTACAGAAGGTCAGGAATTGGATCATGATACTGCAATTGAATGTTGTATCATTTTTTGCAATTGTGGTTTGTACCGAACACATATGGATATACCACTTTGATCCTAGTTGACTAGTTGGCAGTTGCTGTCATCAAAACATTGTACATAAACTAAAACTATTAGAAGATTTGATGCAATATAGACTTACCGGTAATTATATTTGTAATGAATGGCTGTCAAGGGAGGGGTAACAATGTGCTGTAGATGGAAGGGGTCTTGGTTTTCCCTACCATGCTCTTCAGCCCTACCTACTCCTAGTTTCTGGTTATACTTTCTGGCTGACATGATCCATGTTCCCGGAGGAAAAAATAGAATAGAATAACAGAGTTGGAAGGGATCTTGGAGGTCTTCTAGTCCAACCCACTGCCTAGGCAGAAAACCCTACCCCACTTCAGATGTTATCCAACATATTCTTTAAAACTGCCAATGTTGGAGCATTCACAACTTCTGGAGGCAAGCTGTTCCACTGATTAATTGTTCTAACTGTCAAGAAATTTCTCCTCAGTTCTAAGCTACTTCTCTCCTTGACTAGTTTCCACCCATTGCTTCTTGTCCTACCCTCAGGTGCTTTGGAGAATGGTTTGATTTCCTCTTCTTTGTAGCAATCCCTGAGATATTGGAACACTCCTACAGTGAGATATGCCCCCCCCTCATACAATGTCCTTTTTATCAAACTAGTTGTCAGGGTTCCAAATAACATCCAATGCGCCTACTTGGAAACCAAATCAATAACTGTCCAGATTATTCTATTCCCGCTGCTGTCTGGGAGCTCAATGATGTCCATTGTGATCTCTTCCCACGGTCAGCAAGGGCTGGCCACTTGTTGTAGTAGCCCAGGGGGCTTCCCCGGCTGTGTTTTCATTGTTGCGTAAGTCGCACAGCTTTTTACATAATCTTCCACCTTTGATTTCATCTTTGGCCACCAAAATTGATGCCTGGCGAGGTGGAGCGTTTTTAGGAATCCAAAGTGGCCTCCTAGTTTCGCATCATGGCTTCGCTGTAGAACTTCCAGCCTCAATCCCATGGGGACATACAGTTTAGACCCCTTCCAGGCTAAGCCATCTTTCATCATTAGGATATCCTTGTTATTGTTGAGCCACGGGTCTTCCGGGATCGCCAATTTCATCGCTGTCATCAGCTTATCCTGGCTTTGGGTGGTCACTTGGGCCGCCTTTTTGTGGGAGGAAGAAAGGATGGGGTGAACAGCCTCTTCCTTTTTACTGTTGTACTGCGGTTTTCTCGACAAAACATCCGTCACTATTTTTTTTTCTTGTTGGATACTTAGCGGTTTTGTCTCTGCTGCAGGTGCTGCAGGTTCTGGGCTCTTGGGTTCAATCGTCCCTGGTTGGCCCTTTGGCTCCACAAGTGGTAGCAGCCCAAATGTGATCATCAATTTTCTACCACCGTTTCCCCACTTTATCATAGACGTCCACTTGTCAAGCCATGCAAGCCCCAAGATAATTAATTCCTGCATTTTTGGACCCACAATGAATCTGAGGAGCTCATAGTGGCGGCCTACTTGTAACTTTACCAGTTCGGTCATTAGCATGGCTGGGGTCCCCCCAACTAGCGTTCCATCTACCTGCTCAACCTGAATGGGATGGGCTAGAGGTCTTGTGCGTATGCCTAGTGGCTTTACAATCGACATGCTGATTTAGCATCGGGTGCAGCTGGTTTCCACGATTGCTTCAACTTCCCCTTCTACTCCCGTTTCGGGTACTTGGAGTTTGGCTTGGATGGCAAAGGGACGGATGGGTGCACTCACCATCGGGTCGTCTACACTATTCTCTTCTGCCGAGGTTTCTCCATTGGTTGGGCTTTTCATCACCTTAGGTTGGGGATCAGCTTTCAGAGGTTGTTGACCCAGATGACTCTTTTCTGGTCGTTTCTGGGACCTTCTCTTTACTGCACTGGTGGTTGGTGCGTATGTTTGTGTGATTGGGGGTGGAGCCAAGCACTCTGACACTCTGTGGCCAGATTGACAGCAATGGTGGCATTTTATTGCCCCCTCCCTGAGGGAAGGAACCCAGTTGTATCTCTAAACTTAGGAACCGCCTTGACACGTTGTTCCGCTATCCATCCTTCAGCTTCCCCCTCATTCATCCCTTCTGCCATTGTCAAGAACATTTCTCTGTCAGAAGGTGGAGTAAGAGCCTGTTGGGGCATTGCAGGTGGGACTGGACTCGATGTCAATCCCTGGGTTGTCCCCTGCCCAATTATCTGACATGGTGCCATCTGCTGAGGGAAGGGAGATGCCCACTGGCATCTTTCCCATTCATGACCTGGGAAGAAAGCCCATCCCGGTGGTGCTTGATTCATAGGCTGCAGCCCAAACATCGGTGGCTGGCTAGGGAGACATGTGGCCCAAGCCCCTTTCTGCTGGCTGGATTGATTTCCCCATGTTGATGGGGGATCTGTCTGTGGCTCAGCTGTAGGATAATGGGTCATTTCACTTATCGCTGTGTGGAAGGAGTAAAAATCTCCACTCCAGTATGGTGCAGAGCCTTTGCTAGGGAAGGGGGGGGGGGTTCACTCACGTTTGGCTGCACAAGTTTGTCTGGGAGGTTCCAATCATCAGGTCGGCTACTGGGTGATTGCTTTTGTCCTCTCCAGTCATTTCAACCCCTTCTGGCTCTGACCGCATATCTTCAGAAGCCATAAATCTCTAGTTTTCCTCCTCCACAGATTCCTTTGCAACTTTGGAAGGTTTGCAGAGAAGCAATCCGTCATCTGCTTCTATTCCATGGGCTCTATCTTCATCTTCGTTGATATTTTATGCTGACCCGGGTCGGGTCAGTGATGGGAGTCAGCACCCCTCCCAGCACCCCGTGCAGGGGTAGCTGGTGAAATATTTTAAGGGAGATTCGAGGTAATGTCATGGTCCCAAATAACATCCAAAATTAAATCAGAGTCCAAGGCAAAGTATTGCTCAAAGTTTCAATTGTTAAGAGAGTCATGTTGGCACATCTGTGGAAACCCGAATCTGAGCTTCCTGAGTTTTCCCCACCCAGTTGAAAGTTCATGATCTTGCCCCACACCTACAAGTCCATTACATTGGTCCAATCTTCCACTGCCATGCTGGCAGTTCCACCCATCCAGTTCCAGTCAGGTGCAGAGTTGTAAAGGCAAAGGATGACCTTGGATTCTAGAAATAAATTTTATTTTGACATAATCACATTCTACTCCTTACTATTCCCCCTTCCAATTCCCCACTAAAGAAACAGCATAGTAGAATAGAATATTAGTGTGGCAAGCCAAAGATTCCCAAAAGGAACTGGCTGCAGGCCTGACACTAGACATACCCAGTTCCTGTAACTGTTCTTCATATGTTTTAGCCTCCAATCCCCTAAGCATCTTCGTTGCTCTTCTCTGCACTCTTTCTAGAGTCTCAACATCATTTTTTACATCATGATGACCAAAACTGAATGCAGCATTCCAAGTGTGGCCTTACCAAGGCATTATAAGGTGGTATTAACACTTCACGTGATCTTGATTCTGTCCCTCTGTTTATGCAGCCTAAAACTGTGTTGGAGATGTCCTTGTTATGCTCTTTCTTCTTGACACTACATTGTGATAGAGAGAGGATTCTCACAGCCAAAGCAACTTATCATAAACTGCGCACAATGGTGGTGGTGAGGATAGTAATAGTAATATTAATAAGAAGAATAAAAGCAAACAAACACAGCAGCATCATGTCCTGGCCATAATTGTTTTAAGGTGTGTGGCCTCTGAACAACAGCCTTTTCCCTTGTAAGAAGTAAAGCATCATTTTAAAAGTCAATTCTACTGAATTTAAGGAAAAAGAAAACTTCCTTTTAGCTTATCAAAACACCAAACATGTGGATGATATGAGGCATTTAGCACTAATAAAAGTATAAATAGCATCTGAAACAACAATCTTAAATAGAATGATATGGGAAGAGATGTGGGGTTTCAAGTAACATAGATAGATAGGATAAAATACATAAGATGGAAGTTTTCTGAAAGACAATCTCTTTCTGATAGAAAAATCAGAGGTAATTACCATGAGATAGTCACAGACTGTTTCCAAACAGCAGACTAGCATACCTAAAAATAATGTAATCTGAACATAGATCTTAGCCTGAAAACCTCACTTTACTTCTGAAAGGAGGGATTTCCTCTAATCTCACTTCTCCAACAAACAGATGATTAATCCTTGATTCATATAGGCTGCAAACTTTGCTTGAAGCTTTAGGAGCACCTCTTAACTCCAGTTGATTCCCTGGAGATTTGTGGGACAAGATTCCGGGTCTTTTCTTTCAGCCTGCCCAGATGGCTCCTTTCGTCTCTGTGTTAACTACAAAAATCTTAATAGTGTGTGCGTGGAAAATGTATACCCCTTCCCTCTGATGAAGGATATGTTGGCCCAATTGGGTAAAGGGAAGATCTTCACAAAATTGGACCTAAGAGAGGCCTACTACAGAGTCAGAATCAAAGAGGGAGATGAATGGAAAACTGCTTTCAACTTCCCACTCGGGTGTTTTCAATTCAGAGTACTCATTTGGCCTACAGGGGGCACCAGCTGTTTCATGCAATTAATAAATGAAGTTTTACATGAACACCTATACAAGGGCATGTTGGTCTACCTTGACGACATCCTTATCTACACAGAAACATGTGATGAACACGTGACTTTAGTACAATCAGTACTCAAGAAACTCCAGACCGCAGAACTTTATACCAAATTGTCTAAATGTGAATTTCATCAATAGAAAATTGATTACTTGGGCTACCACATCTTCCACAATGGCATTGAGATGGACCCAGAGAAAGTCCAGGCTGTAACTGAATGGGCACCTCCTCGTACCCGCAAACAATTACGAAGTTTTTGGGGATTTGCAAATTTTTATTGTCAATTTATCCCCTTGTTTGCCAGCATTGCTCTGCCCATTACAAATCTCCTAAAGTCAAAAGGGGAGGCCAAGCCTAGACCGGGTAAGCCTTTGAATTGGACTATGGAGTGTCAAGCCGCTTTCGAGAAATTAAAGTGACTCTTTGCAGCTGAATCCATTTTGAAACACCCAGATATGGAGGCACCATTTATCGTTCAAGCTGATGCCAATGATGTGGCGGTGGGGGCAGTATTACTTCAAACACACACTGATGGAAAATTGCAGCCATGTGCTTACACCTCTCGCAAACTGACAAGAGGCTGAGAGATGATGGGCTATATGGGAAAAGGAAGCTTTTGTGGTCAGATGGGCTTTGATGACCTGGCGACATTTCCTAGAAGGGGCGAAACACCCTTTTGAAGTATGGACTGATCATAAAAATTTGGAAGCATTGAAGACCCCACGTAAGCTATCTCCTAAACATGTTGGGTGCAACATTTCAACCTTTTCAACTTTACCCTCAAGTACATTTGGGGCGGGGGGGAGAACTTCATGCCTGATACTTTGTCTAGGCTTCCCCAATACAACAGCTCTAAGCTGAGCATAGTTCACCCAGTCATCCCAGCACTTAGGGGAACCTGTTTGGCAAACCTGGGCAAATCCGTTTAAGGGGTGATTTTGATATTGATATGCAATCAACACCAGTTTTTCTGTTCAAGCCTGGAATTCTGTACTGCCCATCTAGTACAGTTTGTTTCAAGACAATTTGATATAGACTTTCAGGTTCAGTGGAGGGGAAATAATATACATGATAACTATTAGAAGAGAAAAAACACTTTTAACCTTTGTACTAATCATTATGGAAAATGGTGTTCAAGTTTATTTTTCACTTTTCAGTGTTAGGATCATTATTAACAAGAAGAGCAATGTCCTCTTTTTTGGCCAATATATTAGCTTTTTATCCTGGGAAAATTATTCATCTGACCCAATAGTGGCAGTCCAAATTTTAGGTAAACAGTTAATATTGTGTGCCCTAAGTACTTTTTTTTCATTCATTCACTCCCCGAGGAAACCAGTGTTCTAGCTAGCAACATTCCAAGAAATAGCAGGAAAACATCATCCACTTATCCCATCTACTAGGGTTTCCATTAGATAGTAATGATAATTGTCTGCTGTAATTCTTCCTTTTTAGATGGCATAGAATTAGTATGTGACCCCAAAACTATCAGGATGGTTATTATCTAGAGTACATCAGAGGTGGTATTCAGCCAGTTCTGACAGGTTCTGGAGAACCGGTAGCAGAAATTTTGAGTAGTTCGGAGAACCGACAAATAAGCTGGCCCCGCCCCTGCTGCCTCACAGCTGATCTTCCTTGAACAGGAGAACGGAGCTGGAAAGCAGGTTAATGGGGTGGGGAGGGAATGGGGATTTTGCAGTAAACTTCCCCCAGGAGCGGGGTGGAAATTGGGATTTTGTAGTATCCTTTCCCTGCCATGCCCACAAAGCCACACCACGTCCACAAAGCCATGCCCACAGAACCGGTAGTAAAAAAAATTGAACCCCACCACTGCAGTACATCAACATATAAATGAATTCCCTTATTAAAAATATTGTTTATTAAGTATAACAATGTTTTTAAATATCTGTTCTGCTTTCAAACTGTGTGAGATTCTCCATTTGCTTGCGTTTTATAGGTCTGTTTATATATACGTCCCCCAGATTTCAATGGAAGTTTCTCCTATGAGTGTATAAAGGTGGTATCCAAACATTGTTCTCAAACTTTTCTGTTTGGATCCAAAAGTCAAGATGCTGGTTGCAACCACACAATTGAACCTTCAGCCTTCAGTCAGGAGGTTGTGAATTCTATCTCAACTTTTTATTTTATCCACCCACCCTTTCTTGAATAGATTTACTCTGTCATTGTAATAACTGCCTTTAGCTACTGTTCTTGAAATTCTGAGAAGTGGATTTCATCTGCTTAAATGTTTAGGAATCAGAAGTAGAGTTTGAGGCTGCTTTGGCTGCATAATTTAAGCCACTGTCCAAGACCTCTGTTTCACAACTAGAATTCTTGGACTAGTTGCCATTTTGTGTTAATATAGAAAGGGCATTTAAATGGGTTTAGAGAGAGAGAATTCTTTCATCATTAAAGTGATGTGCAGGTGAGTCAGTTGTTTGGGGGGGGGATGTTGGAAGCTTTAAAAAATTGTATAATCCTTCAGGACAGATAAGATGGTTGATCCTACTGCAATGCAATTAGATTGCAAAATAAAATTAAACCTTATCTGCTTAAATTCATGAAGTAATTTTTGAATCTAAATGTCGATTCAAAAGCACTGAGTTGCTGGGACATTTATAATATTTAACTTAATAGGCAACCATGCCATTAGGGAAAACTGTTATCAGCCGAAAGAAATAAATTACTTGCTCTAAAAACCTTGGTTAAAACTCATCACTGGTCTGTGAGGAAAAAAATATATTCTAAATTCCATGCACACTGTCAAAACAAATCTGAAATGGTCCAATAGAGCAAGATGTTGTAATAACATTCCAATAATTAGAAAAATCCCCACTCATTACTGTAGATTAGACAGAAAAGGTTCATTTTAAAACTATTTGTACCATTTTATTCGCTACAACAAATTCTAACAAGTAAAAAAATGTAATAACATTGAAAAATCACTAGAAAAAATAGGTCTGTTTTAAACAGGGGGGGGGGGAATCAGAGCCTCCCTTAGGAAGGAATAACAATTATCTAATTGAATTCAGACATGGGCCATCCAGATTAGTCCCTCCAGATTTGTTTGTGCATGGAACATTTTGCACACATGAATACTATCAAACTCTAAATAAAGAAACTTTGATTTATTGTTGAACCCCTCCCAATCTTCTCTGGAGATTGGGTGAGGCTACCAGCATAGGGTTGCAGTAAAAAGATACATCTCATGGTCATCCAGATGTTTGCTACCAAAAATATTAGTCCTAAAATTGGGAGATGCTTGAGCAGGGGTGTCAAACTGGATGCGTCATGTGAAGGCCACACCCATCCCAGCTCAGTGAAGGAGGGAAATATCACGATACGTCATGTGACAGCAACACGACGCCACAAGTTTGTCACCCGTGTTCTAGAGAAAAAGGTGCAGGTGGGGGGAGAGGGAAATAAATTCCTATTCTGCCTGCAGACATGATTCAGATTTCTTTGTAACTAAAATGACTGGTTTGGTATCAATTGAATAATAGAACTACAGGTAGTCCTCGACTTACAACAGTTCCTTTAGTGACTGCTCAAAGTTACAATGTCACTGAAAAATATGACTTATGACTGTTTTCTGCAGTTACAACCTTTGTAGCATCCCCATCAGTGGTGGGTTGCAGGCGGTATGCCCCAGTACTGGCGTATCGGAGCCTGCCTGGTGCACTGATACCGTTCTCACCTGCCCACCTGAGCTCCTTACCTGTCTTTTAAGGCTTCCACGTTTCCGTGCACGCACATGGCGCGTACAGCGCCTGTGAGACGCTCCACTGAGCAGCCGGAGGTTCACGGGGGCGGTAAGACACATGCGTGTGCTGAGCGCATCCATGTAGATGCCGCTGGGCCCGTTCGAACTGGTACGATCCAGATCAGTGGTGGGATCCAGAATCCACCACCGATCCCCATGATCAAATTTCAGAGGCTTAGAAATGGACTCACATTAATTGCAGTGTCCTAAAAGGGTCATGTGATCCCATTTGGAGAACTTCTGACAAGCAAAGTCCAAGGGGGAAGCCAGATTCACTTAACAACTGGGTTACTAACATATCAACTGCAGTGATTCACTTAACAACAGTGTCCAGAAAAGTTGTAAAACAGGGCAAAACTCACGTAACAAACGTCTCACTTCACAACAGAAATGTGGGGTTCGGTTACAGTCATAAGTAAGGGACTACCTGTATTATACATGCCTATAGATTTTCAAACATGAACCGAGCAGTTTAGTTACTAAAGACAGACCTCTCAACAGAGGAAGAAAATCATACTTGCTTCCCCAAATTCAAAAAGGGTCCCAGAGGGATCTTAAAAGGGCAGCCTTTGGCACTGCCCTTTACCGTTGCTCCAGCGGTATTTCCAGGATCATACCCCGTAAACCACCAGAATAAATTCTGCACCAAGACCAAAAAATGACTTGCCGGCAGGCAGAGCTGCATCTAATTGGAAATTGGCTTTTATTCAGGCCTGTAACCTTTTTCAAAAAAAAAATCATCATCATCATCTCCCCGGTATTCCACTACTGTCATCACTTTTGTCCTGACAAATGGGCAATTTAATCCTGAATTGACAAATTCAGTCCATATTAGATACTAAGTGCTCCTGGGCATGTTCTCTCTACATTTTAACAAGCAATTTGAAGCCAATATAAGGGCAAGCCACTTTTCTTGCAGTCTATGAGCCAATAAAGCCTGAATAGCAATGGCCTAATTTCCAGGAAAAAATAAAATACCGCATTAAAACATATGTTACAGCAGTTACAGCAGGTAACACAATGCATGCAGATATCCCAGCTTTCCATTGATTGATAATTTTTACATAGGCTTCCAGTAATCATTAACAGGGGCTCAACTCAAGATTTATGGCCGTCCTACTCGTGCCAACAAGGAGGGTCTACTTCAGATCCCATCAGTCAAAGAATCTGGATCCATCTGTCGGGATCCAGATGAAGAACCTTCTTTAGGTGGCCTTGGTTCCATCTAATAATCCCAGGAATTAGCAATCCCAACCCTTTGAGAAGAGGAAATTTGCTTTCATCAAACACTCTTTTCTTAGACTCAGCCCTCCATCAAAAAAACAGCAACTACTGCAGATGACGATACTGACTTAGGAAAAGACCTGTGATAAAGTTTACCGTATTTTTCGGAGTATAAGACATGCCTTTCCCCCCCTAAAAGAGGGTGAAAATCTGGGGGTGTCTTATACACTGAATGTAACCCGGCCCACCCACTAGCTCCCACCCTTTGGCCTCTGCCTCCCAGCAATTTACCTCCTTGCAGCAAGTGGAGAAAATGGGGCTTGCGGAGGCAGCAATAGGCTATGGCAATCCCTGCAGCCTGAAACAGCTGATGATAGGGAGACCCATGCTGAAATTGAAAGTGAAACTTGCTGTTTGCTGGCAAGAGGCAAATTGCTGGGAGGCAGAGGCAGATATTTTTTCTTGTGCTAATCAGGTTGTTTGCTGTTTGCTGCAAGGAGGTAAGTCAATAACTATAAATGCCTATAGAATAATGGACTTATTTTTTAAAGACTGCTTTATTATTGTTCTAGACAACTTAACAAAATGAAGCAGCTTTTTAAAATAAATGCTTGCTCTGAAGAGACCCAGTACTATTGTATCTCCTTTTAAATAGCAGAGAATAACTATGCTTCCAGAAAACCACATCAATTTTAACAGCATCTGTACAAGTATAGTCTAAAATGTAACACAGAAAACAGTGTATATCGTCTGTACTGTTTGCTGTTTGTTGCAAGGAGGCAAATTGCTGGGAGGCAGAAGCAGATTTTTTCCCCTTGTTTTCCTCCCCAAAACCTAGGTGTGTCTTATACTTCGGAGTGTCTTATACACCGAAAAATACAATAATTTATAGGTAGTCCTTGGTTAACGACCATCCTGTTTAACAGCTGTTAAGGGTCACACTGCAAAGGTAGGCTTAGCACCGATTCTTCTACACACAAGTTGTACTTATCCCAGCAGTCATGTGATTGCAATTTGACAACCAATACACGCAGGCAATGATTGCTCCTACAGTCTCACGGTTGCCTTGTGTGGCTTCCAACAAGCAAAATTAAAGGAGAAGTCAGCAGGAAGTCACACGTTGGAGTCACGTGACATGTTTTATGACCATGGATAATTCACTTAGCGAACACAGTAGAGCTGACATCATAAGCTCTGACATCAGAGCCGTGGTGACACAGTGGCTAGAATGCAGTACTGCAGGCTACTTCCGGCTGACTGCAGTTTGGTAGTTTGATTCTCACCCACTCAAGGTTGACTCAGCCTTCCATCCTTCCAAGGTCAGTAAAATGACCCAGATTGTTGAGGGCAACAGGCTGACTCTGCAAACCGCTTAGAGAAGGCTCTGAAGCACTATATAAGTCTAAATTCTATTGCTATTTCCATAAGTTGGGCACGCTCACATGATCATGTGGTTTTTATTTAACGGCCATGTCATTTAGCAATGGAATTGCCAATCCCAACGGCAGTTGTTCATTGAAGACCACCTGTATAGATAAAAAGAATTTGCATCTTTGAAATAGATCAGAATCAATAGCTGGTAGAACTTCATAATCTGCATTTTGGAATCCCACCCACCAGTTAGAAGACATTTGGGAGAGGAAACCATTGCTCTGGGGCCCCAGGTTACAATTTGTCGAAGATTTCTGATTTTCCCAGTGAAACTGTCTTAACACAGGCAATGCCTCACAGGAATCTCATGCCAGAGAGCAGCTGCGATCCAAGTTGATGGCTGGTGTGATAAATTGCAAGGCTCAGTTACAGAGGCAATTTCCTAAACTCAGAATGAAAATTCAAAGCGTGTTCTTCATGTCATGTCAGGGAATTCGCCAGCAATGGTTTTTGTCTTGTTATCCCACAGGTCCCGTAGAGGTGAGGCTAGGGGGATAGGAGAAAAGCAAGCATGATAAGCCCAAATAAATAGCTCGTCTCTGTTCTTCTCCCACTGCTACATCCCAGTGGTTACTTAAGGGAAGCAATTTTTCACATATCAACTGTAATCAGATCAAACGCTGGTACTTAACGGAAAGCTGCACAGTTTAGCATGTTTCCTTGAAAACCAACCTTAGGGGAAATGTATTTAGGAGAATTTCTTTTTCGGAAATCCATAAAGCTTCCATTTTTTTTCACTCTGCCAAAAAATGTATGGTTAGAGTTTCTTCCCAATCACTATCATTATTTCTGATGCCAATTTAGTTTTACTGTTGCTAAAAAGCTCCCGGCGAGAAGTTGAAGCATCAATTCCAATCCCTTTTTTTCCCCCAGCTTATTTTTAGAAAACCCGTCCCTATCATTTTCTGATTCTTCTTAGTGAGCTTAATGAGCTAAGTCATGCAATGCCGATATCACAAGAGCTACTTTGGGCGGCTGTAATTTTAAAAATACTATTCCGTGAGTCTTTCTTAACCTTTCAAGCGCTACATGAAATCTTTATGGTAGCTAATTTGTAGGGCTGACTTTGCTATGAGCTTTTGTTTCACACGTCTTTATGTCCCCCATTAAAAAATGAGCTTTCTCTTTTTTCTTCTTCTATCAGGGGTGTCAAACTGATGACATCACGCGCAGGCCACCCCCACCCCAGCTCCATGAAGGGGAAAAGCGTCATGATATGTCAGCATGACAGCAACGTGATGCAGCGAGTTTGACACCCATGTTCTAAATACTGCTAGGTCGTGGATTCAAATTATGTGAATTTCTTAATTGTTTTGCAGTATTGCAGGCTAATTCTGCCGACTGCCAACAGTTCGATTCTCACCGGCTCAAGGTTGATTCAGTCTTCCATCCTTCTGAAGTCGGTAAAAGGAGGACCCAGATTGTTGGGGGCAAGATGCTGACTCTGTAAACTGTTTAGAGAGGATTGTCAAGCACTGTGAAGCAGTATATAAGTCTAAACACTATTGCTATCAGTCCCAATAGGACAAAAACAGTCCCATAGTGCCTCTAGTGGTCAGTGAAAATGAAACCACTACACATTATATAAGCTGTGTAAAAATGGAGAAACTCTGTCCTGCCACTAAGAAGGGGAAAGTCACGTGAAACGCTGTTCAAAGGGGCATGATCTAATGCATACCATCTAATTGCGCTCTGCTCTGAGAGCTTGAGGGAAGATGGAGTGTATATATATTCTGATAGACTGGTTATTTCCTGCTATTTTCCAGGCTTGAATCCCAAATGACAGCCGACATTCAAACCATCTTACAGCTGTTGCAGAGACAGTCAGCCCTCATCCCACCTGCTTATAGCATGGTGATGGCAAGTGCAGATTACCAGAAGCCAGCTGTCCGGCTATTGCGACGTCTTCATCCCATCGCATCAATTAAAACAGATCGAAGCTTCAGTCCTTCACAGGTAAGGCATTTCCGAAGGGACAGGTTTACATCATTTACAGCTTTATCCTCTTGTGGGAAACAAAATGTTCTTCATAGAAATCCGTATGGGAAAAGCAGCACAAGTGGATTAGACCAGATGCTGTAGGACAGAGGTGTCAAACTCAAGGACCAATAGGACAGATCCGGCCTGTGAGGTGCTTAGATCTGGCCTGTGTGCCATCCTGGAAGCAGCAAAGGACCAGCCCACGGTGCCTCTGCCAGCAAAAATGGCTTGGGAGGGCCACTAAGCCACATTGGCCTCCTGCAACCTTCTGCTAGTGAAAATGGAGCTCAGGGAGGCCCCGCGCAACCCACCCATGCTCTGTTTTCAGCCGCGACGACTTCCTGGAGCCCCCTGCCAATGAAAACAGACCTCGAGGAAGCCGCACGCAGAGGCCTCCCTGGGCTTCATTTTCGCTGGCAGAGGGCTTCAGGAGGCCATCGCAGAGAAAACAGATCTTTGATGAGTGACAACGAGCAGACCATGTCCACCCTGGCCACACCCTCCCAGCCCCCCTGAGGTCAAACACAACCTTGATGCAGCCCTCAATGAAATTGAGTTTGACACCCCAGCTGTATGAGATGATCAGGCTGAGCTCAAGGGAGGGATGAAGCATGCCATCAGTCCGGAGTCCCTTTGTGCCCATGAGAGAGCTAAGTCCAGCCCATCTTGAATTCCTTCTATTCCTAACTCCCGCTAATTTCCATTGACTGTTAATAGTTCAGATTCTTGTACAACGCTTAAACTCACAATACATCTTTATAGACATCTGAACTGCCTGAATATCCTGATTTCCCTGAGCTTGACAGGAGCTTGTTTCCTGGATTGGCAAATTCATTCAGGAGGTGGACTAGCTGGACTTGAAGCAGAGGTGAAATTCAGGATGTTCTGACAGGTTCTGGAGAACCTGTAGCGGAAATTTTGAGTAGTTTGGAGAACCGGCAAATACCACATCTAGCTGGCCCCAGAGTAGGGTGAGAATGGAGATTTTGCAGTATCCTTCCCCTGCCACGCCCACCAAGCCATGCCCACAGAACTGGTAGTAAAAAAATTGAATTTCACCACTGACTTGAAGGCAAGAGTCATTCCTTGGTTGTAAAAGAAATAGAGCCAAATAAAGGCTACTTTGATAAGCAGACTTCGAGGAGCCTTTTCATCCATGCAGTTGTTTGAATTCATTGAATTGTCTGAATTCCTTCATTGGCCATTGAAGGCTGAACTCAGGGAGGCCTCCTTCCTGTCTCTCTGCTTTGCTCGCCTGCATGTGATCTGGGAGAAGAAGTTCTTCCTTCAACTACAAAAGTGGCATCTGCATTCCAAAAGCTGCAGAGGGGAAGAAATCCACCTAAATGTCTTAAGTATTACAGGTAGCATAGTCTTTGACTTATAGCAGTTCACTTAGTGACTGTTCAAAGTTACAACATCACTGAAAAAAGCGACACAAATGTTTTTCACACAACCATTGCACCATTCCCGCATGGTCATGTGATCAAAATTCAGATGCTTGGCACTTGACTCATATTTATGACGGTTGACATGTACATGATCACCTTTTGCAACCTTCTGACAAAGTAAGTGGGGGGAAGTCAGATTCACTTAGCACCCGCGTTGCTAAATTAAGATTTGCAGTGATTCACTTAGTAACTATGTCAAGAAAGGTCATAAAATGGGGCAAAATTCACTTAACAACTGTTTCACTTAGTGACATAAATTTTGGGCTCGATTGTGGATGTAGGTTACGGACTACCTGTATTTGGATTGCATTGATATGTATCTGTTACTCAGAAGCATAGCGGATTGCTTAATAGCAATAGCACTTAGACATCTACTGCTTCACAGTAGCCAACACTCCAGAAGATCTCCAGAAAGATCTTGACAAATTTAAACATTCGGTGCTATCTAATAAAATGAAATTCAATGGTGAAAAGAGTAAGGTTCCACATTTAGGCAAGAAAAACGAAATGCTCAGGTACAGTATAGGTGGTACCTTCCTCAATAGTAGTAACTGTGAGAGGAATCTTGGAGTCCTAGTGGACAACCATTTAAATATGAGCCAGCAGTGTGCAGCAGCTGCCAAAAAAGCCAACACAGTTCTAGGCTGCATCAACAGAGGGATAGAATCAAGATCACGTGAAGTGTTAATACTACTTTATAATGCCTTGGTAAGGCCACACTTGGCAGTTAGAACAATTCACCAGTGGAACAACTTGCCTCCAGAAGTTGTGAATGCTCCAACACTGGAAGTCTTTAAGAAAATGTTGGATAACCATTTGTCTTAACTGGTGTAGGGTTTCCTGCCTAAGCAGGGGGTTGGACTAGAAGACCTCCAAGGTCCCTTCCAACTCTGTTATTCTATTCTATTCTATTCTATTCTATTGCCTTCTAACCATTGGGCCACCATGGGTCTTATAGATGAAGCACCTTTATTAAGCCCGGCTTCTGATTTCAGCACTGCTGATTTTTAAACAAATTCTCCAGTAGTGTAAACTCATTAAAAAAAAAACAAAGCAACCCACAAATGTTCTGCGTTGCTTTTTAATGCCAATAAACACTACGGAGCCATGTTTTTGTTGTTGTGTCTTCTCAGGGTCCCAAATTCTTGGATCTTGACAAATTGAAAGAGAAATCCAAAGAATCCCTCTCAAGTGGAGGGCATCTTCACCTGGCCTCGGAAGACAACCTGGCTTCCCTTTTGGATCAGGAGCACGACCTCCCTGTAGAGCCAGCCCCATCGCTCCGTAAGACCTACCTCCACCCAAATAGGCACCCATCCTTGCCCGAATCTCCCCTAAGCACGACAGGAATGTTGGGTCTCCATAGGCATGTCTCTGATCCTGGTCTTCCTGGGAAATGACCCTTTTGCATTATTACATCACCTAAAAAAAATGTAAGTGCTTTTAACGTCTGGTTTTTTTTTCCTTTTTCCTTTCTTCCTTTCCTATTATTTTTTCTATCAAAATCTCAATACTTGACTCAGGGGCTACAAGGATATACCATTATATGCAAAAGTACTGTATATTTTCCTATCTTTGAAGCTTGTAAGGAAAGTTGATCAGTAACAATGTAAATATATAAATATATAGATATATACATATATAAACAAACAAACAAAAACGGTATGTTGCAAATATAAAACTGCCAGCATTCTCGAGGCACCTTCTATTTTTTAATTTTTTAAAAAGCACCTTGCATGCTTGGAAATGATCATGGTTCTGTTGCATGGAGGTTCCTGTTTACTGTTTTCAATTAAAAAACTATTTTATTGCGGACACGCCTTCAAAAAAAAAAAAGATGAGAATGACCCAAAAACAAAAACCACTTGCTTTTCTTGAACGACTTTACCTTCCAACAATTTTCTCTTCTAGTTTTATTGTATTTAAATTTATTTTTTTGGAAAGCACTACAATTTACCCTTCTAGGATTGAGCATTTTGCAGTCAAAGCAACCTCCTTTAGCTTTGAACATAAGGAAAACAACTTTGTAGGTTTGGACATCATTCATGTAAAAACCCAATTAGCAAAACACAAATGCATTTTGGAAAAAAGGAAAGGAAAAAAACCGGTAACTCGGCTGCATAATGGAAAGCCACATTTGTGACTTCAGTTTACAATAGTTGAATCGTTTAATGTTCTAATTTATTTTTCTTTACTGAAATTTTATCGTTGCTATAAATTGCCACACTCAAAGGCAGCTAGCTGTCAAGACCCTCAAATACAAACAATGCAATAAACATAATTTCTACATAAACTGGAAAATGTTGTCTTTTTTCAATTGAATGGAAGCATTAAAAAAACCTGAGTACTAAAAAAAAATTCATTGTAATCCTTTGTTACCTCTTGCTCCCCTCTAGCCCCCCCCCCCCCAATATGTGTGAACACAGAGCTGCAAGCTTGAGTGCATATCCAATAGAAGTACACTAGAGAATCCTTTCATATACCATTTCTGGTGTCTAAAATTATTTCAATAAGTAACATTAAACTGAAGGGGTTGATCAATTTTCTATGGTTGCCTGGTCTATCGACTACACATCATCCATGCACAGAAATCTGGGTCATTGCAGAAATAAGAAAATCCAGATATATCTGCCATATTTTACCTATAGTTCCTTAGCGGAGGGAGCATATGCAGAATTATAAATGAATATTAGCCAGCCAGCTTTCTGCCCATTTTGTAACAAAGATCCAGCAAGACAGAGTATGTAGACATTGATGGTAGGAAAAACAGATTTCTGTTAAACGTATACTTCCTTCTTCCTAGAGTGGTCTGGTATCAGATTCTAAATTTGTAATGGGAAGATTTGCATCCAAAGCAGATCCCCCCCCCCCCCAATTACCAGAATTCAGAAACATTGCAGCTCTGGAGAGAAGAGGTCCTCTCAAGATGCACTGTTTGAGAATCAAACAATGGAGTTAGTGGAGTGGGGGAGGGAGAAACTATAAACATTTATGTTTGGCTACATGTTTAGACAATGGATGGATGTACTGTAGATTAGATAGATGATAGAAAGCTGATAAGATTAGATATAGATGGATGATAGACTAGATAGATAAATGGATGGATATGCTGTAGATTAGATAGATGATAGAAAGCTGATAGATTATAGATGGATGATAGACAGACTAGATGGATGGATGGATATCGGCAGGCAGGCAGGCAGACGATAGACAGAGGCAGGCAGGCAGGCAAAGAATATAGAGTTCCCCCTCTACATTCAAAACAACTTCCATAATTCTGAGTGTTTGCATGGCTATGGCTGTTTATAGGAAAAAGAGGGGGAAATTGAAACAACTGAACAGATTGACTAATGAAGCAAAAATAAAAAAGTTTTAAACTGAAACATTTGACTTTTATTTTCTTCAGCTGCTCTGATGTCAATTTAAAAAAAGATTTCTTATTTCAAGCTCTTTTGAATTCTTCTATCTCTAAAGACAACCTTTTGCTCAACTTGGGAGAGTTTAGAAGGTTCAGTGTGATGGAAATTTAAGTTTTTTTTTTTTTTTAAGTTTGAATTTATTAGCCGCTCCCTTTCCAAGTAGGACTCGGGGCGGCGTACAATGGGGCATATAAAACACAAAAAATATATAAAAACACATAGGCGTACATACAGAACATACATACAGATACACAAACACGGACTCGAACTCGGAGGAGGTAGACAATTTACATCATATAGACAGTTAAAAAACCCGCATTAAGATACCCCAATTATAAAAACCCCATATAGAATTAAAATTTTAACGTTTAAAATACAATTTAAAACCAGTTAGGAGGAATAAGAATAATTACGATTGAGCCAGGCCAGATAATTGAAAGAGGTGGGTCTTCAGCTGTACAGGGAAGGAGCGGAGATCGGAAGTAATCCTGATGTCACGGGGGAGGTCATTCCACAGGGCTGGGCCCACCACAGAGAAGGCTCTGCTCCTGGGTGTCGCCCCCCGGCACTGTTTGGCGGACGGCACCCGGAGAAGTCCCTCTCTGTGTGAGCGAATTGGTCGTAGGGATGTGTGAGGCAGGATGCGATCCTGCATATAACTAGGCCCTGTGCCATGGAGCGCTTTAAAGATCATAATCAAAACCTTGAAACGCACTCGGTAGACCACAGGAAGCCAGTGCAGCTCGCGCAGGAGAGGTGTTACAGGGGAGTATCTAGTCCTCCCCATAATCACCCGCGCGGCCGCGTTCTGGACCAACTGTAGTCTCCGAGTGCATCTCAAGGGAAGCCCCATAAAGTGATGACATTCTCCACACTGTTCTTCTGCGGTTACTTAGACACATATCAGCGTGCCACATCATCTGACGATCAGGCCCGAGATTTATGAAAGACTGCAACAGAAAACTAACACCATAGTTCACAGAGCTGCTCTCAATTTCACAGATGGATGATGCTTTTATAATCGCAAAAAAAAAAAAAAATTGCCCATCCCCAGGAGCAAAACCCCAAATCACTTTAGATTCTCAAAGGAGCCTGATGAGTGGGTCCTTTGTTTACACAGTTTAAACATACATTGATTTGAAAATTGTTCTCCGAAATATTTAAATCTAAACATTAAAAGGTACCACTTCACTTGCATCGCCGTAAGAATCTCTGCTGCTCTTTGAAACAGGATCAGCAAAGGATGTCTGACTCACTAGAACAAGGGTGTCAAACTCAATTTCATTGAGGGCCGCATCAGTTTGACCTCGGAGGACTGGGGTGGACGTGGCCAGCATGATGTTGCTTGTGTCGGGGGTGCCTGTAGGCCCGAGCGCTCTGCCTGCAAAAATGAGCCGCTGAGCTCCGTTTTCAGCTGCAACAGCCTGCTGTCAGTGAAAACGGAGCTCATGGCTGTAGCCCTTCTGAACTCCGTTTTTGCTGGCAGAAGCACCGCGGGCCAATCCTTTGCTGTTTCCAGGCCAGCCTTGCAGGCCAGATCTAAGTACCTCCAGGCCTTGAGTTTGACACCCCTGCACTATCAAGGTGGTATCAAATGGTATGACCATGTAAAAATACCCCGTCCTGTTGCTTCCTCTACATTCTTCTTCTGTGCCCAATCCCCATTAATTTCAGGAATGGTTCTGCCCCAGGCCTCTTATCTCATGCATACTGCTACCACATCTATTTCTTCTAGGCTTCTTCCTCTTCATTCATGATGTGTTGCCAGTTTAATGCAGAACCACAGTTGAGTATCTGAGAAAATTCTGATCCAGGACTTTCTGGTATCATCAAAGCTATTCTAGCCCTGTACCTATTTGGTAGGAGGAACACAAGAAGCTCTCTCATATTGAGTCAAGGCTGTGACTTGCTTTGCTCAAATGGGAACATAGAAGGCCTTTGAAAGATCTTAAAAGATTTTTTAGTTCTCTAAAATGCAGCAAAGGATTTCCAGGAAATGGTGACTTGCTGTGATCTAAATCAGACTTTTAAATATGTGGCACTTAACCATATCAACTCTATTTAATGTATTTTTTAATTGATGTGAAAAACAGGCACCTGGCTCCCTCACCTAATATATCGCCTCAAAGGCCATATATAGTAATCAAGTGATTGATAGCAGTTTCATCTCCAACCTCCAACTTATATTGAACCCCACAGCCTTCCATTTTGCTCTGGTTTTCCATGCTTTCTGTTTAGAAAAAAAAATTATAATAGTTTTCCAGTTGAACAAAATAAATCTTACATTTATACTTCTGTTCATTTCCCCTTTTAAATACCTTTTTGGCTAGCCTGTAGAATTCTTCTAAAGCAAAGTAATGAACTTGATAGCAACTTATAGTTAGTGTTTGACATATCATCAGAGCTGCTTGGCTTATTAGCTTGGTATTTTTTAGGAGACAGAAAATGGTGTAAGTAACCAGCAAACCACAGCCTTCATAAATGTATTCTTTCAGTGCCATTTGTTACAAATTAGGAGTGGCAGTCTGTTAGATGTTTCCTAATAAAGGTAAGTAGGATAGATTGAAACTGGCTGGGGTGAATAACAGAGTTGGAAGAGACCTGAGAGGTCTTCTAGTCCAACCCTCCTGCTCAAGCATTTCAGAGAACTATACCATTTCGGAAAAATGGTTGTCCAATCTCTTCTTTTAAAACCTCCAATACTAGAGAACCCACAACTTCTGGAGGCAAATGGTTCCACAATTATTCTGTCAGGAAATTTCTTAGTTCTAGGTTGCTTCTCTCCTTGCTTCCTTCCATTGTTTCTTGTCCTGTCTTCAGGGGCTTTGGAGAACAGTCAACACCATCTTCCCTGTGGCAGCCTCTTAGATATTGGAATGCTGCTGTCGTGTCGCCCCTTGGACGACTTTTCATTAAACGAGACATATCCAATTCTTGCAACCTTACTAAAGCAGAATGTTTCTTTGTCCAACAAAGTATTTCATTCCTAACATCATGAGTCTCACTAACTACTTAGAAGTGTTTTAACTAGAAAAGTAAGCTGAATTTACTTTCATAATGATCTAGTGGTAGAATGACAAGACAGCTGACTAGGCTTTTTCCCCTCTAAATGTGCCATTGTGTAAAAGAAGTTGCTTGGGGGAACATAATGAATTGAAGCTATTCAGACCTTGCAGTATGGGGTCAATTTGCTTTACGTGATACTATTGAGTCATAATGAAATCTAGATCATTGTTGCCAAGTGAATGGATGCATCCTCTTAATGGGATTCTTTATGAATTAAGCTGTCCCCAATTTGAATTACGGTACCATATCAAGGAATATTGGAACCCTTGTTTTATGAGGCCCTCTAATTTATACTTCTTCAAAGCTGTGTTTGCAACTCAGAAATTATTCAGCAGCTTTCAACAGAGCTTCTACAGAAATTGCTGCAGGCTTCCCTCATCTTTTTTTAAGAGTTGATATTAAACTTTCTCTGTTGAACAGAACTTAAGACTTTGCTCCAAATGGCCATGAACATTGTGGATGGACTTTTGTCAAGAATTACCATGCCACTGGAAGACAAATCTTCAAACATGGAAAAAAAGTGGGAGGCAAGACTTCCTAAAGGTTTTGAGCTACAGCAGACCCAACCCTAAGAGACCAAGTCTTGCCTTGCCAGAAACTTCCACCTTAGGTACCCTGCAGTTTGGATCGTTACCCAGATCCTGATTTTGGAATTAGGGCACCCTTTGGGAAAAATGCACTCCAAATACAAGGTCAAGAGATTGCACAATGCAGTGTTGCCATGACGTCTCAGATAGCTGTTAAGTCTTAGCAGGAGAGCAAATCGGCTGCTTGGAGTATTTAAACCAAACCAGATTGCTGGGAACAATTTTTCTGCTTTGCTTTGTCCTGGTGATTGTCAATCCAGTAGGTCCTTAGTCTGTTATTTGACCATCCATTTAGTTTGGTGTGTTGTCTCAGCTTGTGATTTCTGCTGCACCCTGTGATTGAAGTAGCAGATCCTAAAACAAACATGAGTGATTCCCTCCTGTCAATTTCTTTATTCATCAGCTTGTCTCATTACAATATTTAGTTGAGTAATTAGCCTGGCAACATTAAGCAAACATCTTAACTCTGCTGCTATCGGCAACTCTTTGACAACTCTACAGCATGTTATGCTTTAAATACATTCTTTAAAATGCAATAGGGTACCATAGACTAATGGTGGGCTCCGGATCCCATTGCAACCAGTATGGTTGCAATGGGGCCCGGCATCCTCCACAAGAACACGCACAGTGCGCGTATGCATCTTATCATCCAGCGACACCTCCGTGAAGCTCCAGCTGCTCGATGGAGCATCACACAGGCGCTGTGCTTAAGCGCCAAAGAGTTTAAAGACGGGTAAGGAACAAGGGTGGGTGGGTGGGCCCTCCGGAGCACCATACCGGAATGGTACCCGGTGCTCCGGGCAGGCTCCGATACGCCCATACTGGGGTGTACCGCCTGCAACCCACCACTGCCATAGACCTTCCAAACATTGTTTTATTAGGAACATCCAACCTGTGTGGCCTATGGTAAAGAAACGCTTTGAGTTGTTGCAGTTCAAAGGCATTGGGATTATCAGTTTAATGGACAAGGTTTTAGAACAGATGTGGTTATAGAAGAGTTGGTGATGGACAAGGTAAGTCATCTGAGTTACATTAGGAATCCAGGAAAAATTGTGGAACTCAATTGTGATCAATCCCAGCAAGCATTTCTATTGTGAGGACGGTGGGAGCTACAATCCAACAATATTGGAAGGTTACTTTTTTTTTTATGGAGTTGTAAAGTTTTGACCTTTAAGTGGCCCATAACAGCAAAGGAGACTGACGGAGTTCATAGTATTACCCTAAAGAGGAAAGTTTTAATTCTGGCTTATATGTTGAGTGAACTTCATCACTATAGTGCACAGGTGGTCCCAATTTAAACCCAAGCATTGTAACTTATACACCAAACCTTGAATATATCAAACAGTGTAGCAGGTGGTACAGAGACACCAAGGGCACAAGAGGAGGCAGAACTGGCAAATACCATCCTCCAGTGGTAAAACAACAGAAATCTCTGAAAGTGCAGGGAAGCGATGGGATTCGTGTAATCACACTATCTCATACCCAGAATGTCACACCCTCTCTCCAACTTACCCCTTTTTAGCTTTTCCCCCCCCTTCTTCCCCATACATTCTTTCAATCTTACACTATGTTGTATGGTTTGCAGCGTTGATGATTTAATCCTTACAATTACCTCAGGAACTATAAATACTGTTAGGTATACTGGATGGCCCCTGCTAAACCACCTCGCTTTTCACTGGGGCTAGGCCTATTGTTAAAAAGATGCCTCAGTCGTCAAGGCAGCATTACATTTAAGGGAAGAAATGTGAACATTTATAACCAAAAATTGTGACAAAGATGGCCCATTTTCTCTCTGCATATGCTAAAATTCTACACCCGTGGTTGGAATGTGCAAGATTCAAAGAGCACTGCCACAGCAGGGTTTCTCTCACCCTTATCGAATCTATTGCACGCATCCACACCCACATCTCACCTTAAGAGGTTGGAATATGAAATACTAGGAGAACCCGTAAAATTACTGTAGCACTCACGAATATAAGCTCATATGTACTTATTTTAGGAAAGAAAAAAAATACAAAGCAAGCTCTAACTTTATTTTCAAACAATTGCCTGGAATGGCACTGAAAATAGAACGAGAACATTTTTACAGTTAGAACAGCATCCATTTCAAAAGGTACAAAATCTCTATAGAAGATTGCAAATAATCTACAGCTATTACTTGACAATGGTGAACACAAAATTTCCACGTGAATAGTGTCAATGATTTCAAAAACTTTTGATTTGATACCACCACTGTTACAGAAATTCAAAGATAACGCAAAAGCCATTTAAAAGGAGATAAATATAATGGCATAATTATAGAGGGAGGTGCAGGATGACACAAATAACTGAAATGTTTTACAGATGCATTGTTGTCTCCAGGCTAAAAACTATCTTTCTTAGCAAGAGTACAGCTTACTGCAATATTCAACAAAATGAACTTTAGTTGTGAGACCGAACTCTGATGTGATGCAAATATATCCTCCTCTTACCAAGTGCTCAGATCACACAGCTGCATCATGCTATTCGATATACCAAGAAATGGCAACACGGGGGAATCTTGCAACAAATGCACCCACTTGCTAGGTTAATCGTGAAGCGCTACCTGGACTTAATTCTATTTCCTTTGGCAGCAGAACATATCCAACAGCTCACTATAAGCAAGGCTTTTATGATTCATCTACAATGTATAATGAGATGTCTACGCAGAAAGAAAATGTTTAAATCTGCAAAACATGGCAATAACCAGGCCGGTAAACCAAGTCCATTATCTACAAATTCTAACCTTGACATTTCCTTACAATGTACAAATTATGAATGGATAGAAAACAGCAGCCGCTGTATTTAAAAAACATATAAAGGAATGGTTTGCCACAGGCCCTGTTTATCTAATACCACTTGCAGAGAGTTGGAGGAGAGCAAGAGATCTGCTGATGCTATTCAATTGGCATGTAATTATTACAATATGAGAAGCTGCGTTACTTAACAGCTTCCCACCACATCTACAATTCTACTTTCAGGCAGTAACCACAGTGCAGTAAAGCAGAGGAAGCATCAACATAGGCATTTGTTTCATGGATTCACCTGCTCTTGGCATTCTAGGTGATAATCATGAGCCAGTTGCAAACGCCCCCCTTCTTTTACCTTTCTAGACGATCTACGCTTCATCTGGAAAATGTCAACTCCATAAAGTCACCTGTATTCTTTTGAAGATTACGTCAAGAGCAGTGGTCCCCAATCTTTCTGGGACCAGTTTCGTGAAAGTCAATTTTTCCACGGACCGGGGAGGGCAGGGGGCAGAGAAAAGGAGGGGAGCGGGATGGCTTCACACACAACCTAGATCCCACGCATGCACAAATAAAGCTTCTCTCACCTGCTTGCACGGACCGGTTCTTAACCGACCACGGACCAGTATGCCTGAGGATTGGGGATGCCTGGTCAAGAGGATAAACCACTCGGAAGATTATGTTTTATTACCATAGAGTATAATCTTTACTATGAACACATTCTTCTAGTTTGCATTCAAATTATTTATCAAACTTCAGAAGAAATATACAAATGTTTATACATACTTTTTGACAGCCACCAATTCATGGCTTCCTGGTTTCTTAGGCATTTACAATTTCACAAGATGCAGCCTGCCCTGTTTGTAATCATTACATGAAAGGTGATTGTTTCCTTTTATCCATCCTAAGACCGTAACCCCAAATAGAAAAAAAAAAGACTATCATCCACATGTAAAAGAATGACACCTCTAACAATTACTGTACAACCTGTATACTTATTTATTTCAAACTACACATTAAAGGTCAAAAATGGTACATTAGCAGGCAGAAATATGGAAAATCAATGACAGCCTCGCTTTCACAGCAACTCTACGTAGGTGAAGTTAAGCATGGGACTTTTCATCCATAGCCGGCACTCAGATAGTCATGGTGCACTGCAAGAACTGAAAAACAAAAAGAAATTTAACAGAGTTGGGGGGGGGGGGGTCCTTACCATCCTAATCCCCCCCCATTCCTATTATTTGCATATGATCCAAAATGTATCTATCAAATAATTAAGAATTGAAAGAAATTCTGAAGCTTGTGCTAAATGTTTCAGAGAAAAAATAATTTTGTATAAACGCAAGTTTTACTCATGACTATTTTGATTATATGTTTCAAAGTAAATTGCCACTGTCTAGAGTCCAGGGTTGTATTTTCTTTCTGCTGGCTCTTTTCTGCAGGTTCTTTTTTGTTTTCAGCTGCCTCAGAACCTCCTTCCTGGTTCTTCTTCACCGTGGATTCACCTGCCAAACCTGGAGAAACCACTCCCCATCCCATCACCTTTCTGTGGTTTCTTCTCTACTTCTTTCTTTTGAAACCTATGTGCCAGATTGCAGGTGATTCTACGGAGTTTTAAACTGTTTTTCCCTTTCTCTTAAAGTGCCTACAACTGGGAAGCTGACAGATCACTACCAGGGGGGGGGGGGGGGCACGCTTTGTTTCAGTGCACTTTATCTTTCTACATAAGCCGAAGTCAGACTGGGAAAAAAGAGCAGTTTCCACAAGACGGAAGTAGTTATAGGTTCAAAGTCTGTTGATTTTATCAAAAAGAACAAAAGAGATGCTCCAAGTCCAAAGCAGTAGGCCTTTTGTAGCGCTTTATCAGCTGGTTACAGCAAAAAGGAATACCACCCAAGAAAAGAGAAAAGGAGAAGCTGGCTACAAGGCATGATGAGAAGTGAGAAGTTTGTAAACCTTTTAGTTTTACAGTAGTGTGACCACAGTGATCACAGCTTCGTCTATGTTCTGTTAATGGAAATCTGATTAAACAGCACATAAAACAATATAGTATCGTGATGGCTGACTTATGGCATGCGTACCAGAGGTGGCACACAGAGCCCTCTCTATGGGCATGCACACTGTCACCAGCTGCTCTTCAAGTTTCCATTTGCGGAGCACTGGAAAACAGCCTGAAAATGGCTGAAAAACCAAGCCCGTTTTTAGGGTCATTTTCCAGGCATTTTACTGGCCATTTTTGGCTCAAAACCAGCCTGAAAATGGCCCAAAAAGTGGTACTGAAAACAGCCAAAAACAGGCATGCACATGCCAGTCAGGTGATATAGTACAATATCCATACTGTACGTATGTTTAATAAAGACAGTAATTGTTAGCTGAAACTATGTAAACCTAGGATAACTAGTTCGCTTAAGGGTACGAGGCTGATGCTTCCTCTAAGAATAGACACACCGATTTCCATCTCTGCTCTTCATGACACGTCTCCATGACATATCAGTGAAAGTGAATCATGCCCTGATTTAACAGATCTCTGCAGACAAGGCTACAAATCTGTTGCTAAGGGTTTTAGGGTCCATCAGTCCATGGATAGGCAGATGGTATATAAATGGAGAAAACCCAATTAACATTGCTACTCTTCCCAGAATCAATTGTCCAAAACAAATAAAATCAGCTGGAGCAAGGCATATAATTTTCCAAGAGGCACAAAGAACTCCTGGGTAACAGCAAATTCTTTGCAAACCACTACTGCATTGTCTGAGTAAATGAGGGGAAAAGGCCATTAATGGGATAGCAGATATGTATGAATCTTCTGTCAACGGGGAGAATTTGATTGATTTCTCAAAGACAGGACAGTCATCAGACAATTTCTGGAACACATTAGGAGGAATGGAAGAAATGAGACAGCTAGTTTGCCACCTCTAAAAAGCTGCCTCCCAATTCTTCTAGTTGACAGGAGAGTGGCCTGCCAACTGGAAGAATGATGGCAAAGCAAACAAACTGTATTTATGCCTAGTCAAGAGCTAGGTTTGCACCCACAAGACTGGTATTCATCAAATGGGGCCCTTGGGTTCAGAAAACAAAAGCTAACAACTGCAAGTTAAGGAGATTAATAAGTAAAGGGAAAAAATAAATAATTATGATAAAAGGAAAAAAACAAGGACTGAAAACCAATGGAAAAATGAGATGGGAGTCACACCATGTTCTGTGGTACAAATGGGGAGGAACAGACCAAAAAAATCTGTAAGCTCTGGAAGGTATCAAATGAAATCCTGCATAAGCAAAGAAATAATGAACATGAAAAATCAAGAGCCCAGTGAAGAATTAAAGGAACTGCCATCTGTTTGAGATCTCAAGAGGAGCTACAGCACTATCTTGAGATGTAATTTCCTAAAATATTCTCGAGTATAATGGGAGTGGGATTATAAAAGGAAATGTAAGAAACACAATTCTAGTTAAAAACATTTTTATTACCAATTAACAGTATTGTTACTTACATCATCATACAGAAGATTCACAATGCCCTGTTGCATGCTGTCTCTTCTTCTGAAGAAATCTAAAAAAAAATATGCAGATTTATATTATAAAAACCCTGAACTTGTCTAGATATACACACAAAATATCTGTGTGGTATATTTTAAAATAGTAAAGCACAACCATAATACATAATGTCATTTCTCTTTAAATTAACAATATTCCATTATCCATTTATTTTTAGTCATCAGACAATAGCACATTCTATAACAGCGGTGGCGAACCTTTTTTGGCTCGCATGCCACAAGTGGGGGGAGCGCAGGGGGGTCGTGTATGGGCGTGCCGCACCCATAATGCAACGGGCGACCCCCCCCATTTTTACATGCTTTTTTTGCCCTCCCCAGGCTCCAGAGGCTTTATAGGAGCTTGGGGAGGGCGAAAAGAGCCTCCCCTGCCCCCCCCCAGAGGCCCTCCGGAGGCTTCAGGGACCGTCCGGAGGCTTCCCTGAAGCCTTCGGAACGCTTAAAACCACCCTCCGAGCAAATCGGAAGTGACTTCCGGGTTGCTCGAAGGGTTGTTTTAAGCGTTCCGAAGGCTTCAGGGAAGCCTCCGGACGGTCCCTGAAGCCTCCGGAGGGCCTCCGGGGGGTTGGGGAGGCTCTTTTCGCCCTCCCCAGGCTCCTATAAAGCCTCTGGAGCCTGGGGAGGACGAAAAATGACTTTTAAAAAGGTGAACTCAGCTGGCCAGCGTGCGCATGAACGCTGGCCAGCTGACAGGGCAGCACCTCGCGTGCCCTGACAAATGGCTCCTTGTGGCATGCGTGCCATAGGTTCGCCATCACTGTTCTATAATATCGCCAGCAATACAATGGAATTACACCAGACTCCAAATAAGGCCACTCTAATGTAAAATATTTTGCCATGTTCACTGTACTGTAAGGCTAAAGTAATCTAAAGAATAATGTTTGCCATCTTGTCAATAGTACAAATCAAAGCATTGGGACTTTGAAATGAGGCTTGCTTTTTAAGCTGACAACTGTTTGAGCATGCTCCCACTTTCAGTATGAAAAAGCCTTTGGAATTACACATAATGGCTAAAGAAATTTGTTGCAAGAAGAAAAAAATAGAAGAAATTTTCAAAGCTTCTTCTAGGCAAATATGTTCTACTTATGCAAACTGGTCTATATCCAAGCAGTGAATGCTTGCTTTGTAAAATCAGAATATATTATACAAATCCAGCATTTACCTGTTAAAGCACGAAGCTTCACACAGCAAGCCACATAGTCATCAAAAGAAATTCTGCCATTCTTGCTGTAGCGTTTTACAATAGCAATTAAAGTCTGTGGACTTAGTCTGTATCCTAGATAAGTAGTTAGAAAGAAAAACACACTTTCAGGATAGAAAGCTTAGGAGAATATTGCCAGTATTTGGATATTCATAAATCATTTACAATGGTCATAACCAATCTGAGATAGCAGAAGTTCAACAGAGATACAGTGAATAAAATAGAGCAAGTTAAGGTAATTTGTTAAGCCTACCCCTTAAGTTATATTGCTTTATTGTGCAATTACAAAAGACTAACTTTCTCAGATATAGGAAAAGGAATACAATCCATAAATTTCTAACCTAAATTAGATAACTAGCACTAGATTTGAATGCAGAAAACTCTGGCTTACCTGTGTAAATTAGATTTCTAAATCAGTTTTACTTACCCATAGCTACAATAACTTGAGTCAGCACATGAAATTCCACAGTTCCACTTCGGTCTTGATCAACCAACATGAAATTGTGTTTCCAAGCACTGAGAGCTGTCCAAAGTTCTTTAAATTCATTATAGCCCATTTTTCCAGTATTCTGTCTCTAGCGTTATGTGTTAAGAAGCATACTAGCTTGTGGACAGATGATTAAAATAACAAAAAAGATAAATGTTTTACTTGTATGCATTCTGTTACTGTTCTGCACACTTGTGCTCCAATTTTGCTCATGTTTTAAACAGACAAATCATATAAATCATTTAACCCAAAAAACCACACCCCATTTTCTTCTTACTTTGCTCTTTTAGAAAACAATATCTTATCAAGCTACACATTTTAACATTGGTAGCTAAGCAATTTTCAAATTCAACTTGACTATGGTGCCAATAGCAATACCTCTAATTTTCTTAAGGAATATTATGGAAGCAGTTTGCCACTGTCTTCCCTTAGGATGTATTTTTTAATTCTGGGATTTCACTTACAGTCCTAGGATTTTATTAGAGTCATACATTTAAGTACTAACCATTCTTGAGAGCATCAAACAATAGCTTACTGTTGCCACCTGCTGGGCATATATAAGTACAGTACAAAAATTATTTGGGGCTCCTACTTGCACTTCAATTGATGACATATATAAGTCCTTCCTTTAAAAGAGGAATTGTAACAACAACAACAACACCCTGGGAATCTATTATTTATGAGCTGGAAGCAATCTGAATTGGAACAGAGATTTCCTACATATTTATTTTAAAATCAACGTGAGGTAGCTCAGACTTCACATATGCAGAAATGTATTTTATTATGTAACTTCTAACATTTGACAGAGTCCCTAAAATCAGGATAGACAACATATAGCTTTCAATGTGAACCTAAGCCCTTTTTGCAGCCTATTGTGCCACTGAAGTTTAGTTGAAAAAAATGACTGAATATGTAACATAATTTTCATTTTGTTTTGATAAAATAAGAAAAACAAGTGAGCCCCCTGCAAACTTCATGCATCCATTTGGTAAAAGCCATAGTCCCACAAAATTAGAAGGGGTCATAATTTCTAGCCTGACCTCTCTGTGAGTATCACTGCATCATTAATGTGTAAAAACACTAAGACATGTTTTCCTACTTTGTTTAGCTCTTTTGACAACTGATAACTGTTTCATGATTGCACTGTAACATGACATTCCTTCAAAGCTGCTTTCTGCATTGTTGTCAGCGGGCTGTAAATAAAAGACTGATTGTAAGCTAAAATAGGACAAGTACAAATCAATTTTTAATGGGGCCGGTTAAGAATATATGCAACCAGAAAACCTAGTTGCACGTATTTTAATCATTAAATGAACCAATTAAATATTCTTGTTCCTTAGTAAAATCAGACAGATCCTGCCATTTCTGTTCCTTTATGTACAGAATTACAGTCTCCATCAGGTGACCTGCACCTCAGGCAACAAACAAAAATGTATCCTAAATTATTTAACCCAAAGTTACCGTTTAAATTTTATGACACAGTGCCCAACTTAGAACAACTCAATCTGAAGACTGGCATCAGACATACTTTGTCACCTGTAAATCTTGTTAAATTTCTAAAACTGGCAATTGTGTTTCCAGCTAAGCAGGATGAAGACAAGGAGACTGTAGAAGGAAGCCTGATGCTTGTTCCTCATTTGATTTACTATAATAGTTTGCACAAATTATTCCACTTGCTCTGTGATTCAAACTTTTTTAATACATACTCTCATCTGCATTACATATTGATGTTTTTCAAGAGACACTGATTATGGAACTGGAGAAATAAACTCCATTAAATTCAGTGGAACTTACTTTTAAAAAGGACATCCGGAAACAGACAATTCACCTACATATTTAGCTGAATTTAAAAGGATACATCTAACATCGATATCATAATTCTGCAGGTCTCCAAGCTGAATGCTGAAATTGCAAACGAAGTATTAATTCTAAAGCATCACATCCATTTCAGTTGTAATTCTTAGTGCTCAAAACAGGAACATCAAATCTCATTTAAAGGATTACCATTAAAACCTTCTGAATGTAGCAATCAACTTGTTGAGAACAGAGCACCAATTGAAATCTGATTTCTCAGCTGGACTTAAGGCTCCCTTCACAGTTTTCCAAGGTGGAATGGTAATTAAGAGGGGATAGGTGACATTTGGAAGCCAAGTCAAGAATAATACTACAAGGAGAGCCAGTTACCCTTCATGTATTATACAAAGAGATTAAAATTCACTAGAAGTATTAACAGAGAGGTGAGGTATTCTGTTGCTCAAGAAATAACACTTGTAATGTCTGAATATGGCTTCTATCTTTTCCCTTCGCTAGACATCCCTCCTTCATCACATTGCACATAATCATCAGCCTAGGTTTTTTTTTCTCTTCCCTGTTCCTTCCACTCACCCAATATCTATCATGCTGTGCTTTGCTTTTCATTTGCTCTTTCTGTTTAAAGGAGTGGAGAAGGGATATGTGTTTCCATGCATAAAAGTTGGTATACAGAATAGCATTTTTGGTATGTGCAACTGGAAGATTAATTTTATATTAGTTTAAAGATCTTGTAATGTAATTACAGGAAAAGGAAATGTAAGGACAATGTTTAATATTAATTGAATTAACCATGATTAACTACTGCTGCCAAAGTCACTGGAAGTTGGGTAGCATAACAAATATCGCTTTTGTTCTGGACCTTCCTTTTTTTTAAGAATGTGGCTTCTGACAGAGATAAATGTTAACTTATACAGGTAGTTATCGACTTACAACAGTTCCTTTAGTGACCCTTCAAAGTTACAACGGACTGAAAAAAGTGACCAATGACCATGTTTCACACTTATGACAGTTGCCACATCCCCATGGTCACGTGATCAAAATTCAGCCGCTTGGCAACATATTTATGATGGCTGCAATGTCCTGGGGTCATGTGATCTCCTTTTGCGACCTTCTGATAAGCAAAGTCAATGGGGAAGCCAGATTCACTTAACAACTATGTTATTAACAACTGCCGTGATTTTCACTTAACAACTGTGGCAAGAAAGGTCGTAAAATGGGGCAAAACTCACTTAACGACTGACTTGCTTAGCAGCAGACATTTTGTGCCCCATTGTAGTTGCAGGTCAAGGACTATCTATATAGATGCATGTGGCACATATAAGTGCATCATATGACCTAATTAAGAGGCCATGTTCAGGACTAATTTCAATTATTGCTGGTAATCTTAGATTAGCAAAGGAACAAAACCAGTACTTTTTTTTTGCTTGTTTGTTTTCCTTTTGATGGGAAAGTTCAACTTGAATTCACTATCATCTTTCTTTTACAACATGCAGTCAGTAAACAACTAATGATCTAAGAGGCAATATGTAAAAAAATGAGGAATGAGCAATGCAGCTTACATAGAGAACTTAGATTAATTTTTATACCTTTTGAGAGGATCCTCCACCTGCATTTATAAATAAGCATACTAATTTATTTTCAACAGAGGTTAAAAATATGTGTGCACCTTCTCTCTTCAATGCACTTCAAAACTAGGGGGAAATTATTCCACTATTTGGATCCTGCTTGACTTGAAGACATCACTGAGTTGTCACTGGCAAAACATCTGAAAGTAAATCTATCAAATTATCCCCAAATATGGTCTCTGGAGACAAAAATTGAGTTCTCCATTACAGGTGAAAAAAGGACCACAAAACAATCAGTAAAGGTAAAGGTCCCCCCCCCCCCCCGCATATGTGTGCTAGTCATTCCCGACTCTAGGGGGCGGTGCTCATCTCCGTTTCTAAGATGAAGAGCCAGCGCTGTCCGAAGACGTCTCTGTGGTCACGTGGCTGGCATGACTAAACGCCAAAGGCACACGGAGCGCGGTTACCTTCCCACCAAAGATGGTCCCTATTTTTATACTTACATTTTTTACGTGCTTTTGAACTGCTAGGTTGGCAGAAGCTAGGACAAGTAATGGGAGTTCATTCCATTACGTGACACTAGGGATTAAAACCGCTGAACTGCTGACCTTTCTGATGGACAAGCTCAGCATCTTAGTCACTGAGCCCCTGTGTCCAGACAAAACAACTACAGGTATAGAATAATAAATATAATGACAATCTTACGAGAATATGTTCCACTGATTCCAGACTGTGTTAGACATCTCTGGAGTTCCTCTGCATCCACTTCACCATTCTGTAAAATGAATGCGTACAAATTTGAGGTTCAAGGGATTAACAAAACTGGTAATAGAAAATCAAGTATTCATGCATTCTATACAGTTAACATACTGTTCTACTTAAATTCAAATAGTTTATTTCACAAATATACCTCAACTATGTATTTGCTATACTAGTTATTTTACGTAAGTAAATCACAATGGACATGTTTTCAAAATCACAAAATAAACTATAACTTCCTCATTTGTGACATCTTACAAATAGGACACATCATAAAAACTAGTTTTCAAAACTGTTGAACTGAAAAAAACTGTTTTATGTGCAAGCATTGCAAATTATGAGACAAACCATTTAAAATAAACAAAAAACTTCTCTCCCTATTTCTTCATTCCAGGCACATCCTACAGAGTTTCTCAGGTTAGTTCAAATCCAGCTCTATGCAAAAATATACAAAACCAACAATTCATAAGTTTAAAGTTAAATCCATATCCAATTATAAAATACAAACATAAAGCTCATCCAGACAAAATAATCTCTATAATGAAAGCCTTTACATTAATTTGTCAAGCTACCTCGATATCCATGTCAATTTGCTATCTGTTTGAGCAACTGCAAATTCTCACATGGGAGAATATTCATTCAAAAAGACATGAAATGCAGCCTTTCAGTTACCGTACCATTGCATTATGATGCATTATCTTGCTAAAATGACAAAAAAGGCTTCTTAAAATATATTACAACATAAAAGTAAGCATTCTAAATATATCTTATTAACCTCCAAGTTAATTTTGCAGCAATGATTTAAAAAAAAAATTTGTGAGCTTTGCCAATGAAAGCATAAGGAATGGTGGATATTGAAAATCCTGTTGCTTGATTTGGCCTTAAGCAAAATTCCTTAATCTAACATGGGAATCATGTACAGACTTCTCAGAGGTTTCTCAGAAGTGTTTTTCCAAACTGAATGGGCATATCATTTTCCCGGCTAGATTAAAAAAAATAGGATCATGCTGATATAAAGTTCTCCATAGAAAGAAAGAAAATATTACCCATATTGACAAAAATTCAGTACGTATTCAGTACATATTTTCTACTAGACCTATGTAATTGAGGAGATTGTTCATAATGATTGTACAAAACGCAAACATACTTTTGCATTTACCACCAAAGCAAAAGGATTTTCACTGGATAAGTTCACAGGGCACAAGAAAAAGATTAAATGAATCTTGATTTCGACATTTCTGAGTCTCGTCGTCAGTTCATAATGCAAGAACACTCAGAAACTGTTTCACTGCCTTTCTTTACCCTCCCCTCCAAAAACAATGCCCATGTTACTGCAAGTTTCTACCTGATCAGTTCTTTTGAGTGTCAAAGGCCCACGCTTCCATCACCCCACTGGTCTTGCTATATGGCAGATGACATTGTGCTTATTTGACTGGTACTTCAGGAGTGAATGTTTATTCCTCCTATAAAAAACTAAATTTACTAACATATTACAGTTGAGAATTAAGAAAAATATGGAAGTCAGCAATGACGATCCTACTTTAACTAAAAACACAGAAAAACTCCCTGTTCCAGATAGCTACTTTAGAGCAGTGGTTTTCAAACTATGTTCTGGAAAACTCCCGAATTCCTTAGAAACTGATCATATAATCTTCAATATAATCAGTCACATTATTCCTTCCACAACCCCCCCCCCCAAAAAAAATATACGTTACTGTACTACCTATGCTATTAAACTTCTCCTCTAGAACTGTAGAAGAAGTTGCAATAGAACGCTGGGGTTATTCTCTAGGCTATGCTCTGTTCAATTGTTAGCATTTTACATCTGAGGATGTTAGGCTACATTAAACAGATCTTGCAATTGTGCTTAGAATGCCAGCCCATTTATTCAAAAGCACATAGGTTGATCCTGAGAACATGTTATTCCAGAACACACTGCACAATCCTTTGCTATGCAGTTGAATTCTACAGCCGATATATAGCATGTTCAGCAAAGAAAAACTTCTCTCAAGATACAGAGCTTGAAAACCCTGCTGTAAAGCAATGAAAAAAATGAAAAAGCAATGGTATTTCATGTTTTCCTCACTTGCAAAAATTGATCACCTAGTACAGGTAGTCCTCGACGTACAATCATTCATTTAGTGACCGTTCAAAGTTACAACGGCACTGAAGAGAGTGACATGACCATTTTTCATAGTCACAACCTTTGCAGCATCCCCATGATCATGTGATCAAAATTCAGATGCTTGGCAATTGGTTCATACTTATGACGGTTGCAGTGTCCCGGGGTCATGGGATCGCCTTTTGCAACCTTCTGACAAGCAGAGTCAATGGGGAAACCAGACTCACTTAACAACTAGGATACCAATTTAACAATTGCACCGATTCATTTAACAACTATGCCAAGAAAGTTTGTAAAATGGGGCAAAACTCACTTAACCAATGTCTCACTTAACAACAGAAATTTTGAGCTTGTTTGTGGCCGTAAGTCGAGGATTACCTGTAGATTTTAGTTGCAGTCAATATTTGAGATGAAATAGTACTAAATATGATTAAGAGCTCTGTGCACTATGTAAACTTGTATCTATTTTTAGGTGCCTATTTTACAACTGTTATTATGCCTATAGTAACTTATTTTGGGTAGTAATCTTTTTAAAAACATGTATACACTATTCCTTATAATTCCAAGAAATTATACTGCTTGGAAAATTATCTTTTCCACCCAAAACCCTATTCTTCTTGGGGTCTTAGTAGCTCACACTATCAACTCCATTTTGGCTATTCTTTGCTAAGTCTGTCTTAACAACTTCAAATGAAAGTCACAAGATTGAATTTTGAACCGTGCCCAAAAAGAGTTTAGTGGAATTTACAGAAATGCTCAGAATGAGAACATTAAAAAAATTACTGCATTCCATTTACAACTATAACAAGAAATCTGCTTTATGAAGTAGTTGGTCACCTTTCTAGACAAAATGTGTGGTTCATTCCCTGCCTGTAGAGAAAAGAAGCAATTAATTGACCCACACTTGTACTGGATACTATTTCAAGCAGTTGCTGCTCTCATGAAACAAATGTTGTTCTGAAATGCCTTTCTTGTTATTCCTGTCCTGTATCAGAAGACAGTCTACAGGGAAAGCAAATACTGTCCCATACTTTCATACAGTTAAGACTCATTTCTTCTTCCATGGAAATGTTAGTAAGGACAGCATTTTACAATTGAAATTAGGCGTTTCTCTGAGAATGAGTATCCTATGTGGCCACTCTTTTTATCTTTAGGCACTCATCAACAGAATCTATTTTTAGGTTAGAGAATATCCTGGCATCTATTTCCTTTCACAATTTAATCACAAGTAAGAGACAATACTAGCTTCCAAAAGCGTCATACTCTTTAATTGTTGAACTGCATGTATTTTCCAGTTTTCCACAATATAAATTTACTTTGCCAGCATAAGCTTAGAATCACATTCACATAAGGTTAGCGACTTCTGGCAATAAAATAACTTTTCCTCCCTGACTATCAGAGAGCAAACAGAATTTAGAACTGGCTGAAATGAATACTCACTGTTCTTGTCAATAAGCAACTAAAACGGATCAAAGAATATCCTATACACAAAAATCTATTTTTAATAGAAAGTACCATTAAATCCCTTCAGTATCAAAAAAACTCTCTGTGGGTGATAAAACGTTCAGGGTCAAAGGAGAATATTTAAGAAGGCAGTTCTTACACTGTCCCTGCCTCAGGTCACATGTAATTTCTCTCTTATCAACTCCTCCAATGGAATATAGCATCCAATGGGTTGTGCCAGAGATATGAATGCTTTTGCTGCTAGAAATACCATATTACTATTGCTATTATTGTGGAGGCGCTAATTGATTTGTTAAGCAAATGCCTTACTACTACTGTAAGGCATTCTTTGTAAAGAGTATAAAAAATAAAATGCAAGCAGAAGAATAAATGTAAAGAGAAGCTACTCACCTGAAACTGGAGTTCTTCATGAATATTGCTTTTGCAGTTCCACACTCTTGAGAGAATGCAAATTGGCATCACAACTCCCAAAACGCTCTAGAGACCAAATGACCTGTGGGGCCATGCATATGCCCTTTGATGAATCTTTACTATAACCTTTTAACCAGTCCTTTCGCCCAGATTATACAGATATGGCTTCTGTATTTCTCAATACCTAGTCACATATAATGTACAGACCTCTTCCAAACTGAAACTGGATGGACATTCACTTAAACACCGATTCACTATGTTTTTATTATATAAAGCTTGATGTACTGTAGCTATTCTAGGTTGCCAGATAGCCCTACAAATAAAATTGGCTGAAGATCATAGTCTAATTAATGAGGTCAAAAATCAAATTTATAGTAGCCCTCCCATTCCTCTTACGCAGAAAGTACAAGATTTAATTATTTAAAATGTTACCATAGGAAGGTAGCTTTATATTGCTTGCCTAAATCTACATTTAAAAGTAGATTATGGATTCCATGCAAACAAACAGATTAGTTGAAGGTGAATTTCTCCATTCTTCCTCTCAGTCCAGCTGGATATTATGTTGGTCACAAATGGGGGGGAAAGTTATTTCCTTTTCTGCTATTGAGCTGTTTAATACCTATAAAACTTTAGAAACAAGCCTAAAAAGCTAGCAATCGACATGGTAGTAGCTGTAGATGAAAAGCTATCTTGTGCTCTATGGCCAGTCATATTTAAAAAATTACAGGCAAGCAATTCTGTAAGGTCATTTATAAGGTGTAATACCAATAATACTGTCAATATATCCATTGCCAAACAAAACCCTGAGATGATGGGATATTTCTAACCCTGATCAGCAGAAAAAAAAAGTGACTGTCTTTCAAAACTTTAGAATTACTTAAACTGACCTACCTGTCCAGCAGTAGCACTGAAGAATGCCCACAAGGGATCAACAGCAGCACCAGCATAGGCACCAGAATAAACAGAATATCCAGTAGATCCATCATGGGCTACAGCAGTTTGTACCCCTCTAGGGACCGGTTGTCCCACTGCCATTTGCATTGGCATCTGACCGTGGTAAGCACCATACTTTTAACAAAAAGAAGAGATATATTTTACTATGTTCATCAGCCTAGCACAAAGCATGTATGCACACACACCCCAACTTGCGAAAACACCTTCTCTAATATAAAATTAAAATATCAGTTTTTAAATATTCAAAATCCAGTGAAGCATGCTTGAAAGCTATGTTTCATTACTATGTAAGCAATATATTATATTGGTTACATAATAAAACATAGCTTTCACAATACAGTTAGTCCTCACTTAATGATGTCCCTGTTTATCAATCATTCTAAATTAGGAAAACACTGAAAAAGTAACTTTATGACCAGTCCAGGTACTTACAATCATTGCAAAATTTCTGCAGTCATGCGATTGAGATTTGAACATTTCATAACCAGCAGATATTTACAACTGTTGCAGTGTCCTATAGTCACATGATCACCTTTGTGTATTTCACAACCAGCTTGCAACAAGCAAAGTCAATGGGGGAAACTGGGTTCATTTAACAGCTGCCTTGCTTAGCAATGGAAATGTTGAGCTCAATTGTAGTCGTAAGTCAAGAACTACCCATATTTGCCAATAGATAGAACCAAAGACCCTTTATTCTATATCTTTTAAATATTAGAGGTGGTGTTAAGCTATTGAAAACGCTTATACTTGTCTTGATGAAAGGGAGAATGAATATTTCTATTTTTTTCTTTATATACAGCACATTCGGAAAGTATCTAGACTCCCTTCACTCTTGTCAATTATGTTATGCTACAGCCTGATTCTACAGTTGTTGAAATTCATTTTCCCCCCTCAATATTTTACACTCAGTGCCCCCAGAATGACAAAGTGAAAACAGAATTTTAGAAATCTCTGTAAATTTATCAAAAAGAACAAACTGAAATATCACATTGGCATAAGAATTCAGACTGTTTGCAACAACACTTGAAATTTAGATTCAGTGCCTCGCAGTTCTCTTGATAATTGTTGAACATGTTTCTACACCTTGATTGGAGTCTAGCTATGATAAACTAAATTGATTGGACATGATTTGCACACACACACATCTCTCTATAGAAGGCCTCACAGCTGACAAAGGCAGACTGTAGCAGAGCAAAAACCACGAGGCCAAAGGAACTGCCTGCCTCAGAGACAGGATTATTGCAAGGCACAGATCTGGGGAAGGCTGCAATAAAATTTCTGCTGCAGTGAAGTTTCCTAAGAGCACAGTGGTCTCCATAATTCTCAAATGGAAGAGGTTTGGCACAAGCAGGATTCTTCCAAGAGCTGGTTGCCCTGTCAAACTGAGCAATTGGGGGAGAAGGGCCTTAGTAAAAGAGATGACCAAGAATCCAATGGTCACTCTGACTGAGCTCCAAAGATCCTGTGTGGAGATGAGACAGAGTTCCAGAAGGACAACCATTACTGCGGCCCTCCACCAATTTGGGCAGAGCGACTCGAGGGAAGCTTCTTCTCAGTGCAATACACATGAAAGCCCATTTGGAGTTTGCAGAAAGAAAGAAAAAAGCACCTCAGGAGTCCCAGACTGTGAGGAACAAGATTCTCTGGTCTGATGAAACCAAGATTGAACTGTATGGCCTCAATTCTAAATTTTATGTCTGGAGGAAGCCTGCCCAATATCATTCCAACAGTGAAGCATGATGGTGGCAGCACCATGCCATGGGGGCGCTTTGCAGAAGCAGGTACTGGGAGACTGGTCAGGATTGAGGGAAAGCTGAATAGAGCAAAGTACAGGAATATCCCCAATGAAAACCTGTTCTATGGCACTCAGAACCTAAGGCTGGGCCAAAGGTTCACTTTCCAACATGACAATGATCCTAAGCACACAGCCAAGATAACACAGAAGTGCCTGAATGACAATTCTGTGAATGTGCTAGAGTGGTCCAGCCAGAGCCCTGACTTGAACCCTAGTGAATATATCTGGAAGGACCTGAAAATGGCTGTCCACCAATGTTCACCATCCAACCTGACTGAGCTTGCAAGGATTTGCAAGGCAGAATTGCAGAAAATCCCCCAATCCAGATGTGCAAAGCTTGTTGCATCATATCCAAAAATTCTTGAGACTGTAATTGCTGCCAAAGGTGCTTCAACAAAGTACTGAGTGAAGGGTCTGAATATTTATGCCAATGTGATATTTCAGGTTTTTTTCTTTTTAAGAAACTTTTAAAAATTTCTAAAATTCTGTTTTTACTTTGTCATTATGGGATAGTGAGTATAGATTAATGAAAAAAAATGAATTTCAACAACTGCAGAATCAGGCTGCAGCATAACAAAATAGACAAAAGTGAAAGGGATCTGAATACTTTCTGAATGCACTGTATTTCCCCCCTTTTGCTATCCTTCTCTTTTTTCCTTTTTGCATTTTTTTTCTTGTTTATATTTTGTATCTTTGTATTATTAAAAAAATCTTAAATATTAAAACTCTTAAATGATCAGTGTAACAGCAACAAATTTTCTTCCCATTTCAATGTAGGATAACAAGGGTTTTCCTGTTTCAGGAAACAAGTCTTAATGTATTTTAATATAATAAGAATATGTTAAAATATGTTTAAAATATACAAATAAAGCTGTGCTAACCCTGTTCTTCATTTAACATTAGATCAAGACCCAGAGGAGACAACATGTGGCAGCAAATTACCAACATAACTATAAAAAAAAGCTGAACAGGGCCGTATCAAGTAAATGCTTGGATAGACCACCATTCAGAAATTCCAGAGTTATAAACTAAATTGGGAACTTGATAAAACATCTCAGAAAGTAGTAACTACAAATCCCATCGTTCTCCTGCCAAGAAAACTGCATGGATTTGTTACCTTGACTTAAAAATATTTCCATTGTTTTCCTTAGTATATAACCTGTTTCCTATATTATTTCTTTCTTGGTTAAATTAAGAGTTCCGTGCCACCAAATAATTTTGGTAAATGGCAAATTGCTTCCATATTGCAAGGGAACAACACAGATATGTTGACGGTGTCCCCAGAACTCAAAATAGGTTTGTTAGAAGCCTTAGAAATGAGGCAGGAAAATTGTCTGGAATATTGTAGAAAGAAACACTTCACCTCACCTTCTTACCTTTCTACTTCTATTGGTATGTTATGACTATAAATTTGTTGGTTATACAGTTATTCCTTGACTTACGACCACAATTGAGCCCAAAATTGTTAAGTGAAACATTCGTTAAGTCAGTTTTGCCCCATGTTATGACCTTTCTTGCCACAAGTAAGTGAATCATTAATTCCTGGTTGTTAAATGAATTTGGCTTCCCCACTGACTTTGCTTGTGAGTTCACAAAAGGGGATCACATGACCTTGAGACACAACAACGGTCATAAGTATGGACCAGTTACCAAGCATCTGAACTTTGATCACATAATGATGGGGATGCTGCAAAGGTGGTAACTATGAAAAATGATTGTATATCACGTTTTTCAGTGCCGTTGTAATTTTGAACAGTCACTAAACAAACTGTTTCAAGTTGAGGGCTACCTGTATCTTATGATTTATGATTTATCACTTTGTTGCTTGTATGTATACTAAAACTTATGCTTTGCAGACAAATTCCTTGTGGGTACACGCTTGGCCAATAAAGAATATTCTAATAGGCACAGAAGCGTTTTTTAAAAGGTTATTTCCTAGGATAAAAATGAAGAGGCTCATGCAGGTACTCAACTTATGACCATAATGGAGCCCAAAATTTATGTTACTAAGGGAGAAATTAGTTAAATGAGTTTTGCCCCATGTTACGACCTTTCTTGCCACAGTTGTTAAGTGAATTCACCACAGTTATTAAGTGAATTTGGCTTCACCATCGATTTTGCTCATCAGAAAGTCTCAAAATGCGATCTCACATGACCCGTGCGACCATCATAAGTGTGAGTCAGTCGTCCAGCCTCCAAATGTAAATCACGTGACCATGGAGGTGCTGCAACAGTTGTATAAGTGTGAAAAACAGGTTGTAAGTCACTTTTTTCCAGTGCCGTCGTAACTTTGAATGGTCACTAAATGAACTGTTGTTAAGTCAAGGTACTACCCACAGAACTCCTTTACTTGCTTGACTCCATCACCTTTATACTATAACAGAGGAAGATACACGTTTGAACATTCTTCATCGTTAAGTTTAGTCGCTCAGCGAACCGTTATAAGTTGAGGACCATCGGATGAGGATATCATTAGGAAAATTTGGGATTGTGCCAAAATGGATAGATTAACCTTAAAAATTAAAGATAAAGAAGACTCGAAATATTACCGGACATGGAATAAATTTTATGAATGGATAAAGACAAGAGGTAGAAGAAATGAGAGAGAAAATAAGTTTACAAATGTCAATAATTGTTAGCATGGAAAATAAAGATGCATAAAACTATGACTATAGTAAGGGAAAAATTGTAAATCGGCTAATGTTAAGTAGAAATTTAGTTAAAGATCTTTTTCTTCACTCTTTTTGGTCATACTACAATAATTACTATTATATTAATGTTATAGTTACTAGTTTGTGGCTTAAGATTTACTATTAACCTTTCATTGGCTTTGCTTTATATGTAATTATTATCCTGACATGTCACTGTCTTTTCAATTAAAATACAAAAAAGAACATCTTTCATCGTTAAGTTTGGCCACTCAGCAAAACCGTTATAAATCGAGGACCACCTGTGCAGCCTATGTATATATGGTATCTGCAATTTACTCCCAACCTAGTCACCTCCTGCAACCCTACGGGTGGAAAATGATATTGTAAGTCCATTCCCTTCGTAGGCCGCCATAACATCTCCCAGTCAAAGACAAGGAGTTGGGGGGGGGGGGGAAGAGGCACCGGTCGGGTTTGGGGGGAAGAAGGAAGACGAAGAGAAGACATTTTATAGAACCTGGAGTCTCTGAGGGCGAGGGAACCCAAGCGAGGAGACCCACCAACAAAAGGCGAGAAAGCGAAAATGGCTTTTGAAAACCAAAGACGGGCAACCAGCCTTCCAAACTAAGTACGGAAAGAAGAAGCAGCAGCTCGGCGGGCTCTGCGCCTTCCCGTTTGCCTTACTCACCGCTCCAAACGCGGGATACGTCATGCCGAATCTGCGAGAGACGAACCGTTAAAAACGGTCACAGCCGACTTCGAAGCTCGGCGGGGTTCTAAATCCGCCACAAACGCCTCTTAAGTTTCCCCCCCAAAAGGCCGCAGTCGCCGCCTTCTCTTTCCTTGAGTCGCTCTACAATGAGGCGGGACTTCCTTTCCCCCCCGCTAGCCCTCTTGTATCGCCTTCCTCTATTGGATAAGGCGGTCGTCCACTTCCTGCTCGGGGCCGCTTCGCAAGATGAGGAAGCGGGGAGAGCGGAAGAGGTGTATATGGTGGGGGGAGGGGGGAAGGAGTTAAGAAGGAAGTCCCGCCTACTCCGGAAATGATCGTTGAGGAAAAAGAGGAAGGCGCGGTTGTAGTTTCGGAAAAGAGCGGAAGTCAGCGTGGCTGTATTCTCCTTAAAAGGCAGGGACGCATTGTGTATTTCCTTGATAAAGAGATTATGCGAGAAAGTTAAGCCCGCTATCGAAATCAGTGATACCAACGAAATAGATGAATGACGGATGTCAGTTTTTTTTGACAATAGTGTTGCTTGTGCTGAGTACCTATTTTGTAAACGATTGACAAATCAAAAAAATAAATAAATAATCGTTCCTCTATTGGGGGAATAGTTTCCTTGCAGGAGTTTCCTGAGTATCGTCTATCTGAAAATGGATGGATCCTTTTTTTAAAAAAAAATTATGATGAACTGAAAAGTCCACTTTACCTTCGGCCAACAAAGTATTACTCTTGATATCTCAAAATTGTTATTCTTCCATTTTGATTTGGTTTTATTACTTCAGTTCATGTAATACGTGCACTTTTGAAAGTCAGACCAAATACTGAGATGATATAGATCCGTGCCTAGTTAGTTCCTTTTTGTATTATCAACCACTGTTTCTCCACTTTTGGTTATTGCTGTAAGGATTTTGTTGCTGTTGTTCACTGTAAAGATCCTTTTTTAAAAAAAAATCAGTGTACTTGCACACTGATTAGCTAGTTTGCATCATACTGTAGGAAGTTAAAATCCACCCCTCTTCTAGAAAAATGAAATCTCCTGGGAAATATTGAAAAGGCAGAATATTATAGTTCCCTGGATAAGAAATGGAGGAACATGTTTTTAGGCAGGAAACAGACTCACTCTTAATAGCCCCCACCTTTGTCAATGAGTCATTAAAGCCTGGTTTACTCTACATAACAAAGTATGATTAACACTGCCCACAAGGCTCCTGACAAAATTACATCAGCCAGCAAGGCAACCAAACTTGGACTCAAAGCACAGCCTACAGAGTTGCTCCTGCATGGCCCTGTAGGAAGTTATCACCTAGCCCTCTCCCAGAAAAATGAAATATCCTAGGAAATATTGAAAAGGCAGAATATTATATTTTCCTGGATGTGAAAAAGGGAGAAACACATTTTAAACACTAAATTCCTACAGCTTCCTGCCCATCCCCACTTTTGTCAATGGGCCATTAAGAAGGCCAAGCTAGTCCACTTTACATAATAAAGAGTTCTCCTCTTCAGCTGTGATGGGATTAAGGCAGGATAATAAGCCTTTACTCAACTGACCACATGGCATCTAAACTCAATCAAACCTGGATTCAAAACAGCCTAGAGGGTTGCCCTTGTATGGGCCCATGTGAGTCTGGCAACCAATCAGAATACATTTCTTACACAGGAACAGGAAACAGATAGGTGGGGCAGAACAGATTATAAAAATCCCTACAAGCCCTTCTTCAGCCCTTCTCTTCCCTTCTCTTCTCTTCTCCACCAACATTGAAGCATGTGATCACCTTTGCTGTTCAGGGCTCAGGCCATGTGGTCCTGTCCACCATTAAACCATCTTTCCAAGCAGCCTCCATGTCTCCAGTGTCTTTTTCCCCACTTGGAGCCGAACCCAGAAGGACATTTCTTCCAACAGCCCCATGGGAGTATGACAACCAATCAGAATACAACCTCAAGATCAAAGGCCAGAGAGGGCATAAAACTAGGGACTTTCAGCATCTCGGCCCTCTTCTTCCTCATCCAACATCTGGAAGTATGTTATCCCCCTTTTCTGTTTAGGAGCTCAAGGCATGTGATCCTGTCCACCATTAAACCATATTTCCAAGCAGCCTCCATGTTTCCAGTGTCTTTTTCCCCATTTGGAACTGAACCGAGAAGCACATTTCTTCCAACAATACAAATATTTTGTTGTATCCCACAAAACAAAGGCTCTTAAGTCTCCCCATTATTAAAATTGTGCTACCCAGTCTTCACTGCCTTTTCTGAAACTGGTTTCTGTATCATTTCCCATTCCTTGTATTTTATGGCCATGTACTGAAATGGCCATAACTTTGGGGACCCACATAAGTATCATTTGTTCAGTGCTACTATAACTTGGAACTATTGTTGAATGAAAGGTCGTAACTCAAGGACTACCTGAATATGGTTAATATCTATCTGAGTGTTGAAGGCATATTTCCTCTCCCCACCCCATTTCCTTTTCGTTGTTTATTATTTTAAGGAATAATGTTAATTTTTTTTCTGGGTGCTACAAATGTAAGATACAGTGGCTGTTGTAACCCTGAGAAAACTCTGAATAGTGGATGTAATATAATTGTTTTCTGCTTTACCCCGTACCAATTTTCCCTAAGAAGCAAGCAGCCAGAACACTGATAATGACAGACTCAAACCACACAAGAAAAATATGCTGAGGACATATCATAATAATAAATTATGGAACTTGTATACTGCACACATGACAATGACTCTGAGCATTATAACTGATACAGTCTCTAGATATACTGTACAATCAGAGGGGTCAAACTCAAGGTGCTTAAATCTGGCCCGTGGGGCTGGGCTGGAAACAGCAAAGCACCAGCCCACAGTGCCTCTGCCAGAGAAAATAGAGTCGAGGTGGGGAGCGCATACATACACCCAAGCTCCATTTTTGCTAGCAGAGGGCTGCAGGAGACTGTCCAGGCCAAAAACGGACACGGAAGGGCCATGCTTGCCCCCCCCCCCCCCGCAAGCTCTGTTTTCGCTGACAGAGGCTATCAAATCAAACTAAAAACAAAACAAAAGGAGAAATGTTTCTCCTTTTGTATTTGAGTATGCAAGAAGAGAGAGAAAAGGAGGAAAGGAAAGAGGAAAGAAAGAAAAAGAGGTAAAGATGGGAAGAGAGCAAGGAAGAAAAAATAAGGAAAGGGGAAGGAAGAAAAACGAATGAAGAGGGAAGGAAAAAGAAGAGAAGGAAGGAGATTATAATGAGAGTGAGGGAGAGTCTCAGGGAAGTCCTGCACAGGTGCCCCCAGCACAAGTCCCATGACGTGCCCACCATGGCCATGCCCAGTGGCCACATCCCCCAGTTCTCTGAGGTCAAACACAACCCTGATCTGGCCCTCAATGAAATCGAGTTTGACACCCTGCTGTAGATTGTTTTATCTCTCCCTTCTTTTTTTCTTAGTTCTATTTCTTATCCCATTTCGTTTATTTTATTCACTATTGGGTTTTTAAATAACATAGCCACTGTTTCATTTTATTGGCAATGGTAGTGGTAGTGTATTAATTTATATTTCACTAATAATAATAAAAAATCTAAATCTAAACCTGGAAAACTAGAACACAGCTTGACTGTTTCATGACTTCTTCCTAAACACATTTCCTATTTTTAAAGATGCCTTTCTCACAAAGATTTCTATTGATTTCCTTGCCTTAAAAAAAAGTGTGGGGCGGGGAGGGAGGACAGGAAATGTGTCACGATGTTAAAAAGTTTGCTAGGCCTGAACTGCCTGAACTGATACTCAAGAGTTAAACTAAGAAAGCTTTATTGCGCAGGTCATAAAACAAAAAAAGGTTCTTATCTGAAAGTGATTTATTGCGCACGCGTTACACATTCCAAAATTCCTCTCTTCTTTGTTCGCCAGCCAACTTTTGGCTGACGAAGCTTTCATTATCAAAATGTAACCAATTAGTTATTTTCTGTTTTATTTTATTATTAAAGTTTGTTTATTAATTAGAATACTTTTAAAGACTTATTTTTCTCAATATCTCAAAAGATATGCAGAAGGGAATCAGCCACGGTCCATCGGTCTCTAACAGGGTGTTTTTTCCCCTGACAACTTGGTAGCAGAGGTTTGGCTGACAACTTGGTAGCAGAGGTTTGGTTGACAACTTGGTAGCTGAGATGGCTACAATTTATGGCTGTATTTTCCCTTCATGCTATCTAAAGATAACCGACTAAGCCTAATTAGCAATGTCGGAGAAAAAGAAAAAAAAGAAAAAGAAAGATGGGGCGAGCACAGAAGGATCAGCTTCCTCTGACAAGGAGGCTCCCTCGGACACAGAGAAGCAAGATCAAAACGTGCTTCAGGAACAACAAATTCCTTCAAGTGCCGAGCCAAATATGGGAGAAGGAGCTACAGGACGCGACATCCACGAAACAAGGTCAGTGGTTCCTCCTTCTAAAATATCTCCAGGAGATTATGAATTTTTGGGGGCCAAGCCAAAACTTCCCACTCTGCCAGAGCCACTCCATTCCCAGACCCTCGCAGATTATCAAACGATTGATGAATGGCAACTGCCGGCACAGAAAATATCCTCCCACGCAGAAAGCAGATTTTATAACATCTCCCCAGATGGTGAGCAAGAAATGCAAAGCTATCTATATCAAATAGAACGTTTAGAAAGATATGTTAGGGAGGCGAGAGTGTGTTTTAACGAGATAAGGCGAAGTAGAAGAAGCTCCCCCACTCCCAAAAAGTCTGAGGACGCCATCTTGTCTTCTTCAAAACAACAGCCTAAGACACACCCCACAGAGTTCATTAGTCAATTAGAACAAAGAGACATGTACACGTCACCGAGGTCACGTGGTCCCTTTGAGCCCATTGAACTTCAGCATACGTATAGAAAGGAGAGGCAGCCAAAAAGTGAAGCTGCACTGCCATCTGCTGGCGGAGAAAAATTATTACAGCAAAAGATTAAGCAATTGGACCAGATTTTCAGAGATCTGTCTATGAGTCCTTTAGAAGCCAAAACTTTGTCTCCAGAGGTTAAGTCTTCAACACCCCCTGGCGGCGTTGAATCCTCCCTAGATGAAAAAAGGCAAAGCCAAAGGCGAATTCGAGGAAGCCAATTTGATGTTGCCACGCAAAGGCCAATGATGCAACCCCAGCATCCCCTGGTTCAACAACCAGATTTGCAACCAGAGCAACAAATTATTCCTCAGCAGGTATTCACAGTCACCCCCTTGACTGGTGAGTCCAAATTAAAGGAGTCAGGAGAGAATTATAAAGCCTGGGTCAGTGAAATTGCGCTCTTGCTTCGAAGAGAAGGCACATATTCCATGGTTTTTGATCCTCCCCGTCAACCCTGGACACCTGCAATAAGAAACCTTGAAAACAGAGCTATCACGACTTTACTCATGTCAATGGAAATTGAGATCCAAGGTATCTTTCCACCTGATGCAACTGCCCAAGAAATTTGGGCTATTTTGGAAGATTGCTACAGGCCCGTTTCAATTGAATCCTCATGTTTGCTCATGTCTGAGTTCCATGGTTCGAAGTTGAAACCTGGTGAACGAATTGGTGGACATTTGACCAAACTGAAAAGAATGAGAAGTGAATTGAGACAAAATGGCCATGTAATCGATGACATCCAAATGATTAGCATCATCATTAACTCATTGAATTATGAATGGAAAGATGCTGTTGCAAAGATTAACTACGTGCCTATTGCTCAACGCACAGTTAACCACGTTTGCAGACTTTTAGTGGAAGACGAAGCTATCAGGTTAGCTACCCCACATCTGCAACGACCTCCAGCACCAAAGGCTCCAGCCAGACGTCCCTTCCGAGGAAGAGGCTACGCTCCAAGGATGCCAAAATGCTACACCTGCAACCGTGTGGGACATGACACCCGGGATTGTCCCCAACGAGTTCCAGCTCCCGCCACGTACCAGCCCAGAGGAACAGATTCCAGAGGCAGAGGTAGAGGCGGAAGACAAGGTCGTCGTGGTCCAAGGCGTGATCCACAAGCTCCGCTTGCAACACTGGCCATAACCAACGTTCCACAACCTGATCCAAAGTTCGACAGACGTCTTTTGTGGACTTTAGACAGTGGAGCAGCTGTGCACGTTACCCACAGAAGGGAACTTTTCACAGAGATGGGCGAACCAGAGCCCGAGTATCGAGAACTGTATTCCTTCACCAACCACACTTGCAAGGTTATGGGAAAAGGAACTGTTTACATTGAACAGCTCGATACACACATCCCTGATGTTTATTACATACCTTCAGCAACCAGTAATTTGCTTAGTCAAAGTCACTTGTCTAGAGAGTTAAAGTTCCAGGTTCACCACCTCGAAAAAGCAAGTTACTTAGTTAAAGATGGTGATATTGTTGCTGAAACCATGCTGATTGGTGGTGTTTATTACTTAAAGCCAAAGCCTAAAGGGCAAGCACAGGCAAGTATGCAAACTCCAAAAAGGCACAACGCAAACCCAGAGAGAGTTGTCCCAGAGAGAGAAAGCGTTACTGTGCCAAAGGCTCCTAAAGCCAACAAACAAAGAAAACAGAAACAGATTGCTCAAAGCAAGCCTGAGGGTCCTCATGAAACTGTTAATGTTGAGAATTCACTAACTGGTAAACCTTTGCATTCCAGGTGTATTCACAAGTGGCACAGAAGATTGGGGCATGCCAGTTTCCGTGTTCTTAGAAAGATGCCGGAGTTCGCAAAAGGTTTGGATCTAAAGGGGTGTAAGGTGTTTTTGGATTGTGCCGTTTGCAAAAAGGCTAAATCCAAGGCGGCTCCAGTTCCAAAACACGCTACACGCCGGTCAACACGCATTTTTGATTTGGTACACACTGACATAGTGGGTCCTTTCCCACCAACCCTTGGTGGCAGAAAGTATTTTTTAACAATTGTAGATAATCATTCTAGATATGGATTTGTATATCCTATGAGAGAGAAATCTGAGACCTTTCAGATCTTTAAAGACTTTGCAGCGTTTGTTTCTACACAATACCAAGTTCGCATCGCCAGAATCCAGAGTGACCGTGGTGCAGAATTCATGTCTCAGCGTTTCCAGGACTGGATGCGTAAGAATGGAATTCTTCATCAGACATCTGCTCCATATACACCGGCTCATAACGGAGTCGTAGAAAGAAGACAAGGGGTTCTACAAACCATGATGCGTTGTCTTCTAGAAGATGCCAATCTCAGTAACGCATACTGGGGTGAAGCAATCAAATATGCAAATTACATTGTCAACCGTACTTGGAGCAGTGTAATCAATCAAACTCCTTTCTACATGCTATATGGCTACAAGCCTAATCTCAAGAACCTCCATATTTTTGGTTCATATGCTATGGTGAACACTCCCTTAAGTCAAAGAAGAAAGGGAGGTACAGTAGCAAAGAGACTGAGATTTATGGGTATTGATGATAATTCAAAATGGTACAAATTCATTGATACTAAACATGTGATTGTCATTTCACAATCTGCTAATTTTGAGGAAGACATTGACTGGTCCAGGATTCATTCCAATGATCCTGAAGTTTATTTTCCTAGAGATGGTGTTCCAGATGCCACGCAGCCTGATGATAATTCGCAGGCAGATATTCCTTCTACCAGTTCTTCACAACCTGATGTTCCGTCTTCTCAAGCCGCGGATGCTGATGCTAGCGACGAACGTGAGGACGAGGATGATGATGATGAAGAAGAAGAAGACTGGTCTGTTGTTCCTAGACGCTCCAAGAGGGCCACAAAAGGAATCCCTCCACAACGTTATTCATGGCAACTGACAAAATCACCATTACCTTTGATTTGCAATGTTACTCTTCCTCCAGAGACATTCACACAAATCAAACAGCTCCCTGATTCAGAACAAGACAAATGGTATGATGCAATGCAGGATGAAATGGACAGTTTGAAGAAACTTAATGTATTCACACCTGCAAAACCTCCAGCAAATAAGAAAGTCATTGGCACCCGATGGGTCTACAGAATCAAGAAGAAACCGAATGGTGAGTCTTTATACAAAGCCAGACTGGTAGCTCAGGGTTTCGCTCAACGTTATCCTGAGGACTACACAAACACTTACTCACCAACAGTCAGAAATTGCTTTAACCACTGCAACTATTCTTGGTTTAGAAGTTTTCCAATTTGATGTGGACACAGCTTATCTACATGCAGACCTAGATGAAGAGATCTACGTGAGAAGCCCTCCAGGATTCCGAAAGCAAGAAGGGGACACCTGGTTCCTGAACAAAAGTCTTTATGGTCTGAAACAGTCAGGTTTAATGTGGTATTTATGTCTTACTGACAAACTAAATTCAATGGGCTTTATTAAGTCCGAAACTGATGAATGCGTGTTCACAAAAAGATCTAACAATGCATATGAGATAATTCTTGTTTATGTTGATGATATTGTTTATATTGGTCCAAATAAGAAAATGAGTGAGATTTTTGCCAAAAGTTTGCAGAGATACTTCACACTAAAATCTTTAGGACACATTAGCACTTATTTAGGTGTTCAAATTGAAAAGACACAGAAGGGGTTTAGTCTTTCACAAGAAGAGAAAATTGATCACATTCTACATCATTGCAACATGAAAGATGCTAGCACAACAAAGACACCCATGCAAACAGATTTTCACAACTTAACACATGAACCAAGTCCTGAGTTCGAGGATCAAACACTCTATCGTTCAGTCATTGGTTCACTATTATACATTAGTAGTTGGACCAGACCTGACATCGCACTTAGTGTTAATCTTTTATCACGACACGTAGGTAAGGCAACACAATTTCATTGGTCATGCATTAAGAAGTTGTTGAAATACCTAAAACACACTAAACACATGAAGTTATTGCTAGAACCAACACACACTGATCAACCAAAGCTGATTTGTTTTGCCGACGCCGACTGGGCGAGCGACAAGAAGTCACGCAAAAGCACTTCTGGTTACATGATGTTCCTAAATGGTTGTCCTGTTTACTGGCAAGTGAGAAAACAGAGTTTTGTTTCATGTTCATCTACTGAAGCTGAATATGCTTGTGTTTCAGATGCTTGTAATTCTCTAACGTGGTTTGATGCTTTGATCACAGATATCTGGACACGTCCGATTCGACCAATCACCGTGATGGAAGATAATGTATCTGTTGTTTATATTTCTGAGTCACATTTTACAGGTTCTAGGTCCAGACACATTGACATTCGTTATCAAAACACAAAGCAATTAGTTAAGCAAGGTTTTGTTAAATTGCAATATGTTTCTACACATGATCAGATCGCAGACATGCTTAACAAACCACTTGCCGCAAATCAACACGAATATCTGCGAAAGAAGATGTGCCTTAATTGATGATTTGATGACGTCAGCCCAGACTAGCAAAAGAAGGGGTGTCACGATGTTAAAAAGTTTGCTAGGCCTGAACTGCCTGAACTGATACTCAAGAGTTAAACTAAGAAAGCTTTATTGCGCAGGTCATAAAACAAAAAAAGGTTCTTATCTGAAAGTGATTTATTGCGCACGCGTTACACATTCCAAAATTCCTCTCTTCTTTGTTCGCCAGCCAACTTTTGGCTGACGAAGCTTTCATTATCAAAATGTAACCAATTAGTTATTTTCTGTTTTATTTTATTATTAAAGTTTGTTTATTAATTAGAATACTTTTAAAGACTTATTTTTCTCAATATCTCAAAAGATATGCAGAAGGGAATCAGCCACGGTCCATCGGTCTCTAACAGGGTGTTTTTTCCCCTGACAAAATGAAACTATGAATCAAGAGGAAGCCAGTCTGTGTACATCAGACTACACCAGAGAAAAGAAACTTAACCTACATCCTAGGAATCCAGTGGAAGCTGTATTGCTGTCATAAAACTACCTGAATATCTGCACAACTGCAATTTCTTGGGTACAGTAGTTACTATTAACAAATTGGGATGTGTACTTACAACTGTAAGCAGTAGATATTTGGGTGTATGGTATATTTTGCTGTAATCAACGAAGATTCCGAGTGGCTTACAAAACCCTCTCCAGTAGAATTAAAAAGATATAAAGAGTAATTAAAAAAAACACAATTGCAATTCCTAAAGTAATCAAATGTCAAACATGATGGGCAGGTGGTTGCCTCACTCATGATTTTAGTATTAAACGTTATTCTGAACTTTGTCTTACAAATCAAATATATTGAGCAAAATTTCCCACACCACTAGCCTCCAAGAGAATTGAACGATGTCTCCAAGAGGATCCCGGCTCTGGATTCTGGGAAGGGTAAGACTAAAACATCTGATGGAGGCAATATCTGGAGTTATTGTTAACGAACTATAGAATAGAATGGAATGGAATGGAATAGAATAGAATAACAGAGTTGGAAGGGACCTTGGAGGTCTTCTAGTCCAACCCCCTGCTTATGCAGGAAACTCCACACCACTTCAGACAAATGGTTATCCAACATCTTAAAAACCTTCAGTGTTGGAGCATTCACAGCTTCTGGAGGCAAGTTGTTCCACTGATTAACTGTTCTGTTAGGAAATTTCTCCTCAGTTCTAAGTTGCTTTTCTCCTTGATTAATTTCCACCTATTACTTCTTGTCCTGCCCTCAGGTGCTTTGGAGAATAGTTTGATTCCCTCTTCTTTGTAGCAGCTCCTGATAATAGAATAGAATAGAATAGAATTCTTTATTGGCCAAGTGTGGTTGGACGGACATACAAGGAATTTGTCTTTGGTGCATATGCTTTCAGTGTACATAAAGAAAAATAAAATAGAATACATTCATCAAGAATCACAAGGTACAACACTTAATGATAGTCATAGGGTACAAATAAGCAATCAATAATATTGATAAACAATATCAATATAATTCTAGCTAGCTAGGACATTGACCGCCTTAGTTTCATCTCACGGAGCAGGCGGTAAGGTCCTCCGTGGCAGGCGAAAGTAGAAAAAATTGCAACCACTCCCCCTTCAGAGCAAAGGGAAACGGCCGTCTGGAAACTAAGCTCCCACGGAGAATAGAAACCGAAAGTTGCAGCCGGAGAATCGCTCAGCTGATTGAATTTCAAGCCAAGCGACAGGATCAGGATTCAGGAAGGAAACCAACAGTCCGCTGTGTTTCCCCGGCGGGCGAAGTTGTAAATTTGGGAAGCCGGGCTCTGGATTGGTTTCCACGCGCTCTGAGAGGGAACCGCCTCCCTTTCCCAAGCGGTTCCCCGCCGGCGACTCCAGCAGCAGCAGCAGCAGCAGCAGCAGCGGCAGGATGGAAGCGGCCGCCAGCCCATCCCGGGACGAGTGCGTCCTCTACTTGATCTCTTGCTTTAGGAACAGGATTAAGGCCAGCGTCCAAGTGAATCGAGTGCTGGATATGATGCCGTCCCTCAGCCTCGACCAAAAACAGCAGCTCCGCGCCGTGGCTAAAGAAAAGGGGGACGTGGAAGCCGCGGAGAAGCTGCTCTCCGTGGTGGAGAAAGAGGCCGCCGACTCGCCGGGCTTATGCCAGCAGTTCTGCGAGGCGCTGGTGCGGGGAGGCTACGACGCCGCCAATTACCTGGACCCCAGCCTGAGCGAATTGCCCTCGCCCTCTTTGGAAGCAGTCGGCGACCTGGGCAAGGCTCTGGTGAACCTCTTCTTCGATCGCCTCACCGACACGCTGCAAGCTACTCAGGTGGCTGTCCGGTGTTTGGGAAAAGGGCTCTTGGATTTTGAAGACATGGAGCGGGTAAGCTGGCACAAAGCAGCAGGGAGGCCAAGCCGGGTCCTCTCCCGAAACTAGGTGGGGGCAGCGAAATGGGAAGAGAGAGATCAGTAAAGAAGAATGCTCTCAAGGTATTTGGGATGAATCCCCGAATTCTTTACACTAGACCTGGATTTCTGAACCTCAACAACTTTAAAACGTGTGTGCTTGAACCAGTGGTGAAATGCAATTTTTTTTACTACCGGTTCTGTGGGCGTGGCTTGGTGGGCGTGGCAGGGGAAGAATACTACAAAATCCCCATCCCCCACCCCACTCTGGGGCCAACCAGAGGTGGTATTTGCCGGTACTCTGAATTCCGCTGCTGGTTCTCCCGAACCTGCTGAATTTCACCCCTGGCTTGAACTCTCTGAATTCCCCACCCACCATAAGTTCCCACACCTTAAAATTGTGGAGATTGAGGGAAAAAAAAACTGTAGTAGGCCCTATGGAAGGTCAAACCCATCCTACATGTAAAATCTGATTTGCGGATTATTACCTTACAAATCAATTTTGGAGCAAACATATATTTTTGGGCCAAATGAATCTTGTCCACAATACCTATTTTAGAGATCTCTTTCTCCGTCTCATCTAATGTTTTAACCACCCAGCTCCCTCATAAGGGGCTCTGGGCAGGGTATTTGTTTACATTTCCTATTTCTTAACCGAGATGGTTAACACGGGGGCTGACCAACAATCAATTATTCACAGAGGGGATTTTGAAGTAAATAGCCATAAACATGAAGGCTCCAATGACCATAGAATTCTGCTCCAAATCACCATGATGCCAAAACAGCGGGTGCTTCATGACATTTTCATGCTTGAATCACAATGTTGCACCTAAGGTGTGGAGTCTATCATAATGCACAATTTGTCAGTTGCCTTCTCCTGTTGTGGTGTCCTGGGGTCATGTGATCACCTTTTGTGACCAGACAAGCAAAGAAGTCAAGAAGCCAGATTCGCTTTGCAACCATGTTACTAACTTAACAACTGCAGCGAGTCACTTCACTATGCAAGAAATGTGGTGAATGGGGCAAAACGCACATAACTTAGCAACAGAAATTGTGGGCTCGTTTGTGGTTGCAAATTGAGGATTATGCCTGGCAATCTTGCATAGCGAGGTGAATCACTGCAATTATTAAGTTAAGAACGTGGTTGTAAGGCGAATCTGGATTCTTGACTTCTTTGCTTGTCAGATTGCAAATTTATCCTAATTTAAAAAGTGTAAGGGCAGGAATGTTTTTCTTTTACCAACTCAAAGCCTGGGGGACAGCATATTATGGAGACTGTACTGCTGTTCCCTAAGACTGTTGATGTCTTCATAAAATGTGTACCCTGGAGCTTTATTGCTGCACTACTATATCGGAGTACGGTTCTCGTGGTGAAACGTAGTCTGGATTCCCAAGGAAAGGGGGTGGGTGTCTGCATTCCAGAGAAATAAGAGACAGCAAAGTTTAGATACTTGGATTTGGAGGAAGAGAGTCTAGACCACGGGGTGCTTAAATCTGGCCCATGGAGCCAGCCTGGAAAGGACCGGTCCGCAGTGCCTCTGCTGGCCAAAAGGAGCCTCAGGGTGGGTATTTTTGGCCTCCTGGCCTCCATCAGCACTCTGTCGGCCAAAAACGGGCCTCGCGGTGCCTCTGAGAGGCCTCCATGCATCCCATTTTTGTCCAGCAGAGTGCTGCTGGAGGCTGAAAACGGGCCTCCTGGGGCCTCCGTGCCACAGGTTCTGACCAGTTCTGGAGAACCGGTAGCAGGAATTTTGAGTAGCTTGGAGAACCGGTAAATACCACCTCTGGATGGCTCTGCCCCCATCTATTCTCTGCCTCCCGAGTCCCAGCTGATCAGGAGGAAATGGAGATTTTACAGTATCCTTCCCCTGCCACGCCCACCAAACCACACCCACCAAGTCATGCCATGCCAACCAAGCCCACAGAACTGGTAGCAAAAAAAAATTAATCTCACTTTAATCCGCAGGGCCCGTTTTTGGCCGGCAGAGGAGACATACGTCCCGTCTTCCCCCACCCCAGTCCTCCCCCCTGCCGGCCCGCGGAGGAGAACTACAATGCTGATCTGGCCCTCGAAGAAATCCACTTTAACACCCCTGGTCTAGACTGCTCCTCCTTAGAAGTACTCAGAGTATATCTTAATGATGCAAGTAGTTTGCTTTAGTTGGGCAAGATTTCTGTCTAGAGGTGTGCACTGCTTAGAAGAAACTTACCATGTGTTTCTTGGGTTTTGGAGCCAGAGAGTCCTAGCTCAGCATTTCCTTGCAGCAACAATGAGAGAAATAAAAAAGAATGAAGTATTTCAAAATCAGGCTACTGCTATGGCGAGGAGTCTGCCTTGAACATTCTCCGACTCTGCTTCTGTCTTGTAGGTCACCTAGCAGAGCTTGAGTTGACAAATGCTGCTCAGAAAGGAGCTGGAAATTGATTTAAGTATAACTCTTTGAAAACATACGGAGTAGCATATAAAGGGTAGCCCTTGTTTAGCAATGGCCTGGCTCAGTGGTTAAATTCATTTTTTTTTTACTGCTAGTTCGGTGGGCGTGGCTTGGTGGGCGTGGCAGGGGAAGGATACTGCAAAATCTCCATTCCCACCCCACTCTGAGGCCAGTCAGAGGTGGTATTTGCTGGTTCTCCAAACTACTCAAAATTTCCACTCCCGGCTCTCCAGAACCTTTCAGAACCTGGCCTGGCTTAGCAACTATTCATAGCTAACAATGACCATGAAAAAGCAACTTTGTGACAAATCCTGGCATTTGCAACCTTTAAAGGTCTAGAAAGCAAAGGACAGGTGAAGCAAGATCGCAGTTTCACTTAGTGACCACTTTATTTAATGACTGATTTGCCGGTCCCAATTGTCAAGGCTAAACAAGGAATACTTAGAACTTAGACTAATTTTATTGTACCCTAATTGTCATACATTAAAATGAAATTTCATGGCAACTCTCAAAGGGTCTCCATCTCTAATATACACTATATAAACATGATGAAATAAATAAACAAATAATATAAAATTATGCATATACCCACATATGCTAGATGACATGGAGAAACAGCACAGTCTAGTTTGGACGTATACATGCAGATGGCGACAGAAACAAATCTTGCGAGTGTATCAGATAGATGGCATAGGGCACGGTTGTCAAACTCAAGGCCCATGAACTGGATCTGGCCTGTGGGGTATTTAGATCTGGCCCGTAGGGCCACTCTGGAAACAGTGAAGAACTGGCCCACAGTGCCTCTGCCAGCGAAAATGAAGGTTGGGAGGCTGTGTGTCCCACCCAGGCTCCTGAGCTCTTGTTTTTGCTGGCAGAGGGTTGCAGGAGGCCATCATGGCTGAAAACAGCCTGAGTGGGCTGTGTTTTAGTTTGTAGAGGGTTGCAGGAGGCCGCCACAGCCAAAGACAGAGCCTCAACGGGTGATGTCGAACTGGCCATGCCCACCCTGGCCACGCCCACCGAGGTCAAATACAACCCTGATGTGGCCTTCAATGAAATTGAGTTTGACCCCCCCTGGCAGAGGGAACAAAGCTGTTACAGAATTTGGGTAGTCCTGCTATAAATACTTTGAAACTTCCTCCCAGAGGGGAGCAACAGAAACAGACCGTGAAGAGGATGTGTGGGGTCTCTAACAATGCTTTCAGCTCTAAACACAGAGCACTTATAAGCAGTATCCTGAATGACAGGAAGTAAGCTTCCTATCATCATCTCGGCTGTCCTTACCACTTTCTGAATGGACTTTCTCTCTGAGGCACTGCAGCCACCAAACCGAACAGTGATGCAGTTTCTTAAAGCACTCTCAATTGTGCCTCTGTAAAAAATGGCCAGGACAGAAGGAGAAAGATGGGCTCTCCTCATCCAAGCAGGAAATGCAGATGCTGGTTTGCACAATTCACTAAAGATAGTGTATGAAGAGACTAAGTCAAATCGTTAATTATCTGCAGCCCCAGGTACTTAATACTGCTGATCACCTTGACCGCTCATTTAGTGGCAATTGAAAGTGAAATGGTGCTGGACAACTATTGCAGCATCCACACGGTCATGGGATCCGAATTTGGGCCCTTGTCAACCAGCATATATTTACAGTGGTTGCAACATCTCAGGGTCATGTAATTTGCATTTATAACCTCCCCAGCCAGATTTCAACAAGAAACGTTAATGGGGAAGCAGGATTTGGTCACAATCCCACGATTCACTTAAGGAACACAGGATTCACTTGACGATGTGACCAAACAGTCATCAAATCGGGCACGACTCCCTCTCTTAGTGACAGACGTTCTGCTCCCAGTTGTAGTTGTAAATCGCAGACTACCTGTATTTGACAATAAGAAGAGACACTGATATGCATTGTGAAGCGTCTTGCCAAACATGTTTCTTTTGCCTCTTTGTTTTTCCTACAACAGGTAGTCATCGAAAAGGATAAAGAGGGGAATAAATCGGCAGTGAGAGAAATGCTCCATAGGATAATACAGAAGAAAGAATGGTTCTCGCCCTTTCTAGAAGCCCTGGGTGAAGCTGGCCATGCAGACATGGCTGCTTACATAAGTGGGCACCCAAATGGTAATAATATAATTTCATGAGCTTTGGCGCATGGTAAATGTTTGTGTGCTGATGGTGTTGCTTTCGCTGCTTGTCGCTTAAGGGAGGTTTGCTCCACAGGGCTGCTCTTTAAAACAAAGAGTTTGGGATCATGGTGAGAAGACAGAGGTGCAGTTGGGCCCGTGAGTTTAATGTAAAATTTGTAAGATGCGGACGAGCATTTTGTAAGTAAACAAGAGCAATCAACCAAACCCTTTTTTTCATTTCTACTGTGATTCAGAGTTAGCTACTAAGTCATCACAGAATAGGATACTCATCAAATAAACTGTAGCAAGAAAAGAAGTCATTTTGCAAAGGTTACCTAAACTTACCAGCATAACTATATGTTTCAAATATAATCGGCTTAATTTTTCAACAGGAAAGGAATTGAGCAGTCTTGAATCAATGAACTGAATCGCTTCTGACCTAGGCTTACAGATAGTCCTCAACTTACAACCATTTCTTTAGTGACCATTGGAAGTGACGATAGCCTTGAAAACAGTGGCCTATGATAGGTGCTTGCAATTAGACTGTCATCGTGTCCCCGGGATCGTACGATGGACATACTTGGCAACCAGCATGTATTTTATGACGGTTTGCAGCATCCTGGTGTTACATGATCATTTGATCTTCCCAGCCAGCTTCCAATAGGTACAATCAATGGGGAAAGCTGGATTGGCTTAATGACCACAGGATTCGTTTTAACACCCATATGATTGCAGCAGAAGAAATAGTAAAGTTGGGCATGGCTTACTTAATGACAGCCTTGCTTAGCAACAGGAATTCCAATCCCAATTATGATGGTAAGCCGAAGGTTACCTGTACTTCTATATATAGTAGAGACTGAAAATATTGTGTTGGGAGAGTATTATTTACCGTATTTTTCGGAGTATAAGACATACTCCCCCCCCCCCCCCCAAGTGGGTGAAATTTTTGGTGCGTCTTAGAGACTGAATACGGGCCTGTTTTGGGGCTTCCGAACCCTCCGCATGTCACGTTTTCACCCTCCCTGGCCCCCAGAAGCACTCTGCAGGCCCCAAACAGGCATGTTTTTGGCAAAAACGGGACATGTGAATCCCTGAAGAGTGCTTCTGGGGGCAGGGAGGGTGAAAACACAATGCGTGAAGCCTCCCCCCATTTTTTTTATTGTTTTCCTCCTGTAAATCTAGGTGTGTCATATAGTCTGAAAAATGCAGAACATTCTTTGTTTCTACATTTACTGGGAAATAAGATGCACTACAAACAATGAAAGTTGTTTTTAAATAGACAACTGGTAGATCTATTCCTTACTGGCTACAAACGTATTTCAGTAGGACTTCATTCCCCTGAGTTGTCATCGTCTGTGGTCTCATTTCTGTTTTTCTCCTCATCTTTAAAGCTATGCTTTAAAGCAGAGGTGTCAAACTCAATTGCGTCACATGACATATTGTGCCGTATTGTGGCATCTTTTGCCTTTGTGGAGACAGGCCTGCTTTAGAGCTTCAAGCCTTCTGAAAATTCTCTGCTTTCAAAAGTTGATTCTTGCTACTGTGCTTTGTAACCCTTAAGTTAAGGTTCCTTCCTACCTGTTATTTGGGTGCATATACGAATAGGGACAGCCAGGGACACTTGGGAAGTTCTGATCATAAAACTCCCAAGATTTCTTTCAGTTTAGCCCCAGGTACATCCCGAATTGTATATTAGAATTGTATTATCCATCAATTTCATATAGGTCATTAATTGAATGTTTATTTAAATGAATAAGCTTCCGTTATGGGTTGCAACTTTTTTAAAATTTTGATTGAACAGAACTAGGCGTAAACGGAGCCGCTGATTCATCAGATGAAATGTATGAGGCACCAAGTTCTGAAGTGGTGGAGAATCTGCAGCCAAGAATTGAATTACAAGGAGCTGTGGAGGATGAGAAGGATGTATCAGAAAAATCACTTGAAGACCTCACTGCCATTTCAGGTGATTTGTCAGCTACCAGTATTTTTCCATATAATTTGTATAACTGATCAGTAATATTGTAAGCGGTGGATGCCATTACATATATGATACACTAGATGGCACTCAGGGCTCTCCAAGAATTTTTAATTAAAGAAGGCAAAAAAAAATATTTTCTTCCAATTTAACATTTTGGGAGGATGGGATGCGCAGTATTATGTCAAATCACTTCGTGGTGTTTCCTATCTGAAAAATTTGCTCTCCTCTAATATAATCAGTTTAACTAAATCAGTGCCAAATCTTCCTCAAATGAAAGACATTGGGTCCAAAACTTTTCAAGAAGAAATGATGTTCATCATGAAAGCACTAACGATAGCTTTGTATTCTTCCTCTACTCGCCAAGTGTAGAACGAAAGTATCCTTTTGCACCGAAGAAGCTATAACTGTCTTTTCATGCACCTGCTTTCCAAAATCTCATGAGAAGGCTGCACACAATTTAGACAAAGCCATGTGCAGTTTGGACAAGGGGCGGGCACAGCTTCGGGAATAAGATTGACATAGCCAGCAGCTACTTCATGAAGGGCCAGGCTGGCACACCTACTCAACAGTGGCAGAAAGAAGACAGTGAAAATCAACTGTGGGTAGAAAGGATTAGCACAGGGGGCTGCAACCTTAACCACTCAAAGAGTCATTTGGACCTGTTTCCCACAGAAAAGGAAACATCAGGAGCCACAAAACCTGAGTGGGCGTGGCCAACTCAACACCATACCCATCCAGTCACATGACACCCACCCAGCCACACCTACCCAGGTTTTGTGACTGGGTTGGGCCAGTGTCTCGGGACGGAGAGCAGGTTGGCAAGGAGCTGCAGGAGAGGGGTCAAAGAGCCCACATGCAGCTCTGGAGCCGCGGGTTGCTGATACCCGGGCTAGCAGATCCAGCAAGTGAAGGACAGCCATAGATTTGGGGTGGGGGATTGGCACATGGGGGAAGTTGAAGCACCCTGGAGTTATAAGTGGGAGAGGCTGCTAAGTATCCGAATTTTGATCACATGACTGCTGAAGCATTGCAAGAGCTGTAACTTCGGGGGGGGGGCATCATAAGGCCCTTTGTTTAGCGGTGCTACACTTCAGTCACTAAATGAATGGTTGTAAGTCAAGGACTACCTGTATCTATTTTGCTTCATTCGTATTCCTTATTTATATTCCTCTTTCATTCCAGTCAATAAATGAGTTTGACTTTCACTAGTCGTCATGCTCAACGGATGCTTTTATACAAAACTTTTCAGCAAGATAAAAAGTATTGGTTGCCAATATTAGTTATACCCTGCTGATGATAAGGACAAAATGCTGGTTAGTTTTGTCATGTTTTTAATCTAACCAATAACCTGTTTTACTCCAAGAGTGCTCATCATACTGGTAGTCCTCGACTTACAATCACAATTGCGCCCAAAGTTTCTGTAGTTAAGTGACACATTGGTTGAGTGAGTTTTGCCCCATTTTACGACCTTGTTTGCCACAGTTGTTAAGTGAATCACTGCAACTGCTTAGTTAATAACCCAGTTGTTAAGTGAATCTGACTTTCCCGTTGATTTTGCTTGTCAGAACGTGATCACATGACCTGGGACACCGTCATAAACATGCACCAATAGCCAAGCATCTGAATTTTGATCACATGGTCATGGGTATGCTGAAAAATGATTGTGTCACTTTTTTCAGTGCCATTGTAACTTTGAACAGTCACTAAACGAACTGTTGTAAGTTGAGGACTACCTGTATTCTGTGAACGCTAAGACCTCTGATATAAAGACGACTAGAAAGTACATTCATTGTACCCTGTTTCCCTGAAAATAAAAACTCCTTGGATAATAATCGGGCTTCTGAGCGCATGCAGTAAAATAAATCCTCCCCTGAAAATAAGCCCTCCCCCCAAAATATTGTAATACAGCAGCAGCCATGAGGTGACCATGCTCGCCACCTCCTGCACCTCAAAAATAATAAGACCTCCCCGAAAATAAGGCCAAGTGCTTATTTCGGGGGTCAAAAGAAAATAAGACCCTGTCTTATTTTCAGGAAAACATGGTAGGTAGAAGCACACTCAGAATTCTGGGGATGCTTTTTCAGCTCTCTAGCCTAAGCAACAACCCTGGAATTCTCTAATCCAAGTGGTCTCTCATCCAAGTAGTAACTAAGTCCAACCATGCTTAACTTGCCCCATTCAACCAAGGTTAACTAGGTGCTTCCAAATACTTGGGCTACAATAACTGACATGCGTGCAATTTGCATTTTATTTGAAAACCAAAAAATAGGCTTGTATTCTCTCTACCTCCACACTCACTCTGGCTGTTTATAAAGAGTGTTATGTTAGGATCCAGTTCTGATTGTGCTATGCTACGTGTACTATGAGGGACGCGATGGCTCAGTGGCTAAGATGCTGAGCTTGTCGATCAGAAAGGTTGGCAGTTCAGCGGTTCAAATCCCTAGCACCGCGTAACGGAGTGAGCTCCCATTACTTGTCCCAGCTCTTGCCAAGCTAGCAGTTCGAAAGCATGTAAAAATGCAAGTAGAAAAATAGGGACCATCTTTGGTGGGAAGGTAACAGCATTCCGTGCGCCTTTGTCATTTAGTCACGCCGGCCACATGACCATGGAGACATCTTTGGACAGCGCTGGCTCTTCAACTTTGAAACGGAGATGAGCACTGCCCCCTAGAGTCGGAAATGACTAGCACATAGGTGCAAGGGGAACCTTTACCTTTACTTGTACTATGAAAATATAGATACATAGCTAGAACAAGCACGTTTTTGGCTATATGTAGGAACTTTTAATTTTTCCCCCCTTTTCCCCAAAACCTTGTTTCCCCTTAATTTTCCTCATCGGTTCTTCAACAGTTAACAAAGAAAGTGTATTTCCTAATCATTGTACAATTTTCACCCTGCTAGAATTAATTGGTGTGAACTTTCTCTGCCCATAGCACCTCCTAGCACCTCCATTTGCTGAAAGAGAAGACATAACTTTGCTTTCCTCCCCACCCCCCATTGGAAACATAGTCATGACTCATTCCTGTTGCTGTTGTGATTCAATGTCATCTGTCTGTCCAAGAAATGTATATAAATGGATTCAGAGCTTATTTAAATGAGGCAGAGGAGACACTCTGTTCTTAATTTAAATACGTTGTTCTCATCTCCAACTGCGCAGTCAGCCCTTATTTCTAAAATAAGTAAGGGATTATATAAGTACTTAATTTTATAAGTAAGACGTTAAATGATTCTTTCCAGCCCAGTGTTTTGCTGGTATTGACATTGTTTTAAATGAATCCTTTTTTAATTTTTATTTTCCCCTCTCATGTCTTCTGCTGTGTTGGAAGGGGTGAATGCATTTCATCATTATTAGGCCATTTGCTGAAATTGAACTTTGCAAATCATGTTTTTTACCCCAGTTTTACACTTTTGCCTAAAAGTAGGATTTTCTCCATTCGAATGGTATTCATCTTGATTCAAATACCTAGGGAATCAGTAGGTGGCACTCTATCCATCCCTGTTAGGAAGATCTGCTTCTGCTGCATAATCTAGTTTTTAGCCACAAGAAATCCCATTGCATCTTGTGTTAAATGTGGGTTAGATAAAGCAAATCTAATGTAATGTAATGGTCTCAAGCAAAAGGTTTCTTTACACTGCCTAATTATGCACTACCTAATATAAATCAGAAACAGCTAGTTTGGTGGAGTGATTAAGGCACCCGGTTAAAAATCAGGAAACTGAGTGATAGACCTCACAAAGTGATAGTTCTTAGTCACAAAACCAGGTGGGAGACCTTGGATGAGACTTTCTCCTTTAGCTCTAGAAAAGAGAAAGTAAAGTAGGGGCAAAACAGTTCTGAAATATAGAGGGAGGGAGGGAGGGAGGGAGGGAGAGAGACTGACAGACAGAGAGAGTTGGATATAGGTGGCCAGTGGTTAGAATGTAGTGTTGCAGCCTGACTCTGCCCACAGCCAGGAGTTCAATCCTGACTGGTTCAAGGTTAACTCAGTTTTCCATCCTTCGCAGGTCGGCAAATGAGGACCCAGGTTGTTGGGGGCAATATGCTGACTCTCTAAATCTCTCAGGGACACCTATAATACACTATGAAGTGGTATATAAGTCTAAGTGCTATTGCTAGTGCCAGGGTAGATTTGATTTAAATCAATTCGATTTAAATCATGATTTAAATCACTTGTAAAAAAGGCTCGATTTAAATCAATTTGATTTAAATCATAATTTTTAAAGAGCAACTGTCATCTCTGTCCCGCAGTGGCTCCTCCTCTGACCCGCTGTTGACTCACCGACAATCCCATTCACATTAATGGGATGGCTGGTGATGCAGCAGTGGCACAACAAGGTGAGGGACGTAGCAGGCGCAGGTGAGTGGATGCCCACTAACAGTGGATGCCATGATGGATCTGAAATGACAGGTGCTCTTTAAATGTAAGGACTCATTCTTGCTGGTAGTTAGAAACTTTAATGTTATTTGCAAACAAAATAAGGGTTTCCTATTTAGCTGACAGACCTTGGATTCGTTGAATGAGTTTACCAAAAATGTACATATTGCAGAATACACAGCCTCCTGCTACATAACTAAGCTCCATTTCATGCTGAATAAACTAAATTATTAATGTAGCTTAGAAAGAAAACTATATTGAGATTTTCTTTACTCCAAAAGCATTTTATTAAAATAAATTTGATTTTAAAAAAATCCAATTTAAATAAAAAAGAATCCAATTTAAATTTACAAAATCTGATCATTGATTTTTATTCACTTTGGCTAGTGCTAATGCTATGGATATGGGAATATATAAATATACCTCCTTTAGGCTTTTATTCCTCATATTTGATTCCTCATGAGAGAGCCATATGCCTGAATATGATTCAGGTTTGTCTCCCAGGTGTCTAAACTAGCGAAACTCACAGAAAATATAAATGGGGGAAAAACAATTTTGAACATTTATAAGTTTTCAGCTGTGCTTTAAATATTTTGTAGCAGCTTCTGCATCTCTTATACTAATAGAAACACCTACTTCTTTAATGAGATTAAGATTAAAGGAAGGGGTCACATCCAACAGCAAAGTATGTTAAATGGAGGCAGAAATAACAGTGCATTGTGACTTTTATTCTTCTGCTTATGTATTTAACCTGTCAGAATCGGATGTCAGTTTGCAAGAAACAAATGCCTGTGATGTGAATGCAAACTTCGGACAGATGTACCTTTACAGTGATGATTCAGGTAGGACTTTTCCCCTTGTACTCTGGTAAACATGAAATGAAATTAGAAGCATATGCTCAGTCAACATTTTCTTGCGATAGAAGATTCGTATACGTGGCCAAAAGGTAATAGCATCGGGGGACTGCTGGGTTCTTTAAACTATGTTACTGCTTCCTCTGCCTACAAAATAAAAGAGTTACATAAAGTATAAGTTGTCTGAACCACCAGATGTATGTAGATGTATGTCTGTATGTAGCTCCCAGACTGTTTCTGTCAAACTCTGCATGCTTCAATTCTCCCATAATCCAAATCGGTAGCCCTATGTGGGTTTTGCAGCCTGTGGCTCAGTGGCTAAGACGCTGAGCTTGTCGATCAGAAAGGTTGGCAGTTCGGCGGTACGAATCCCTAGCGCCACGTAACAGAGTGAGCTCCCGTTACTTGTACCAGCTTCTGCCAACCTAGCAGTTCGAAAGCATGTAAAAATGCAAGTAGAAAAATAGGAACCACTTTTGGTGGGAAGGGAACAGCGTTCTGTGCGCTTTTGGTTTAGTCATGCTGGCCACATGACCACGGAGGCGTCTTCAGACAGCACTGGCTCTTCGGCTTTGAAACAGAGATCAGCATCCCCCCCTAGAGTCGGGAACGACTAGCACGCATGTGCAAGGGGAATCTTTACCTTTTTAACTTTTCTTTTCTCACTGACCACTTTGCCTTGTTGAGTTTAGGTGCAGGCTTGTTTGATAATCAATTCACAATGTTCCCCACAAAGACACACAATCACATACCTAATGCACCATGCACCCTTCCGATCATGTTCCGTGTGAACCTACTCACAGAATTTAAGGTTAGTGTTATGTCCGTGGCCCGAGGGGAACTGTCATTTTTGCCTTGGTTCTGAAGTTGTTGTCAGTTGGAAATAAACGGTTGGTTTAAACTGTTGCCTTGCCTCAGTCAATACCCCTCTGAGGATTTAATAATTAGATATAAAAAAGAAAAGTAGTCCAGCAAGCGGAAGAAATGAAAGTTCCTCCTGCTGGTTTCTTGTCAATCTCTGTCACTCTTTTGACTGAGGTACAATTAGCCCTCGACTTACAACGGTTCATTTAGTGACCGTTCAAAGTTACAACCCACTGAAAAAAAGTGACTTATGATCCTTTCTCAGACTTATGACCTTTGCAGCATCCACATGATGATTTGATCAAAATCCAGATGCTTGGCAACTAGTTCATAGTTATGACAGTTGCAGTGTCCCGGGATCATATGATCCGCTTCCCTGACCTCCTGACAAGCAGTCAATGGGGAAGCCAGAATCACTTCATAACTGGGCTAACTTAACAATTGCCGTGATTCACTTAATAACCATGGCAAGAAAGGTTGTAAAATGGGGCAAACCTCACTTAACAAATGACTCACTTAACAACAGAATCTTTGGACTCCCTTGAGGACTCCCTGTACTCCTATATCTGGATCTACTGCAAATAGATATTCAGTATTGTACAGTCGGTTTCTATACTAGCAGCTATTTTTAAAAATGAGGGAAATTAATTCTGGAACAGACAGAATTAGTATGATAAATAATGTGAAATGATCTTGTGTGGCAACGTGAGAAGCTGGCTTGATCCTAACAGAAATCATAGAATCTAAGTAAGATCATCATAGTTTTAGCATATATCAGTGCCCAGATCGTCCATACAATCATGGATTACTCATATAGTACCTGTGCACAAAGGCAGGTTCATTCGATACAGCACTTAGGAAGATAGGCAAGAATGTCGTAAGTTTCTTAAATGAGAACAAAACATCAAAAGAAACTTTGGAATATTAAATTGTAAGTATCTGTGTAAACTATCCTGGACTTTTGAGGTAGGTGAACCGTAAGCTTAAATACAAAGGCACTTAGAAAACTCTCAACTTTTAGGGATTGATTCTATCCGCTAATAATAGTATTTTACCCGCTAATAATAGTATTTTAGTCATATGAATTGCTAGTTCCTGTTTACAGTTTATGTGGGAGTCATAGCACTGAAGGTAATAAATGCTTAAATAACAATTAAAAAGAAATGAGAACTAAAATACAGTAAGGGCATGCCTGTATTTGCCCATGGAGCAGCTATTTAATGTTAGACCCTGGACATTGCGTAATCAGATATATTAAAAAATAAAAATAATAAAATGAGCATGCCTGGCTGACTGGGCCTCTAATTATCAAAATGGAAGAAAAAGAATGTGGTGACCTGAATAACCAGAGTACAAGCCAATGTAACCCGGATCTTCTTTGAATAGTCACGGTCGTGATCCTTGCCCAAATTTATCCATCTCCTGTCTCTGCCTACTCTCAGAGGGCAGTAAGATTTTTCTTCTTAGCAAGCCTATATAAGATTGAAGCCAAAGTATAGAAAAGGTTATGACTTTTGAGAGGGAAAAAGAGAGACTGACAAATATTTAAATTACAAGATAACAGAGTTGGGAGGGACTTTGGAGGTCTTCTAGTCCAGCTCCCTGCCCAAGCAGGAAACTATATCATTCTGGACAAATGGGTGTCCTATCTCTTAAAAACAGCTTCTGAAGGCAAGCCATTCCACTTATTAATTATTCTCACTGTCTGGGAATGTCTCCTTTGTTCTAGGTTGAATCTCTTTGATTCAACCTTTGATAAGTTTCCATCTGTTACTTCTTATCTTGCCCTCAGATGCTTTGGAGAACTCAAATATTGGAAAACTTCTATCCTGGCATCCCCTAGTCTTTCTCTTCATTAAACTAGACATACCTTAGCCTTTTTTCCCCAAAATGTTTTTTTTAATCTTTCTGTAATTATCATATTGTCATTTCAACCTTTGGTCTGTGCAGTCTTTTTCCTCACCTTTGTTTTTGCCTCTTTTATTGCTTACTTTAAAAAAAAATAAAAATATTAGCAGGCAGTTAACATGGACGAGTGATTAAGCCTAGATATATTTCCGTGTCACTTGATGAAGTTGCTGTTCTTAAAATTAGATTACCTTAAAGTACCAAGTCGTGGATAGAAAAACAAGGACAATATATATTTGAAGGGAAGAGAGATGGGGTAGAAGTATCTACCACACTTCACATTAAATCTGTACACTGACTGTCTAACCATTAAGCCATTGTGGTATCACTTACTGAACAGGCAATCCAGTTCAATTCTGCACATTCTGAACAATGTTGGTTTATTATAGGAGCTGGAATAAAACATTAAACCTGGGGATCATGATAGCATGTGCTTCTTTATCTTAAAATGGTCTTAGCTAATGAAATGTAGCTAAAATATAGCTGAAAAGTACACTGAAGTATTTTCAGTTAGCTATCTCCGTTTTTCATTCCAGGACTTGGGAATTTGTGGCAGGAAACAGTTTAGTTAAAACATGGCATTATACTCGTTTTGTTGCTATTTGAAACTTGTACTATCTAACAAAAATATCAGAACAATTCTAGAAAAAAGAAAAGAAAATCATTGTAGCACTAGTAGATAGCATTCACTTAGAGTCTGTAATCATCTTGTGAATAACAGATTCATTTTGGATAGCTCCAAATTAGCTATGCATAAGTCATGCATAGGAGATACCACTATTTCTTGACAGCTGAAGCATCATAATGAAGCATCACACAGAACGCAGTCTATAGTAGACCTTCTCCCCTCTCACATAAGTTATGTAGGCACTACCCGTCATCCTGCAGTCTATTAATGATAAAGGCACAAACCAGTGTCAGTAACTCCTGCAGTATCTCCACCCCAAGAAAGGTATGAACTTTTGGGCAATCCCAAGGCTATCTCTTTTCAGAGAAGGTGGCTCCAATATCTCAGCCTCAGCATTTGCCAACTTTTGTAGCTTAGAGATTAGGAGGACATCTGCACCAATTCAGGTTCATTGATTCCACAGTCGGTGCTGATAATTGTCCATGTGACATATCTTTGTGAGAGAAGAGCAATAATAATAGCACTATATACCACTTCATGGTGCTTTACAGCCTCCTCTAAGCAGTTTAAAGAGTCAGCATATTGCCTCCCAACAATCTGGTTCCCCATTTTACCGACCTCGGAAGGATAGATGCCTGGATCAACCTTGAGCCTGGTGAGAATTGAACTGCTGGCAGTTGATGGAATTAGCCTGCAATACTGCATTCTAACCCCCATGGCACCATGGCTTTCTAATAGCCAGAAAGGATAGCAGGATGTTTGGGAAGAAAGGAACAAAGTGACCACAGTCACATTCCTAACATTGAGGCTGGGCCACAAATTGGACTATTTTTTCCAACAGAAGTGGTGGTTATATAACTGCAGATGATAATTTTCTATAGCTCAAATAGTAGCTCTAGTTTGCTGTCCATTAGGAAGTATTACGCAAGCTTCAGTAAGTTCTATTAGCTTAGTTAGCTTTTAATGGAATTAGCTGTACAAAAAAGGTATGACCATTCCTTATCCTATCTACAAATATATTTATGGTGATTTTCCTTATGATTGGCCTACACTGACAATTTTACCAGAAATAATATTTTTAAATATCAGATATTTTTCTGGTAATTTTTCTCTCATTCCAGCCCATTTCCTATATTCTGTCTATGTTTAAAATATGATAACATTTCACACATATGTTTTAAACCATCATTATAGGTTTTTAAGTTTTTAAACCATCATTATAAGTTTTAAAGTAAATAGAATAACAGAGCTGGAAGGGAAACTGGAGGTCTTCTCGTCCAACTCCTGTTCAACCAGGAAACCCTATACTATTTCAGACAAATAGTTGTTCATTCTCTTCTCCAAAACCTCCATTGTTGGAGCATGTATTAGGAAAAATCATAATAATTTCTTCTTCTTTTTTTCATTATCAATGATTTGTACTTTTGTTTTCATCTGCAGATCCTGTTGAAAGTGGAGACCAAAGACCATCCTCTGAAAAAGAGCTGAGTCTGAGAGACTATCAGATGGAAGTGGCCAAACCAGCTTTGAAAGGGAAAAATATTGTTATATGCCTTCCCACAGGCTCTGGCAAGACCCGAGTTGCTGTTTACATTGCCAAAGACCACTTAGATAAAAAAAGACAAGCAAAAGAGCGTGGAAAGGTTATAGTTCTTGTCAACAAGGTAAACCATCCAGTGATAAATGGTAACAGCAATTAGTGTGGTCTATGGTGACATCAGGATGGGAGTCAAACTCTGGTTAGCAGAATGAATGGTGAAGTCCCAAAATGTAGAAGTTTTGCCATTAGACTTTCATCACCCATGAGAATAGAATAGACTAGAATAGAATTCTTTATTGGCCAAGGGTGGTTGGACACACAAGGAATTTGTCTTTGGTGCATATGCTCTCAGTGTACATAAGGAGAATAAAATTCATTCATCAAGAATAGAAAGACACAATACTTAGTGATAGTGAAAACTACTAATAAGCTATCAAATCGTACTAGAAAATAAATAAAAACAATATAAATTGAAAGATACAAGCAACATAGTTATAGTCGTAAGTGGGGAGAGATAAATACTAGGAAGGAAGAGAAGAATAATAGTAATGCAGTTTTAGTAAATTATTGACAGTGTTGTGGGAATTAGTTGTTTAGCAGAGTGATGGCATTCGGGAAAAAGCTGTCCTTGTGCCTACTTGTTCTGGTGTGCGGTGCCCTAGAGCGTCATTTTGAGGGTAGAAGTTGAAACAATTTATGTCCAGGATGCAAGGGGTCTGTACATATTTTCTCAGCCCTCTTTTTGACTCGTGCAGTATACAGGTCCTCGATGGAAGGCAGGTTGCTAGCAATTGTTTTTTTCTGCAGTTCTAATTACCTGTTGAAGTCTGTGTCTGTCAGGTTTTGTTGCAGAGCCAAACCAGACAGTTATGGGGGTGCAGATGACAGACTCAATAATTCCTCTGGTCATGAGGTCCATAGCAATATATGACCTACCTGGACCTCGTTTATATAATGAAATGTATTATGGGTGCTTTTCCCAGCACCATCAGATTCTCCCATGGAGAAAGGCAGGGCTGCAAGTAACGTGAGCCTACAGGTTTTTTAAACTTAAAAAGAAAATGACACTTTGAATTGGATTTGGAAGCTAATAAGGAGTCGGTGTAGGATCCCTCCACATTGGGCATCATATGATCCCACCAACTCTTGCTGGTAAGCACTAGGCCGTTGCATTTGGCACCTGTTGAGGAGGCCAGGCTAAATGGTAATGGTAGCCTCACACAGAGTATGTTGCACTAATCTAAGCAACATACTGATACAAGGGTGTGAGTCACTGGAGTAAAGTCCTCGGGTCCCAGGTAAGGCCACAATTGGCGCACCAAGCCAGAGCTGAGCAACCAAAGAACTGGATGTAAGCAACCTTTCTCAGTGGTTTCTTTTGGATAATTGGATTTCATGACCTCTCGTCAAAGGCCATGCTTGCTGGAGAACTGAAGGTGGGAAATATTGGTCTAAGCCACAGGTATCAAACTCGATTTTGTCACGTGATGTATCGAGACTTTTTTGTCTTTGCAGAGCTGGGGTGGGTGTGGCCTGTGCATGATGCATCCAGCTTGCAGGCCACCAGTTTGACATCCTTGGTCTAAACCCACAGTCATGAACATCTGTTTAATCTCTCTCTCTTTCTTTCTCTCCCTTCCTCCCGCCCTCTCTCCTCTCTTCTCTCTCCTCTCTCTCTCATATATCTATCTGGAAAACAGGTGCCATTGGTGGAACAGCATTTAGAGAATGAATTTAATCCCTACATGAAACATTCATACCGAACACTAGGACTGAGTGGGGCGTCTCAGCTGAAATATTCATTCCCTGAACTAATTGGAGATTATGATGTGATTATTTGTACAGCTAAGATCCTGGAGAATGCATTGGAGAAAGTGTATGAAGATGATGAAGAAGGGGTCCAGTTATCAGGCATGTATAGTTAGCTGTGTAGATCTGAACACCAAATGTATTGCAATAGGAGTAGGCAAACTGACATCATTCCATCCTCTTATTTGACCCACCCCACAATAACCACCAACTCATGTCACCAACATTCATGTTGCATGATTTCTGCTTGGAGAACCTCCCAAAGGTGCAAGGTGCATCTCTTAGTCTTCACTAGGTTTAATAATATCTTTTGAGCATATAGGTCTCCTCCCAGCAAATGCATCTTTTTAAATAATTGGTCCCATTTTCAACAGTACAACTAGACTAGTAATGCTTGCAGCTCATGGCGACTGAAAATAATATCAAAAATTGTATAGTCCTAGATGAAAAGGAACCCACCCTGAATCCTTCAAAAGCACATTTGGTCCTGTCTGCCTCTTGTTTGTGAAACACTGCCAAACCTGGACATTGATCAAGAAAATGTTTATAGCCTAAATCAGGGATCCATATCAGTTTCCTTCAGAAAATTTCCCCTCCATTTGTAGCTGTTTGTGCAGAGCAAATAGTTGAGGGAGAAAGAAGATACTTTGGGCAGCCTGAGCACAGACCTAAGAGACTAAAGTGCAATCCAGGCAGTGAAACTGGAAGAAGCCTATTCAGAATGAATAGTATTTCAATTTTTAGTTGTACAAAAACTAAAAGCATTGATTTCTCAGAAACCTGTGAATCTGCAGCATGGTAAATGATTGAGAATGAATGATACAGTTTAATTCCAGCCACATCTTCTAGGCTCCAAATTCTGCAGTCTGCCATGGAAGTACAGATAGTCCTTGTTTAGCAACCAAAATTGGAACTGGAAACCCAGTCATTAAGTGAAATAGTCTAAATGAAACTATAACTGTGTTTATAATTTTACTTCAGCTCTTCTTTGCTTTACAGACCTGCAAAAGTTTTATTTATTTATTACATTTATATGCCACCCATCTTGCTGTATTGCAACTCTTTAACTGCGAACACTGCTCGCAGAGTTACTCCATCGTTGTTGTAACTGCAAACTCTTGCTGAATGAGGACTATCTGTCAAACTTCTTAAAGCTCTACGTGAGAGGATGATAGGTATTATATACTGGAGCGCCAAAGAATTGAGGCCTTTGAACTCTGGAGAAGACTCCTGTGAGTCTCTTGGACTGCAAGGCGATCAAAACGGTCAATCCTAGAGGAGATCAACCCTGACTGCTCTTTAGAAGGCCGGATCCTGAGGATGAAACTTAAGTACTTTGGCCACCTAATGGGAAGGAAGGACTCACTGGAGAAGAGCCTAATGCTGGGAAAGACTGAGCACAAAAGAAGAAGGGGACGACAGAGAATGAGGGGCTGGATGGAGTCACTGAAACAGTAGGCATGAGTTTAAATGGATTCCAGTGGATAGTAGAGGACAGGAAGGCCTGAAGGAATGTTGTCTGTGGGGTCGTGATGGATCGGACACGACTTTGCAACTAACAACAACTATATACTGAGGATTTGGCATGGTTTGGAAGACTCGGTTTCTCATTTTATGTACATATGGATAAATGCTATAGCAAAAGAACTTTCCAGAAATTCCTTGCCTTTTCTAAAGCCATACTGCTCTGGGAAATAAAAGTTGCAGATTTAGCTACTTTTTTTTAAAAAAAAATGTTTTTCCCTGAAGATCATTTCTCGATGAAAACTAGTCACTTGCTCTTCTCTCCGTCTTCCTTCAGCCAAAAGAATAGCTAGTTAAACAAAAACACAATCGAGAAATATTAACCAAACTTCCAGATGGATTAGGTTTTTGATGACTGAAATGTCTTTTCTGATTGATATTGTCAAATCCTTTTATATCATAAGTAATTGTTCAAGTCAATAGCCCTAATTGCATAGAGCAAAAATGTCCCAGTCTGTCTGTTAGATTTCAGTAAAATTCCCCCTCCACCCCCCCCCAAAGGCACTATATACATATTTGGATGAATATGGAGTTCCCTTGTAAAGAAGACATTCTAGTTGCAGGACTTCTAAGTGTCTGACCAAACACATTTACAGACTCCTTTGCAGTTCTAAGTACTTTATGTACTAAACGTGCAAAGGATCTGTAAATAAGCAGAGACCACATAGATGATGAGTGTCAAACTGGCAGCGTTATGTTGCCATCATGTGACATATCACAACGTTTTCCTCCTTTGCAGGGGTGGGCATGGCCTCTGCGTGACACACCTGGCCTACAGGCCGCATGTTTGACACCCGTGGCATAGACTTTGAGATGTAATACTGACTTGCCCATGATCTCTGTGTGTTTAGTTCTGATATAGAAATAATATCAAGCCATTATCTGGCTGTATATTTAGATGTATATCCCACCTTTTGAATACACCATGTAAAATAACTCAAAAGCAAGCAAGAAACTGATGTTATGAATAGAAGAAAATGCCTGTAGCTCAGAGTTGAACTGTGGACTCCTTGGTGCTCCCTGAGCTTGGCTATTTGCTTGCAGATGTTTCATTATTACTTAATTAGATAACATCATCAGTGCTAATGAGTGTGGGGTTTGCTCCCTCTTTGTATACAGTAGCCTGGTCTGCTAGTATTGGTGGAAGTGTGGTTTTCTTCTTGGTAGTTCCTTAATTAGAACCTTGTTTTCTGCTTGATTGATTGTCTCCTGAGTAGTTCCTGCATTAGGGTTTAGGGCAGGGATGTCAAACTCAAGGCCTGGGGGTCAGATCCGGCCCGTGGGGTGCTTAGATCTGGCCTGTGGGACTGCCCCAGAAACAGCTGAAGACCGGCCGGCAATGCCTCTGCCAGTAAAAATGGAGCTCAAGCTCAGTTTTCGCTGGCAGAGGGTTGCAGGCGGCCGTTGCAGTTGAAAACGGAGCTTGGAAGCCCATTTTCACTCGGCCAGATAGCACTCGGGCCAGAGGCACCCCCGACATGAGTGACTCACCCTGGCCATGCCCACCCCAGTCCTCCAAGGTCAAAAGCAACCCTGATGCAGCCCTCAATGAAATCGAGTTTGACACCCCTGGTTTAGGGTATTAGGCTATAACAATACCCAATTCAAGTAACTTCTAAGGAGACAAAGAAGCAGAAAACAATATCCTAATTAAGAAACTACCAAGAAGAAGACCACACTCCCCCACCAACACTGGCAGGTCAAGCTACTCTATTTAAACAGGAAGCAAACCACATGCCTCCCTAGCACTGATGTTGTTACCTAGTCGGGCAATAAAATGCCTGCAAGCAAACAACCACATTCAAAGAGCACCAACAAGTCCACAAGAAACAGTCTGATCAAAAGCAAAGAGTCATTTGTTTTACTACAGCACATATGAGCAGAAGGACTGTAACCAATCTGTACATGTCTTCTAGTGTTCTCCTTGATGATCATTGACGAATGCCATCACACCCAGAAAGGAGCTGTCTATAACAATATAATGCGTTACTACTTAAAAGAAAAAAGGGAAAATGAGAAGCGAAAGAAAGAAGGAAAACAACTGGTGGCTCAGCCTCAGATTCTGGGGCTCACAGCTTCACCTGGAGTGGGAGGTGCAAAAAATCATTCAAAAGCAGACGAACATATTCTAACAGTAAGTTAGTTATACATGATCGTAGAACTGTGGCAAATATTTTACAAGAACAAACTTTATCATTGCTGGTTATAAATAAAGAGATCTTGCATGGAGCAGAGAATTTACTTTCACATAGGAAATCAGTCAACATCTTTAAGGAGTTATTACCAAAGCTGCAAAGAGTTTGCTTGTGTTTGAGTGGTCCTACAAGGAATATAGGGATATAATATAATATAATATAGGGCAGCAATGGCAAACCATTTTTGGCTCATGTGCCATAAGCGGGGGGAGCACAGGGGGCTCATGTGTGGGGGTGCCGCACCCATAATGCAATGTGTGACACACCCCAGAGTGCATGCACACATGACAGGCTCCCCCCCCCCATTTTTTGCATGCTTTTTTCGCCCTTCCCAGGCTCCAGAGGCTTTATAGGAAACAGCCTCCCCCGCCCCCACCTGAGGCACTCCGGAGGCTTCAGGAGCTTCCCTGAAGCCTCCAGAGCACAAAATCCCAGCCCTACGGGCAAACCAGAAGTTCAGGAATGGACTTCCGGTTTGCTCATGGGGCAGTTTTTAGTCCTCCGGAGCCTTCAGAGACCTTCACAAACTTTCCCTGAAGGCTCCGGAGAACAAAAAATGACCCTAAGAGCAAACCGGAAGTCACTTCCGGTTTGCTCGTAGGGCCGTTTTTAGTCCTCCAGAGCCTTCTGGAGGCTTCCCTGGAGGCTCCTGCGGACTAAAAACAGCCCTACGAGCAAACCAGAAGTGACTTCCGGTTTGTCCGTTGGATTGTTTTTCGTCCCCTGGAGCCTTCAGGAAACTTCTGGAGGCAAGCTGTTCCACTGATTAATTGTTCTAACTGTCAGGAAATTTCTCCTCAGTTCTAAGTTGCTTTTCTCCTTGATTAATTTCCACCCATTGCTTCTTGTTCTACCCTCAGGTGCCTTGGAGAATAGTTTGACTCCCTTTTCTTTGTGGCAACCCCTGAGATATTGGAACACTGCTATCATGTCTCCCCTGGTCCTTCTTTCTATTAAACTAGACATACCCAGTTCCTGCAACCGTTCTTCATATGTTTTAGTCTCCAGTCCCTTAATCATCTTTGTTGCTCTTCTCTGCACTCTTTCTAGAGTCTCCACATCTTTTCTACATCGTGGCGACCAAAACTGAATGCAGTATTCCAAGTGTAGCCTTACCAAGGCCTTATAAAGTGGTATTAACACTTCACGTGATCGTGATTCTATCCCTCTGTTTATGCCGCCTAGTACTGTGTTGGCTTTTTTGGCAGCTGCTGCACACTGCTGGCTCGTATTTAAATGGTTGTCCACTAGGACTCCAAGATCCCTCTCACAGTTACTACTATTGAGGAAGGCACCCACCTATACTGTACCTATGCATTTCATTTTTCTTGCCTAAATGTGGAACCTTACTCTTTTCACCATTGAATTTCATTTTATTAGATAGTGCCCAATGTTTAAATTTGTCAAGATCTTTCTGGAGATCTTCTGGCCAGCTTGATGTCATCTGCAAATTTGATGAGTTCCCTGTTTATTCCCTCATCCAAATCATTGATGATTAGGTAGGTACAGACCTACCTATCCAATCACTTAAATCATTTTCCCTCCTCTAGATATGTGCCAATCTGGATGCAGATGAGATTGTGACTGTTCAAGAGCACATTGTGCAACTGCAACATCAAGCAAAAGAACCTGTTAAGAAATTTGAGATTGCAGATGACAAAAAGGAGGTATGGATTTTTATGTGAGCATGTAACTTTAGCATCGTGTATGGTTCCCTTATTTGGAAAAAAGAAAAGAAAAGAAAGACAGGCCTACAGATGTTAGCTTCCTCTTTCAGAAAAGAAAGTTCTCCATTTCTTCATGGGAAGAACTAGAATCTCGAGGAAGATTCCAGCTTGGTTCTTTTTGCACCCATAGCCCATAAAAAAAGAACATATGTGGTACATTGCACATAGGGAGATAGGAGTAAATAGTCCTCCTGGAGCTGTGATGGCAGCATTGTAGAATGCAGTAGTGCAGGCTGACTGTGCCCACTGCCAGGCATTTGATCCTGAACGGTTGAAGTTCGACTCAGCCTTCCATCCTTCCAAGGTCGTCAAAAGAGGACCCAGATTGTTGGGGGCAATAGGCTGACTCTACAAACCGCTTAGTGCCTGTAAAGCAGGGGTTCCCAACCCATGGGATGCGGCACACTACTGGGCCATGAGCCGTTCGGAACTGGGCCACAGAATCTGCAGCTAAGCGTGTGTGCGCACACATTCCAGTTGAGTGAGCAGTGAACGCATATGCCCACAGCTCATGCAAATGGACTGCACCCCCATGGATGCGCTTGCCAGCCACTCACCCAGAACTAGCCCCTTTCTTCCCCCCTCCCCCTGGCAGTCCGCAAAGCTGTAAAAGTTGGGGAGCTCTGCTGTAAAGCCCTATGACAGCAGTTCTCAACCTGTGGGTCGGGACCCCTTTGGGGGTCAAACGACCCTTTCACAGGGGTCGCCTAAGACCATCGGAAAACACATATTTTCGATGGTCTTAGGAACCGAGACACCAATTTTGTGGTTGGGAGTCACCACAAATGAGGAACTGTATTGAAGGGTCGCGGCATCGGGAAGGTTGAGAATCACTGTCCTATGAAGTGGTATATAAGTTTAAATGATATTGCTCTTGTCAAAATACTAAAGGTAGGAAAGAAATAAACAAATAGAATAAATGAAACATTCCAGTGAAGGACCTCCTCCCTCCCACATTACGCGCACAGTCCCTCTTGCACACGCAGTGTGTGCGCTTACTGGCTGTTCACATGGAACCATCCTCTCTCTCTTTGCATTGGTCCGCAAAGCCAGAAAGGTTGGGGGAAGCTCTGGATTAATTGATCTGCTGTGACGGAATGTTTCTAATATTTTCCTCAATTATAAACTAAAAAAAAAAAAAAGATTTACTATGATTTTGGTTGAATATCTATTTAACTGGAGGTTTTCCTAACAAAAGTTAGACGTAAAGGGATGGTGTGAGGATTTCTGTTGGGGGGGAGAAAATCAGGAGTGAAATTCAGCAGGTTCTGACAGGTTCTGGAGAACCGGTAGCAGAAATTTTGAGTAGTTCAGAGAACCGGCAAGTACCACCTCTGGCTGGCCCCAGAGGGGTGGGAATGGAGATTTTGCAGTATCCTTCCCCCAGGAATGGGGTGGGAATGGAGATTTTGCAGTATCCTTCCCCCAGGAGTGGGGTGGGAATGGAGATTTTGCAGTATCCTTCCCCCAGGAGTGGGGTGGGAATGGAGATTTTGCAGTATCCTTCCCCCAGGAGTGGGGTGGGAATGGAGATTTTGCAGTATCCTTCCCCCAGGAGTGGGGTGGGAATGGAGATTTTGCAGTATCCTTCCCCCAGGAGTGGGGTGGGAATGGAGATTTTGCAGTATCCTTCCCCCGGGAGTGGGGTGGGAATGGAGATTTTGCAGTATCCTTCCCCCGGGAGTGGGGTGGGAATGGAGATTTTGCAGTATCCTTCCCCCGGGAATGGGGTGGGAATGGAGATTTTGCAGTATCCTTTCCCCGGGAGTGGGGTGGGAATGGAGATTTTGCAGTATCCTTCCCCCGGGAGTGGGGTGGGAATGGAGATTTTGCAGTATCCTTCCCCCGGGAGTGGGGTGGGAATGGAGATTTTGCAGTATCCTTCCCCCGGGAGTGGGGTGGGAATGGAGATTTTGCAGTATCCTTCCCCCGGGAGTGGGGTGGGAATGGAGATTTTGCAGTATCCTTCCCCCGGGAGTGGGGTGGGAATGGAGATTTTGCAGTATCCTTCCCCCGGGAATGGGGTGGGAATGGAGATTTTGCAGTATCCTTTCCCCAGGAGTGGGGTGGGAGTGGAGATTTTGCAGTATCCTTTCCCCAGGAGTGGGGTGGGAATGGAGATTTTGCAGTATCCTTCCCCCAGGAGTGGGGTGGGAATGGAGATTTTGCAGTATCCTTCCCCCGGGAGTGGGGTGGGAATGGAGATTTTGCAGTATCCTTTCCCCAGGAGTGGGGTGGGAATGGAGATTTTGCAGTATCCTTCCCCCAGGAGTGGGGTGGGAATGGAGATTTTGCAGTATCCTTCCCCCGGGAGTGGGGTGGGAATGGAGATTTTGCAGTATCCTTCCCCCGGGAATGGGGTGGGAATGGAGATTTTGCAGTATCCTTCCCCCGGGAGTGGGGTGGGAATGGAGATTTTGCAGTATCCTTTCCCCGGGAGTGGGGTGGGAATGGAGATTTTGCAGTATCCTTCCCCCGGGAGTGGGGTGGGAATGGAGATTTTGCAGTATCCTTCCCCCGGGAGTGGGGTGGGAATGGAGATTTTGCAGTATCCTTCCCCCGGGAGTGGGGTGGGAATGGAGATTTTGCAGTATCCTTTCCCCAGGAGTGGGGTGGGAATGGAGATTTTGCAGTATCCTTTCCCCAGGAGTGGGGTGGGAATGGAGATTTTGCAGTATCCTTTCCCCAGGAGTGGGGTGGGAATGGAGATTTTGCAGTATCCTTCCCCCAGGAGTGGGGTGGGAATGGAGATTTTGCAGTATCCTTTCCCCGGGAGTGGGGTGGGAATGGAGATTTTGCAGTATCCTTCCCCCAGGAGTGGGGTGGGAATGGAGATTTTGCAGTATCCTTCCCCTGCCACACCCACCAAGCCACTCCCACAGAACCGGTAGTAAAAAAAATGAATTTCACCATGGGGGGGAGCATGTTAGACTAGCTTTTCAAGCTGCTGAGCATCCCAGAGTGTCTTGGGACAGTGAGGTGGACAGCATATAATAAATAAAGATCCCTTCTAATCCCTGGCTCACTAATGACATGCTTTACATTTTAGGATCCATTTAGAGAGAAACTCGTAAACATTATGACTGAGATTCAAGGCTATGGCCAATTCAGTCTAAACGTTGATTTTGGATCACAGGCCTATGAACAGTGGGTAATTCAGGAAGAAAAGAAAGGTAAGGTTTACATTGGATTACTACATGGTTATAATACATTGCTAAATTAGATGGCCAGAGTTTTCGTAGACCTTTGTTTGCTTGTTTTTTCAATGCTGGTTCTTTTTCTAGCTGCCAAAGAAGGGATGCGCAAAGAGCGGGTATGTGCAGAACACTTGAAGAAGTACAATGATGCCTTGCTGATTAATGATACTACCCGAATGATTGATGCCTATAACCATCTGAAGAACTTTTATGAGGAAGAAAGGAGCAAAAAGATGGCAATGGATGAAGATAAGGAAGAAGATGAATGCATAGCCTCACAGCTAGATGAAACCAATACATGTCTTATAGAGTTGTTTTATGGTAAGCGTGAGCCATCTGGGACTTCCTGTCCACACTTCTACCAATCAATGTACACTATTCAAATGAGAACCCAAAATTCCTTGCAGTTGGGATCATTCAGTAAGGCTGCTCTGTAGCAAGCGGCTTGCTCACATTTCACCTGCACTTTTCATTCATGTTTATACATTTTCTGGTTTTCATTCAAAATTGGGATAGAAACTTCCCAATTTTCTCAACTTCCGCTTTAGCTGAAACTCAGGGAGGAGTAAGGTAGGATGTTCTGTGGATAGAGATTTAGACAAGCTCCCTACTTATTCTCAGGGCTATTAGCCTGATTTAATCATAACTATAAACCTGTGATGGCAAAACTCTGGCACGCATGCCCGAAGTGGGACATGGAGCCAGGTCACCTGCCATGCACAATGTCACCTGTTCTTCTTCTGAATTTCTGGCATGCATGCGCACACAACGATCGGCTGACCTTTGTGCGTGCAACAGCAGTGCTGGAAACCGGAAGAGCTGGTCTTCTGTTTTCCAGTGTGAGCATGTCCACTGGCCAGCTGATCGGTGCATGCACATACGCGGCAGTAACCGGAAGTACATATCCGGAGAACAGAAGTACTCCTTGGTCACAGCCCAGATGGCGCAAAATGTTCCCTTTTTGGCCACGGCTGCGCGCGCTCCCTCTTTTGTACTCAGTGCCGAAAAGGTTTACTTTACCATCACTGCTATAAACCATGTGCTCCCAGTGCAAGCAGGTAGGAACCTAAGGATTCCTCATCGCTTACTTGTAGGTAAATCTACACTACTACTGTTTGCTGTCAACATATCCAGGCAACAGAGCCTCCACCAGTACCTGTTGTGTAAATCATATTACTTTCCATTATGCTTCCAGGTGTGATTCAAGTCAATGGATATTCCCTATAAAGCTCTAACATGGCATAGGGCCTTGTTATTTGAGATCTTGCCTATCTCCTGTAGTTTCTGCCTTCTGCTGTGTTTCCCTGAAAATAAGACCCAACCAGAAAATAAGCCCTAGCATGATTTTTCAAGATGCTCATAATATAAGCCCTACCCCCCAAAATAAACCCCAGTTAAGATCGTCAGCCCTGTGGGGGACATGCCCAGCACAGGAGGCAGTGAGCGCATGGGAGCCTATGGTGTCCATCAGCTAAACACACAGGTGAATCTGTGTGATGCGACTGCTGGCCCAGCCCTCCAAGCAGCAGGCGGAAGTAGAGGTGCGGGGGGAGGCATGTGATCTGGCTCCCCGGATGCACCACACAGACACCCACCCACTCCATCCCACTGTCTATCTTTGCTTGCCCACTGTCGCAAATGGATGTTAGTCTTTTTGAACATGATCTGCTGATGCTTTCAGATATTTTTGGCTACAATCAGTGTCAGCCAGCATGCCTCATAATGACATACTCTTAATTCTTTTTCAACATAATTACTGAAATATTTTATTCCTTTACATTTGTTCCTAAAGACAAACAAAGAGAACTGGAAGAGTTAGCTGAAAATCGACAATATGAAAATGAAAAACTAACGAAATTGCGTACAACTTTAATGCAAGAATTCACAAAGAACAATGAACCCAGAGGAATTATTTTCTCAAAAACTCGTCAAAGTGCATTTGCTATCTGTCATTGGATTAAGGATAATCCCAAATTTGAAGAAATTGGAGTGAAGGCTCACTACCTCATTGGTACAGGACATAATAGTGAATTTCAGCATATGACTCAGGTAAAACAAAAATGTGACATCTATTGTCAGACTTCCTTTATTTTTCAATTGGGTAGGGCAGGGGTCCCCTACTGGACCATGGCCTATTTGGAACTGTGCCATGCAAGAGGCGGGCTAGTGTGCTGCTCCACTCGCGTGAACGGAATTCCAAAGGCTTCTCTCTTGTGTGAGTGGAGTTGTGCTCATTTGTGCTGGCCCACTGCTCCCGCAACCAAGTTCTCCCCTCTCCCCCCACCAGCCAAGCCCCTGCTCTTGATGCTTGAAAAGTGGAGGGATGAGAGCAGAGGCTGAGTGAGACAAGCACACCCTGCTCAGGATCCACTTTTGGCACTTCAGGCAGCTTCAGTGAGTCTGAAGGAACACGAGACCGCACCCCTAAAGGCTTCTTTTCTCTACACAAAAAGCTTTTGCAAATGGACAAAAGCCTTCGAGGGAACGATCTCACGCTGCTTCGGGCCTTCCATCACTTTGCAAAAACGTTTGGTACGGAGAAGCGTGAAGGAGTACGAAACCGGTGCAAAGGCTTCTCTCTTACATGAGTGGAAGTGTGCGCATTAGTCCACCACTAGCCAGCCCTGTTCTCCCCGCCCCCGCGTCCTAACCAGCGAGAAACAGTCTGCTCTATGGCTCCAGAGAAAACATCAAAACACCGTGTTATCTGTGGTTCTTCCGAAGACATTGCTGAAACCCCCATGGCTCTGTGAGGACAAGGGCATGCACTGCCCTTGTATGTAAAAGATGCCAAAATGTAAAAGAAGATGGCACACCTGAACCATGCCAAACCTAGCACAGCCGGTAGCTATGAGATGTAGAACATGAAATATGGGTGGCTTGCCAGATCCTTCATATGACCTACAGTGTATCACACACACACACACTTTTCCTATCCCATTTCAGAAGTAGAGTGTTACTCATTAATAATCATTATATCAAATGCTCTATGTGAATCCTACATATGTTTCTGTGATTGACGCTTTTTTTGCTAAAATGCTTAAGAGCTGACTTCCAAAGTGATATGGCTGTAACAACCTATTGACGTAGATCAAGGTAGTCAGATAGAATTTATATTTGTCAGAGCTACAACTCTACTTTAGTTAGGTAACCTGGATATTTTGGGAATAGCACCTCTGAATGAACTGAATTTATTCCGTGGAGCCCTTGCTGCTCTCTGTGCTTGCTGGTTTTCTTGCAGATGTTTCATTACCCAGCTCAGTGATGTGCAGTCAGGTGAGGAAAGTGAGGCACAGCCTCACTGTTCTCATCATGAAAAGAAAAAAAAATGTAAAAGGAAAAAGCTGAGCTAGTTGCTGCCTCACCATGGATGAGTCTGCTTAACTGTTAAAAAAAGCCTCTAAAAAAGTGCCCTCTACTATGAGGCAGGAGAACTGCATGCCTCCTGTAGTCTGACTTTAGGTTTAAGGTTTAAGGTTTAAGGTTTATTAAATTTATAGACCGCCCCCTCTCCCCGTAGGGACTCGGGGCGGTGTACAGACCGTTCATGTTCAAAACAACAAAACATAACATAAGACATCAGACAAAACAACGCACACATACCGTCTGTGTATAAAACCCAAAACCAATTTAAATAATTAAAAACAATTCTAAAACCAGTTTAAAACCCCAATTTAAAATTTAGAAAGCCATCCAGGAAGGTTAGTAATAGATGTTCCCTGTAAATACAATTACAATTACAATTAGGCCAGGCCGGCTAGTCGAAACAGGTGGGTCTTGAGTTTCTTGCGGAAGGAGCGGAGATCCGAGGTGGTTCTAATATCGGGGGGGAGGTCGTTCCAGAGGGTTGGACCCATCACAGAGAAGGCCCTATTCCTAGGCACCGCCCGCCCGCACTGCTTAGCGGAAGGTACCCGGAGGAGACCCTCTCTGTGAGAGCGGATTGGTCGCAGGGATGTATGGGGTAGAATGCGATCCCGCAGGTAACTAGGTCCCGAGCCATGGAGCGCTTTGAAGATGACAATCAACACCTTGAAACGCACCCGAAAAGCCACAGGCAGCCAGTGCAGCTCACGCAGGAAAGGTGTTACATGGGAGTACCTAGTACTCCCCATAATAACCCGCGCGGCTGCATTCTGAACCAGCTGGAGCCTTCGGGTGCATCTCAAGGGGAGCCCCATGTAGAGAGTGTTGCAGTAATCAAGACGGGAAGTCACCAGGGCATGAGTGACTGTGCGAAGGGCGTCCCGCTCTAGTAAGGGGCGCAATTGGCGCACCAGGCGAACCTGGTGGAATGCCCCCCTAGCCACGGCCGTCACATGATCATCTAGCGACAGCCGGGAATCTAGGAGGACGCCCAAATTGCGTGCCCTATCCACCGGGGGCAGTTGTTCCCCCCCGATGGCCAGAGATGGAACACATTGGCTAAAGCGGGGTGCCGGCAGGCACAGCCACTCCGTCTTGGAAGGGTTGAGCTTGAGTCTGTTGTCACCCATCCAGACCTGCACGGCTTCCAGACACCGGGACATCACCTCGACGGCTTCGTTGGGGTGGTTCGGGGTAGAGATGTACAACTGAGTGTCATCTGCATACAGATGGCACTCAACCCCGAATCTTCGAATGATCTCGCCCAGCGGTTTCATGTATGTGTTGAACAGGAGAGGTGAGAGGACCGACCCCTGTGGCACTCCACACGTGAGCGGCCTCAGGGTTGACCTCTGCTCCCCCGCCAACACACATTGCGTCCGACCGGAGAGGAAGGAGGAGAACCACCGCAAAACGGTGCCCCTCACCCCCATCCCCTCCAGTCGACGCAATAGGATACCATGGTCGATGGTATCGAAAGCCGCTGAGAGATCTAACAGGACTAGGATGGAGGAACAACCCCCATCCTTCGCCCTCCAGAGATCATCCACCAACGCGACCAAAGCCGTCTCCTTGCTGTGGCCGGGTCGGAAACCGGACTGGCGCGGGTCTAGATAAGTAATTTCCTCCAGGTGTCGAGGGAACTGCTGCGCCACCACACTCTCAACAACCTTCGCTAAAAAGGGAAGGTTGGAGACAGGACGATAATTGGCTAACTCTACTGGGTCCAGAGAAGGCTTCTTGAGTAAGGGCCTCACCACCGCCTCTTTCAAGGCGGCCGGCAAGGACCCCTCACCCAACGAAGCGTTCACTAGTCCCAGGAGCCAGCCTTGTGTAACCTCCCAGGCTGCCAGTACAAGCCAGGAGGGACACGGGTCCAATAAACATGTGGTGGCCCGCAGTCGCCCGCGTAGCCTGTCCATATCCTCGGCGGCAACAGAGTCAAACTCCTCCCAGGTGTTTTATGATCACTCGAGCAGAGTTAAGCAAGGGTTAAAAGCCTAAAAATTCCTGACGTAGGTGAGGCACGCAGTTCTCCTGCCTCATAGTAGAGGGCGCTTTTTTAGAGGCTTTTTTTAACAGTTAAGCAGAGTCATCCACGGAAGCCAGGCAAAGAGCTATGCTGTAGCGCACACACTTTCCCCCAGTCTCTTTCTTTAGGAAGGCTCGGATTGGCCCCCCTCCGGCTTCTCTGCCTCTCCTCTCACCCCAGCCTATCAGCAGGAGGTGAGTGGGGGGGATTTATTGCATTCCAGGCATTTCCCACCCAGACAGCAAGCTGCATTTGCAATGGTGGAGGTGTTTGGGGAAGGCAGCAGGAGAATGGGGGGAATGGCAGAGGAGCTGCTTTCAAGCCACTGGAAAAGAAATCCAATCCAACTTTTGTGTGTGTGTGTGTTTGCTTGAGAGTGAGTGAGAGAGGGAAGGGGGTAGGAAAGATAGTCCAATCCAATTTGTATGTGTGTTTGAGAGAGGGGGAGGAAAGGAGAGAGAAACAAATGCTGTCGTTTTAAATCAGAACTGAGCATGCCTGGCTGTGGAATTCTGGGAGTTTAAGTCCACGAGTCTAAAAATATTTGAAACCCACCACTGTGTCAGTGCCTCACCAGCCATAAACCTCACCACATGTCACTGACCCAGCTAGATAACATCATCAATGCTAGGAATTTCTTCTTCCTGCTTACGGTAGAAACCTGTGGCAGCTTTATATATGAGTTTTCTTTTTTAAAATATGGCTTTGTTCTTGCTTTAATTCAAAACATAGTTTGTAACATTTGAGAACAAATGCTTCATGACTTAACTCAAGTTGTAAGAGATGCTCGTCGTGCTGCTTTATGAATGTAACAACAATATGTTTTTACAGAACGAACAAAAAGATATCATTCAAAAGTTCCGTACTGGCAAAATCAACCTACTAATTGCTACTACCGTAGCAGAGGAAGGCCTGGATATCCCACAGTGCAACATTGTTATCCGCTATGGTCTGGTTACCAATGAAATAGCAATGATGCAGGTAATGTTCCAGTCATCCCATTAGTGCGTTTTCACCTGTAAGTTTATCAGATAATCAGACTACCATCTTCTGCTTTAACCACAACACTGCAATGGCTCTCCACTGCAGCATAAAAACATGTAAAATGTCATTCTATCAATAAGGCAGATTGTTTATCTCAAGTGCTCAAATATAATACATTTGGGCTTCTGCTGTGCATCCCATGAATATATGTGCACCTCTATCTTTTTGTAACTGGGACAAATAAGTTGAGGGAGAGACATTGGTATGGCACAGGAGAAAGAGGCAACTCTCTCCTTCCATTTTATCTGAATTCTCCTTCTACCCCATATTTCAACTGCTGTTTAAAACAATTCTAAAATAGATTTTAAATTGTATTGGCAACAGTAAAAAAAAACCCTCCCTTTTTAACAACCCTGTATGGTTGGGATAGAGTCAAGGCAAGTGGATGGAACTGAGCGTTTACTGGCGGGATTCCCTTCCTGACGCCACACAGAGCTCACAGTAGATATTTTCTCTTAGCACCCTAGGATTGAACTCTCAACCTTCTGTGCGGGAGGTGACAGTCTTCATCGCCAGGCTGCTCCTCAAATTTTATTAGCAACAGTAAATAAATGTAATTAATTAAGATCCTATGTGCCAACTACTGGAAGACATTTTCTGTTGTTTTGACGAGTTGCTAGTTTCTAAAAGCACATGACAAATAAATATTGAAATCGAGATTCATATTCCAGCAAAGCTCTTTAACGCTTCCAGGAAAGGAGGGGAACACAACCTACCTCCTACATGTAAGTTCCTAGTATTTTATTTTATTTTCTTGTTTCTTCCAGGCTCGGGGAAGAGCTCGAGCTGAGGAAAGCACCTATGTGCTTGTAGCTTCAGGTGCATCGGGAGCTGCTGAACGTGAAAATGTTAATATGTGTCGTGAGAAAATGATGCATCTAGCAATTAAGCGTGTCCAAAAGATGCCACATGAAAAGTATTTGCAAAAGGTAAGGCCCACACCATGGGTGTGACCACTTTGGTTCTGAAAATACCTCTCTCTTCTTCTTCTTTTTTCCTTTTTTTTTTTGCTTGCTATTACTTATTTTTGAAAAGCTTTGGTTTTTTCCCCCAAAAGTGCTTATTTATTCAGAAGTAATCTTTCCTTTGCCTAACTCTGACCCCCTCCCTTCCCCTGCAAAGCAGAGAGATCTTTTCTGCACATGAAAAGCAATGTGATCATGCTCACAAAGGAGAGACTGCCTGGAGAAACCACTTGATTTCTCCCACCCTGTCACAGAGTGGAGATACTGGAGAGAAAGACACTTCAAGAGAGTACTGTCAACTGTTTGCACGGCACCCGGTGGCATGATTGCATTGCTTTTCATGTGTAGAAGACAGTAAGTAGGCACTTGAGGATTCCAAAAGACAAGGAACTGGTTAGGAGGCAAAAAAATAAAAATAAAAAGCCAAAGATGTGAAACTAAGTAGTCTTGTCTCTTCTTGGCTGGAAAGCACACTTACAGTCACATGATTTTCCATTTAGCCACTGCTTCACTTACTGGCACAGTTAGGGTCATTAAACAATACAATACAATACAATACAATACAATACAATACAATACAATAGTAGAGTTGGAAGGGACCTTGGAGGTCTTCTAGTCCAACCCCTGCCTAGGCAGGAAACTCTATACCGTTTCAGACAAATGGCTATCCAACATCTTCTTAAAGACTTCCAGTGTTGGGGCATTCACAACTTCTGGAGGCAAGCTGTTCCACTGATTAATTGTTCTAACTGTCAGGAAATTTCTCCTCAGTTCTAAGTTGCTTCTCTCCTTGATTAGTTTCCATCCATTGCTTCTTGTTCTACCCTCAGGTGCTTTGGAGAATAGCTTGACTCCCTCTTCTTTGTGGCAACCCCTGAGATATTGGAACACTGCTATCATGTCTCCCCTAGTCCTTCTTTCTCTTAAGCTAAACATACCCAGTTCCTGCAACCGTTCTTCATATGTTTTAGTCTCCAGTCCCCTAATCATCTTTGTTGCTCTTCTCTGCACTCTTTCTAGAGTCTCCACATCTTTTTTACATCGTGGCGACCAGAACTGAATGCAGTATTCCAAGTGTGGCCTTACCAAGGCATTATAAAGTGGTATTAACACTTCACGTGATCTTGATTCTATCCCTCTGTTGATGCAGCCTAGGACTGTGTTGGCTTTTTTGGCAGCTGCTGCACACTGCTGGCTCATATTTAAATGGTTGTCCACTAGGACTCCAAGATCCCTTTCACAGTTACTACTACTGAGCAAGGTACCACCTATACTGTACCTGTGCATTCCATTTTTGTTGCCTAAATGTAGAACTTTACTCTTTTCACCATTGAATTTCATTTTATTAGATAGTGCCCAATGTTCAAGTTTGTCAAGATCCTTCTGTATCTTTAGCCTATCTTCTGGAGTGTTGGCTATTCCTGCCAGCTTGGTCTCATCTGCAAATTTGATGAGTTCCCCATGTATTCCCTCATCCAAATCATTGATGAAGATGTTGAAGAGTACTGGGCCTAAAACAGAGCCTTGGGGTACTCCACTGCATACTTCCCTCCATGAAGATGCAGTTCCATTGAGGACCACACGTTGAGTGCGTTTGGTCAGCCAGTTACAAATCCATCTGGTGGTGATGCTGTCTAACCCACATTCTTCTACTTTATCTAGTAGTAGGTTATGGTCTACCTTATCAAAAGCCTTACTGAAGTCCAAGTAAACTATATTGACGACATTCCTCTGGTCCACTAATTTTGTCACATTATCAAAGAATGCAATAAGATTAGTCTGGCATGATCTGTTTTTGACAAATCCATGTTGGCTTTTGGCTATTACTTTGTTGGCTTCTAGGTGTTCACAAATTTGTTGCTTGATTATTTTTTCCAGAATCTTTCCTGGTATTGAGGTCAGGCTGATAGACCTATAGTTTCCTGCATCTAATTTTTTCCCTTTTTTCCCAACCCAAGGATGATCGATAATTGTAATGTAATAAAGACATTCAGTATTCAGGCAATTACTTTAAGGCATGAAAAGGAAAGGTTTTTTTTAATTATTCCAAATTTAAAATAATCCAACATGAATTTTCTTGGATGATATGAAATTTTAGTTGGGAATTATTTCCTGATTCCATTCATTCCTTTACTAGATCAAAGAGCTTCAGCTGCAAAGCTGCATGGAGATGAAAATTAAGGCAAAGAAAGAACAGTTTAAACAATACAAGGAGAACCCCTCCCTGATCACGTTCCACTGCAAAAACTGCAACAATCCAAAATGCTCAGGAACGGACATTCAAGTTATTTTAAATATGCATCATGTCAATGTTAAAAAGGAATTTGCGTAAGTCCACCTCTGTGTGTGTGTATCTGTTTGTGTTTCCCTCAAGGGGGTCTTGTTCTGATTGACCACAGAACATAGGACATCAGAGTTGGAAGGAACCATGGAGGCCTTCTAGTCCAACGGTCACCAACTAGTGTTCCATGGATACTGGTGGTCCATGAGAAAACTTTGGTGGTCCACAGAAAAATTATTTGCATTTTTTATATTCCACTAAATCAGGAGTCCTCAAACTAAGGTCCTTGGGCCGGATACATGCAATGAGCTTGTGTTGCTGCAGAGAGTCTCCCTCTTCTGGGTCTTGTGTGGGTTGGAGGGGGGCAGAAATTCCGACTTAGGGTCTGCTTCAGCCTCCTGGTGTGCTGCTTTGGGCAAAGGCTGGAGGGAAGTGCCGCTGGTGGCAAAGAGCCAGAGGTCCTTTTTCCAGTGAGACGGCATCATGGCCTGGAACTGGCTAACCATCTCAGCACGCTGAGCCTCCAGGCACAGGTACCTGGCTTTGCACTCTTGCAGATCTTCCCTCGGCTTAGAAAGCTTATGCTTATAGTCCTCAGTGAGGTGCTTCTGTTGAGCCTCCTTCTCGGTCAGATCCAATTTGAACTGAGCCAGTTGTTTTACCAACTCTTTCTCGCGGTGGCTTCTTAGCTCCAACAACTGCTTCCGGTTGGGGCCCTAAGGAACCCAGGTGGGCAGGTGAGGAGTGGCTGGGAGGGGAGGGGCAAGTAGAGGCCGGTGAGTGACATCAAGTTGACCATGCCCACCCAGTCACATGACCCAGCCAGCCAGGCCCAGCCAGCCAGTCATTAGGCAGATCATATTAGTGGTCCGCGGGATTTAAAATTAAGAATTTAGTGGTCCCTTAGGTCCAAAAGGTTGGGGGCCCCTGTTCTAGTCCAGAGGTCCCTAACCCCTGGGCTATGGACCATTGCCAGTCCACAGTCTGTTGGCAATCGGGCTGTGCAAGAATCAGGCAACCACGTGAAGCTACATTTGCACATGTGAGGAGCTAGGTTGCATGCATGAAACCATCTCTCCCTGCTGCTAATCTGTGGAGCCAGAAAGTTTAGGGACCGCTGTTCTAGTCCAAACCTCTGCTCAAGCAGGAGACTGTATACCATTTCAGATAAATGACTGTCCAGTCTCTTCTTAAAAGTCTCCAGGAATGGAACACCCATAAATTTTGAAGGCAAGCTGTTCCGCTGGTTCCATTGATTGAATCAATGCAGTGGTTGCACTAATTGCTAATCCACTGATTGCCCTGCTTAGAGTTCTTTTTCTAGCAAATCTCTCATTCATGCCAAAAAAAATGAAAGCTGTAACTTTGCTCTGAAGTTACCCCTCTAGTTTGATTTGGCTTCATGATTTGGCAATGTACCCAATATACTAAAAGGCCACCCTTTATCTGACAGACCGGAACAACATCTGCTGTTAAGGAGTCCAGCCAATAAAGAAGTAAGAGGGCAGGGGATCCCTCCATCAAAGCAGGGAAAACCAAGAATGGTGTCTACGGGTAAATCCCTTGGTAGAGTTACTGTATACCAATGGCTTAACTGAAAACAAGCAAACCTCAGTTGCTGCCAGAGCTGCTCATGTGATCGATTGTTAATTTGTGAAACAAGAATATGAAGCCTCTTTGATCTACTAGTCATCCTGTCTGCTTTGAGTAGGAAGAGATACCAATGACAGATTGGTAGCAGCAGATATTCCAAACACAAGAACTATAAATGCGGGCTTGTGTTGTAATCCAGTTAGAGGTGGGTTCCTACCCAGGGGTGGTTTCCAGCTTCTGTTATTGCTGTGCGCAGTAGTAAAAAATTTGCTTCTGCACACACACAGAAGCAAAAAACAAAATGGCGGTGTCTATGGTGCCGCCGATAGAACCGGTTCCGGGGGGGGGTGGCCAGCCGAGTTACTACCTACTCGGCCGAACTGGTAGGAACCCACCTCTGTTCCTACCGGTTCGGCCCAATTCAGCCAAACCGGTAGTGGCATGCCAGCCTGGGTTGCAGAACCAGCAGCAACCCAAGCTGGCCACGCCACCAAACCGGTTCCCCAGTCGCTGACACCATCTTTTTTGGGGGGAGTTTTGCGCATGTGCAGAACAATTTCCATTGAATTGTGCATGTGCGTGCAAAGCGCGCTCATGAGCAAACTGGCAGTAATGACGGCCAGAATCCACCTCTGAATCCAGTGCTTTGATTTAGGAAATGTAGCCAGTATTGAACATCATTGCCCCCCTCAGCCAGTTCATTTCTTTTTCATAGCGCTCTTTTATACCTACATCTGATGAGTGAACTTGCTCCCTTTTATATCTACATCCGACTAGTTCACAACAAAGCTAAATACCCCACTTGCAGAAGTGTGGGGATTTCTGGTCTGTAGACTTGGTGACTCATCCAGCAGATAGGGGTGAAGCTACAGGAAGTGTCAATGATGCTTATCTGGTGAGACAAACTCCTTCCTGCCTATATGAAAAACTAGTCACAACGTCTTCCTTTTTTTTTAAAAAAAAAAGTAAATTGTTTCATTTTTTATTTCAGAGACCTTTATATCGTAAAGGAAAATAAGACACTGCAAGCAAAAAAAGCAGATTATCAAACAAATGGTGACATTATCTGTAGAGATTGTGGCCAGGTGAGTGTCGGAATTGATTAATTTGGGTATCTTTGGCTTAATCCTGGGTTGGATACTCTAAATATTGCTGAGCCACTTCTCCCAAAGACATAATCCAATCACTTTGGATTAGGATGATGGCTGGGAATGGGAGTTCAACAACATCAGATTCTTGTATTGGTATAGTCCTAATATGATTTTCTCACCTTTTTTTTTCCAGATTTGGGGAACTATGATGGTATACAAAGGTCTAGATCTTCCTTGCTTAAAAATCAAAAATTTTGTGGTATATTTCAAAGATAAGAAATCCACCTCAAAGAAACTCTACAAAAAATGGAGAGAACTAGCCATTGATTTTCCAGCTTTCAGTTATACAGATCATATTTCTAGTGAAGAAGATTAAGAAGGCCAAAAGACTCTAAAGACAGATGGGAATTTTTTTCTGCCTTCAGGTTTCCAAAAACAAGTTCAAAGAAACCTTTTTCTTATGTCTTAATGACTGCAGATATTGTGCAAAAGCTTTTTGTTTTTTCTCTAGCATTCAGGGATCTGTATTTGTGAATGGAGACAGTTCAGATTTAAGTCACTGTGTGAAAAGAAAAAAATAGTTCCTGGGCTACATTTCTAACCAGGATATAAAATGATTCAGCGTGAGAATTTGTTTTTTACTTTAATGAGGTTTTCTGCAGTGGACAAAAAAGCCATGCTGGTAAAAAATTATTTTACTAAACTTATATCAAATTTATACAAAAGGCTCTTATATTCTGGACTATAGACTATATTACAATATATTTGTATTTTACCTAGATGTGTCATTCTTTTAAGTATTCGGCAGTCTGAAGTTTCAATTTCTATGCTAAATGAAAAGAAAAATAGTTAAACGAGCCTTTTGTTCTTTTGGGGTTTATGGTAGTTTGTTTTAGCTCCATGCCATTTCCTTGCTTTCCCGAGATGACTATTTTACATGACTAAAATGACTACAATAAAATTCTAATGCAATAAGCAACATTGTTCTTAACAATGCTTATAAAGAAGTGAGTTGAAAATAGAAGTATTTGACGTGTTTATGGATCCTGATACAAATTTATGATGCTTCCACATTTTCCATGTTTATAAAGAATTAAAAAAAAACATTGTTGCCTCTGTGTTTTCTCTGCTGTTTATTCTCTGGTGTAGCCTTTATTTATTGATTTGTTTTTGTAATGCTAACCCTTTCACCAGGCAAATACTGATGAATAGAGTTGTGAAAAGCTTTGGATCCAAAGGCCAAAAAGGCTTTGGCTTCAGAACATATTGGGTGGGTGGGTGGAACTATTGTCTTTTCTGGCAGCTGCAGATAGTTGTGTCCTGGGGAAAGATGCAGTTGCTCATCTAAGATGCAACTGCTTCTCTAGTGGGTAGATGTTACATTTCTTTCACTTTGGGCTGTGAAGCACGTTTTTGGATCTGAAGCACTGCACAGTCCAGCTGATAAAGCTTATGACACAAGTTTCTTTTTAGAAGATGCCTTCTAACCTGACATCTTCCTCTGCCAAAGCTATGCTTTTTTTTAATGGTCCCAGTTGGAGTCTTCTGGTGTTTCTCCATGATGCTATTGCAAGATTCTCCAGCTAAAAAATAAAAAAGAGGTACAAAATGCAATGTACTTTTGAAAAGGCGCCAATCCTCAACCTTCTCATTTGGCCTATTTCAGTTCCAGATCAAAGACCTTACAGGTGGGTCATCCAGAAGCAAAGCAGGCTTCTCATTACAATGATGATATTCTGGAGCAAGAGCTCCTGCTGTTGTGGCAAAATGTCAACAACAATGAGGATATTAAGGGCCGGTGCTTTGTTTTGCATCTAAGTGTTATTTGAAGTGGAACAACATATTTAAACAGTAAAAGGAACAAGTGGGAAATATGAAGAGACTGGAGCTTCTTACATGTAAACGTGCTAAGGGAGGCTGATGGACATCGTTAATCTTTCCATCTTTCTACTATGATCTCGGTGTGTAAAATAGAGCATGAACAAGTCTCATCAGAACTGTTGAGAAACCCCCTTGCCAATAGAGGGAGATAGAACAAAGGAGGAGTTTCTCACTTCTTGCTTTGCTTAGTATGATGATGAAGGAAAGGAGGTACAGTAGTCCTCTGTTTTAAGACCTCTCTGGAAGCAGAGGCTTATAAAACTGTTCTTCAACAGCAGGAGGTAAGAAAATCAGGATGCAGGTGGTGGTTGATTGAGTTGGAACAGGACTCCAATTTAGGAGTTTAAGCATAATTCCCATGCACTAGCCATTCTAGTGTTCAAAAGGGATTAATTTTAGAATTAGAAGAACAATTTAGAGCTTATGCACTAGAGACAAATTTCTTGGGTGTCTAATCATATTTGGCCAAGTATTTATTCCATTCTCTCCTGTTGTATATTCTGTTCTATTCTATTCTTTCTGCACTAACTCAGGAAGCGCAAACTGCCCAAGGAGCTGCTGATACAGTTCTAGAGAGGAATTGGTTCTGGTTTGGTTCTGCAACCCAACAAGACAGACACAAACTTCAGAGGATAATTAGAACTGCAGAAAAAACAATTACTACCAACCTGCCTTCCATTGAGGACCTATACACTGCATGAGTCAAAAGGAGGGCCATGAAAATATTTATAGACTCCTCACATCCTGGAAATAAATTGTTTCAGCTCTTACCCTCAAAACGACGCCATTCAGCACTGCACACCAAGACAACTAGACACTAGAACAGTTTTTCCCCAAACGCCATCACTCTGCTAAACAAATAATTCCCTCACCACTGTCAAACTATTCACTACATTACTGCATTACTATTACTATTAGTCTCATCATTCCTATCACCCATCTCTTCCCACTTATGACTGCAGGACTGTAACTTTGTTGCTTGTATCCTTACGATTTATATTGACATTGTTTCCTGATTGCTTATTTGTACCCTATGACTATCATTAAGTGTTGTACCTTACGATTCTTGATGAATGTATCTTGACTTTTTATGTACAATGAGAGCATATGCACCAAAGACAAATTCCTTGTGGGTCCAATCACACTTGGCCAATAAAGAATTCTATTCCGTTCCGTTCTGTTCTGTTCTATTCTATTCTATTCTATTCTATTCTAATCTATTCTCTCCTGTTTTCTATTCTATCATATTCCTATTCTTCCTATTCCTTTCCTATCTCCTGTTGCTACCCGAAAGAGTATCATTACTACATTATCCCAGTTTCTAATTAATCTTTCACAAACAATGAACGTTTTCTTTGCCCCAACATTTTTAATGGCTAAAACCAGCACAGCAGGAAAACTGATTCTCATTCTTGGCCACCCATTTGCAGAAAGGTTTGTGGGTAAGACTACTTGCCTAACACATTGTGTTTCAGTAGAGTGGATTTGCTGTTTCTAAAGACCATTTCAGCCTGTGGACCTTCCCCCACCCTGCCTTGGAGAATTCCAGCACCAGATCAGTCCTGATAACCAATTGTATGCAGCAGTCTTTAATAAAGCTTTGCATGATTCCTCCCTTTGTCAGAATTCAATGCAGTAATTACATTTTTGGGCCACATCTTCTTTCCTCTCTGTTGCAATCCCACTCTCCCTCTTTTTGTGGCAATAATGGGGAGGAGGGACAACTTATCCTAATAAGATGTTTTTCTAAGATTTTTTCTTAAACTAATTGTTATGAGGCACTTTATCCACCTGGTACATTGTGATCGTATCTAAAAAGGCTGCTTCCTCAAGTGGCTGCCAGGGGAATTCTTTTCCCTCTAAAATACACCTGTGAAAAGGAGGGTTTCCCCAAAAAATTGTAATAGATGAGACGAATGGATACCCTACCCACCTTGTGTACTGTGACATTCAAAAACCTTTCCCTCCTTGTTCAATCCAGGGAGAGGGGGAACTAAGACTATGTGTAGGATAGATTTTCAGTCAGGGAACAATTTGTTTATGCTCAAGGCAGTGTTTTCTTCTTTTAATATGTAGCTGCTTTCTCGGTAAAATAGTAATAGCACCTAGACTTACATACCGCTCCACGGTGCTTTCCAGCCCTCTCTTAGCAGTTTACAGAGTCAGCATATTGCCCCCAACAATTTTGGGTCCTCATTCTACCCACCTAGGAAGGATAGAAGGCTGAGTCAACCTTGAGCCCGGTGAGAGTCGATCTGCCAAATTGCAGGCAACTGTCAGCAGATGTAGCCTGCAGTACTGCACTCTTAACCACTGCACCACCATGGATCTTAGAAACCTAAAGTACTGCTCAGGAATACTATATAAGTTGGATGGCCTGCTGCCCACAGCCATCAAAATGCCTCAGAAGATGCCTTCTTTGGAATTTAACAAAGTTCCTATCCTATCTGGACTTTGGGGTTTTTTAAAGTGATTTTTGAATAAATTGAAAGGGAAGGTGAAGGGTTAGAGGGCCTCTTGGAAGCAAGGTACAATCGTACATAATACTGCCAACTGTAGGAGATGACCAGGTGGAGCCCAAAGTCAGGGTCAAATGTATCATCAGTTTTGGAATCCTTACACAGCCACAAGAGACCTAAGTGCACCCCCCCTCCATGATTTCCATTGACTCTTACCTAGTGCCAATTTGGCTTGATTGTTAGTATATCAGATTCTTGTGTATAGGTAACACAAGAATAAACATTTAGTGCTTTGGAATAAACATTTAGTGCTTTGAACTCAATTTCTGTATTTGCTCCTGACACTAACTATTGTGAGAGCCTAGAGTTCAGAAGGCTTTTTGACAAGGCTTACAAACATAGTTACCCATACATGGCTGAGACACTTTTCCGCTCTTGTTGCAGTCTTCTTCTTTTAGTAGACAATCAGGGACAGCTTTTTAATTTATCCAAGTTATTAGCATTGATTAATTAACCAAATAGGTCATTTAAAACGGAAGTTATCCTGTGAACAGTACTGAGGTTAAAGCTCCTAAAATTACGGCTGCTTTATACCCCATGTGCATTCCTCCATCCAACAACCCGGCAAAATCAAATCAAAACTTTATCGCAGCTAAAAGCCAGGAAGGAAAAACAACAGTATACAAACGTAAGGGTCATCTGACAGTGCTGGTATTATTATTATTTTTTTAAGGGAAAGATTAAATTTGGCATAAACGCCAATAACATCGGCAGCGTAAAACCAATCATTTCAACCTCCCCTGCTCTACAAGAACACAAATAACTAGTGACATGAATTTTATGAGACATACATGCCTTGTGGCAGCACAGGGGGAAAAAAAGTGTTGCAGCGTCTCCGTGAAGGCTCACCGGTATTCACTGTGCAACGGTAAGATGTCACCATCCTCCCATCACATGTGATTGCAGTTCTACAGAAACTGGATCACTGACCTAGATTGAACTGCAGCTCTGCATCCAGGAGGAATCATGCTACAAGTTTTGTGACCTAATCCTTATTTAATGTACATATCTGGAAAGAGATCACCATATGTATAATAAAGCCGTGATGGTGAATCTATGGCACGCATGCCAGACGTGGCACAAAGAGCCCTCTCTGTGGGCACACACGCCATCGCCCCAGTTCAGTCAGCTGGTCGGTTTTCCAAGGTGCCCATGCACACTGGCCAGCTGGTCATTTGGTTTCCGGCATGCTTTCCGGTTTGGGCATCCTGTGCCTAAAAGATTCATCATCCCTGGTATAAGGGCCTTCTCCTAGCGGGCTTGAAAATTATTACTGAAAAGTGAGGTGATGCAGCTCAGACGGAATATTTAAATTTATGGGTTTTTAAATTTATTTTCCACATTTTTGAACTGCCTATCTATGATAGTGGAGGGACGCGGTGGCTCAGTGGCTAAGACACTGAGCTTGTTGATCAGAAAGGTCGGCAGTTTGGTGGTTCGAATCCCTACTGTCTCATAACGGAGTGAGCTCCCCTTACTTGTCCCAGCTTCTGCCAACCTAGCAGTTCAAAAGCATGTAAAAATGCAAGTAGAAAAATAGGAACCACCTTTGGTGGGAAGGTAACGTTTAGTCATGCCGGCCACATGACCATGGAGACGTCCTTGGACAGCACCGGCTCTTTGGCTTTGAAATGGAGATGAGCACTGCCCCCTAGAGTCCGGAACAATTAGCACATATATGCAAGGGGAACCTTTACCTGTATCTATGATAGTTAATTGCTGCTATCCAAACTTCAGTTTCTACTCAAGCAAGACTGGAATCTAAATTAAAGACACTTTCTAGCACCACTTTTGACAATGCCAAATATAGTTTTAAAAATCTGGACTGTACCATGTCACAAGGCCTGAACTTAAGTGAAAACAGCAATTTACTCAAGGCGGAAAACAGTAGCAAGGGAAGGAATGGAAATCAATGTCTCTTGGAAAGAAAACTTGCTTGGATAGGTGGTTTCACTTTGAACAAGAGAGCGCAGAAGAGAAGTCAAAATCCTATCTGAAGTTAGGCAGCAAAGCCAGGTCTGTTAGCCAATTCAAAACCAGAGCTTCATCAGCATGATTCACATGGATGACACGACCCCCTAGAAGAGGAGATCAAAGAGTTGTTACTAACAGAAACATGGATGAGGGCTGCCACTTAAATTAAGTTGCAGCCAGTTTTCTCTAATCAAGAAATTTATTCCTTGATTGCTTGGGAAGGAACCTCATTGAGTATCTTTGTTCTGTTCTCCATTCTACATGCTAAATCCAAGGGCTTGGAGTCATATTTATCATCTGAAAACATCCAGTTGCCCTGATGGTGCCTGTATTTGATCAGACTCAGAATGGTTCAATGGTGCAGCTTCTTCAAATTAAGAGTCTCAATCCTTGGCTATGATACCAAGTCCCTGAAAGAGTTTGATGGTGGCAGACAAAATATTTCCTTAGTACGATGGAATTGCAAAATGGTCAAGGTACTCCTTTGCCAAGTTGCACAGGTATCTCCCCTCTCATTGGCTTTGGCAAAGTATTTAAAGACGCTAACTTGCTCAATTGTGCAGTTGTAGATGGACCATCTAAGGGTTGTGAATCTTTTAGAGAAGATCATTATCAAACATTTTTGATAATTGATCACCAATTATTGCCTTGGCAATATTGGACCAGGCCACTCATTAAATCACCTTGTATTAGATAGCAATAGTAATAGCACTTAGACTTATATACCACTTTACAGTGCTTTACAGCCCTCTATGAGTGGTTTACAGAGTCAGCATATGGGCCCCAACTATCTGGGTCCTCATTTTACCAACCTCGGAAGGATGGAAGGCTGAGTCAACCTTGAGCCTGGTGAGATTTGAACTGCCAAATTGCAGGCAACTGGCAGTCAGCAGAAGTAGCCTGCAGTACTGCACTCTAACGACTGCGCCACCGCAGCAGTTAATAACATGAATGTCTGCTGTATAGTAAGATTGGCATAAACCTATTTCCCAGTTTAGTGGCATGAATGTATCTGGCTTCTAGTTGCTGGATAAGATAATTAATATAGAGGTTACCTCTATTAATAAACAGATATGTAGTGCTAGCTGGAATATACTGTTAACCTACTGCTTAACAATATCTCTTCTTGTGCTAGTCAGGGGGATCTTGTGGGTGGCTTGGATTAACCCAGGATCCATGACATGGGAGGCATGACACTAAAAGCTGATCTACTTGAGAAGGTTCAACCAGCTCTAGTATTAGCCATTGTTCACTTCTTGAGTCATGCATGACATTATTCTTTGCTTGCCCCCAATCCCTGCTCCCAGAAAGCAACTTCCACCTATCTTTTCCTGCTACAAATCTAAAGTAATGCATTCCAACTTAAGGTTGATTGAAGTGAACCTGTTGCTCTTCATGCTTCATATCATGGCAGGCCACTCCAGATATTGTTATGCACTGTGGTGGCAAGACTCCCTCCCAGTTGCTGGTCTGAGCTCCCTACCACATAATATTACAGGTTCACCAAAGGAATGGTGAAAAGCTGGGCTTTGTTCTTTTCCGGCTTTACCTATCAAACAGATAAATCATAGATCTTTTTTTAAACAAAAGATCAGATAAAGTTGGCAAGGATTCTTCTACTTTCTCTTCTAGCCCAAGTGATAGGGAAACATAGTTTATCTCTTTTCCTTCCCTTTTCTTCTCCAGTCTTGGAAGGATAAAGAAGCAGGAGAATTCACCAATTAGGGTTGTGGTTAGACATGATCCAGACAGAACATCAAGCCATTTCTCTGTCCAAAGCAAAGGAAGTGGTGGAAACCTGGAGACAATTTCTCAAGCTGGCTTCATTCCCAGTCAGTTTAGGCCGAGAAGTGAAACCATTTAAGGCTGCAGTATGGAAAAGTTCTAGGACTGTCTCTTCAAGAATCTCATCCTTCATAATGGCCATGAATGTCTCCAAGCTGACTTCTGATCTCTTGCAGCAGACTTGGGAGACTAGGGAGTGCTCTTCCTTTGGAGCCGTGGCCCCCATTTTCTCATCATTTAGCAGCCCCCGAGGCACCAAGGACTAGTTCCGTGGAGAACTAGAGGGCTGGAGGGTGTGTGGTTTCATGTGCCACCTGCATCCCGTGGATTGGGCTTCACTTGTTTGCGTGGCCCGGTTTCTGGCATGCTGCAAACCGGTGCTGGTCCACGGAGCAGGGATTGAGGACCCCAGATTTAGAACATGCGTAAAAATCCATCTCTATCAATAACAAGACTTGTTATTGGAATATGCAGTGGACAATGTGTTGCTACTTCTTTTTGAGCTTTGTCAGGGGTGGCGAACAAGTTCGACAAAAAGAGCCAAAATTTTAAACTGTGAGAGTCAGAGAGCCACACCACGCAGTGACCTGCCAAAACAGACAAACACTCACACAAAAGCATATAATTTTAACAATAATATATTAAACACATAATATAACATGCTCAGTCAGGTGTTTTTTGTTATAAATTTTTATAAACCCATTAGAGCTGCTGTATAACTTTTAAATCCATAAATAAGTGGAATCTCTGTCCACCTAACAACCTACAAGATTACTTGATGACCACAACCAGGAATGCCACACTTGCAGTCATTAAACAAAGCAGTCACATATCTCGCTTAATGACTGCTTTGCTCAGTGACGAGATTGTGATTGTAAATCGAGTACAACCTATACATGGGTAAAGCCTGGTCCTAATATTATCTTCCTTTAACCTAATATATGTATTATAATATATATATATATGAGTTTGGATTATCTTTGATATCTATTACAATTACAGGCTGTGAGAAAAACACTCGTAGAATTTTGGGAAATATACTAACCATGGAAATTCAATTAAATGTTTTCTCCTATTTAAAACTCTGCTGCTCCTGAACCCAGAGCTTCAATATGCAACCATTATTATTAATTTGAGCAATCATTAGAACCTCACCGGAATCCTGCAGCAACTGTGCTAGACTTTGAAGCATTATTTTTTTGGTTTATCTCAACAGCAGAGGGCGCTGTTGAGATAAACCTGGAAGTACGGTCGACGCGACGACCAGCTCAGAGCTGGTGGAGTGCAGGCAAGCGTCGACCGTACTTCCGGGTTTAGCGCGCGATCCGAGCCATAGTATACTAAATAATGGTAAGAGGCAAAGAGCCTCATTTATTTTGGCCACGAGCCGCATGCGGCTCGCGAGCCACGTGTTCGCCACCCCTGAGCTTTGTGATCTCAGGTTCCATTTTGTTTCATTTTAGACTCTAGAAAAAAGGGAAGCATCACCGACTGCCTAGCAAAGAGGATAAAAGAAGCAGAAAGTCAAGACAATGGAGGTGAGCATATCCATTACCATAAGCCAGAACATTCTGGAACACAAATTATATACACCAGTGATGACTAACCTTTTTCTTCTCGTGTGCCAAAATCATGTGTGTGTGCACAACAGTGCACGTGTGCATGCCCACACCCATAATACAGTGCACCCCCTCCACGCATGCATGCGTGCGCGAACTCCGTGCATGCTCCCTGTTTTAGGCCTAGCAGGCCTCCCTGAAGTCTCCTGGGACTTCAACCCCGTGCATGCGTGTGCTTCTCCCGCATGCGCTGCAGAGACCCCAAAATCAGCTGGCCGGCAAGAGGAGCGCACACATATGCACGGTGGAGCTGAGCTGGGTGACAGCTTGCGTGCCCGCAGAGAAGGCTCCATGTGCCACCTGGTGGCATGTGTGCCATAGGTTCACCATCCCAGATATATACCATATTGAAGTTTGATTCTTGGTTGTTTATTTTTGTTAAGCCTACAGTGGAGCCCATTCAGGGAGGTCAAAATCAGCAAAATGGTAGGTGGAGTATTACAATGCAAGATTATTTGTTTATTTCAGTCCACATGCAGAGTGAGCTCCGTGCATAGGCTTCTGCAGTGCTTTCAGTAATGTATAGCATCAACAGTTAAGGTAAACTTACCTCATCAAAATATCTTGGGGAGGCAATGAACTGTAACCAGTGGTGGGTTGCAGGCAGTACGCCCCGGTATGGGCGTACCGGAGCCTGCCTGGAGCTCCGGGTGCGGTGCTCCGGAGGGCCCACCCGCCCACCTGAGCTCCTTACCTGTGCTTTAAGCATTTGGTGCTTCCGCACATGCGCATGGCGCGTACGGCACCTGCACGAAGCTCCGTCAAGCAGCTGGAGCATCGCAGAGGCTTGAGGAAGCATCACAGGCCATGCGCGGGCATGTGGGTGATGCCAGGGCCGTTCCAACCAGTACGATTGGAACGGAATCTGGAGCCCACCATTGACTGTAACCTATTGCAAATCCATACCGTTGTTTAAGTCTCAGGAACCACTAAAAAAAGATTGCTCCAGATTTTCTAGTTCTCAGACCGAATCTCTTACGAAAGCCCTTTCATTCCAGTTTCTTAACCGCAGTGATGCAGTTAGGTGGCTTTAGACTATACTATCAATATTATACTGATATTAAGATGCTGAGCTTGTCGAGCAGAAAGGTCGGCAGTTCGGCGGTTAGAATCCCTCGCGCCCCATAACAGTGTGAGCTCTTGTTACTTGTCCCAGCTTTTGCCAATGTAGCAGTTTGAAAGCTACTTGCATGTCAAAATGCAAGTAGAAAAATAGGAACCACCTTTGGTGGGAAGGTAGCAGCGTTCTGTGCGCCTTCGGCGTTCAGTCATGCCGGCCACATGACCATGGAGATGTATTTGGACAGCGATGGCTCTTCAGTTTTGAAACGGAGATGAGCCTGCCCCCTAGAGTTGGGAACGACTAGCATATATGTGCAAGGGGAACCTTTACCTTTACCTATCAATGTCATGGGATGTATCTGTAACCAGGCTTATCCCCTCCTAAGTACAAAATATTTTTAAATAAGAAAAGGTTGTTTGTTACAACCAGATTTCTGTAATAGTGTATTGCATCATTGCTTGCTATTCTCTGAGTGACACCTTTGACTCTACCTTTGCCTGGGTTATTGCTCCTCATTTTGTTCAATGAATCGACTGCAACATTTGTTATTTGCTGACAATCAAGGGAAAGCATGCTTCATTTTAAATGAGGGATAAGCAATTTGTCTCGCTCCAGAAATTGCTGAACTCCAACTCCATCAGTGCTGGGCTACATGGAGAGTGGTGACGGATGCTGGGAATTGTAGTCCAACAACCACTGGAGTACCACAGGTTCTCTGTTTTATGCTGGACCATAACATAGTTTGTGTGCAGTTTATCAGGATGGACTATGCTTTTCTTAATCAGTTAAAGCTTTATTTAGTAATAATATAGCATATACAAATAGAAACAGAGATAAAGATATACAGTATATTCATTTCCCTTTTTTTAAAAAAAGGCACAATGCTCTTTATTTTAAAGATATACAGTATGTTTATGTAAGTTTATTTCCCTCTTTTAAAAAAATACAGTGACAATACTCTTTATTGTTTATTTCATTGCTTTTTAGTCTTGCTATAATCCTTTTATTTTCTTGAAAACAAAGATGCATTTCTTTTTTAAAAAAGTGGTATCCATGAACGAACCGATAATTGCTGAGATATAAGATTATTGCTCAATATAATATTAGTAAATAATACCAAAGTAGACTATTTTTTATGAAAAAGAAGCATAATTTTTTGACTTTAATGCCAAAATCTCCACGGTATTATTATAGATGCTGAAAAAGAAAAAGGAACAGAAAACCAGCCCTAAACATAATATAGGTGCATTTTAAAATTTCTGATTTCTCCCTTCTTTGTACCCCAGCTGATCTGCAATACTTGTTGGCATCAGTTTTAGAAATCATACTCTGCATATTTATATTTCCCTTGCTGCATAATATGTAATATCTGTATGTGCCAAGGTATCTGATATATACCATATTGGACAAGATTCTTACTTGAAAATGTAATTGGAAAAGAATAAATCCTGTGAAAGAGGAAGTGGCTCAATTTCACTCTGTATGCTGGGTGTATCCATGTTATTCACATTTCAATGGTGTCATCAGTCCCAGATTTAGGAAATTGACATATTGCCATTAAGACTGATTCTAAGAGGAACCAGCAGTGTAATCTTAAACATCCTTGTTTAAAAGTAGATATCGCTGAGTTCCTCTGGATTTGTTCCCAGATATATGCAAATGGATTGCAGCCTAAATGAAATTTGACATCAACAAAGCTGAATATTATATTTAGGGTCTGTGCAAAAAGGGAAATTACTTTCTTTTGCATTACTGCAGGCCTTTATATCCTAGGATGTAATCTGAATTTTCTCTCATTCCCTTCATCCTTGATATATTAAATGAGAGTTGCTTCTTATTTGTGTGCTCATTCATCATGGTTTCTGAGAAGAGTATCTCCATTATGATCAATGGATCTTATCTTCAAGTAAGAATGAAATAAGATTTATTTGATTAAATGTCTTCTGTCTGACATATAACACACCTCTGTGTGCCTTCTTCAATATAAAGTGGTGAGCTTAAAAGTTTTGGACAAAAAACTGGAATTGTGATGTTTTGGAACACATTGGTAAAACGTTTGATGGTGTATTCTCTAAAACACTATTAAAAATGATAGCAGCTATTCTGGAATCGAAGCAAAAGATAGATAGATAGATAGATAGATAGATAGATAGATGGATGGATGGATGGATGGATGGATGGATGGATGGATGGATGGATGGATGATGGGTGGGTGGGCAAGTAGGTGGATGGATAGATAGAGAGATAAATGTAGGTAGATAGGTAGGTGGGTGAGTGGGTGGGCGGATAGATAGATAGATAGATAGATAGATAGATAGATAGATAGATAGATAGATAGATAGATAGATAGATAGATGATGGATGGACGGACAGACAGGTGTAGGTGGGTGGGTGGGCGGGTAGGTAGGTAGATGAATAGATAGATAGATAGATAGATAGATAGATAGATAGATAGATAGATAGATAGATAGATAGATAGATAGATAGATGTAGGTAGATAGTGAGCTAGATAAAATAGTTTTTATTATCAGTACCTGATTCTTTTTCCTGGGAAAACCAGTGACCCTCTTCCCAAAGTATAAACTGCAAGTTTCTATATACAGACACCAAGACATATTCCACTGTCCGGTTCTGGCTGTGGTTCGCGACGGGCATGTCTTGCTTGCCCCGCGCGCTCCTGGTGGGCTCCCCCTTGATCAGGGGGGCACAGGAAGCCTTGTAGGGGCTCCTGCTGAGGGGGCGGCTTAGCGGGGGACCCCCTGTGTCAACAGCGGCCAGGGGGGCTCCCCGCATCGCCCTAGGCATCGGGAGGCAAAAGGGGAGGTGCTTCTGCACCTTCACGTTGAGGCAGCTGGGCGAAACTGACGATTCGAAGGATGCAGTTACAATGCGATGAGACGGAGATTTCCCCCGTTCCCTTTTATGACTGAAGGAAAAACAAAAAGACTGTCAGCTTTTTAGAAAAAACTTTCAACCCGTTTCTGGGAAGTGTGACTGGAGGGAGGGGGATTTCCCCTGCCTTGGACAAGCAGCTTTAAACTGCTCTCTGCCCCCAGAGGAGGAGGAGGGAGCTCTGGAATGAAGTCACGCTCATAGCAAACAGCAGATTTATTTTACTGCAATTGTGAAAATGAGGTGATGATCTGTTTCTTTTTGAAAACTTTGAAAACTTTTTTTTCTTATTTTTTTATTGTTTTAATTAGACAAATAACACACACCCAAAACACTCTTCAATTCAACTGCCGGCTAGCATGTCAATTGGTTACATTTGAGTTCCATGCATTACTACAATCATTCTTTATACTTCATTCACATTAAATTGTGCATTTTAAATCAAAAACGATACCCACATTCTCCATTAGCTACATTTGTTTTGAGAGTACTTTTCTCAAGAGACATTCGTATTTATATTATTCAATGGATAACCATTTTAACACCGACAACCATCTATGAAAGCTACCACATTCTGTTTATTTATCGCCTAGGATTCCTATTTCTTTCCTCCATCCACCTATACCATTTATCCCATATCTGATAGAATTCTGATTCTTCTTTTCCCTGGATTTCTTTAGTTAATTTGTCCATTTCGGTACAGTCCATCACCTTTCTTATTATTTCCTCTTCGTTTGGGGTTAGCTTGTTTTTCCATTTCTGGGCATAGGCAATCCTTGCCGCCGTTATTATATGCAATATTAAGTACTGGATTTCTTTTTTGTATTTTGTAGGCAGTAATCCTAATAAGAAGATTTCCGGTTTCCAATCTATTTTAAATCCCGTTATTGCCTCCAGCCACTTTTGGATCTTTTTCCAAAACTTTTTAGCCTCCTCACAGGTCCACCATAGATGATAGTATGTTCCATGTATTGATTCGCATTTCCAACATTTTGGGGATGTATTTGCTGATATTTTGGCTAACCTTGTTGGTGCTAGGTGCCATCTGTAAAACATTTTATACTGGTTTTCCTTATATGCGACCGAGAGTGTCATTTTTAAGTTTGTTCCCCAAAATTTTTCCCATTTGTCTAATTCAATGTTGTGTCCAAAGTTCTGTGCCCATTTTATCATTTGTTCTTTCACACTTTGGACTTTGGAAATCTTACTAAATGAAATCCGGAAAGATCAGGGAATAAAAGGTCTAAGACTCAAAAATGAAGAATACAAGGCACAAGCCTATGCCGATGACTTAGTATTTGTATTAGAGGACCCTTTAGATTCTAGTCGAAAATTAATTCAAAAATTAGAAGAATACGGCAAAGTGGCAGGATTAAAGATCAATAAAAACAAAACAAAAATGATAACCAAAAACATGACCAAAAAGCAAAAAGAGGAACTGGAAATAATAACCAATATGCAAATAGCTAAGAAAGTAAAATACCTGGGGATCTGGATGTCCGCAAAATGTTCCACAATTAAGGATGATAACTATAACAAATTAGTGATACAAATAAAGAAAGACTTAGATAATTGGAAAAATATTCAACTTTCGCTCATGGGACGCATAGCGACAATCAAAATGAATATATTACCAAGAATCCTATTCCTGTTACAAGCCGCACCTATTAACCCAGGTAAAAAATTCTTTCAAGAATTAAAGAACATAACCACTAGGTTTATTTGGCAGGGACGAAAAGCAAGGATCAAACTAAAGTCATTGCAGGACAGCAAAGAGAGAGGAGGTTTAGCACTACCAAATTGGGATTTATACGCATTGGCAGTATCAATAACATGGGTGAAAGATTGGATAGAGCTGAAGAATAAAAGAATTTTGATATTGGAAGGCCATGATTTGCAAGCAGGCTGGCACACTTTCCTATGGGATGATAAAAATAAAACACACAAATACTTTCAAAAACATTTAATTAGAAGAGCGTTATTGCTAAAATGGTTCAGAATAAAAAAAATCCATTACGTGAAAATCCCGAATTGGCTATCACCAATAGAAAGGACGACTCATCCAAATTTTATAGATTGGAACAAAATACTAAGATATAGAGACTTAATTGATAGACAGGGAAACTTAAAAACAGTTGAAGAATTGGCAGAACGGAACATGAAAGTGGACTGGTTAACCTACTTTCAAATCAAAACTAAATACAATAATGATACCAAATTATATGACATGGAAACAGAATCACACGAATTGGATAAAATCATCCAAAGCCCAGATAGAAAATTGATAGGGAGAATTTACAAATTTCTCCTGAAATACGAAATGGAAGAGGAAAACTTTGAAAACTTTTGGTTTGTTGCCTTCTGATCCCAGAGCTGGCAGGGCAAGATGGCACACTTCTGTTGTCTTCATGCACCTTAAAATTTGACTCCACCCACAGAAACTGCTGGCATTTTGTCTTTGTCTCCGTGACACTCAGAGATATCTCTTGTTATATTTTATCCTGGACTTGGAACAATGGATTTTATCGCCTGGACTTAGAATTGAGAAAAGATCTCTATTTGTCTGGACTCCCTGCCTCGTGATGTCTCTCGGCTATCCATCTTTACAACTGTTTCTTCTCTGTATTGACACAGCCACTCCTGAGCTTTTCTTACTACAATGCCACCCAAAAGACCACCACCTGGGAAACCGGGTTTTGCTGGCTCTGCCCCAGCATCTTCAACGTCCAGCCCCAGTGGACAACAGACACTAACATCTCTATTCCAGCCTAAGCCCGCAGAGGTGGACTTTCAACAGATGTTTCAACAACTCTTAAAGGGGCAGGAGGACTTGAAAAACCAATTGAAAGAAATGAATGAACAGCTCAGAGAGAACCAAAACCGAACGATTCAAAATTTACAGAGACTGGAACTTTTGGAGGAGGGGACGGCTGAGATGAGGGGGGAGGTGAAGGGGGTCCAGAGAGGAAACCAAGAACTTGAGAACCATCAGATAAAAATGGAATTTGGAAGGATGTCTTTTTTCCTTAAATTTCAAAAAGTAATTGAGGCTGATGATGAAGACCTGAGGGATATTATGACAAACTTACTGGCTGAATATATCAAAAAAGACAGACAACAGTTGGGGTGGGACATTGACCTGGTCTATAGAGTAAACTCAACATACGCCAGTACACATAACGTTCCAAGGGAGGTCCACATTAAATTTCTCAGAAAGACTACAAGAGATGAAATTCTGAGTGCACAAAGGGGGCAAGCATTAAAATACAAGGATAGAGAAATAGCCATTCTGAAACAAATCCCAAAGAAAGTTAGAGATAAAAGAAAAAACTATTCGCTTCTAGCGAAGAAATTATACCAGAAAGGGGTGTGGTTCAGATGGCTTATGCCAGAAGGTATGCTAATAGTCTGGGAGGACACGAGAGTTAGAATCAACACAACTATGGAGGCTGAGGCCTTCATGGAAAAAAAACAAAGTCCTCCTAGATAGACCTGATAATAAATAATAATAATAAATTTGAATTTATTAGCCGCTCCCTTTCCAAGTAGGACTCGGGGCGGCGTACAATGGAGCATATAAAACATAGAAGATGTATCAAAACACATAAACGTACATACATACAAAACACACATACACGGAGGAGGTAACAAATTACATCATTTAGACAGTTAAAAATCAGCATTAAAATACCCCAATTGTAGGAAACCCAATATGCAGTTAAAAATTTGACATTTAAAAGACAATTTAAAAAACAGTAGGAGGAATAAGAGAGATTACGATTGCGATTGAGCCAGGCCAGATAATTGAAAGAGGTGGGTCTTCAGCTGTACACGGAAGGAGCGGAGATCGGAAGTAATCCTGATGTCACGGGGGAGGTCATTCCACAGGGCTGGGCCCATCACAGAGAAGGCTCTGCTCCTGGGTGTCGCCCCCCGGCACTGTTTGGCGGACGGCACCCGGAGAAGTCCCTCTCTGTGTGAGCGAATTGGTCGTAGGGATGTGTGGGGCAGGATGCGATCCTGCATGTAACTAGGCCCTGTGCCATGAAGCGCTTTAAAGATCATAATCAAAACCTTGAAACGCACTCGGTAGACCACAGGAAGCCAGTGCAGCTCGCGCAGGAGAGGTGTTACAGGGGAGTATCTAGTCCTCCCCATAATCACCCGCGCGGCCGCGTTCTGGACCAACTGTAGTCTCCGAGTGCATCTCAAGGGAAGCCCCATGTAGAGAGCATTGCAGTAATCCAGGCGAGACGTCACTAGCGCATGGGTGACTGTGCGTAGGGCATCCCGGTCCAATAAGGGGCGCAATTGGCGCATCAGGCGGACCTGATGGAACGCCCCCCTTGCCACGGCTGTTACATGGTCATCCATGGACAGCCGGGCATCTAGGAGGACGCCCAAATTGCGCACCTGTTCCATGGGGGCTAGTTGGACGCCCCCGATGGCCAGAGATGGAAGCACCTGGTTGAACCTGGAGGCCGGAAGCCACAGCCACTCCGTCTTGGAAGGGTTGAGTTTTAGTCGGTTGCCATCCATCCAGACCCGTACGGCCTCCAGACACCGGGACATCATTTCGACGGCCTCATTGGGGTGGTTCGGGGTGGAAATGTATAGCTGAGTATCATCAGCATACAGATGATATCCCACCCCAAAACCACGGATGATCTCGCCCAGCGGTTTCATATATGTGTTGAACAGGAGAGGCGAGAGCACCGATCCCTGTGGCACTCCACATGTGAGTGGCCTCCGGGTCGAACTCTGCTCCCCTGCCAACACACGTTGCGTCCGATCAGAGAGGTAGGAGCCAAACCACCGTAAAACGGTGCCCCTGACTTCCAGCCCCTCTAGCCGGTGCAACAGGATACCATGGTCGATGGTATCGAACGCCGCCGAGAGATCTAATAGGACCAGGATAGAGGAACAACCCCTATCTCTGGCCCTCCAGAGATCATCAACCAATGCGACCAAGGCCGTCTCCGTGCTGTGCCCGGGTCGGAAGCCGGACTGGCGCGGGTCTAGATAATCATTTTCCTCCAGGTGACGTGGGAACTGCTGTGCCACCACACTCTCTACAACCTTCGCTAAAAAAGGAAGGTTGGAGACTGGACGATAATTGACTAGGTCCGTTGGGTCCAGGGAAGGCTTCTTGAGCAGGGGCCTCACCACCGCCTCTTTCAAGGCGGCCGGTAGAGACCCCTCACCCAACGAGGCGTTCACCAGGCCCAGGAGCCAGTCGCGCGTAACCTCCCAGGATGCCAGTACAAGCCAGGAGGGACACGGGTCCAATAAACATGTGGTGGGTCGCAGACGTCCACGCAACCTGTCCAAATCCTCGATGGCAACCGAGTCAAACTCCTCCCAAAGCGGTCCCTCAAGACTCGCCACGGGCGTCTCTACTGAACCACTGAAAGGGGCCCATCCCATCCGGATTTGAGCGACTTTGTCCTGTAGATATTTCCCAAACTCCTCTGCTCTGCCCTGTAATGGGGCTTCCCGTGGTCTCTCAAACAAGAGGGAGCGGGTCACCCGAAACAGGGCGGCAGGGCGGTTATCTGCAGACGCAATAAGAGCGGCACAATGTTGACGTTTGGCCGCTCTTAATGCCACAAGGTACGTCTTCAAATAGGCTCGTGCCTGTGCTCGGTCAAATTCGGAACGGGAGGATCTCCAACGACTCTCTAGGCGTCTCTTGTGGCGTTTCATCACCCTTAGCTCCTCGGTAAACCAAGGTGCCAGGGTGGTTCGTCGCCACAGGAGAGGCCGCAAAGGCGCCACCCGGTCTAGGGCCCCGGTAGTCGCACTATTCCATGCGTCTACCAGGTCCTCCACTCGGGGGTGGGTCAGGTCCACAGGAGGTGGCCCAAGTTCCGTCTGGAACCTGTCTGGTTCCATCAGGCGCTTGGGGCGGAACCATCTAATACCTTCCAGTTCCGCCTCCTCGCGGCGGGGGGTAGCACCAGGGAAGTCCAGCCGGAGAAGTGAGTGATCCGACCATGACAGGGGAATAATGTCTAGATCCCCTATTCCCAGATCACTCATCCACTGGCCAGAGACGAAAACAAGGTCCAGGGTGTGGCCTCCCTCGTGAGTAGGGCCCTGAATTAACTGGGTCAGGTCCATGGCTGTCATGGAAGCCATGAACTCCCGCACCCCCTCAGACGCTTCTCCCATCGACGGCAGATTGAAATCCCCCATCACTAAAAGTTTGGGGGTCTCAACCGCCACCGATGAGATCAGCTCAAGGAGTTCGGGCAGGGCCGCTGAGGTATAGCGAGGAGCCAGGTATACTATCAGCAGGCCCAACTGCCTCCCTGGGCCCCATCTCACGACGAGGGACTCACACCCGGATGTCTGCGGCACAGTGAACTCTCTCGGCTCTAAGTCTTCCCGGATAATCACTGCTACCCCGCCGCCCCTTCCCTGGGCCCGAGGCTGGTGAAATGCTCGATAACCTGGCGGGCACATTTCCACAAGGGGTAGACCTCCCTCGTGGCCCAACCAGGTCTCGGTTATTCCGGCGAGGTCCGGCTCCCCCTCCAAAATTAGATCGTGGATGAGGGGGGCCTTATTGACAACGGACCTCGCATTGCATAACAGCAGTCTCAGGCCTTGGGTCTGATGACACTACACGGGACATACAGGACACGGGAGGTGCCGGAGCCCTGCTGGAGGGGGGAGAGGAGGCAACATCGAGAAAAGTCAGATCACAGAAATGAACTAGAAAATCTGTTTGATGTAGAATGATTGAAATTATTTGAAGATAAAAGGTTATATGCTGACAAAATACTATTAAGTAGCAACAATTTAATGTATTCATAAATGAAAGTTATGAGAATGGAGGGGAGGGCCATTTCCTGCATAATGTAGCTATCAAAATTTGTAACTTTATCCACCATCCCTTTTCCTAATTATTTTTCCTAAAACCAATAAAAATTTTGTTTAAAAAAAAAAAGACATATTCCACTGTATTTTTAATATGTCAGCTAAATAAAATAAATAAAAAATAAAAAGCTAAATAAAACAGATAAAATGGATGTTCTTTGTCATTGTACTATGAATGGATCTTAATTTAAATCTTATCTTCCATATTTCCAAAACATGCTGTAAGTAGTACATGCTAAAGTTGTTGCTGAGTCATAAAATTCAGTAAATCTTTGTGTAAGCGGATTTGAGTTATGACACAGACCCTTTGCAGCCACCCACAGTTCATTGCGGGGTTTAGAACGCCCTTAAAAATCTGTTTCCAATTGTATGGAAAACCTTTGAAATTTGGCATGGCTTATTAAAACACATTTTTAAAAAAACCCTCAGTCTCCTATTTGGACTGCAGCTGCAGCTGCTTTCTAAACTGCTTTGGGAAAGTTAGTGACCAACATTCAGAACAGGAAGAAGCACTAGGACTTTTTGAGACAACAAGAAGCATGAAGGTCTGTAAAACAAAAAGAAAACTTGAGTATTGGAATCTGGGCAATTTAAACTGTGTCTGGTGCTCCGCTGTGGAGAAATGCTTGATGCATAAGCCTGCTCAAGCAAGGACAGAAAAGTTGAAAGCAAACTTCAAGATTTCTGTAGTTGGCAGCACTTAACTGAAATTGTTGCAGAAATGCAGTAACCATAGGAGGAAGCGAATGAACGATGTGAAAATTTGGGCTCGTTTCTTTCCTACAGGTTCAGCTGAAAATCCTAGTTGCAGTGATCTCCTGCCTTTTGCTCTCCTTGTTAATTCTGTGCATTGTGTTAATTCCTGCAAAAGGTATGTTAACTTTGGAGGGGTGGGGTGGGGTGGGGTGAGGAGACAAATAGTTTCTTCATTTTGCATCATTAGAAGTATTTGCAGAGAATTTTCTTTAACGGAATTTAGGATGTGTGTATGATAACCTATTTTACCAACATCCAAATTTGGACAGCATTTGTACACACACAAAACCTCATTTCCCTCCCCTTTAAGCTGCAGCTACTGCATTTAGTGGTATTTATGCAGACGTTGGTATCTCTGCAAAATTGTTGCTCTGATGAAATTTAAAAATACTGGACAGACATGTCTGTATCCAAGTAAAAGAGAAATATTTGGAGCTATCAATGCATAGGATTTTTTCAAATGATATATTTATCTGCATTTACTTTGAAGTGCAGGGAAGCCAAAGTCTTTCAGCCAAGTTGCAAACTCTGTTGTAAACAGCTTTGTTTCGTGCATTGTTTTCGGTGGGGCACAGTATATCTGCTTTATAAGTAGTCCTCGACTTACAAGCACAGTTGAGCCCCAGACTTCTGTTGCTAAGTTGTTAAGTAAGTTTGGGCCCATTTCACCACCTCCCACAGTTCTTAAATATTACATTGAATCATTGCAGTTGTTAAGTTAGTAATAGGTTTCTCAAGTGAACATGGCTGTCCTTTGGCTTTGCTTGGCAGGAGATTACAAACGGTGACCCCGGGATGCTAAAACCATCATATATATCAACCAGTTGCCAAGCATCTGAATTTTGATCATGGGGATGCTGCAAGGGTCGTTAAGTGGGAAAATGGTCATAGGTCACTTTTTTCAGTGCTGTTGTAACTCCGAATGGTGGCTATACAAAGAATTGCAAGTCGAGAACTACCTGTAATATGCAAGTTCTAGAGTGTTAATATGGCTTGCCTTTCTTACCTATCGTTTTACTTCACATACACCTCAGGTTGCCTTCCTCGTACAGATCCGAGCCAAATCGTTGGGTACCTGGGATCATCCCTCTTTTTAAAAAGTTCAGAAAACAGTTCATTTCTCCCATGAAGACTAGAGAGCCTTAAAAATGAAAGTTAGAACAACTTACTAAGGAAGGATGCATGTACATACACACCCATAAACAGATGCCTTTGCCTACTATTTAAAATTATGCTATATTGTTATAAGCAGTATGCAGTCTGTAGTAGGGGGAATTACCCTCTTCTGATAGTTCTATATTTATATATAATAAAGGTAAAGGTTCGTCTCATACATATGTGCTATTTGTTCCTGACTCTAGGGGGTGGTGCTCATCTCCATTTCAAAGCCAAAGAGCCAGTGCTGTCTCTGTGGTCATGTGGCTGGCATGACTAAATGCCAAAGGTGCACGGAACGCTGTTACCTTCCCACCAAAGGTGGTTCCTATTTTTCTACTTGCATTTTTACATGCTTTCGAACTGCTAGGTTGGCAGAAGCTGAGACAAGAAACGGGAGTTCACTGCGTTACCTGGCGCTAGGGATTCGAACCGCCAAACTGGCGACCTTTCTGATCGACAAGCTCAGTGTCTTAGCCACTGAGCCATCATGTCCCCCTATATATAATATAGAGATTTAAACCTCCTCTGCTGTCCTGGTGTCTGTTTGAGTGAAATTAATGTTGTCTGAGAAGAAGCATTAAGTGCTACTTTGAACAGTTCTATCAGAGTCTGGTTAATCTTTTCTCATGGCCAAGAGGCTCCACGGGTTAAACCCTTAAGTGATGACTCTGGAATCTGGAACCTTTGGCAGGCATGCAAAGCCCATCTGCCAACTCACTACATATTTCTTTGCTGAAACTGAGCTAAGAAGTATTTAAGTGTTAACAATTGTGCATGCTGTCTCTTTCTGTTAATTGCAGACTGTTGTAAAATGCTAATATTTCAATCCTGTAGTGGCTACAACTAAAAATGATTGACTCTCATCAGTGGTTTTAGGACTTGAATCTTTTTTGAATCTCCCATTGTTTAACCCTGGAACTCGTGATACGAGAAGACAAAGGTAACATCTGAGCATGTTGAAAATACATGTTTTTACAGCCTCTTCTTTCATTGATACGAAACGTAGAGAATGAGGAAGTAGAACGGAGGACCAAGTCAAGCGGTTTTGATTTAGCTTTTTTCCTTTAGTTATGCTGGGCCAATTAGTCCCACTGACATAGTGGCAGGAAATTCAGGAGTTTATCATTTCCGTTCATCTGCAGAGCCCCAGTTAGGGGAAGGCTGTTCTAACTGAAGTTTACAAAAACGTAAGCCAATGTAAAGCTTTTCTTAGCCAAGCTGGTCTTTTTTTGACAAATAAAACTGAGTGATAGTAAACAGATCTAGTTTCAAGACTCAGGCATGGTCCACAGTACTATGGTAGATACTAGAGGTTGCTGCCAAAATCATCACAATTTCTTCGCTGTGTTACTATACAGTTTGTTTTCAATATAGAACATATTGTAAACATGCAATTTACATGACATCTGTCTGACATAAGAGCTAGGTCAATGGATAGCAGAAATACTCACCTTTTGCCTAGGATGGATTTAGGTTACAGCAAAACAAAATAATTTCAAGTAATGAGCACAATCCTTACTTGAATAGATATTTCTTAGAATTGCGGAAGACTGCATAGACAAGTCACACAACCTTGATTAAAGGTTAATACAAAACATGCAATTAACAGAAGATGTTTTACGTTTAAAGATGTTATATGAACACATAATTAATGAGGGAATTTCTTTGTATGGAGTATTTACAGCAAATGAAGAACTGATAACAAATCCATAATTTCATGCAATGGAAATGTCTTTTTAAAAACAAACAAACACCAAATGTACTATATAAGCTTTCAATTTTATTTTTTTAAAGTCACTGGACTTCTACTGGGGGAAGTAGTTTTTTTAAAAACCTTCATCTTCTACATTTCCTGCCAGCTCAGTATTTGAACACAGAACATAGAATAACAGAGTTGGAAGGGACCTTGGAGGTCTTCTAGTCCAATCCCCGGCTCAAGACCCCATACCACTTCAGACAAATGGCTGTCCAGTCTCTTCTTAAAAACCTCCAGTGTTGGAGCCCCCACTACTTCTGAAGGCAAACCCTTCCACTGGTTAATTGGATATGTCTAGTCTAGTAAAAAGGAAGACTAAGTTAGGAAATTCCTCCTTAGTTCTAGGTTGCTTCTCTCCTTGATTAGTTTCCATACATTGTTTCTTGTCTTCCCTCTGGTGCTTTGGAAAATAGGTTGACCCCCTCTTCTCTGTGGCAGTCCTTCAAATATTGAAACACTGCTATCATGTGTCCCCTGGTCCTTCTTTTCAGTAGACTTGACATACCAATTTCCTGCAACTCTTCTTCATGTTTTAGCTTCCAGACCCATAATCATCTTTGTTGCTCTTCTCAACATCTTTATTTATATTGTGGTAAACAAAACTGGATACAATATTCCAAATGTGGTTTTCCCAAGGCTTTATAAAGCAGTACCAATACTTCACATGATGTTGATTCTGTCCCTCTACTAATGTAGCCTAAAGTGGCGTGGCTTTTGGGCTGCTATAGCACACTGTTGGCTCACATTTAAGTGACTGTCCAGTAGGACTCCAAGATCCCTCTCACAATTACTACTGTTGAGCTATTTTATATCTGCACATTTGGTTTTTCTTGCCTAAATGTAAAACCTTACCTTTCTCTAAATTGAATTTCATTTTGTTAGATAGGGCCCAGTTTTCTAGTCTGTTGAGATCTATTTATACCTTAAGCCTATCTTCTGGAGTGTTGGCTATTTCTGCCAGTTTAGTATCAGCTGAAAGTTTGATGTGTTCCCCTTCTATTCCTTTATTTAGATCATTTAGTAAGATATTGAAGAGTATTGGACCTAAAATGGAAACTTGGGGTATCCCATTGCTTGCGTCCCTCCATGTAGATGTAGTTCCATTAATGACTACATGTTGAGTATGGTTTCTCAGCCAGTTACAAATCCATCTTGTGTTGGTGCTGTCTGTCCCACATTTTTCTAGCTTGCCAAGAAGTACATTATGATCTACTTTGTCAAATGCTTTACTGAAATTCAGGTATGCTATGTCCACAGCATTTTGCTGGTCCACTAATTTAGTAACTTTGTCAAAAAATGAAATAAGATTTGTTTGGCATGATCTGTTTTTGGTTATGACTTTGCTTGCTTCTAGGTGTTTGCAGATTTGTTGATTGATTATCTTTTTCAGTATCTTTCCAGGTATTGATGACAGGCTGATTGGTCTGTAATTTCCTGGATCTGCCCCCCCCCCCCCACTTTTTTTTTGAAGATGGGGACCACCTTCCAGTCTTTTTTCCAGTCTTCAGGTAGTTCCCTGGTGTTCCAGGAACTTTGAAAAATATGGTTCAATGGTTCCAAAATCACATCTGCCAGTTCCTTTGACTCTGATTTGAATCCATCTAGAGAATATAGGTGTTCCCTTATCTTTTTCTTGGTTATTTTAATTTGTATTCTTAGTCTTTCTTTTACAGTTCCGTTTTTGTTAAGTTGAGTTGTGTTTTCATTTTGGGTGAAGACACATGCAAAAAATGAATTAAGCAGTTCTCTCCAGTGCCTATTATTTCGTTGGGATCTTCTCCCATTAGCGGACTGATTGTTTCCTTGACTTTTTTTGTTTTTTATGTGTTGAAAGAAACTTTTTTCATTATTTTTCACATTTGTTGCAAGTCTTACTTTGTTCTGAGCCTTAGCTTTCCTGATTTCATCTTTGCAGGTTCAGGCTCTTTGTTGGTTGGCTTCAGTTATGTGTCCCTCTTTTCATTTTTTGTGAGTATCTGTTTTCTTGTTCAGTTTGTCAGGGAATCTTGGTGTAACCATGCTGATTTCTGATTTCCTGTTTTTCTTTTCAGTGGTATTGACCTGGACTGGGCTTTTATAATCATATTTTTCAGAGTTTTCCAAGCTTTTTGAGTTGTTTTTCCCCTTTAAGATTTTCATCCACGGGATCTTTCCCAAGCTCTCTCTGAGATTATTAAAATCAGCTCTTTTAAAGTTTAAGACACTGGTTTGATTATGTTCTATGTGTCTTATATTGACAATCTCCAATATGCTTGTATCTGCATTATATTGAATTGTAATATGACATGAACACTCTCCCCCCACCCCAATGTTCCTGCAATTTCAATCCCCTTTATCTCTTCTTCTCTGTTAGTAAGAATTAGGTCCATTATAGCTGTCCCTCTAGTTCCCTCCTCTTACCTTTTGGATGACAAAGTTGTCAGCTAGGTTGGTAAGGGATTTGTTCAATTTCCCACTTGATGCATAGTTTGTCTCCCAGTTGATGTCAGGGAAGTTAAAGTTTCCCATTACTACTGTGGTGTCTTTCCTACACACATTTATTAACTGTTTAGCAAAATATTTCTTCTGCTTTCATCCCACCAAATTTCAGTAATGTCAACTATATCATATCTGCTCCCGTGTAGCAGTACTTCAAATTCACCATGTTTGTTCCCTAAACTTTGAGTGTTAGTCCATAACACTCCCTTTGAGTCCATAAAGGACTCAAGACATCTGAGTCCTTTATAGCTGACCTTAGGTATGCTTTCCTATATCTCCTACTTTGCCTCTGAATTTTTCTTCCTTCCCTTCTTTCCCTACCTCCTGGTTTGATTGGTTGTGTAGAGTTTTTTGCTTGGAATTAGGTCTTAATGTTCCTAAAGATTGGTCATCTTCCACCCTCAATTTTAGTTTAAAGCCTTCGGATAAGTTGAGCCATCCATTTTCCGAATATATTCTTCCCAGTTCTTATAAGGTGCAGGCCATCTGTTTTGATATGATAGTGTACCTATATTCCCTTTTGTGTTTATTTGTCTTGACAGTTTTCTTCTGCATTAGTGCTGGTGAGGAGCTGTGTCAACAGTGGAAGTGACATGTTTATTCTATAGTAACTAATAGTTATTTATTTCAGGAGGAAGAATCCAAAGCATTGCCATTTATAAAACATAGATATTCTTGACACACCTGTTAAAATAAAGATGTTTTCGTATTGCAAAGGGCAACAGTCATCAAACCAGAAAGGTGTGAAGGAGCTAATAGTTAAAAGAGATTGTAGAGAGTACAGAGGCTATAGAAGTTTAGATCTATATTAAGTGGAACTATGGATACCATAAGCTCACCTTACGTTATGTTTGGGAAGAAGCCCTAATTTAATTCCAAAAGAGAATAATATACATTCAGAGTAAAAAAATAATAATAAAACAAGCACCAGTGACAGGTGCCCCCAGAGTGTGGGGTCACAAAGTCAAGATGCTGGCTGCAGCCACATAATAGAAACCTGTTCTGACCCCCCCCCCCCCAGTCCGGTAATGAACGCCGACACAGGTTTAGCTGTCTGCAACACTTTATTGACAGTCCTCTAATCTTGCTGGCTGAAAGCCCAAACATGACTCACAGACAAGATGTTGGCAGCAACCCAGACTCCAACAGATACAAACAAGAGCTTCTCGAGCTGGTTACAAACAGACACACAAGGCAGATCAGACAAAGAGTTCTCCAGATTAATATGAATGGTTGTGTCCTGCGAAAACCTCCTCCCAATGTCTATTCTTATATACGCTCTTGGGAGGGCCACGCCACAACCACCTGAGCTTCATTATCTCTTAGGAGCTTGTCTCCGGAGCAGCTGTTGCCTTCGTTGCTCCGCCCTTCTTAATCTTGCATCGGAGACAAACCCCCTTTGATCTTCCCCACTGCTCCATGCCCCAGGAGCCTCCTGGTGGCCAACCAGCCTCTCTGGTCCCTGCTCTGCATCTGAACCCTGCCCAGGGTCCTCCACCTCCTCCATAGCCGACTCATAGGGTTCATCGCTATCTGAGTCGCTCAGCAGCTGCAAAGGATCCTGCTCGGTCACAACAGAAACCTACCCTTTTTACAATCATCACACACATGCAATACATGTTTTAAAAAAGGAGGGGCAGGGTTTTGATTGTGTAATCATGGTTGCCATCTTGGCTTTTAAAAAAACCTTATCCCTCCTGGAATATCCTGTTTTATAATAGCTGTTGGCAGTCTCAATTGCTTCATGATCTATAAAGGCAGGATATTAATCAAGGATCTAATGAGCTTTGCCACTCCAAAACTTTTTTAGATTTGCAGCATATGGCAGTACAAATTCAACTGGGATTTGCCCATGTTCAAGGCCTCTTACATTTGAATTGTACTTTTTCAGGAAGTAAGTAAGTAAATCTTTAATACGGTCAAAGACCAGCAATACACATTAGTTTTTACAATAGGTTAAAAAGTACTGACATTAAGATATAATTAAAAAGTATTGACAATAAAAGTGGAAAATAACATACGTGTTCTCAGATTGTTTGGGTCACTCCCTGGTTTACCTGGGTGCAACGCTATTAAGTATAGGAATAAATACAATGGTGCAAAGATTGTTAGAGATATGTCCAGATAATTGGTACAAGATGACAACTATACTTCTACAGCCAATTTTTTTCTTATGGACATTGCAGCAGCACAGAACTTTGCCACTGCATACGTGGTAACCGGGTTAATGTCCTGGAGGAGAAAGCCTAGATAAAAATTGTCTGCCTTCCCTGGCAATCTTTCATAAGGGGAGAATATGTGCAGAGCTACAAGCTCTGTATAGCTAGCAGTGTAATAGAACATGTTAATTATCTTCCACTTCTCCTTTACCACATATACAAACCCGTTCTGCCATAGATGTTCTCTTATACCTTCCCTGGAGGAACGCTGAAGGAAGAATGTTAAATCTGGCTCTGAAGAAAGCTATTCTTTGTTTTGGGAAGATCATGTCATTTAGATATCTTGCCGATTCCCACACACCCTGTTTGATTCTGTCCCTACTGTGGAGAGGCAACTATTTAGTTCTTCTTGGAACTCCATGTCCTTCATTCTATTAATTACTACTTGCTTTGCTTAATGCCTAGGGACATTAAGAATAATGGCGAGAGCCCATAAGAGCCCGGTTTGTGATCAATTGCCTGTTTTTAGGAAGAAATAAGAGCAAGAGAAGAGAGCTCCACAAAACCTGGGGTGGGAGGGGGAAATCACCTGTTTGTTCCGCTTTGCTTCTGATCTACAGGAAGTGTCAGCACACAGCCATGAGATGTCATATGAATTCTATATGACAAATGTATAGGAGAAGATAATTTTTCCAACAGAACAAATGGGAAGTGGATATAGAAAAGAAGGATGTGAAAGCTGCTTTGGAAATTAGTGAAAAGAATAATATTGCAGCATGCCCAAAAACGTTGGGTGAACTTTTAAAATAAAGATGGGGAAATGAATAAGAATATTGTAGGATAGGTAAATGCTTATAGAAAGTTAGTTTATGGTTTGTTTCAAGAACTGAATCCTTTTCAAAAGAAGCAAAATTAGCTATGCATAATAATGTACCACCTTTTTATATAGAAGTGAGAATCACATTTGCTAGGAGAAACAAAAGTAAGTTAAAGGCCATGAAAATGGGAAATTGAAGAAGTTTGTGCGTAAAATAAGAAAAAGCAGCGTCTAGAATAAATTGGTGGTGCGTGAATGAATATGAATAAATTCAGGAGTGCTTAGAGATAGAGATAACTTCAGGTGCTTGGTCATATATATTTTTCTTTGAATACATTTGAGGTGATTAGTCATATTTGATTGGCTCTCCTATTTGTTTTTGTTTGAATACATTTGTTTTATAATTTGATAGTTGTTCAAATTTGGTTTTTTTAAAATATTAAAACAAATTTGTTTTAAAATTATAAAACAAAATTTTATTTATTTAGTTTGTCACTCATGTAAAAGATAACAGGAATGGGAATAAACATGAATAAGAACGCAGGAAATGGGTACAAATAAATGGGGATAGTAAAATGGGGACGTTAGGCATGCTGGTGCGCTTATGCACGCCCCCTTTATGGACCTCTTAGGAATGGGGTGAGGTCAACAGCAGACAGTTTAAGGTTAAAGCTACGGGGGTTTGAGGATGTAACAACATAATCAAGTAGTGCATTCCAGGCATTGACCACTCTGTTGCTGAAGTCGTATTTCCTGCAATTGAGTTTGGAGCGGTTTATCGTGAGTTTGTATCTATTGTTTGCCCGTATATTATCGAGGTTGAAGCTGAAGTAGTCATTGACTGGTAAGACATTGTAGTGGATAATTTTGTGTGCTACACTTAGGTCAGACCGTAGGTGGCATAGTTCTAGGTTGTCCAAGCCCAAAATTTCAAGCCTGGTGGCATAAGGGATTCTGTTGTGAGCAGAGGAGTGCAGTACTCTCCTTGTGAAATAAGTCTGGGCTTGCTCAATTGTGTTAATGTCTGATATACAGTGTGGATTCAGACAAGCTGTATTTGAGAATTGGTCTAGCAAATGTTTGTATGCCCTAGTTTGCAGTACAATATTACCGGAGAAGAAGCTTCACAAGTTTAGGTTAACAAGTCTTAATGGCTTTTTGGCAATGCTGTTACAGTGAGAGGTGAGAGGAGTACTCCTTGATGGAGTGGGGTCATCTACAAGGTCATATCTGCCTAGCTTGTATTTGATGTTCTGATTTTTTTTTTTGTCAATGTGTAAGACAGAGCATTTGTTGGTTGAGATTTGGAGTTGCCAATTGTTTGACCATTCAGACACACAGTCAATGTCATTTTGAAGGGCAACAGCATTGTTGTTGGTGTTGAATAGTTTTACGTCATCAACGAAGAGGATGGAGCTGCTTTTGAGATGATCACAAAGGTCATTTATGTAAAGTATAAAGAGCGTGGGTCCTAAGACTCTGCCTTGGGGGACACCGCTGTTAACTGGTGCAGGGTTTGATAGGGCTCTCCCTATTTTGACTATTTGTTGCCTGTTTGATAGGAATGCAGCTATCCCCTTATGTAGGGATCCGGAAATGCCATAAGAGTTTAGTTTTAACAGTAGTTTGTCATGTGCCATTATAAATAAAACAAAATAAATACAACAAAATTATTCCTATTTGTTTTTTAATTTGATCAAATTATAAAACAAATACGTGGAGGAAGAATGAACAGGTTGAGAGGAAGAGGAAAACGGGAAGTCATGGTTGAGAGGTGATGAGGTCTTAAAAAATAGAAAGCTGTGAAGTTTAAAAAACAAACAATGTGCGAAACCTTGTATGGAGGTGGGGGAAAATCACTGAAAGTTTGCAAGGATAGAAAAGACTGGAGAAGTACAAATTATGAAATGTATTGGTGTAAAGTAGTTTAAACTATATTTCCCATTCTTTTTCTTATACCATGCCTTTAATTTCTTTGGCTGGCTATTTCTCCCACTGCTTCTCCAAGCTCTGCATAATATTGCTTACTGAAAAGGAATAGCATGACGGATGTGTCTGAGTGTACGTGTGCAGTTGCACCATCCATATACGGTACAGTTGCATCAAGCTGTACGTGGTCCCTTTATGTTTTGTCTTCCGAACCACTGGTCTCTTTGGTTTTTTGTGAACATGATGAATTTCCTAAGCTATCTGAATCATCTGTCACATGAGGGGCAAGGAACAGAAATTCCCACAAATAAGCATAAAACAGGAATGTATGCAGGTCAATAAATTATTCGGAGCTTATATATATATGTGTGTGTGTGTGTGTGTGTGTGTGTGTGTATAGTCTCCCTTTATTTATTTATCAGTACAAATACAACACACACACACACACACACACACACACACACACACACACACACACACACACACACACACACACACACACACATATATATATATATATATATATATATATATATATATATATATATAAAGACTGACTCACATGAGCATTGAAAGAGAATGTGAGTCTAATTTATGACCATTTTCCTTAGTGTAATGGCTGATGTATCAAATTGCATGATTTATGGCAGGAAATTGTAAAAATTTCAGAATCTGTTTCCTAATAGACAGTTTCTTAGTGTTCTTGATGGATTACTGCTTTGCGTATTTAGTCTGGTTAATTTCAAATTAAACAGGCATCTTTCTGAAACTAGGTTAGAGGCTCACTGTCCAATGTTTACCCTCCACTCCCACCCCCAACCCTAACAAGAGTTTGCTTCTTTATGAAAATGACTCATGGTTGTTTTTTTTTTGCAAAGAAGTGAAAATGAGGGACTCCAAATCATAGCTATATGTCCATGATGGCAAACCTATGACACATATGCCAGCGGTGGCACGCAGAGCCCGCTCTGTGGGCACGTGCACCATTGCCAGCTGCTCTTCTGGTTTCCAGCGCATGCACGCATGCTGGCCAGCTGATCTTCATGGGTGCCAGAGCCCCAGAAACCCGAGGACCAGCTGGTCTTCAGGTTTCTGAGACTCTGGCATGTATGCGTGCACACACGCACAAGCGTTCCGAGTTTGGGCACTCGGTGCCCAAAAGGTTCGCCATCACTGCTATATGCCATCATTGTATCAGTTAAATACAGCAATGTAAACTCTACAATTTTGATTGAGTAAACCAAGGACAATCATGGCAAAACTACAAGAATTGCAAGTACTGAGGCTGACTTGCCACTTGTACTAGCTATGTGAGAAAGATTGATATCACAGCTGCAAGAGGTGATCGCTGAGCTGTCTTCTTAAAAGGAAAAAACTTTATGGAACTCCTTGTTCTTCTCCCTGCGAAAGGAGGAGCCAAGATGGCGTCTTCATCTTTGTATCTATAAATGAAACCTGCCTTTTGAAACCACCTTTGGAAAAAAAAAACCTCTGGCAATTGTTTTAATACCCTCTCTGAAGGCGCTCTGGATCTCTCCTGTTACGTGGGCTTGCTGATTAATTTTGACTATTTAACTTTTCCCCTTTCTGGCGTACCTTTGTGCCTTGGAACTGTGAAGGAGAACTAACTTTCTACTTTTGGATTTGCCTGCCGCCTTGGTCCGGCACAGCTGCGCCCTCTTCTGATGCCATTTTCCTTGCAAAAGACTTATTATTCCTGAACGCAGATAAATGGGGCCCAAGAAACCACCAATGGGCAAGTCATTTTCTGCTCCAGCTTCTGCCACCTCCAGTCCAAGTATGCAGCAGACGAAAATTACTTCATTGTTACAACAAGAAGGGACTGGAGAAAGCTCAAAAGAACTGTCTGTTAACCAAATGTTTCAGGAAATTATGAGAGGTCAAAATGAGTTGAAAAAAGAGGTGACAGATATCAAAGATGAACTCAGACCTGTACAACATCATATATCAGAAAACAAACAAAGGTTTGGGGTGTTGGAGGAGGGGGCAGCTGGACTGGGGAAAGAGGTTAAGGCGGTCCGGAAGGGAAATTTAGAACTAGAAAACTTTATGGCAAAAATAGAACTTGAAAGAATGTCCTTTTTTCTCAGATTCCAGAACCTACCAGAAACAGAAAATGAAGATCTTAAGGATATTATGAGTACAATTTTAGCAGAATATATTAAGAGAAATAAAGAACAGTTGTGGTGGGATATGGATCTGGTTTACAGGATTAATTCAGCATATGCTAGAACACACAATGTTCCAAGGGAGGTACATGTCAAGTTTCCTAGGAGGACCACGAGAGATGAGGTGCTAGGGGCCCAAAGGGTGGGACCATTAAAATATAAAGATAAAGAAATTTTCCTCCTTATCAAAGAAATTATACAATAAAAGAGTTTGGTTTAGATGGTTACTACCAGAGGGAATGTTGATTTTTTGGGAGGGAAATAGAATTAGAATCAACACAGTAGAGGAGGCAGAAGCCTTCATTAAAAAACATAGTTCTCTCCTAGAGGATGAAAATAGAGGAGGTGGTGAAAAAGGTAGTAATGTGCAAGATATGAAGGAGGGGGGCTGTGGCTCCATCTGGGGACAGGGAGGAGGGAGCAATATCGAAAAGGCTCAGGTCACAAAAATAAATGTATTTGAAATACATGTAATTGTTGATATACTAGAAAGCGACAAAGAAAGAGATGATTGAACATATGGCTGACATAATGTAAAATAAGATTCTGTCTATGCTTATCTTTTATATGTTATTTTTAACATTGTAAAAATTGTGAGATTGGGGGGGGGGATTTATATATATATATTAATGGCTAATACATCTGCCTAATATGTAATACAGCCCAGGTTCGAATCCCAGTAAGGGTATGGCTAGCTGATGAGAGCTAAATAGCTTGAAATAGATCTATACTAGTCTCCCTTTATTTATTTATCAGCACAAATACCACACAAATATATATACATACATACATATATACATATATACATATATACATACATACATACATACATACATACATACATACATACATACATACATACAATATAGCAAATGTATTCCACAAAGAAAAACAAAAATGGAATTCCTTTGGCTTTCTAATATCCACACGGTCCAAAACAATGTCATGGTTTTCCCATAATATTTTGAACACCTGGAATCTATTGGGTGCTGATGTTAACACATATGTGAGTCTCAGAGTACCATTGTTGATATCCAAAACGTGCATTTCTCCACTATTTGAAATGCCTGAGCCAAAGTTTCATCTTGCTAGTGGCATGCACATTGTAAAAATTTCATACTATGAGCCTTGAGTCATTGCCATTCACGTGCTAAAAAATGATCTTTCCCAAATGTTGGAAATGCATTTTCTAACACTAAGTATTCACCATTACTCAACTTACAGAAATAGCATTCCAGAAATAATTTAAAGTCTGCCTGACTCCAAGCTTCTCTGGTTGTCTTACCTTTTAAAAAAAACTATAAAATTTAAGAAACAGATCATGGAGATCCAGAACAGAAAATTATACATACTTTACCAAGAAGGGGATCAGTACCACTCTACCCCAACACCTGGGTGACCAGCCAATTTTCCAAAGATTTATGAAGATAAATCCAAGTGGATCTTGGATTTGCTAATGCTATTCCATAGGGAAGGTATAATAACAAAAGATTCATGCTTCCATTCATGGTTCTGATAAAAAACATTATTTAATTAAGGCAAGGTGGAGCACACATTTTTCCCAATCTTACTGGCCAAAACCAACCAATGATAAGTGGTCCTCAAATAACTGTGCCTATTTTTCAAATGAGTTGAGGATGGCACATCTTGAATCATTTCGATCTGACATACTTTTCCTGTTTGATTTCTTTTGAACTATTATCTCCGTGAACCTAAAGTTACCCCCTATTCACAAAACCGAAAACTATAGCATTCTAGGTGCAATTTCTCTATATTGTTTGTGAACTGTTGCTAAACTGTCATCTCTGTCTTGTTCCTGAAGATAAACACAAACAAAACAATCCCAGACCACTTACACTGGATGAGTATTTGGATGGAGATTTCAATTACAAAACCTTTTCTCCATACTGGGTTTCAGGTATGTGAAATTAATTTGGAAACATGGGATAATATGGGGCAGTGATGGAACATGGAATGCTTTTTTAAAAATCTGCTAAACTTAAGGGTTATGGTTGGGTTTTGTTTTAATGGGATTGTTTGGGTTTCAATTGTGGTTTATTACCCTCAGTAGTGCAGAGACGGCGCAGGGACAGGGTGCATGGTATCTCAAACAATTGACTAAATTAATACGCCTATTTAAAATGAGCAGAGATTTGGAACACTTGCGATAATCAGCAGTGATATTAAAGAATCACTGAGGATCCAAGATTTGCTTCCAAGGTAAATGTAGATAAAACCGTTGCAACATTGTGTATAAAACCCAAAAGTCCTTTAGAGAAACACTGATAGGAAGATGATAGTGGTGTTGATTTTGCTTCTCTAGATAATCACGGTTCTTGCGTAAATGTATACAGCTAAGAAATGTGACAAGTGCCCAGAACTGCTAAATCTGCCATTCCCTGGAGTATTTTATTTGAAACCACAGAGTTTCTAGACTTGGTCAGAACCTAAATAATTAGTCTAAAAACTAAATTCCTAATTTGGTATTTCATCATCTCTGGGGCTTTTAAAGTGATAAACAACATCATTTGCATGATTTTGTTTTCTTTTGCTTTGACGCAGGCAAATTGGCTGATACTAAGGAATTATTTTTTTCCTGGCTTATTTTTGTTTTAAAGCAGTTACATTATAGAAGACAAAAATAGGGACGATGTGTCAATTTATGTTCTGTTTTATTTTTGTGAATGCATAACGTTCAATTATCAAATACGAGCTTTGGTTTTAAGTGTTTGGTATGTATTTTGATGGATTTGCAATTAAGATGAATATTCCGTTTTTAGTTTTTAAAAATCCCAATACAAAATGTATACATTGTTTTCATGAGTATATGCATTTTTGTGTAGAATAGATATATGTATATGTATATGTATATGTATATATCAGCAATAATAATAATAATAATAATAATAATAATAATAATAATAATAATAATAATAATAATAAATTTGCCCTAGTAGAAAAATAGGATATGAATCAAATTTTAGAAGTTTAAGTACTAGAGCAAAAATGCAAAATTTACCTTCAATTGTAAGTTCAATCAATCTATTCCTCATCTCTACCAAGAACATTTGATTTTTTTAAAAAAAACTCTGCTTTTATTTGATTTTTCTCAGTTTTGATGTCATTTTTGCCTATTCAGAATTACAAGATCAAGGCACAATTTTTTAGCCTTTACCTTTCCTCTAGTAGCTCCTTTATTTACTTGCATGAAAATTCCTTGCCTGTGGTTTTGAAGTAAGCAATTAAATGCATGATTGCCTGAGAATTGCAACAAGATACCGTGTTTTCCCCAAAATAAGACAAGGTGTTATTTTCTTTTGAGCCCCGAAATAAGCACTTGGCCTTATTTTCGGGGAGGTCTTATTATTTTTGAGGTGCAGGAGGTGGCGAGCGTGGTTACCTCATGGCTGCTGCTGTGTTGTGCTACAGGAACACTGAGGCACGTCATTGAATTTGCCACTCCTTTTGTGGCGGCCATTAGTGTGACAGAAGGGGCACAATGGCAAGGGTTGTGGGAGCGGCTGTTAGGTAATGGTGTGAGGGGTGCATGAGGCATGTTCCCCCTCCCTTTCTCCCCCTCTGGCCTCGCCTCCTCACTTCGTGTTGTTTGCATGGCAAGCAACCGGAGGAACTGGCAGGGATCAGCTGCGCATGCACTTAAATATTTTAGGGGAGGACTTATTTTCAGGGAAACAGGTAGCATTTCCATGAAACTTATTTAACAATCCTGTTTCTCTTTCCATTGAAGGAAATGAATATCTTCATGACTCTAAAGATAATGTCATCCTTCACAATGTTGAATCAGGGCAGTCGACCACTATCTTGACAAACAGCACCATTGTATGTATGGCCTCTGTTTCAAAATTATGAGTTAATTTATCTAAGTGATGATTACATGTTGGCTACTATTTGATGCTTTAATCTTTCAGAAAGAATTGAATGCCACAAATTATGCAATGTCTGCAGATCAGAAATTTATACTATTGGAAAGCAACTATTCTAAGGTAATATTTTTAAAAGTTGGGATTGGTAAACTTTCAGTGCATTAACGAAAATTCATCGAAGGAATTCCTTGGGAAAGGAAGTTAAAGCAAGGCCTTAGTTTATTCCTTCATTATCCTTCCAATTTTAGCCTCCATAGTAAAACAATCATTACTGCAAAGTACAGTAGGCAGTAAACAATCATTATTGCAAAATAACAATCATATTTTGCTTTGGACAAACAATCAGCTCTTCATCCCTGCCAGACTAGCTCTTGTGCACTGACTGCTAATCGTGAGGAGATTTCCTATGGCCTGAGGACCCCATGTAGATAACCTCTTGAGAAATGGGCTGAATGGGGAGGAAAGTTAGACCCTTGGCTCAGTCACTAGTTTGGTAAGAAAATGAATTACCATAATTTTTGGAGTATAAGATGCACCTTTTTCCCTCAAAAAAGTGGGTGAAAATCTGGGTGCATTTTATACACTGAATACAGCATTTTTGGCCTCCCCAGCCCCCTGGAGCACTCTATAAGCCTTCTAAAGACTATGTATGCCCCTTATTGACAAAAAAATGGGCCCGTTTTTGTGAAAAATGAGCCGTTTTGGGGAGGTCTGCAGAATGCAAAAACTTTTTTTAAAAATTTGCCTCTTCAAAATCTTGGTGCATTTTATACTCCGAAAAATACAGTAATTTTCCTAGAAACCCTGTCTTATTCTTTGGTCCCCTTGTAGGTTATGCACCCAGAGAGCAGCCACTGTAGAAATTAAACACAATTATAGTGTCACCCAGAAGCTTTGTGCAAGAATTTACTCTGGATAGTAAGATGAACAGCATAAAAATGTAATTAGTAAATATTTTTTTTAAAAAATAATAAATTCAGCTTGGCTAAAGAGCAGAAAGAAAGGGCCAAAGTACAAACATCCATGTACACACATGAGCCAAACCTTGCTTCCAATGTCCTATCCCTACCTGACCAGTCCACATTCATGCCATATTAACAGAGAAGATATAAAGAGTGCTTCTTTTTTTCATGTCAATAAATCAGATTTCTGATCGCCCTTGGATCTGTGTTCTCTTCAGAAGAGCAGGTTCTGACCAGTTCTGGAGAACCAGTAGCAGAAATTTTGAGTAGTTCAGAGAACCAGTAAATACTATCTCTGACTGCCCCTCCTGGCCCCATCTAGTCTTGCCTCCCGAGTCCCAGCTGACTGGAGGGAATGGAGATTTTACAGTATCCTTCCCCTGCCACACCCACCAAGTCACACCACGCCCACCAAGCCATGCCCACAGAACCAGTAGTAACAAATTTTTGAATCCCGCCACTGCTTCAGAACCTTCCTCTCAAATAGGGCGTGGTCTTGGTGTTGAGAGGGATGGCACAGTGAAAATAGCACTTAGGTGAATGTGCTCACTTTTATTCTTTTACCACTTGCATGGGTCCTTGCACAGGGTCATCAATCATAGAACGTACAGTATGTATGTCAGGCATGAATGATCAGGTTCCACACCAGAAGTTCCAATTTAATTGATTTACTGCTACCCGTGCTTATACACAGAAATTTTCTTAACTAATGGTTAGCACCTGCTTGGAGTTAAACGAAGGTCAATGTAATTCAACTTGGTTTGGACTTGGTTTGACTGTAGCTATATAGAGATTTTAGGGCTAAGGCCGATCCCTCTTTTGACTCCACCCCCAGAGTCTGCCACTCCTCTTACAATATTCCATATTTGGGAAACCTTCCAAATAGTCACAAAACTCCATGGCAGCCACACAACTTGTAAGTGTGTGTGTGTGTGTCCATGTGCGCGTATCCACTGAGATCCCACTAGATACACACACACACACACACACACATATATCTCCATATATCTATACCTATACCTAAACCTATACCTATACCTATACTTATACTTATACCAGGGGTGTCCAAACTTGAGAACTTTAAGACTTGTGGACTTCAACTCCCAGAATTCCCCAGCCAGCCATGCTGTCTGGGGAATTCTGGGAATTGAAGTCCACAAGTCTTAAAGTTCTCAAGTTTGGACACCCCTGACTTATACATATACATATACCCATACCCATATCCACCCACCCACCCACCCATCCATCCACCTATCCATCCATCTAGTGGTATCACCGTTCCATAATAATAATGCTGATCAAAGTGACAAATTGGTTCCTTTTCTGGAAACACTATTTACATCAGTTAAAAAGCATTTTGAAAAACTTCTTCATGACTGAAAAATAGTGATGACTGCTCCTAAGGCAGTACACTGTGGATACTCATAGAAAAATTTTATGAAAATTGTTTACCGGGTTGCATTGTCTTTAATAAAACAGAGATAATGAGTAGAACCAAGACCTCAAGAGAAAGCATTATGAAGATTAGATAACCTGTTTTACATTTAGCAAAAATAATGATTTTTCTCTCTCCATTGTAACCTTTCAGCTTTGGAGGTTTTCTTACACAGCATCCTATCACATTTATGATCTTAAATTAGGGTAAGACAGATTTATTTTCCTGTTGACTAAAGCATTAGTAATGTTTAAGTTTATGCAATGCTTTTTTTTGAGAAACATTAAGTCATTTAAGAAAATAGATTTCAAACAGAGCTGTTATCTCTAGTGATATTCCCAAACATCTACTGGAGTGCTTCATTTTGTTTTCTGTTAAATGTATTAAACTCCATTTAAATTGTTTATCAGTCACTTGCAAACAGTCTTCATTGGGCTGGACCTAGCACTTTCCCAAGAATTCAGAACTAATGAACCGAAGGTTTTAGTAAGGACTTTTCACTTGCACTGATGATGTTACCTAGTTTGAGTAATGAAATGTCTGCAAGAAAACAGCCATGCTCAAAGAAGACCAAGAACCTCTCATATAAAATTTCTTAAATAAATAAAATAAATAAATGTAACTGGTTATGACCCGGTCTTCCTTAGAAAGGAAAAGCAAAGTTCTTCTGCCTCAATGCTCTCTAGCTCCCTCTCTGCCTCTGACGCAGAGCCCTTGTCTGAGCTTTCCTCAGCCCTCAGGAATGGCCCATGTTCCTCCCCAACTGTCTCATTGTCCGACTCTGCTACCAGTTCCAGAGGCCGCCGGTGGATCACAACATAACTGGGAAATGTCTACTAAATGTGTCATTGTACTTATATCTTGCTTGTGCGCTTCTTATAGACCCCTGTAGCATCTTTTATTTCCTTTATGGCTTCCTTGGGAATAATAATCCCAAAGTGTTTTGGATATCAAAAAATTCAGATACTAACAGTCAGTATTAGCATTACTGAAATATCATCGTGAACAGATATGCTCGCCAATAAAGAATGAACATGTGTTTGGGGGAGCATGCATCAACTGTCCTAAAAGTACAGGTTCTAAATTTCACGTAAGCACTGAATAATTAATTAGAAATGTGAATTAAGAAAACTATGTCATTCCATGATTTTTTTCCCCCATTGTAGCGTTTTTGTCAAAGAATACGAGCTACCACATAATATTCAACATATCTCCTGGTCACCTGTTGGACACAAATTGGTCAGTAATTAATACTGTGTCACAATAATGTTCCTTCTGGTTGAGTTTGATGTGCCTATGGTGTTTCTTCGGCCATCACTTATTTCTGTTTATCAAGTATGCTTAAGAATTTTATATGTTGACAATAACACTATTTGTAAACAGAGCTAGATGGTGTGTTAGAACTGTGGTTTAAAATAAAGTATATACTTCAGCATGGACCTATTATTATTTGTTCTAGGGGGACACAATTTTGTTTGTCTCAAGTTAGATATACCAAATACAGAAATCCAGAAGCTGGACTTCTGGATATGTTCTTGTAGATCCTCTCCATCTTCTCTCCATCTTCCCTCCATCTAACAGACCTTAAGTCGTGGTTCTTAAGTTAGTCCATCTAGACAAGGTCAAATGGGCTGCAAATAGTTTGGACTATGGTATCAGCTGATTGCCCTCAATAAGTAGAAACCATAACACAGCGTGAAATTTGACTAAGACTGTTCCTGTAAGAGAAACGAGAAAGAAAAAAATTGCAAAAAAATGTGCCTTCTACTCTTCCTATTGAATATTATTTTATTATTATTTATTTATTACAAAAATGTAAAATCACAGCTGCCAGTTCTTTAACTGGTGTTGGTCTTCACATACACCGAGTTCTTTATTACTTTAAATGTACGTATTGAGGCCCCAACTCTATTGGATGATGTAATTGTCATGTTAATTTTTTTCCCAGTTGTTTCATCTCATTTTTAATCCTCAAATTCCGCATTCAGCAATTCGTTTTTTTAATTCTTATGGCAAAAGCCCATATAAGGGTTCCAGTCTTTTTTTTTTAAGTCACTGTTATTTTTTTTCTCTGACCAAACTGATCGGCTTCACTATTTCTGCAAGTTCAATTAATTTTATGATCCAGTCTTTCGTTATAGGCATTTCATTGCTTTTCCAATTTTTGGCATACATCTGCCAGAGTGATGAATTCTAAAGTAGATAAGAGCAGGAGATAATACTTGTAAAATATGACTTCCTTACAGATTCAGAACTTAAGCCAGGGATTTCTTATCTAAGAGATTCCTTGTCTCATGCTCTCTGCATGTGTTGGATTACAACTTTATCAACCATGATAAGGTTTTTTTGTCATGATGTTTGAGGTGATAGGAGCTTAACATGTTTGGAAAGCCGAAGGCTTATTAAGTAATGTATTATTATGATATAACACACATACAAAGCACTGTTAATCTCATAGGAGACTGTTAGGTTATATTCAAGATACCAGCCTGTACCTCCCTACTTTTCATTGCATGATTCTCCAGAGATTCTTCTCTGTGGCCTGGAAAATAAAATTGGACCACTTTCCTTCTGCAAAGATAAATGTAAGGAATGATTTTGAAGTGAGCCCCATATTTAGCTGTGCTATATAGTATTTTGGGATTGCATAAATCATTTGTACCTTCTACAGTTAAAGAAATTGATTCTTTCCCTCCTTCTAGGTTTATGTTTACCAGAATAATATCTATTTCAAACAAGATCCCAGAGAAGCTGCTATTCAAATAACCACAAATGGTTACGGGAATGAAATATTTAATGGAATTCCTGATTGGGTTTACGAAGGTAAATTGCATTTTGAAAGCAGTGTTATGATTTAGGATGTTAAGACTTGAGCAATAAAGTGGTTTAGTAATGCCTCCAAACAAGAGTTAAAATGTGTTCTTTATAACTTACTGTTGTGTTAATATTTTCCACAAAGTCTACAGTTGCTCAACATCCTGTCTCTTCCATTTTTCATATTTTCCGATCATATCATTCTTCCTCTTTATGGCAAAAAACCCACCTTTGTCTCAAAATAGGTTTTCATCAGATGTAAAATTATTTATTATGCTTAGTTTAAGAGTCTCTTGTATCTTGTGTACCTGCATTATTAGGAGAAAGTTTGTTGTAGTTTTCTTTCTAAAAGACCATGCCAATGAAGAAGAATATAATAAAAAAGGCGCAGTTATGAACTAAATGCAAAATTGTATTAGAGCGATGAGGAGTAAATTCTGCAAACCTGGAGAAATCAGTGAAGTAGGTAGAAGAGCTCTACTAATTGCTTGTACTAATTTTTGGAAGGGTAGGGGAGATGATTTCTTTTTCATGGCTCCTTGCAAAAAATATCCTCTTGAGGCAAGACGTTCCCTAGACAATCCCATTATAGACATGGGGGAGCATTGATGGTATGAATGAAACGCACCACCATTCCTTCCTTCAAAGATAATCCCTGCTTGACTTCATGCCTTTTGAGTCTATGTAGGACCCTGGGTTGATCTTACCATGTGTTTTTAAACGTTAACATCAGTGGTGGGATGCTGCCAGTTTAACAACTGGTTCAGTGAGCGCATGCTTTGTGTGCACGTGGGCTTTGTGCCCGTGAGCAGCCCTGAAAATGGAGCATTTAGAAGCTCAGCCGCTTACCTTCTAAGTCAGCAATGGTAAATAAAACAGCTGGGGGGGGGGGAAATCAGCTGTGCCGCGTGATTGAGATGAGCTAGAAAGCAGAAAATAAAGGAGGGCAGGTAGGCGGGACCAGCTGATCATTGGAGCTACCAGTTTGCCCAAACCGGTCTGAACCAACTGAATACCATCACTGGTTAACATGTTAGATTACTGAACAAAGTAACTGTTTTAGGGATCAGCAAATAGTGGCCTTGGACCAAGCCTAATCTTGGACCAAGTGTTTCTAGGAATGGAGAGGCCTCCCTAGACACGAGGAAAGCTTAACTTGGTTGGGGTTTTTAAAATTTTCATAAAAATGAAAATTCATACTGTGTGTGTGTGTGTGTGTGTGTATCAAGATATTTTTGTTCCGTATTATATATTAGTTTGGAAAGTGTAAATTAAGTTTTGATCATGTATAAAACCAATGCATTTCTCCCCTTCTTCCCACCCCTCAACATCTGGGTGCAAAGGTGGTGGTAAGATGTGACATATTTAGTGAATTCATATCAATTCAACATGAAATTGGAGAGAGAGATGAAGAATTATGGCCTTACCTTCCTTCCCCAGAATATCTGACAATAAAGTTCAAAGTAAATAAATAACCCTTAGTGAAACTAGAATAAGATCTACACTTCCATCAACAAGGTACCTCATGGTGATTGCTATTCAGAATATTATTATTGGTCATTGAACTCATGAGAATGAATATGTGCATTATCTATGGCACTTGTAACACAACCATGAGCCGCAAACACTGAGAAGGAAAGAGAGATATTTGCCATTTATAGCCCTCTGGAAAGTATGATTATAACCAAGGCACTTTTGTGCTGTTTATTCCCCATGTGAGTATTAACTGGATGCATGCAAGCCTTCATTTCTGTGAAGTAGTTCAGTGAAATCATTTGATCCTGGTTTATTTGCATCTTTAGATCATTGTTCTCCTGGACTAGAAGGCAGGGGTAAAAAACAAAAAACATACACTTCTTGCCCTCAAATCTGTCCAACCATTCTAGGACAACTGTTAGGAATGTAAGCTAACGGTTGGGTCAGCAATATATAAGGCATGAGAGTAGTACTGTTTCTTTTAAGTACTGCTGTAATGGGATTGGTTGCTGTTACCTCAAGCAGCCATAAGATGGAGCCAGAATGACTGTTAGCTCTCTGTTTGTTAGATGCTGATCCGTGGATACTGCTTGTAGATGTATCGGGAGTTACTGTGAGTTTTGCTACTGTTAGAGACTTTGTGTGCTGAATTGATTATATGATACTGGACTGTGTTCAAAGGATAACTGACTGACTGAACCATGTGTAAATTGAACTCTGAATACCTCTATTTTCCACATAAGTAAAATACTATTACTTTTACTATTCGGTGTCCCTGTATGCTGGTTTGTGCGTGTTCTTCCACACCACTCTCATTACGCTTCTCTGCACACTTGTTCTCCTAACGGGGAGCCTTACCTAACAACAACTCTTAAGTTTTGGCTTTTGACCAGTTTTCCCACAAATGGGCTGATAGTTCTCTGCTATGATTTTCCTCCCCTCTCAGCAATTTCATAGTTACTTCTCTGCGATTCTGCTTTCTCTTCCTTGGTTACCCCAAAACTGACTGGTGTTCTGTCAGATTAATGATTTTACAGATATGGAGGTAGATGAAGATACTGGCATGGTTTTAAAGATAGCACTAAACCGTATAGTACGTTGTACAATTTTGCGAGCAGAACAACAATGTCCTTTAATCTGGGTTTTTTTTTAGAAGAAATGTTGGGGGCAAAATATGCTCTGTGGTGGTCAACAAATGGCAAGAACATAGCATACATAGAGTTCAATGATACTGAAATCCCAGTTATGGAATACACATTTTATGGTGAGAATCAATATCCTAGAAAAATAACTCTTCCATATCCAAAGGTAAATGTACTTTGTTTATTTATTTTTCTTTTAGCATTAAGCTCAGCTCTGTTGTAGATTTGAATGTTGAATAGCTATACCAAATGTAACCACTGACATTTTAAAAACCTTGCTAAGTAGTATAATTGAGAAGTTTTTGAAAGGGTGCCTTGAAGCCTAAGAGCCTCAGTCCTATAGCTTCCCCCACCCAAGATCACATGCCTGAAGTATGACAGCCAGCCAACAAATTGTAAAATGTGATTCCTGCTGGTTTTCTGCAGAAAATGAAATAAAATAGGTGTATTACCTTTGCAGTTATCTTCGCACCTATAAAACGTGACCCCTACCCAGTTCAGGAGAACAGGTTATTGACTTTCTGAGCGGTTTGGTGAACTGGCTGTTGGAAGAAATCATTAGGACAGAGAACCGGTTGTTAAATTATTTGAATCCAACCACTGCTCCTACCCCTCTGAAATGCAAACAGAATGGGAAGAGCTCCCTTTGGTGCTGTTATAATGTCATGAATCTCTGCTTGTAGCTTTTGGTGGGAAAAAACAAGTCTAAAATAAATAAACCTTTTAGGATAGTGTTGCTTTTGCCTATCCTAAATGGAAATCCAGCTTGTGTATCCTGTATTATTAAAATATAGTGGTAGCTTGGCACTCATCATTAATTGGTTCTGGAAGACATGATGAGTACCAAAAACAATGAGTACCAAATATGTTTTTCCCATCAGAAATATTATAGTGAGTCACAAGGCAGCCAACACCAATAAGTTCTAGCTTGTACATTGAGTACCAAACAAATGATGAGTACTGAGACAAATTTTCATGTCAAAATGTGTTTCAAAGCAGTTGAGTATCAAGATACCACTGTAACATTTTGAAAGACCTAATCAATTCCCTTCACATATAACTCATATTGAAAATACTTAGCAAACCTAGAAGGAAGGGCATAGAATCTGAAGTAGCAGATGTTAGACATCCTCTGTTACTTTTGAAGACAACAGGGCAGAAGACTTCTCCCATGGGATTATAATCTTTATATTATTTGCTCATTGTTTATAACTGGCTTGGTTAATGACTTGAGTCTACTGTGAATGTCTCAGAATAGATTTCTAGCTAAGACACATTCTCAACAGGATCCCAAATTGTCTGGAAATGGAAAAGCACCCTATTTGTGCCTGAAATGAATAAAATAACTTTATAGAACTTTACTTAGCTCTTTTATTTAAATATTGTAATTAAAGTCATTAAAATTTAGTTTAATCAATTTGTTCCTACTTTTCCTTGAAGGCTGGAGCTAAAAATCCAACTGTTAGAGTGTTGATTATAGATACGACAAATCCTAGTGATTTTGGACCAAAGGAAATACTTGCACCACCAGTCATAGCATCAAGGTAATGTTTTCTTAAATCCTCAGTTCCTGTTTTTCTTCCTAGAAGAATAGCGATTGTTTTCAGTAATTTGTCTTGGGAGTCTTTCCCCCTGAAATTTTCTTTCTGTGTTAAACTTACAATATAGCCTCTGGATCAAGGATTGCTATAAAGGAAAAGTTAAGGCATAATTCTCATTAATGATAGAAACCATTTCAGCTGCTTGCTTATAGCAATACAAGAGTGCTGACACTAAGGAGCCTGGCCCACTTGTTCAAAGAATTTGGGTGGTGCTTCAATAACCTTTAAATTTTCAACTTTTAAAATTCAGATATGGCATTAAACTGGCCTGTCATGTCTATTGTCAGCGTTCCAAGTAACACACCCATTGAAAGCAGAACTCCGAATCGGGTAGATTTCTCAAAGAACATGTTTATTAGATACTTCATATCAGCACAGCCGGTGAAAGCCAACTCTAAAAGTTCCCACGGTTTTCACCTAATTAAAAGAGTAAAAGTTTCCCCTCCCAGATGTCACCAGTCACATTATCCAATGAAAGTAACTGGCAGGCTGCTTGGTCACTCCTCTCCTCCTTTCACAGCCACCTGTTAAGATGACCTTGGTTCCCCCAGGAAAACTTTTTCTCTATCTATTCCCTTCCCCTTCTCATGGTTCATGGCAACTATGAGGCAGCAAAAGATGGCTTCAGCCAGGTTCACTTCAGAGTTGACACCTATATTATTAAACTGGTCTACCTATCATAGATATGTTATTAATGTAATAGTACGCTTCCTTCTTGTCTTTTCCCTGTATTCACTGACTCCCTTCTTTTTCCCTTTTTCTTTAGCGATCACTATGTCACTTGGATTACCTGGGTAACAGATGACAGAATCTGTGTGCAGTGGTTGAAAAGGATCCAGAACTTCTCCCTGTCAGCAATCTGTGACTACAATAACCACTCCAAAACTTGGGATTGCCCAGAGGTAGTATTTTCCCATCAAGCTAAGATTTAAAGCAAAAACACTATCAGCGAACAATTTGATAAAGGTTCATTCATAACTGGGCAGTTATTGTGCAAAAGGAAGGAGAAAACATTACTTCCGAATTAAGGTGTGATCCTAAGTTGTCTTATATGAATATCTGATCTCAGAAAAAATATTGCTAGGACCAATTAATGGTGAGAATAGGGAATTGGTTTTTACTCATCCCTCTTACAGCCTTTTCTCCTCCGTTTCATTTTGATCTTTGACTGAGGGTCTGCTGATCCTTAGTGGCCTAGTTTATAAACATATTAAGTCATTCATTATTGGCTACAAACTACAAAGAGTATGGTCATATCCAGTGGTGGGATCCTCCCGGTTTAACAACCGGTTCGGCAATCATGCAATTTGCCCGCACATGTGCAGTTTAAAGAAATCTTCACTTCCGGGTTTCTTCGGAAGGGTAGCACAGCAGATCTGCGTGGCAATCTGCTCTGCCACGCAAATCAGCTGAGAAGATAAAAGTAGGAAAATAGCGTGGGCGAGCGGGCGGCCCATCTGATCATCGGGGCAAACTGGTTCGCTCCTAGCTGATCATCAGAGCTACTGCTTCGTCCAAACCTATCCGAACCAGTAGATTCCCACCCCTGATTGCATCAAACTCAAATCAGCCATATTAAATCGTATCATGATATGTGAGTAAGTATTAGAGTTCAAGTTGCTGTATGGAAAACCTATAAGGCCAATATTTCATCTTACGATTGTCCCTCTGAAAAGTTGTGATTAGATAGAGAACCAAAATGATCAGCAACTTTGACCTGGAAGATCCAAAATGCAGTAAAAAATCGCATGCCTCAGCATGTTCTTACTGAAGGAAAGATGTGGCTAAAACCACTATTATCTTCTGTTTATAAAGTGCTTTTACCGTATCACTCTGCACACCAATGGTCAGTTAACAAGAGTGCCAACAGATGGGAGAACTCCATTAAGCTGTGTTTGCTGAAAAGATCTCAGGGGAATAAATTTCCATTTCATACTTTGTTTTCCGATTAAACCGGAAGTAATAAGGCGTAAATAATGTGAACTCTCTCATATACTAGGAGATAATAAAGCTGCAGTGGGCAAATAATGATAAGAAATACTTTTCTGCAAATCCAGAGAGGATTCTAAACGTCCTACTAAAAAAATCAGCAAATCAGCAAATATACCCAATAAATAAAAATTGAATACAAGTTTAAATAGTCAACTTGCTCAAGGCCACCATATCTGGGTTACAAATTCTGAATGACCACTCAATGGCAGCAAAGTTGGAGGTTTTTTGCTGCCATCTGATGCTCATCCAGATTCTTGCATCCTTGATAAACCATACTACTCTTTTTCAAGTTTCTAAACAAGCTTCTGAACAATCTTATAGAGTCCTACAAAAGTCTGTGTATCTATCATTTGAGTTTGAATTGAATAGAATATTTTATTTGGCTAAGAGTGATTAAACACACAAGGAATTTGTCTCTGGTACAGAAGCACACAATATACATGAAGTAACAGAATAACAACAGCAACAACAATAACAACAACAAGTGAGTGCAGCAAAATCACCAAACTGATTAAAAGCTAGACATGATCGAATTGCTAAATTAATCCACTGGTCATTATGTAAAAAGTACAATTTATCTGTATCCGAAAAGTCATGGGAACATAAAGTGGAAAAAGTTGTTGAAAATGAGGAAGTGAAGATCTTGTGGGACTTTCGAATACAGACAGATGATCATTTGGAACACAACACGCCAGATATCACGGTTGTCAAAAATCAAAGTGTACAATTTATTGATATCACTTTACCAGGAGATGCCAGAGTCAAAGAAAAAAATGGAAAAAAAATCACAAAATATCTTGACCTGGCCATCAAAAGTATGTGATTATGGATGAAACATGTAACAGTGGTACCCATTGTCATTGGGGCACTTGGTACCATGTTCAAGAATTTTACAAAATACATCAAGAAATTGCAGCTTCCTGCAATAACATCAGTAGAACTGCAAAAAACTGTGCTACTCGGAACATTGTATATTTTAAGAAGATATTTGGTCGATACATAGGATGCTGGCAACAACCTGTATCAACCATCAGCAGCAGTCAATGATATTTGGGATCCATTTTTAAATGTTCAATTGACTGCGTTTTATGTTTAATGAATAAAAGATATGATGATGATGATGATGATGATGATGATGATGATGATGATGATGATGATGATGATAAAAATAGGTGCCTTGGGTGCAGTCCCAAAACAACTGAGCACTATGTGAACACCATAGGCATTGACAAATTTGCTATCAGTCAATTGCAGAAGGCAGCTTTACTTGGAACTGCTTTCATCCTGCAACAATATCTATAACACCACGAAACATCCAGATTTGCCTATCTCAGGTCCTTGGTAAGGACTCAATGGGTAAATAAAAATGCCAAACCCAGACTGAACATCTGGCTGATTGTGCAATGATGATGAAGATGATGATTAATAATAATAATAGAGATAATAATAATAATAATAATAATAATAATAATAATAATAATAATAATAATAATAATACACCGCCCCGAGTCCCTTCCGGGAGAGGGGGCGGTCTATAAGCGCTAAGAAATAAATAAATAAATAAATAAATAAATAAATAATAATAATACCAATAAAATAATTATACCTATTTAAGGGGGAGTAAAGAAGATAATAATAAGAATAAATAATAATATTGTTACAGCCACATCACATAGGTAAATATAATAAATATTTTAATTGACGTTAAAGGAATCAATTTTGCAAAGCAATACTTCAAGGAAGAGGCATCCTAAAGTTTTGCTTTGAAAGCTTTGCTAAAATATTTGGACAGTGAATTGTTCAAATAGTTTTAGACTATTGTTGAATATCCTGGTTTTTATTAACATATGTTCAGGTGGTTACAAAGGGTTCCACGTAGATAACTAAAGATGCTATCCAATACCCATTGCTGTGCTGATACTATGATAGCATTAGAGGATGCTACACATCGTTATTGAGAAAGTAGCCTGTGTTTGAATAGGTCCTCATTTTCTCATGTTTCTGTCTGATTGAAAACACTATAGTATTAATACTGTATGTCAGATTTCTGTTTTGCATCCCAACCTTTTTGCTTTCTTTGATTTGACAGAACCGGCAACACGTAGAAGAGAGCCACACAGGATGGGCTGGTGGAGTATGGCTTCTATGCTCTTTCCATTTTTTTGGTGTTATCATAAGAATCATTTCATTCTTTATTGACTTTTTACCATGCATCTATAAGTTTCAGAGAAACTGAAAAAAGGCTATCCCTGTGAAACTGGAGGGGTGTAAGAATTCACTTCTGCTTTGCCTACCCGCCTTGCCTGGGGGAAGCCAGCTTCCTAGGCAAAGTGGGGAATCAAGCAGCTGAAAGTTTTGTGCCAAGGCTAAACTTATGGCAAGGGGGAGGGAAATCCCAGAGTGAGTGTTGACATTGTAAAACAGGAGACAAAACCAGAAGTGATTTTTGTAGTGCTCTGGCTTTGTGTCAGAGTTCAGTTCCGCTTTGCCTGGACAGTCCCACTACAGACTTGCACAGGTAAAACCTAGAAAAAAGGTTCCCATGAGTTCATAGAGACAGCTATGGGCTAGTCTGCCCATCTGTCAAAGCTTTCTACTAACCACAACGTGGTAGCAGTGTTCCAATATCTCAGGGGTTGACATAAAAAAGAGGGGGTCAACCTATTGTCCAAAGCATCCAGAGGCAGAACAAGAAGCAATGGATGGAAACTAATCAAGGAGAGACTCAACATAAAACTAAGGAGAAATTTCCTGACAGTGAGAACAATTAATCAATGGAACAACTCGCCTTCAGAAGTTGTGTGTACTCCATCACTGGAGGTTTTCAAGAAGAGATTGGATGTCCATTTGTCTGAAAGCAGAAATTTGGAATAGAAGACCTCCAGGTCCCTTCCAATTCTATTACTTTTGTTACTTCTGTAATTAATTATTTGGGTTTTGGTTTTTTTGGATTTTATAATATATACTGTGTTTCCCCGAAAATAAGACAGGGTCTTATATTCTTTTGACCACCCCCACCCCCGAAATAAGCACTTGACCTTATTTTCGGGGAGGTCTTATTATTTTTGAGGTGCAGGAGGTGGTGAGCATGGTCACCTCATGGCTGCTGCTGTGTTGCAATATTTTGGGGGGAGGTCTTATTTTTGGGGAAACAAGATATTTACTATATTTTGCATAATTTTCATTCACTTCTCAAAGATGTTAATTTCTGTTTCACCTACAGTTTATTATTGTTGTCTCTCAGTTCTTTGTTTCAGTACCCTATTTCACTTCAGATGACATGTCCTACTACAAAATTTTTAGCGACCAGAATGGCTATAAACACATTCACTACATCAAAGACTCAGTGGTAGGTCAACCAAAGAACCAATTTAAAGTTCACCTATGTTGCAAGAGATGTGCTGCGGAATAAAATACCCGACTTTCAATATGTTGTTTTTGTAGGAAAAGGCAATCCAGATCACCAGTGGTGAGTGGGAGGCCATATATATATATAGAGTAACAGATGATGCAATGTAAGTATCCCACCTGTGTGGTATGTTCGTTATGTTGCCTGTCAATGAAAATCATATGCAAGAATGCAAGAATGTTTTTTTCCATTAGCCTTGAAGCTGGACCCCATTTTTAAAGGACTTTGAGAGTCATTCCATATGATTGGTTATAACGGATTTCCCCTCAACAGCTATGACCTGGAAAGGCCTCAAAGTTAGATTTAGCCTACTGAAGGAAAATAATTTCCCCTCCCTCAACTTGTGCAGCCAGTCATAAATATTGGACATGACTAGAAGTGTCTAATAGCATCTTAATCAAGAATATAATCACTATTATGTATGTTGTATTACTATGCTCTGCATTATTCACTCATTTGGGCATAATAGCTGATTCCAATCTATTCAGAAGCCTAGATAGCAGTGATGGCTAACCTTTTTGTCATTGACTGCTGAAAGTGCAAGAGCATGTGGTAGCACGCACACAAGCACACACCCATAATGCAATGGCACGTGACTCCCCCCATGTTCCTCGTGCCCCCTTGTATGTGTGCGTGTCTCCCTCATGCACACCGCGCATGCGTGGCAGAGGCCCAAAAACCAGCTGGCTGGTGGGTGGCACGTGTGCATGCATGGTGGAGCTGAACTGGGGCGACGGCTCGTGTGCCCGCAGAGAGGGCTCTGCGTGCCACTTGTGTCACGTATGCCATAGGTTCGCCATCATGGTTATATGGCTTTACAAGCAAAGCATCTATAAAGAAGCAACAATCAAATTGTCTCACTTTTTAAGGGATAAAACCAGCCCCTTCTTCCTCCACTTAACATACTCATGGATTATTTCTTCTTCTTCTTCTTCTTCTTCTTCTTCTTCTTCTTCTTCTTCTTCTTCTTCTTCTTCTTCTTCTTCTTCTTCTTCTTCTTCTTCTTATTATTATTATTATTATTATTATTATTATTATTATTTACTTTATTCATTAAACATGAAACTCAGCCAACTGAACATTCAGAAAGGCATTACAAATACCATTGACTGGTGCTAATGGTTAATACGGGTTGCTGCCAGTGTCCTAGGTATCAACCAAGTACCTTCTTAAAATATAAGATGTTCTGAGTAGCACAGTTTTTTGCAGTTCCTCTGGTGTTATTGCAGGAAGCTGCAATTTGTTGATGTATCTTGTAAAATTCTTGGACATGGTGCCAAGTGCCCCGATGACAATGGGTTGCATGCTTCATCCATAGCCGTGTAGTTTCGATGGCCAGGTCCTGATATTTTATTATTATTATTATTATTATTATTATTATTATTATTATTATTATTATTATTATTATTATTATTATTATTATTATTATTATTCATTTCATTTCATTTCATTATTTTATTTTATTTTATTTTATTTTATTTTATTTTATTATTTTATTATCACCATCATCATCATTATTATTTACTTTGTTCATTAAACATGAAACTTACTCAACTGAACATTCAAAAACGCATCACAAAGACCATTGACTGGTGCTAATGGTTGATACGGATTGCTGCCAGCGTCCTAGGTATCAACCAAGTACCTTCTTAAGATGTGTGATGCTCCAAGTAGCACAGTTTTTTGCAGTTCTGCTGGTGTTATTGCAGGAAGCTACTATTTCTTGATGTGTTTTATAAAATTGTTGTTGTTGTTGTTGTTGCTATTATTATTATTATTATTATTATTATTATTATTATTATTATTATTATTATATTTTTTATTATTATTTGCAATCAGTTTTGGAGAAGGACTGGGAAGCTCACATATTGACCTAGTTAAAAACTAAAGCAGAGGGACCTCAGTTACTTTAAAGTTTAGTTTTAGCCTTGGCTTGCAATTTAACAGGGTATATAAATTCAGCTGATGTTGGCTTGTTCAGAAAACTGATAAATCAAGCCATGGTCTAGTGCAGTGATGGCGAACCTTTTTTGGCTCGCGTGCCACAAGTAGGGGGAGCGCAGGGGGGTCGAGTACGAGCGTGCCGCACCCATAATGCAACGCGCGACCCCCCCAGTGTGCATGCGCGCACAACGTGCGACCCCCCCCCCATTTTTACTTTTTTTTTGCCCTCCCCAGACTCCAGGGGTTTTATAGGAGCCTGGGGAGGGCGAAAAGAGCCTCCCCCGCCCCCCCGGAGGCTTCAGGGACCGTCCCTGAAGCCTTCGGAGCGCTTAAAACCGCCCTCCGAGCAAACTGGAAGTGACTTCCGGGTTGCTCGGAGGGTCGTTTTAAGCGCTCCGAAGGCATCAGGGAAGCCTCCGGATGGTCCCTGAAGCCTCCGGAACGCTTAAAACACCTGTCCGAGCAACGCGGAAGTCACTTCCAGTTTGCTTGGAGGGTAGTTTTAAGCGTTCCGAAGGCTTCAGGGACGGTCCCTGAAGCCTCCGGGGGGGCGGGGGAGGCTGTTTTCGCCCTCCCCAGGCTCCTATAAAGCCTCTGGAGCCTGGGGAAGGTGAAAAATAGCTTTTAAAAAGGTGAACTCAGCTGCCCTGACAAATGGCTCCGCGTGCCACTTGGGGCACGCGTGCCATAGGTTCGCCATCACGGGTCTAGTGCAATGTAAAAGCCTAAATTTGTCTCTGAATGAATACGAATTCAGAATATAGATATCTATGTTTGAGCATAGTCCCCAAACAATATAGCAACATTTATTTTTGAATAAGTATATATTGGATTGTTCAATAAAAAAATAACTTAATGAGCTGTACAATTATGTTCCTTAAAGAGAAACATGCACACCTGTATTACATTCAAAATTAACAGAATAACAGTTGGAAGGGACGTTAGAGGTCTTCTTTTAGTCTAATCCCCTGTTCAAGCGGGAAACTCCATAACATTTCAGACAAATCATTGTCCAATCTCTTCTTAAAAACCTCCAACGTTGAAGCACCCACAACTTCTGGAGGCAAGTCATTCCATTGATTATCAGTAATTGTTCTAACTGCCAGGAAATTTCTCCTTAGTTCTAGGTTGATTCTTACTTTGATCAATTCTATCCATTTCTTCTTGTCTTGCCTTCAGGTGTTTTGGAGAATAGGCGGCTCCCTGCCTTCTTTGTGGTAGCCACTCAAACACTGGAAGACTGCTATCATGTCACTCCTAATCCTTCTTTTCATTAAACCCAATTCCTGCAAATGTTCTTCATATATACTGGGGGAGAGAGAGATTTCCAAGCTCCCTTTTTTTGTAAACTCCGTAAAAAAAAATAGTGCATTTAGTTTCTTCCAGGGGTGGGCTGCTGCCGGTTTTACTACCGGTTCGCAGCCCATGCACAACCCACGCACACGCTGTTCAATGTAAATTGTTCTTTGTCCATGCGCAGAATAATTTATAGTGAACTGTGCATGTGCAGTCAGTAAAAACCAAAATGGCGGTGGCCCAACAGCGGCAAGTGAACCGTTTCGGGGGCGTGGCAGGCCTGGATTGCTGCCAGTTCTGCAACCCAGGCTTGAATTCCACTACCAGTTCGGCTGAACCGGGCCGAATCGGGAGCAACCCACCTCTGGTTTCTTCCTCTGTATCAGAGTCAAAAAACAAGATACAGGTTTCAAAGGGTTTTTAGAATTCCATTGTCCAGCATCCTAATAAAATATTTATAGCAAACTTATTTTCTGAATGTGGATCCTTGCATAGCCAAATGATACCTCCCACACAAAAATGATGAAGGCACAGCTTCAGGGAATCCTGTAGCAGGAGTGTCAAACTCATGTCGTCACGTGATGTATCGCAACTTTTCCATCCTTTGCTAAACCAGGGGTGGGCATGGCCAGCACATGATGCATTCGGCCCGCAGGTCACAAGTTTAACACACCTGCTGTAGAGGATTATGGAGATAGCCTTGATGAAGGGATTCAGCAGCTGTTAATTAAGCACCAGCCTTAGTCTGACAAGAAGAAAAGAGTAAGAAAGAAACTCAAGATTTCCCTGCCTTGATTCTCTTTGATATCAGTGGGAAAAGACCAAGAATCTCTATTAGGCTTTCAAAATTCTGTTATTACAGCCTTGTTCTTGCAGTGTCTGTTTCCTAGCCTAGCCTACTTCAAAGGATTGGCACACCCAAAGTTTTACAAGAAAACCAAAAGAATTGGGCAGGAAAATAAATCAAACCTCCCTTAGTAGGCATAAATGGGAAATACTTTGGGGAAAAATAAGAATCTAGAAAGAAAGGGAATTTCCTGGCTGGCTGGAACTGTTTATGTTGTTTGAGCATTTGCTTACAAATCTTCTTAATAAGCAACATTTTATAATTTCATCCCATAGTGAATGTATAATTTATTTGCTAATGGATGTTGCTTTCCAGATTTTATTCAAGCAATGAATTTGAAGGTTACCCAGGAAGAAGAAACATTTACAAGTAAGTTGCTATCAAAACCCTTGCTATAGTAACCTTACTATTAAGTGTAAAAAAGTAAAGAGTACTTCAGGTTAGTGAGTACAATTCACCAACCATCAAAATTATGTAGTTTCTTTGGCAAGGAATAATCACTCATATTTCTTATACATAAAGAGAATTAAGCTGGACCTAATATAATACTGTAATATTAGACAAAATGGAGGCCAGTACTCCAAATAAAGTAATTATATTTAATAAAAAAAACAGCTTTTAACATACTACCCATGTTTTCCTGCCTTATATTTTTTTGCCACCAAAAAAAGGCACCAGGTCTTATTTTTAGGGGGGGTTGTTCCACTGACTCAACTCACTTCCATGCGTCACTCCCGACATTTAGGAATTTCTTCTGCACCCGGCAAGGCCTGAAGGCCTCTGCAGCCGATAACAGTGCTCCAGATCGATCCAGAGCTCTGTTATCAGCTGCAGAAGCCTTCAGGAAAGCCTTGCCAGAATTGCTGACTGTAGAAGAAATGAGCCACCAAGGCAGGTGTTGGGGTGTGGGAGGCCTGACTGCAACTATCTGAAGGTGAGTAGTAGGGCAGCTCCACCCCCACATCCCCCCCCCATATCCCCACACTAGCTTAATTTTTATCCAGGCACCCTGGAGTGGGCAGGGTCTTAATTAAGGCTTATTTTTGAAGTAGGGCTTATATTGGGCACACATGTAAAACTCCATGTAGGAGTTACTTTCAGGATAGGTCATATTTTTGGGGAAATGTATTAGTCCACATGAACGTCTTATCCAAAATCCACACCCTCCTATAGTAAGGAAACATTGGAAAAAACTGATAGAGATTAGGAACATCTTTCTATACATAGACTATTTTTTTTTTCTAAATCTGCCTTTTTTACAGAATTGGAAGAAATACTGAAACAAAGCAGTGCATCACTTGTAATTTACGAAAAGAAAGATGCCAGTATTATGGAGCAAGATTCAGTTATAACGCCAACTATTATGCACTAATTTGTTATGGTATGTCAAATTTGTGGGTAAATAAAATCCTAATAGCTATTTCAAATCACATTTCACTGTTTCTACTTCAGAGCACATTAATAGCAGTAAATGAATGTGTACAATATTAGGTACACTTATCTGGGCGCAAGCCCCAGTGAATATCATGATGTTTACCTTATACATGTGGATACAGAAAGCACCATCCAGATGTTACAGTAGCTGGGTGTGGTGAGGGTGGGGATTGTTTACAATTGGCTTGTTCCTGATGAACAATTTTCCCTCTTCATGATAGATGGTTTATTATTTGGAATCCTGTATATGGAGTTGGATTCCTTCTCTAGTTTGGGTCTGGTGGATATAATAGTAAATAGTATATACATGCATGAGGAATGTGGTGTCTCAGTGGCTAAGACGCTGAGCTTGTCAATCAGAAAGGTCAGCAGTTTGGGAATTCGAATCCCTAGCACTGCGTAACGGAGTGAGCTCCCATTACTTGTCCCAGCTTCTGCCAACCTAGCAGTTCGAAAGCATGTAAAAATGCAAGTAGAAATATAGGAACCACCTTTGGTGAGAAGGTAACAGCGTTCCAGGCACCTTTGGAGTTTAGTTATGCTGGCCACATGACCACGGAGACGTCTTCGGACAATGCTGGCTCTTCAGCTTTGAAACTGAGATGAGCACTGCCTCATAGAGACGGGAACGACTAGCACATATGTGCGAGGGGAACCTTTACCTTTAACATACATACATACATACATACATACATACATACATACATACTTCTTTTACAAAGTAAAATAATTCCCTTCAGTTTTCTATTATAAAGGTAATTTAATGTATAGTTTAATCATCTGGAAAATTAGGATAGTGCATTTAAGGGATATACATCATCTCTATCGCTTTCTAGTTATGAAATGGCAAAGACTCTGAGAATATGATCTGGCAGCATAATCTTGCATCCTTTGAAACAAACTGTAAGTCAAATTAAGGCCACACCATTGATTAGGTGAATGAGTCGGTTTTGACATGAGGGAGCTCAAAGCTGATATGAACACGTTTTAGAATGTAGGAAACTGCCTTGTGCCATCAGAATGTGGAACCTTCCAATCATGAGGATGAGAAAGAGAGGAAGCATCTATCCATGGTTTCAGCCAGGGCATTTCTCCACTGTTCTAGAACTTGAATTCCTAGAAATTGAACCTAGGACATTTTTCACCCTGTAGAAGGATTCTGCAACTGAGCTCTGAGTTTATGGAATGAAGCAAGACTCTGTCAGACCAATGCTCTGGCTTAGTTTCCTAACATAAACTTTTAAAAGTAGTTCCTTTGCCTCCCATCCCATCTGTGCAGAGACACTGTTTAAGTCACTTCTGGATTGAAAAGATTAACTGGTGACATCACCATTGCCCAGGGGATGAGTTTCTTTGCTTGTTATGGCATTTAAAATCCAAACCAAAGTAAAAATAATATAAAATATAAAATATAATGCAGATTACATTTAAAGAGAGAAATCTGGGTGTAGCCATATTGTTAGATTAGTACGGATGAATAAAACTGATGTTTGGATAGCAATGTATTTATTATTATTATTTTATTATTTATTAAATTTATAAACTGCTCCCTCTCCCCGAAGGGACTCGGGGCGGTGTACAGACAAAGGTTAAAATACCATATACATAGAAATACATCAGAACCCCATAAAAATAAATTAAATAAAAATCTGTACAATAGTAATAAAAATTAAAACAACTTAAGAAGCTACCCCAGGAATTTAAAATACCGGCCAGGAGGGTTGAAGATTAAAACTATGATTGGGCCAGGCCAGCTAATTGGAACAGGTGGGTCTTGAGTTTCTTGCGGAAGGAGCGGAGGTCAGTGGTGATTCTAATATCGGAGGGGAGGTCATTCCAGAGGGTTGGGCCCATCACAGAGAAGGCCCTACTCCTGGGCGCCGCCCGCTGGCATTGCTTAGTGGATGGCACCCGGAGGAGTCCCTCTCTGTGAGAGCGAATTGGTCGTAGGGATGTATGGGGTAGGATGCGATCCCGCAGGTAACTAGGTCCTGTGCCATGGAGCGCTTTAAAGATGATAGTCAACACCTTGAAACGCACCCGAAAAACCACAGGTAGCCAGTGCAGCTCGCGCAGGAGAGGTGTTATATGGGAGTACCTAGCACTCCCCGTGATTGCCCGCGCGGCCACATTCTGGACCAGCTGCAGTCTTCGGGTGCATCTCAAGGGGAGCCCCATGTAGAGAGCATTGCAGTAGTCCAGACGGGACGTCACCAGCGCATGAATGACTGTGCGAAGGGCGTCCCAGTCCAATAGGGGACGCAATTGGCGCACCAGGTGAACCTGGTGGAACGCCCCCCTCGCCACGGCTGCCACATGGTCATCCATCGACAGCCGGGCATCTAGGAGGATGCCCAAATTGCGCGCCCGCTCCATGGGGGCCAGTTGCTCGCCCCCAATGGCCAGCGATGGAGCCCACTGGTTGAACCGGGGCGCCGGTAACCACAGCCACTCCGTCTTGGAGGGGTTGAGTTTGAGTCTGTTGCTTCCCATCCAGACCCGTACGGCCTCTAAGCACCGGGACATCACTTCGACGGCCTCGTTGGGGTGGTTTGGGGTGGAGATGTACAGCTGAGTATCATCAGCGTACAGATGGTACTCGACCCCAAAACCACGAATGATCTCACCCAGCGGCTTCATATACGTGTTGAACAGGAGAGGCGAGAGGACCGACCCCTGCGGCAGCCCACAGGTGAGCAGCCTCAGGGTCGACCTCTGCTCCCCTGCCAACACGCATTGCGTCCGGTCGGAGAGGTAGGATGAGAACCACCGCAAAACGGTGCCCCTCACCCCCAGCCCCTCCAGACGGCGCAGTAGGATACCATGGTCGATGGTATCAAAAGCCGCTGAGAGGTCTAATAGGACCAGGATGGAGGAACAACCCCCATCCCTGGCCCTCCAGAGATCATCCACCAACGCGACCAAGGCCGTCTCCGTGCTGTGACCGGGCCGGAAACCGGACTGGCACGGGTCTAGATAGTCAGTTTCCTCCAGGTGACGTGGGAACATTTTCCTCAGGCCATATTAGGGAGAAAATAGTTGCTGTACAGTTTTCATCATATATTTATGCTTTGTACAAGGTGTACAAGCATCGCAAATGATGACTATGTCACTAGCAAAATTGCAAACATAACTAAATAAGCACTTCCATCATTCATCTGTGCCAAAACTGTGTCACACAGGGAATGTGCTCATCTTGAGAAATGAGTTAAGACAACTTATCCAGATTCGTTTGTGCATGGTTAATTCTGTGCTCAAGTTATGTAACCATTTAGGTATCTTTTCATCTGGGTGAGTGAAGAGAACTGTATAAAATGCAAAGGTTAACATTTTACCTTATTCTCAGCAATGCTGTTGATACACAGAAAGAGAGGGGAGGGAGGGGGGGGAGAGAGGGAGAGATTGCTACAGATGCTCTTACACAGAGACAGAAGTAAATTTCTCAATGCTAATAAGAAAAGGGAACTGTTTGAACTGCTAACTTTCTACAGTAATAAGAGTGGCAAAATAGTATTACTTTTCAGATTTTACTGCATCTTACTGCTATGAAGTATTATCAGAGATGTTTTTGTACTTGTAGAATCCCAGAAACTGGATAGTGTTCTCTATAACATAAATGCAGACATTTGTGGGTTGAATCCTGCAATCCCACTATCCATTGTAAAAGAGCCTCAAGTAGGGCACTTTGTAGAAACATTGAGGAAGTTACTTCCAGTACATCTACTGTCATTCTAACACCCAACTGGACTTTGCAGTTTTCTCAAATTAAAATGTTACGCTTATGGGAAAAAATAACTGTGAGTGATGAACAGATGGGAATATGCAAGTAGCTAAGCAATGAAATGATTTTCAGTAGTGATAATATGTTTCAGATCTTTTGTTTTAATGGAGATTCTCCTTTTATTCTAATCAATATTGCAGGCCCAGGCATCCCCATTTCTACTATATATGATAACAGATATAACAAAGGTAAGAGTGTAAGGACTTGCCTCTCCTCTCTGCTCAAGAAAGTAGAACTCTTGAAACACTTAGCATTTCAAAAGCAAACTTTTATTGAAAGGAAAGTGATAGCAAGACAAAGAAAGCAGGATCTGAGGACTCCTGCGCAATTCTGTTAGGTTAAAGCAGTTAGAAACTCCTCCCCTCAGTCCAGTGTTGAATAGGCCAATCCACAGGTGCAAAGTTGTTTTGAGAATCGCAGGCTGAGAAGATGATAAGAAGTTGTTCTCAGTTCATCGCTTGCTGGAGGCTCCGAAGCTGAGACAAAACAGATGGCCCTCCCCACCTTACATTCCAAGAAGGTAAATCAAAGTACAGGATAGATAGGCACCAGGAAAAAGGCCATAAATTAAAGAATGCACCCAGCCCCCCTCCCCACCAGAATGGCAGTGTCCCCGGTCTATAGGACCTTACAAAGGGTGTCAAAGCCTAACCAGTTTTATACACTTTGAGGCTAATCTTAGCCACTGTGGACATAAGGAGAAAAGTCACACTTCAAAACTAGCACGGCAAAGACCAGCTTCAACCTGACTCATCAGGATGAGAAGAGATAAAGGCCCCATCATGGGTCACTGGGGGTGGGTGGGATGCCAGAGTATATTTGTGCTGTGGTTAAGCACAAGCGAGGAAAAAATCTTTGATTCGAATGGCCAGAGTGATAAAATGTTTTTACACTTCATTTGAAACTGACTTGTATTGCCCCGATTGCAAGAAAGAAAAGACAAAATTCTGTTTAGGTTTGTTATTGATAATCAGCTTCCGAAAGTTTTAGGCACATAAATCTGAAAAGAAGTGAACACTGTTTAACTATTATAATACTGGCTTTGCTATTTATTTGTCTGCTTTGTAGGTTAAGTAAATATACAACAAAATCATGATGATATAAATACTTTATCATGATTAACTTATTTCATTCATTTAAACACTTAACAAAGTATATTGAGCCACACATAACATTATTTATAACCAGATTACCTAATAAATTGAATTTACTACCCTGTAATGAAGTTTACCTTAATCCCAGGAAACTTTACTCCCCATCCCTGCATTTTTCTAGGAAAATCTCAACTCTGTTTCAGTTATATCATGAAACTCTTGCTATTTCTATAATTATAAACTAAGGAAATTCATATAATCTTTTAAATTTAATAGATTTGACATTTAACCTTTTATTAGTATCCAGTTGTATAACATTTCGAGAATGGAGGATCAATGAGAAATGCGTTTGTAATTCAAAACTTTTTTTACACAGAAATTAGAGTCTTAGAAGACAATGCAAATTTGGAGACTGCTCTGCAAAAAATCAGTTTACCAATAGAGAAGATTAACAAACTTGAAGTGGATGGTCTAAGTAAGTATTATTTGTTTGTCATACCTAATTTTTCAGCGTATGCACAGGAACTAAATCGTTGCTATTTAAAACTTACGGTGTAATATCTGAACTTAGATCAAGAAACAGTACAGTAGAGTTTTCCCTTCAACGGTGTAATTAAGAAATGAATTCCTGGAATCCTATGCATTAATAGCAGAGGTGGTTTTCAGCCGGTTCTTACCGGTTTTCCTGAACTGGTAGGGGTGGCTGCTGGAGGCTCCGCCCACCTTCCCCAATGTAATGCGTGACCTTCTGGGCATGCAGTGCGCTCACATTTGTGAACCGGTAGCAAAGGTAAGTGAATCCCACCACTGATTAATAGCTTATTCCCAGACAAAGACTGCATAACACAGAGATGTGCAACCAAAGTGATGAGGAAATTGGAGCCATCCTCCTATGGCTCTTTGGCTTAGTTGTATATCTTTAAGTTTGACCTGGAGAAAGTGAATAAAAGTAGTCCTCGATTTATGACCATCTGTTTAGTGAACATTTGAAGTTACAACGACACTGAAAAAAATGACTCATGACCAGTTTTCATATTTAACAGATCATGCCAGACCAATCTTATTGCATTCTTCAACAAAGTGACAAAATTAGTGGACTAGAGGAATGCTGTCAATATAATTTACTTGGACTTCAGTAAGGCATTTGATAGAGTAGACCATAACCTACTACTAGATAAAGTAGAAAAATGTGGGTTGGACAGCATCACCACCAGATGGATTCGTAACTGGCTGATCAACCGCACTCAACGTGTAGTCCTCAATGGAACTGCATCTTCATGGAGGGAAGTATGCAGTGGAGTACCCCAAGGCTCTGTTTTAGGCCCAGTACTCTTCAACATCTTCATCAAGGATTTGGATGAGGGGATAAATGGGGAACTCATTAAATTTAAAGTGTTAATACCACTTTATAATGCCTTGGTGAGCCACACTTGGAATACTGCATTCAGTTTTGGTTGCCACGATGTAGAAAAGATGTGGAGACTCTAGAAAGAGTGCAGAGAAGAGCAACAAAGATGATTAGGGGGCTGGAGACTAAAACACATGAAGAACGGTTGCAGGAACTGAGTATGTCTAGTTTAATAGAAAGAAGGACTAGGGGAGACATGATAGCAGTCTTCCAATATCTTAGGTGTTGCCACAAAGAAGAGGGAGTCAAGCTATTCTCCAAAGCACCTGAGGGTAGAACAAGAAGCAATGGGTGGAAACTAATCAAGGAGAGAAGCAACTTAGAACTAAGGAGAAATTTCCTGACAGTTAGAACAATTAATCACTGGAACAGAAGTTGCCTCCAGAAATTGTGAATGCCTCAACACTGGAAGTCTTTAAGAAGATGTTAGATAGCCATTTGTCTGAAACGGTATAGGGTTTCCTGCCTAGGCAGCGGGTTGGACTAGAAGACCTCCAAGGTCCCTTCCAAATCTGTGATTGTATTGTATTAAGATTGAAATTCAGGCATGTCACAACTGGCATATATTTATGATAGTTTCAGTGTCCCGGGTTCATATGAGAGAAGCCAGATTTGCTTAATGACTGCATGATTAACTTAACAACTGCACTGATTCATTTAACAACTAGGACAAGAAAGAACATAAAACGGGGCAAAACTGACTCAGCCACTGCCTTGCTTAGCAATGGAAATTTGGGGCTCAATTGTGATCATAATTCGTGGACTATCTGGGAGAATGTTTTTCTTACATCTTTGCATCCTCTGGCTGATCTTACCTGGCCTAAGGAGCTAATCAGCATCAAACCTTGTTAATGCTTAGATCAGATACTAAAAAAAGGAATCATCAATCTGTAGGTTAAATTGGCAAGTTGAAAGAAAAACAAAATCCTGAACCACAGCAATGGAAGTCTAATTCTACACAGTGGCCAAGAAAATTACATGGACAAATCCATGAAGTTCTCAGGACTCGATCAGACTTTATAAGGCATCACAAACCACAGATGTCATAATAGAAAATGCGAGTGTATAATGTAAAATGCAGCATGGCATGCATGTTTAAAAGAAAGTCCTGTGATAGTATTTAATCCACTTGGTCGATCAACAATGCAAACTTTGCAGCCATAAATATTATCATGGGATCTTAAACTGCCACAGGAAGTTTCCCATCAAATTCATTCATTCTCTCCCTTCCCCCTTTTTTCTTCCAGCTTTATGGTACAAGATGCTTCTACCTCCAAAGTTTGATAGATCCAAGAAATATCCTCTTCTTATACAGGTGTATGTAACATTTTATTCAATTGTCCTCCCTATATACCTTGTATATACCTTCAAAGTTATCAATAGGTTTGCAAAGCTGGCCACAACACATCGGGATTAGCAATAGCAATAGCACTTAGACTTACTGTATATACCGCTTCACAGTGCTTTACAGCTTTCTCTAAGTGGTTTACAGAGTCAGCATATGGTCCCCAACAATCTGGGTCCTCATTTTATCCACCTGGAAGGATGGAAGGCTGAGTCAACTTTGAGCCTGATGAGATTTGAACTGCCAAATTGCAGCCAACAATCTGGGTCCTCATTTTATCCACCTGGAAGAATGGAAGGCTGAGTCAACTTTGAGCCTGATGAGATTTAAACTGCCAAATTGCAGGCAGCTGGCAGTCAGCAGAGGTAGCCTGCAGTACTGCATTCTAACCACCGCGCCACCACGGCTCAATGTATGCTGAGTATGCAGAAGTTCCCAAGTGAAATCCTCTTCATCTTCAGGGGGAAAACTCCATGTAAGGCTGCTCTTCTCAAGCAAGATAGCTCAAAGTAATGTAGGAAATTATTTGTATTTTCTACCACCACCTTTGTTTCTTCAGGAGCTCAAGCTAACATTTTTTCCCATAACAGCTCTGTGGACAGACAGACAGACAGACAGACAGACAGACACACACACACACACACACACACACACACACACACACTTTATTTTGGTCATTGACAAATGAAGCTCTGTGGGATATTTAGAAAATAAAAGGGGGTTGTTGGTCCAAAGCTACTCAGTGAGTTTCTTTGGCCGAGGGTAATCTTCTCAATCATAATAGTCCAAAACGTTAACCACTGTGTCCTTCTGCATCTGAGAAGTAATTCCAAGACTCCAATGAGCTAGATTAGTGATGGCTAAAAATTGGGGACGAAATTGGGATATCCAAAGAAATGAGTGGTATAATGAAATTTGGAGAAAGGCAACAAATGATAAAATAACAACAGCAATTAAATTTAAAAAAGGGATGATTAAAGTAAATAATTACAATGAAATAAGGGGGGATTTTATAAAATCTGTGTTGGTGGAAAGCAAAGGGAATAAACCTACTCAAGGCTATATGTCATTTTGAAGGGTATAAGGGCACAATTGGAATATATTATATAGCTTTTAGTTGTTATAGATAAAGAAAAATAAAGGTAAAAAATAGGTCTCGGTGTGTGTGTGTGCACTATAATATTTGCGTTTTTTTTCCATTTTTCTTTCTTTTTTGTATTTACTGTTTGTATTATTTGTATTTTTTTTAAAAAATATAAAAAACAAAACTCCAACGAGGAAGTCCTTCATCATTCAATTTTTCTTATACTATTAATTAAACATTTTAGGACCTTAGGGATGTTAACGTAGAATGTTTTACGTTCCATTGCTATTTCCTGTAGATATGGAGGGCCTTGCAGCCAAAAGGTGAAGCCTACCTTTAGCGTTAGCTGGATCAGCTATCTTGCAAGCAAAGAAGACATTGTGGTAGCCCTTGTGGATGGCAGAGGAACCGCTTTCCAAGGCGATAAGATGTTGCATGCGGTCTATCGAAAACTTGGGGTTTATGAAGTTGACGATCAAATCTCAGCTGTAAGGTAAAAATAAGGAGAGATTTGTGGGGAGCATTACAGCCCTTCTAGGAGTAAATCCATGAATAGCCGCCGAGATTTATTCAGGGCTGATCGTGTTTGATGCTAAAGAAATGTAGGTTAATAAATTAGTTATAACTACTATTTGCTATCAGTGCAGTGCGTATGGGAATATTCTGAACAGTCATGCTCGAACACTATTTAGATTTGGGAATTTGGCAAAATTTAACTTAAACTAAATATTTGGCAAAATATTTCTGTAGCTTTGTAAAGACTGCCAACATGAGTTTATGTGGCAGTGTTTACAAAGCTACAGAAATGTTTTAATTATTTCTCCTTGTACATCCCAATATTCTTGACCTGTCCCGTGAATATAATAGTTTTTCCTCTGGATTTGGTGGAATTCTTGGAATGACCTCTGGGTTTGTTTCAGAAGTCAACACTTAAGAGCAGTGGTGGCATTCAAATTTTTTTACTACTGGTTCTGTAGGCATGGCTTGGTGGGCGTGGCATGGCTTGGTGGGTGTGGCTTGATGTGTATGGCAGGGGAAGACTACTGTAAAATCTCCATTCCCTTCCCACTCCAAGGAAAGGATACTGCAAAATCCCCATTTCCTCCCTATCAGCTGGGACTCGGGAGGCAGAGAATAGATGGGGGCGGGGCCAATCAGAGGTGGTATTTATCAGTTCTCCGAACTACTCAAAATTTCCGCTACCGGTTCTCCAGAACTGGTCAGAACCTGCTGAATGCCACCTCTGCTTAAGAGGTAAAGAGCTCTGAATACATTAGGAAGGGTATAAGTTTGATGCTCCAGATGTGTGGAAGTAATGTTTGCATGGACCTTTTTTAAGCTGAGCAAAGATTATTAGTCTGTCTTGACAAATTATGAACCAGCCGGACTAAGAATAAAACCTAGAGCTTCTCACCTCTTCATCTTGCTTGCATGTTCCTGTAAGTGTAACTATACGGATCTCTTATCTCTTTTACCCCATTTGTCCTTTCTGATGCTTCCGTTTCCTCTTTGCTGTTTAAATGCACAGAGTGAAGCAGATGGGGCAATTTACCATTTTGATTTCCATCTTGCTATCGTTACTTTTTTTTTGTACAATGCAATAGCAGAATTGTTTGTTTTATAGTAACCATAACCGTTTTAAATTGGTGTCATAAAGTAATAAACTGAAGATAGTAAGGTGACAGATGTGATCTAGGTTAGTTTTACACATACTCATTCATAAGTACAATTTCATTTTTCTGTACCTATCAGGTTTTTTATCAGCAAAAACATGCATTTAGGAACTGGGATTTTGACATATTTAGGTCTGGATGGGGTGGCACTATCCCAGACAGACCCAATTCATGACTTGAGTGGGGGTTCCTCCTGGGCTTGGGACTCTACTTGAAGAGCATGTAGCAGTTGTGACCAGAATAGCCATTGCACAACTTTGGTTTGTGCACCAGTTGCAGGATTTCCATGATCAGGAGTCCCTGCACTCAGCCATTCAAGCCTTGGTCATCTCATGTCTGGACTACTGCAATGCCCTTTACATGGGGCTACCCTTGAAGGACATTTGGAAGCTACAACTGGTACAGAGTGTGGTGGCACAGGCAGAACTCTTCTATCGAAAAAAAGATAATGGGAAATTTCCTATTTTACTCTACAGCCCCACCTGAGCTGGAAGAGGAGGCATGCTGCAGATCCCATCAGTCAAGGAATTTCGACTGGCGGGGTCAAGGAGAAGAGCCTTCTCTTCCATGATTCCTGCCCTTTAGGTAGGTAGGTAGGTGGACAGATAGACGGATGGACAGCAGGCAGACAAATAGACAGACAGACACATATGAAAAAGACAGTGGCAGAACACTTCTGCAATGGCATGAATAATGTCACATGGTGTCAAGGTTGATTGAAAAGAGAATGTTTTTAGTTGACTTTAGTTTTTATTGCAATAAATATTAATAATACACCATCCAAAGAAGTGAAGTTTTATTGTAAGCATCTATCGGAAGAATCTTCCACCTACTTGATATTTTGGTCATTTTTTTTTTCTGCTTCTCTGTTGCTGAATTCCCTGGTGATGATCCTCATTCATTCGAGTTTCTAATAATGGGGTTATGGTTCCAATAGCCTGCCTGTTTTTTAACTACCATACGTGTGAAAATCAACCTTCCTGATGTCCTTTCTTCCTGCGATTGCTTTGTTGAAATATGGCCCAGATTGTTATGACCCACTGATGACCCACTGATAAGATCCCACATAATATTAACTCTTGCTAACTGTGTTATTTCTTCAAGCTCATGCCTTTGGACCAGTGATGGGATTCAAATGTTTTTACTACCAGTTCTGTGGGTGTGGCTTGGTGGGCGTGGCATGGCTTGATGAGTGTGACTTGGGGGCATGGCAAGGGAAGGATACTGTAAAATCTCCATTCCCTCCCCACTCCTAGGAAATCCCCATTTCCTCCCGATCAGCTGAGACTCAGGAGGCAGAGAATAGATGGGGGCAGGGGCAGTCAGAGGTGGCATTTACCAGTTCTCCGAACTACTCAAAATCCCTGCTACCGGTTCTCCAGAACTGGTCAGAACCTGCTGAATACTGCTTCTTTGTGAAGCCTCATGAAGCTTCACTTGCAATGTAATCTTGATGGGAGCATTAATAAACTGAGATTTGAATTTGGATTTCCTGTATCTAACCTCAGATTCCAAGTAATGCTTTCAACTGAATGCCAAGGAAAGGAGTTTTTTTTTAATAGAAGATGTCTGTTCATTGTTAAGAACTCCTCTGTTTCAATTCTGCTTCTCCCACAGATTGAGGCAAATGACTTTTCCTTAGCCTCAGTTCCCTGCCCCCCTCTCTTCACTTGTCCAGTTTACCTTGCAAGTTGTAGATGAAGATGAAGATTACAGCTAGAAAAGAAAGTAGAGAAAGTACTCTAGATAGATGAAAGTGCAACTTAAAAGCTAAGTATTACTAAGTAGTTCTGTCATTTAGGAAACTAACAATAAATTTAATAATATATCCCAAAACAACTGGAGCACCACCTGAACACCATTGCCATTAACAAATTCGCCATTAGTCAATTGCAAAAAGCAGCTTTACTCGGAACAGCTTACATCCTGTGACAATATTTCAAACATTATCAAACATCCACATCTGCCTATCTCAGGTCTTGGGAAGGACTCAATCATCATCATCTTCATTTAATGACCCCATAATCCCTTGTGGAGTGGAGTCTGGGTAACTGAATGAAGCTAGTAGAGTTTTTAAATGGTCAGATGCCCTTCCTGTCACCAATGTGGAGTTTTGTTGCAGATATATTCTCAGTGTGCCCAGAGAGAAATATCTGTCTCTATTTAGGATCGAACTCACAGCCTTCTGATTGTGAGGCGAAAGCTCCACCTCTAAGCCACCGCACGACTCCTTTGGGAAGGCCTCAATATATGGACAAAAATGCTAAATCCAGTCTGAACACCTGGCTGACTGTGCGACGAGTAATAATAAAGGCAAACTTACAAAACAGAGAGCTGAAAGAAAAATAAGTTCATTAAACTAGCAAACCAGAAAGGCCTAATAAAAATCGACCTTGTCTACAAAAGATTTTTCAGTGATGATCTATATAGACCCATTTGGGAAGGTTGGGCATATTTATCAAAAGGGATCTCTCATTCAGACCTAAAAGCCGGATAGAGGAAAGTACTCTCTGTCCATTGGAGCAACATGGTTTTATATAGAACTTTGACTTGAACATAGAATAAGGAGACTGGATGAGACACACCACCATGAAATCACAGGACTGCACATATCCTGGGGGAGGTTCAGATTGATCCTATTTAAAGCTTTTTATCCCACTTTTTCATGACCAGAAACAATCCTGTATTTTGATAAAGCGCCTATTACATTTAAATCAGTGGTGGTATTCAGTCAGTTCAGACTGGTTTAGTCAAACTGGTAGTGGCAACCTGTGGTGTGTCTGTCCTATTTAGCTACGTTTTCTAAGCTATGTGCATGCGTACAAGCTGCGCACATGAGCAAAGAGCATGTGTTTGAAGACCGCACCCATGTGCAGAACACACACGTGTGCGTGCTCACATTTTTGGTGCACGGAGACTTGGTGGTAAAATTATGAGAAACTCACCTCTGATTTAAATGTTTGAAGCTGTGCACATCAGCAGATCCCATAGTCTAGGCTACCAGATCAAGGTTGCAAAAATCCTGATGCCCAGAAGAAGACACCAAAGAAAACCGTTGTATCAAGTTCTATTGTCATCTCGTGATTGCCAAGATTTTTGCAGCCCTGGCCTGATAAATATACCATAGGGAAAATCCTTCTTGGAATTTATTTTATTTATACGCACAGATCTAATTAGTTATAAATTAACTATGTCCAAAGGATTAGGGTTAATGAAAGTCAGTGAAGTTAGGTTTGTACATCACAATTTCTCCTGGCTTGTTTAAACTTATAGTTGGAAAGGGCAATTTAAAATGAGAAGCAGAATTTTTTGTAAAATAGAGGTTAGAAGGAGGTTAGGATTAGATTTGGCAAAAGTTGCCAAAACGCGTACATGTGACATTGTGGCTTAAGATAAAATTAAAATGACCTGCTGTCTTTGACTTTACTAGGCTCAGACCCATATTAAGTAGCTGGTATCTATTAGCACTGTAATTATTCGAGGATTTTAAAAATAGTTTTGTGCCACATAACCCTTCTTGTATTTTCTAGCATCCGAAAGTACTTTAAAATATCTATGTTTCTTTAATTAATTGTGTGCATTTTTCTTCCAAACAGAAAGTTTATAGACATGGGTTTTATTGATGAAAAACGAATAGCCATATGGGGCTGGGTATGTATACAGTACTTTAATTTTTGTTTTAAAAAAATCCTGAATAATCATGTTCTGTTTAGCCTGAAACTTGCAGTTTGTTTTTCTTATCTTCCTCCTTGGCTTGAATTCCCATAAAGCAGCTTGGCAATATGTATGTATGTATGTATGTATGTATGTATGTATGTATGTATGTATTTGTGTTACAACCCCTAGTATGCCCAAATATGGGAGGGAGCTCACTACTCCCCCTTTCTGTCCTTCGGCTCATTACAGAAGACCATCCAGGCAGAAAACCATATTTTTATTTTTAATGTTGTCTTTTTATATTTGTGTTGTATTTGTGCTGATAAATAAAGGGACAATCTCCCTTTATTTATTTATCAGCACAAATACTATATATATGCTGGTTTTGTTGTATTCGGGTCTTTTCCCGTGTAAGGTTGAGATTGTCTTTGCAACATTTCGGCAGGATCTCACCTGCCATCTTCAAGCGTGGGCTTAAAATGCCAAAACGTTGCAAAGACAATCTCAACCTTACACGGGAAAAGACCCGAATACAACAAAACCAGCATACCTACACCCGTGAAAATCTACGAAAACACACACACACACACACACACACACACACACACACACACACACACACACACACACACACATATATATATATATATATATATATATATATATATATATATGCTGGTTTTGTTGTATTCGGGTCTTTTCCCGTGTAAGGTTGAGATTGTCTTTGCAACTTTTCGGCAGGATCTCACCTGCCATCTTTGATCCTGCCGAAACGTTGCAAAGACAATCTCAACCTTACACGGGAAAAGACCCGAATACAACAAAACCAGCATACCTAAACCCGTGAAAATCTACGAAAACAAATATATATATATATATATATATATATATATATATATATATATATATATATATATATATATATATATATATATATATATATATATATATATATATATATATATATATATATATATATATATATATATATATATATATATATATATATATATATATATATGTTGTAATTGTATAAAAAGGCAACAGTAAAAATAAAAATATGGTTTTCTGCCTGCATGGTCTTTGTGATAAGCCGAAGGACAGAAAGAGGGAGTAGTGACCTTCCTCCCATATTTAGTCATACCAGGGGTTGTAACACAAATACATATATATATATATACACACACACACATAAATACATACATACATACATACATACATACATATATATATACACATATATTACATTGACCAGTGGTGACATAACAATATATAAAATGCTATGACTAAATGATATAATGGATATATTTTCTCAGCCCACCCAATCCAAGGAGTTCATGACAGGTGAAATAAATTACACATGAAGAGCGCAATGTTTATTAGTAGAGAAGCTCCTAAACATGATGGCAAACCTTTTCTGGACCAAGTGCCCAAAGTGTGCACCTATGCATGCGAATGCACCCATGTCCGCCCGAACCCCCAAAATGCAATGCACCTGCGGCCCCATACATGTGCCTTGCCCCCCGCACATGCACACCCAGCCCCCTGCATATGCCCTGTGCCCCATGCATGCCTCCACATACGCCGTGTGCCCCTGTGCATGTACACACCCTGCACATGCACTCCGCTCCCCTGTGCATGTGTGGCAGAGACCTGAAGACCAGCTGGTCGGCGAGAGACACATACACATACACGGTGGAGCTGAGCTGGGGTGATGGCTCATGTGCCCACAGAGAGGGTGTCGTGTGCCACCTCTGGCACGCGTGCCATAGGTTCGCCATTATGGTCATAAAACAATTCCCCTTTTTCTTCATGCCTGATGGAGCCCTCTGCTGGAGAAAGTGTCCCTTTCTTTTTTTCCTATATAACCATCCAACATCATAATAAAGTTTGCAGACGACACAACAGTGCTGGGTCTCATAACTGGAGGGGACGAATCAGCATACAGGGAAGAAGTCCAGAAGATATCTGCATGGTGCTCAAGAAACAACTTACATCTAAATACTAGTAAGACAAAGGAGATGGTGCTAGATTTCCGGAAGCACAGAGAGGAACCTGCCCCACTGTATATCGAGGGGTTTCCTCTTATAAATTCTTGGGAGTGCTTATTAGTCAAGATCTCACCTGGAAAAACAACACGTCTCTGGTGATTGGAAAGGCCCAACAGAGACTTGATTTCCTTAGAGTCCTGTGAAAAAATCAGGTGGAACAATGGCTGATGACCTCTTTCTATTGGTCCACCATAGAAAATGTCCTCACATATTGCATTACAGTATGGTAAGCTGGTTTAACAGCTGCAGACAGGAAGGCACTACAGAGAGTGATCAATTCGGCACAAGAAACCATTGGTTGCCCTCTGACACCACTGGATGACATTGCCAGATCTCCCTGCTTTAGCAGAGTAAGGAAGATACTCAGAGATGATTCACACCCTGGTCAGTGTCTCTTTGCACTTCTACCATCAGGCAGAAGACATCAAAGTATAGCCAGCCGAACAAACAGGTTTAAAGATAGTTTCTATACTTGGGCTGTGAGACTTTTAAATACAACCACAATCACTCGAGGCTAGTTTTTTTTCTTTTTCTTTCTTTTTTCGTTTCTGTTATAATTTTGCACCAGTGAGGTTAAAACCAATTTCGTTGCATTTAAGTGCAATGACAGTAAAGATTATATATACATACATACTTATTCAACAATAAGCTTTCTTAAAATACTTCAGATAAACAACATGATGCTATCATTGAAACTGGCCATCTTCAGCCTTTATATAGTAGAAGTTGAGAACACTTCAGACCCAGAGCATATGAAGGGTGTGTTTAGAAAGTGGACACCTTGGTGGGTGAAGGTCTCCACAAAGTATTCATTTACCAAAATGCATATTATTGTGTCCCTTTACTCACTCGTGCTCTCACCTCCCCAGTTTACTTTGGTCATTTATTTTCCCGTATGAAGACGGAACACTTCTAAATGGAGCACCAGACTAAAGTAATTTGCTCTCATTGTTAAGACTGGTGGGGGAGGGAATATCCTTGGCAATAAACATAATTTTGGATCTTGGCCCTTTGTTTTTCAGCATTCCAGATTCCTACTGTTAAATTAATCCTTAAAAAGATCAGTGCTAGGCATGATAAGCATTGGCCTAGTTGAAGGGGTGCTTCCTCTGAGGTTCGCCTGCAACAAATAAAATGCTCCCACTCTCACTGAGCCACAATGGGAAAAAATTGCACTTCAGCAGAGAAAGGCGCCCTGAGATCACCTTGTGACTAGGGAATTAACAGAGGAAAACCATCATCCATCTCTGCCTGCTGGTTCTAATGACAGGATAACCAGGCAGTGCAGATAAGCTTCTACTGCAAATATTTGTCTACAGCTGCAGAATCATGCAATTTTGTGGGTAACTGAGATCCAAAGGGGTTATTTTCCAAATTAATGTTTAACATTCTGCTGGTAGAACCGTAACGGTTGGGGTTGAGCTCTTTTGTTAGTCCACTGAGAACCTGTGTTGCTAGTGTTAGCAGGGTCCCTACGGTGCAAATAGCCACATATATCGTGACCAAAGGAATGTATAGCTACGGTTTATTTCATCACAGTCTATTGTTCAATGAATCAACTCATAAGGTTTTCACAACTTTTACCGTGTCATAATCCTGCCTTAACTGTCATGGTTAGGTTCACACAACATGTTAAATCCAAACTAAAGACTTTATGACTTGGCAAAAAGCCTGTAGAGATTCTCAGCCATCCAGGGCATGGTTATCCCAAAGGCTTTTAGCTATACAATATTGGGATGAACACCCTTTTTTGAATGGTGTGGGAAGAGGAATGGATTTCCAGAGGAAAAAATTGCAGACTACAGGAACCAGGAGCAATACTCAGGTGACCCTGAAGACACAGATAAACTTCCAAGTGCTTCAACAACTTTCTAAAAGGATGCAGATTACCAGCTGCCTGCAAGGAATATAAACCCTTCCATTCCCCACTATCCTGTCAGAGCTGAAGAAGCTTCTTGGATGAGAAGCGAAATGTCTTCAAAAGGAAAAACAAGGAAGTCCAGCTTATAAAAGCATTATAACTTGGCATCTTCTGTGCGCAGACCCCAGGATCAAAGCACATACACTGTGTGCATATTTATTTTATTTATTATTACATTTATTGGCCACCCATCTTAACACAGTGTAACTGTGGGCCCCCACTTCTGAGTAACCACGTTTCTCTGGTTTGCTTCTTTTTCCTTTGCACGTGTTCCCACCTTGAGACAGATCAGTAAAAGGCAAGCTGTCTAGCCCATCATTATCAATAACACTGCCATGTTATTTTAATATATCTCAAGTCCCATAATCACCTCTCTTGTCCTACCATGTGCTGTAATAACAAATGAAGTAATTAATACTATGCTGCCCTTTAATGGCAGGCTAATTCTGCTGCTGAGACAGTCATCTCACTCTACACTGTGGGAAGGCTGTTCCTGATTTTTTCTTCTTCATCATCTTAGTAGATGTTTTCTTTGTTGCTTACTTTGTAAGGATCGCAGTCCCTTGATAATGCTGTTATATTACATAATGTTTTATTCATCTCCACACAATGTAGTTCAGATTCTTGAATGACATTATACCTTAGAACAGGGGTGTCAAACTCACGGCCCATGGGCTGGATGCGTCATGAGCTGTCTAAGCGCACAGTTTAGCAAGGGGGGGGGAAGCTGCGATACATCACATGACAATATGACAATGTGAGTTTGACACCCCTGCCCTAGAATTTCAACTTTCATAATATTAATACATTCCTTAGTCTCCCTCATATGTGTAAATGATATCTGCCAATCTGCAAAAGGGCATGAAGAATTACCGAGAAGAGCTATTTTCTCTTTTTATGAAAAAGGCTTGAAAAATTGAGAAATTTTGTCACAGATCATCTCTAACGTAAATGATTGTTACTCTTCAGCTAAAAGAACATCTGGGGCAGAGCAACATTTCTTTCATCTTCTGTAGCCATAATGGCTGGGTATACATAACATGCAAAGCCAATCCCAAATCATAATATGGTTTAATACGATGTAAGAATCATAGTTCCTTCCTTCTTTCTGTCCTTGCAGAAGGGAAAATGCAGGTTCAGGTTCTCACTCAATTGTGGAACTCACCTGGCTGATTTGGGATCAACGCTCCCAAGATTGTTATGAGGTTAAAATATGGTGCAACATCCTCAGGTGCAACATCTTAGGCTCCTAGAGGAATTAAAGAGATGTATTTTTAAAGAAGAGAAATATTTGGAAGTCCCATTTGTTGCAGTGGTTCATAGAAAATTATTTAGGAGAAACTGTTGAGTAGTCGATGTTCCTGGATGCCAAAACAAATGTTCTCCTTGGCTTCAGTATATTATGACTTAGATTCTTAGAGAGCAAATTCTTGCCTTTTCGAATATTAACTTCTCTCTTGTTTTCTTCTAGTCCTACGGTGGATATATTTCATCTCTGGCACTTGGATCTGGTACTGGCATGTTTAAGTGTGGAATAGCTGTGGCTCCTGTTTCCAGCTGGGAATATTATGGTATGGAAAAACAACTAAAAATATGAGGTTTTGACAGCTGGATTATTTTTAAAAAATTAGGTCACTGCTAGGCCTTTGCTCATATGAAAAAAAAAGGGTTGAGGAACACTTCATCTAAAAACACCTCCTTCAAAATACACTTTCATTTAAAAACAAACACACCTTCACTTGAGCAAAGCTTGCTTTGAAATAGTTTGCAGAGCTGCTGAGTATATGTCTTCAAAGCAGATGTTCTTAAAGCAAACACTTTGAAAGCCTTTTCAAAGACACTATTGTCCATGAAACAGCTCCTGTGTCCAATTATTAGGTGCCCTTTTTAAGTTCAATCGTAGCTTCAGATGTTAAACTTTGGCTGGGCCTGGCCTTCATCTCAATGGCTTCTGCACGCAATCTTGTGGCTACGAAGCTGGCAGCTTGGCATCAGGCCCAGCTACTTCTTCAACACTCCTCCACCTTCATTACCCTTTTTATGCCATCCCAGGCATTCTTCCCCCCACCCCTTTGCAAGGGTTTGCTGCTGAAGGAACTATAGGAAATGATCATTGGCCCACAAATCAAAGCACATAGAATGCATATCACAGAGACATGTAATTCCACATAACCATCAAATTAAGGTACAAACAGTGTTATTTTGACAGCTCCCTGCTTCCTTGGCAAAAAAAATATTTATTTTCGTAATGAATTCAATAAGGAGGTCTATCTGCGTAAAATGGTTTTGCACTTAATATACAAACTAAGAAAGTGAAGGCACTCTCTTCACTCTGGCTAATAGTAGGCTTACCCCCTATGTGATTAGGGCTGCTTTGATGTGTTTTGTAGCATGAGGCCAGCTTTAAAAGTACGGTAATTGTCCATTTTGTGGAAAATTACAAGAAAACTGCCCAAACTTCCCCCTTGAATGCCCAGCATGAATGAATGTAAATACATGCTTTATAATACATTTGCTCTTGTGTGCGTGTGTTAATGTGTTTCTGTGCATCGTGACAGCTGCATTTATTGTATATTGCAGCATCCATCTACACTGAACGATTTATGGGTCTTCCCACCAAATCTGACAATCTTGAGCATTACAAAGTAAGAATTGTGTAAACAATTACTATACTTTAATTACGCTCTTATTGTTAAATTTCAAATTTCCTTTTCTTGCCTTTTGCTCCTTGGCTGGGTATGTGGGCTGTCCTCTTCCGGTCTCTGCCGGTTCTTCCATCTGGCATTGTCTTAAATTGATATTTAGGGTAATTGGGAATATTCCCTTTGGGGAAACAGGGGGGTAGGAACTGAAGCAAGGCAGGTTGTGAACAAAACAACCTTTATTGGCTAACAAGTAAATGCTAACGAGTAAGGCAACTCTGGAACCGGCAACAACGCTTAGCCGTCTGACAGCTCTTTATATAGCAGCTGTCAGACGGACCGACCAATGGCAGGGCTGCGTTCTCCTGCCAAGCGACTGATTGCGTCTTGATCGATCAGCAGCGTTCCTGAGCCAACACGTTCCTGGAGGGCCGTCGTAGCTGTGAGGACATAATAGGGACATGGTTGGCAGGTTGGCAGAGGGTAACACATGGTTTTATAAAGGAAATTAAAGGTCTCCTTTTAAACTGAAAAAGCCATGCCCTCATAACATCGTTATCCCCAAACTATTCCTGAGATAGCTTTAAATGCCTTGAGCAGTTCCAGTATTTCAACAACAATAAGTCACAACAGTAAGCCTTGGTTGTGAGCTGATGCAGTTCATTGATTCTGTTGGTTGGTGTTATAGTCAACGTATGGCCAGCAGGACATATAAGAGCCACTGTGTTGGTGCTGAATCACTCCCTGTGGTCCCCAGGCACTGTCTTTGGGAAGGAAGAAAATCCAGGGAAATAAAGCTTGGCTCTTTAGTTGTACCCACCAGGGATTGGCTTGGAGACCTAAGTTGGCCTGATGAGAAGGAGGAGGAAAGGTGTGTGTGGGGGGGGGGGGGGAGAGATGCCTCTGATGCTTTAAAATTCAACTCTCACTGGGTTCCTCCATAGTTCTTCAGTCTGCTTTTTAAATTAAAAGTTTAATGCTGTTCTGTAATAGCGTTAAACATGTATCCAAAAGAAGCCTATCAGATGCTACTTGGAGTCCCTTTAGATGCACTCACACAAACCACTTGGGCAAAAACAGAGTGACAGATAATATCCATGTCAGTCTGTCTATCAAAACATGCCACCTTCCCCACTCAGCCTGTGTCGATAGATGTTTTCCTATTGACTGCTAATATTTGAGGGTTGGGAGGGAAACAAAACTGAAGGTTCCAACTTTTTTTTTATATGTCCTATACAAAGTGAATAAGGGCAGTGTCACTGGCTGGCAAGATAGGTATTGCCAGTGAGGGCATCCAATTCTGTGCCAATATGGTTTGTGGATAGCTCAAGGGATTGGCAGATAGTAGGTTAACTTTACTGGAAAAATGAGGTACAGTGGAACCTCCGTTCCAGGACTTCGGTCGCAACTTGATTTGGTTGTGATCGGAAGCAAGACTGACTGTGCATGCATGTACAAAAAAAATGGCACAGAAGGGGAAATTGCCATGACTGTGTTTGATCACTACCCAAGGATGTGTTTGTGACCAGAGTGAAACATTTAGCGGATTTTTTGGTTTGCACCCGATTTGGTCATGGTCAGAAGCATTCGTGACCCGAGGTTCTACTGCAGGGGTGTCCAAACTTGGGAACTTTAAGACTTGTGGACTTCAACTCCCAGAATTCCCCAGCCAGCATGGCTGGCTGGGGAATTCTGGGAGTTGAAGTCCACAAGTCTTAAAGTTCCCAAGTTTGGACACCCCTGTTCTACTGTATAGGACTTTACTTAGCATTGTCCCCATGGTCTTTTCCCTCCAATTTTAAACAAAACCGCAGAAATCTTATCTATAGTACATTGAACATTTTGGGCTACTTATGCGGACTGTTTCTGATATAGAAATAAGGCAAACCAAGTCTTATTTCAGGAAAATGAGAAATTTAAGTTGAAATGAGATATTTATTGAGCCATTCATAGTTTTATCTTGCTTCTCTTTTCTGGGCTAAACCTTTTCTGGGCTACCTAAGAAGGAAGTCGTTTCTTTGAACTAACCCGAAGGTAACCATGATTCAAACAAATTTTCAAAATAGATTTGCAACACAATTTATTACTGAAATGTACATTTAGCTGAAGGCTGTATCCCGTGAGTCTTGCATTGAAAAATCTCTATGAGACAATAATGTTAACCATTCAGTCATGTCCGACTCTTGGCGATTCTATGGAACAGGTCTTTCCACATCTTACGATCTTGTGCTACTATGAGAAACGGGTAGTCCTCAACTTTTGATCACAATTGACCCAAAATTTCTGTTGCTAAGTGAGACATTTGTTAAGTGAGTTTTACCCCATTTTACAACACTTAACAGTTTTTAAGTGATTCACTGCAGTTGTTAAGTTAGTAATATGGTTGTTAAATGAATCTGGATTCCCTGTTGACTTTGTCAGAACGTCGCAAAAGGTGATCTTGTTACACACACCACCACCCCAGGATATTGCAACCATCATAAATATGAACCAGTCACCAAGCACCTACATTTTGGTCACATGACCATGGGAAGACCTCAACAGTCATAAGTATGAAAAATTGTCCTATGTCACTTTTGTCAGTGCTGTTGTGATTTCGAACAGTCACTAAATGAACTGTTGTAAATTGAGGTCTATCTGTATTTGCAGGTACCATATTTTTCAGAGTATAAGATGCATCTTTTTCCCTCAAAAAAGAGGGTGAAAATCTGGGTGCTTCTTATACACTGAATACAGCATCTTTGGCCTCCCAAAACCCCACCCCACTTCACAAAAATGGCCATGCATAGCCTTTAGGAGGCTTCCAGAGTGCTCCTGGGAGCTGGGGAGGGCAAAAATGAGTGAAAAACGGGACATTTTGGGGTCGTTTGGGGGGGGGGCAAGCCCTCAGGAGCACTCTATAAGCCTCCTAAAGGCTATGCATGTCCTTTTTTTGACAAATGAAAAATGCATGCTCTTTTTTTTCATGAAAAATGGTCCGTTTTGGGGAGCTCTACAGAGTGCAAAAACTTTTTTCTTTTAACTTGCCTCTTGAAAATCTTGGTGCGTCTTATACTCTGAGAAACACCGTAATTCCCTAAACAAAACCCATGAAGCCTGAGATTTAAGAACAATTAGCAGAAAGTAGAGAAAAACTTTTCACTGGCTGATAGATTACTGTCACAAGAACATAGGACACTTGGTAATGAAGGCACCTATCCTTTTTACGTTTGGCAGCTCCATAATTGTTAATTATTTTCCCTTTCAGAATTCAACGGTTATGGCAAGGGCTCAGAATTTCCATAATGTGGATTACCTTCTCATCCATGGAACGGCAGATGGTGAGGTCTATGAAAAACCGGTACCAATCCTGAGAGAGAACCACTTTGTTAAAGAAACATTAAGCATTTCTCTGTTCCTGTGAGCAGGGTCAATACATTTAGACATATTTTCATTTTCTATCTGACACATTGAGCACTGCTGACTCATTGTTGATCGTCCCTGCTATATCGCTTGTTAACTCATGACATGAGTCTAATGTTCTGCTCTTGCGTGCTTTCTGGTATTTGTCAGACTGGTAGGATTCTTGTTTTTCATCAGCCACGTTCACTTTCCTAATTTCTTCCTTGCTTGATATTTCAGATAATGTTCATTTTCAGAACTCGGCACAGATCTCCAAAGCCTTAGTCAATGCACAAGTGGATTTTCAAGCAATGGTAGATATGATCAAATCATTTAAGCATTAATGGGACACACAAATAATTTGGGATAGTTGTTCGGTGTTAGATTAGGAGTGGGGATAGCTTTTAATCCACCCTCGGTCATAGATGTTTCAACTGCTAAATTTGGGGAAGTTATTCTCACCCAGTTCAGCCTACTTTACAGAGTGGCCTTTATGAGTGGGAAATGGGAGGATTGATTGATTTTGATTACATCATGGCAGCAAGTCAGTATTGATTCTTAGTGGCCACATAGATTTTCTCCATGGCAATCCATTCATAACTTGTGTTTAAGGTTTTCCAATAGTAAAGCAGTAGGAGGGACTGCTACATATGCTGCTTTGAACTCCTGAATGAAAGGCAGCTGCTACTGCAACTCAATCAATCAGAATAGACCTGGAAGGAACCTTGGAGGTCTTCTAGTCTAGTTCAAGCAGGAGATCCTATACCAGTGACCTGGTATAGATCTTTTCGGTATTGAGTGCCCAAACCAGAATATGCATGCATGCGCCTGCACCAGAGTGCTGGAAACCTGAAGACAAGCTGGCTGGTACATTCATGCCTGTTTTTTGGCCTTTTTTGGCCATTTTCAGGCCATTTTCTGGTGCTCTGGCGCCCATGAAGACCAGCGGGTATACTGGAAACCAGAAGAGCAGCTGGCGATGGTGCGCATGTCCATAGAGAGGGCTTTGTGGGCATGCGGGCCATGGCACATGTGCCAGAGGTTCACCATCACTTCAATTCAATTCAATTCACCATCCTATACCATTCCAGACAAGTGACTGTTCAGTCTCTTCTTAAAATTCTCCAGTGATCAGCACTGGCAACGTCTGGCAGCAAGCTGTGCCACTGGTTAGTTGTCCTCACTGTTAGGAAGTTTCTCCTTAATTCCAGGTTGCATCTCTCTTTGATTAGTTTTTATTCATTGTTCCAGGCCACAATGATATGTAGCCTAGCCAGATAATATATTAGAGTATATGGAAAAGAATAAGGGGGTGGGGAGGGACTTCTGGAATTAAAATCAAGTCTCCAAATACTACAACTAATTAAATAAAATATAATTAATCTCAAATATTTCTTTAATTAAAATTCTGTTTAGCAGGTATGGCACTGTAGGTCCAAAATGTGCCCAATTAAATATGTTTGTAAAATGGCCTAAATCTTGAGAAATTACTAAAGGTCACAGGATTTTCACTTCACTTTCTCATCCAAAGTATTGCAAAATTTTAGGTGGGAACATGAAAATGCCACAGCTTTTGCTGATTGTTTGGGATTTAACCTATAAGCAAGGTAATTTTAGGCTAAATTTTGGGTCTAGCCAATGCTTTTCAGCGTATCGTAGGCACCATGGTGCCTATAGGAACAATACTGCTGACCCCTTGCTTATGTAGGGAGCCTCAAATATTCCTCCAATGGACAAAGGACAAGGCTCATCTCCTTAAATCCAATTTTCCTTTTAAACTGGAATCATAGATGCAAGTGCCTGCTCTACCATAACTTATATAGAATAGAATAGAATAGAATCGAATAGAATAGAATAGAATAGAATAGAGTAGAACAGAATAGAATAGAATTCTTTATTGGCCAAGTGTGATTGGACACACAAGAAATTTGTCTTTGGTGCATACGCTCTCAGTGTACATAAAAAGACAAGATACATTTGTCAAGAATCATAAGTTACAACACTTAATGATAGTCATAGGGTATAAATAAGCAATCAGGAAACAATATCAATATAAATCATAAGGATACAAGCAACAAAGTTACAGTCATGCAGTCATAAGTGGGAGGAGATAGATGATAGGAACGATGAGAAGACTAATAGTAATACAGCCTTAGTGAATAGTTTGACAGTGTTGAGGGAATTATTTGTTTAGCAGAGTGATGGCGTTCGGGGGGAAAAGCTGTTCTTGTGTCTAGTTGTCTTGGTGTGCAGTGCTCTGTAGCTTCGCTTTGAGGGTAGGAGTTGAAACAATTTATGTCCAGGATGTGAGGGGTCTGTAAATATTTTCCCGGCCCTCTTTTTGAATTGTGCAGTGTTCAGGTCCTCAATGGAAGGCAGGTTATTTCCCAATAAGAGAGGAGGGTGGAAACTAATTGAGAGAAGCAACCTGGAACTAAGGAGAAAATTCCTGTTAGTTAGATTAATCAACCGATGGAATGTCTTGCCTCCAGAGGTTGTGGGGGCTCTGGAAGTTTTTAAAGAAGAGATTGGACAACCCTTTATCTGAAACGGTATAGGGTTTCCTGACAAAGCAAAGGGTTGGACTAGAAAACCTTCAAAGTACCTTCCAATTCTATTATTCTGTATAAAAGGGAGATGTGCCCTAGATGCCAACATTGTTGTAAACTTGGGGTGGGGGAGGTTACCTCTGATAGGAAACCAGCATGTTTTATGCTACTAGTCAAAACATAAATGGAATATGAATGGAGGGAGGGTGGTGTTTTTGTTTTGCAATTCTGAAGACCTCGTTTCAAGACAAATCCTAATGATACTGTTGCTCAGCTGTTTTCATTACAATCAGTACAGATTGGTTCCTTCAGCTTGGATGTTTGCCATTGTAACCTTGTTGTTGCCCCTTCAGGAACTAAGTGGCTTTTGTTACAAAAGAGAATCACACACGTTTTGGCTTTTGTTCTTGAAACAGGAAACCACCACCCCCCTTCTATAACATGTTAGAATGGCAGGGTCTTGCTATGCAACCTTCTATTGGAAAAAATCTGGGTTCAATTCCAAGTGGGGAGAAAGTCACTGGAAACATGGTGGCTGTTTGGAAAGATGGTTTTAATGGTGGACAGGATCACATGCCTTGAAGAGGTTGGGTGAAGAAAAAAAGGGGGGAGAGATGCTGAGAGTGCCTGAGTTTTATGCCCTCTCTGGGCTTTTAAAGTTGAGCTTGTATACGGATTGGTTGTCAGACTCCCATGGGGTCATGCAGGGGCAACTCTGTAGGCTGTCCTGAATCCCAGGCTTGGTTGAGCCTTGCTGGGTGATGTAATCTTCCCAGGTGCCATGTGGTGAGATGGGTAGAGGGCTAATCCTACCTTTGCTGGATCTTGGGTGAGGGCATTTGCCTATGAATAGACCTAGCTATCTCTTTATCTCTTAAATGCGAACATCTGCTGTGGGATGTTGAGGATGGTGGGGGCTATTAAGAGTGAGTCTGTTTCCTGCCTAAAACATGTTTCTCCATTTCTCATCCAGGGAAATATAATATTCTGCCTTTTTAATATTTCCTAGGATATTTCATTTTCCTAGGAGATGGGTGCTAACTTCCTACACTTCCTTAGAGGGTGAGAGCATAGATGAGATGCAAAGACCCAAATCCCCTATTCTGTCCCCCACCCCATCTTGTAAAGTTCTTTTCTGTTTGTTTGAATTCTGCTTAAGAACCACAGGATTAAGATAACATTTCTCTTCCTTTTCAGTGGTACACAGACCAAAACCATGGAATTCCAGGCCTTTCTTTGAAGCATCTCTACATTCACATGACCCATTTCCTGAAACAGTGTTTTTCTCTGCCTTAAGGAATCCTCTCTTCTGTCTTGATTCCAAGACGAAGCAATGTGAATTGCACAAACTATGCACATGCCAAAAGTAGGCTAAACATGGAATTAAAGGGGTGACGGTGTTTCTTACTGACCCTTGTGTACCGCTTGGGAATTTTTGTTAGCTAGGAAATAAATGAATAAAAATAAAAGTGTGAAATTAAAGGCTGCATATTTTGCTTATTCTCTCCCTATATTGTCAGAAGTCTCACATGTCAAATACAGGTATACATTATGAATGTAAAGAATTCGGGTTGGTGGGGAAGTGTTCTTGGAGATAGTCATGTGTTCTGACCCCCCCTCTTCATACACCAAAACATGCTGAGACAAAGATACTGCACAGTGATTTATTAACACACAAACTAGACTTGGGCAGCAATCCAGCACAGATGAGACCTTGGCAACAATCCAGCACAGACGAGACCTTGGCAGCAATCCAGCACAGACGAGACCTTGGCAGCAATCCAGCCTGCCAAGAGGACAAGACCCGATAGCTTCTCCAGCTCTGGTAAATATGTTGATTCCTGCAAACAGCTTGCAGAAAGTCCCTCCTTAAATACAGTCTTGAGAGGAGCCTAATTACAACCACCTGAGTTCAATTATCTCCTGTAACTGCGTAGCTGTTCTTTACGTCTATTAGCCCTTCGTTGCCAGGCATCCAGAACCACCTCCCTTGTCTCCTCCCCACTGCTCCAAGGCATGACTTCAGGAGCACACTCCCTTTGGGTTTCACCACTGCTCCATGCCTCAGGCACCTCCTGGTGGCCAACCAGCCTCTCTGATCCCTGCTTGGAGTTGGAACCCCATCCAGGGTCCTCTACATCTTCCAGAGCCGAGTCATTAGGCCCCTCACTGTCGGAGTCTGGTTGCAGTTCCACCGGCTCCTGCTGGCCCACAACAGTCATGTATCCTGGTGATTATTTAATCTAGCAAATGGATTCACTGGAAAAAAATGCTTCAGAAGGATCAGAGACAATTTTGCTGCAAATGAAAGTCAACAAAATGGCTGCTTAACGCTTGCCTCCAGCTAGTCCAGTGGAGAATTGCATCTCAGCTGAGCAAAATGATTCTTTTCAGTTAAAAGTGAAATGTGTGTTTTGATATTGGTCAAGGCAAGTTTGGCTTTAGCATTGGGTGATACACCTTCAAATTTGGATCCCAGGTAGACCACTTGTAGGCATTATTATTGTTGTTGTTGTTGTTGTTATTAAATACACAACAATGTGAAATCATAGCCTTCAATTCTTTAGTTGGTGTTGGCCTTCATACACACTAAATTCTTCCTGTTGGAAGGAATATCCATCTGGTTCATTTCCAAGCTGGGAGAAAGGCACTGGAGACAAAATGGAAGCTGGAGGCTGATTGGAAAAAGAGTCCATTTATTGATGAAGCCGAAGAACATGGGTGATTCTGGGCAGCTGATCACATGGAACTTGAGAGTGGGGGTTATTTATACCTTCTCTTGGGCTTTGAACTTGAGCTTCCAGTTCCAGAACATGTATTCTATTGGCTGTTGTCAGACTCCCATGGTCATGTATGTCTGAGCTAAGTTTGGTTGAAGTTTGGGATGCTGATGCAATGAAGGCTTGTGTTTGGCAATTCCTACTGAGGGTGAGGGCTAATCCTACCTTTGTTGGATCATGAGTGAAGCTTATGAATAGAGTTAGCTATCTTTTTATCTCTTAAGTGCTGACATCTGTTGGGGGCTATTAAGAAAGGTGTGGGCTGCTTTCCAAGAGCATTGCTTCTCCATTTCTCATCCTGGGAAATATAATATTCTGCCTTTTTAAAATATTTCTCAAAACATTTCTTTCTTCTAGGACAGGGCTGGGTGATAACTTTCTACATTCCCAAGAACTTAGAATGTCATAATGTATTGGCATAGTTTACATTATCCAATATGTGCCTTTTGTAATTGACAGATGGAAATTTTGTCAATGCATAGGTTTTCTAAGAGCCATCTAAGATTTTTTGGGGGGGTATGGCACCAGTGTGCTGGTAACCATCCGGACTACCATAGCTGGTTTATACCATAATCTTTCAAGTTCAATGTTCAGGTCATGAATTTTTTGTGTGATCTTTTCCAATTCTCTACTTGATACTATTTCCTAGTAATGCCTTATCAATTATCCACACTTTTCTTTTCAACCATAATTAAATCTGATGTGTTATAAGCCGAAGCTTTATCAGTTTGTATTTGTATATTTTAACATGCTCATGTTTAACTGCTTTCTCTGTGCTCCCACCAATTTGAATCATTTTTGTGACTGTGTATGTTACTGTTTCTTTTTCTTTCTTTATATACTACATTTTATTACTTCTATAAATGACTCAAGGCAGCAAACAGTTTATCCAATTTTCTTGTATCTTCTTTTTTTGTTATAATAATTTTATTAAAAGTTTTAGAAACAAAAATAAAAGACAATATACTAAGAAATGAAAAAAGAGTGCAAGAAAGCAAAAAAGTAAAAATAACCCCCTTAAGAAAGTAAACAATTTCATAATCTCTTCACCTTCTCTTAATTAACAAATATAAAAGTCTTCATACTATAACTAATCTTTTAACAATAGGCAAATTAAATAAGTAACATCTTCTCCTTGCCCAATTATCAACAAAAAGTCCAAGCAGAGCACTAAAATATTAACACTAATTAGCATATATATAAACTCAACATTCTTGATCTCAAGTCTTAACTGTAAGCAAAACTCCATTTAAAAGGCATAAAATAGTTCCTGATATCCTAGAGTAATCCCCCTAAAATTTAACATGGCAAACAGAGACAGTTTCTCCTTTAAAAAAAGACCAGCTCCAATACACAATATTTTCCCCATTCCAAATCCAGACAAAATCATCCGTATCCAACCAATGCCATGTCCCATTCAAATAAATATTCCATATCTCAATTTGAAGCAAATCCACATTTCACAGCATGTTTAGGGTGGCCCTGTATCTAGGTCACCTCAGCTCTGGTCTAACTTCTTAAACATTGCAATATTTAGCCAAAGGACGAAAGGTCCAAATAAATGTGTCACTTTGAAGGTGTCTAACTTCTTTGAATCAATTAATAGGAAATATCCAAAAGTAGTTAGCAAGAGAAGTAGGCAAACATAGAGTCCTTCAAAAAGGCTCTGTTTGCCTCTGTAGAAATTATAATGAATGTCCTCATTTCCCAATTTTCCCATACCCAGATACCATTGTCTTACAGTCTCTTCATAATGAGCAACTGTAAAGAGAAACACTTTGGGTGATCTTGCATCTTTTCCTAATCCAGAGAGGGTCATCGGAGCTAAAGCCATGGTCACGTTACTGACACCTGATTCTTGCTTTATGCGATATACTTGTGTCTCCTAGAATAAGAAGCATGGTGGACTGTTTAAGATGCTAGATTAGGAATGAGGTGTTCCAGATTCTAGCCTTCCTTTAGGCACACAAACTAGCTGGGCCAGGTTGGTGCTAGCCCAAACAGTGCTTTTGTATAAATTAGGAAAAAAAGTGCTTCTTTCCAGTGGTGGGATTCAAAAAATTTAACTAACGGTTCTGTGGGCGTGGCTTGGTGGGCGTGGTGTGGCATGGCTTGGTGGGCATGGCAGGGGAATTATATTGTAAAATCTCCATTCCCACCCCACTCCAGGGGAAGGATACTGCAAAATCCCCATTCTCTCCCAATCAGCTGGGACTCGGGAGGCAGAGAATAGATGGGGGCGGTGCCAGTCAGAGGTGGTATTTGCCAGTTCTCCGAACTACTCAAAATTTCCACTACTGGTTCTCCAGAACTGGTCAGAACCTGCTGAATACCACCTCTGCTTCTTTCTCTTGTATTCTTTTAAGTTAGTTCACTATTTATTTCTCAGCAATAGCAATTATAAAAAACCAGCACCAACCCAAATGAGCATAGGTTAACACCAAGATTAATATCAGACCAACAATCAAGAAGTAAACAACTTCCAATCAAGGGACTGTCAAACAAGCTAATAGTAAATAGCCCAACCAAAGAACAACCAAAACCACTCCCACCAGCGCTGGCAGGACAAATCATTAGAATATAAAATGAGAGCAAACCCCATTCCCTACTAGTACTGACGATGTCACCTAGTATGGTGATGAAATGTCTGCAATGAAGCAATCAAATTCAGAGATCACCAAGGACCACTCAATTATAATAAAGTCATTCTGTTTGCATGATACAAATCAAATTATTGAGCATAAAATAGCAGAACATTTGCATTCCTGGCTAATAATTATGGATACAAAGTCACTAGGATATACCGGTAGTATTTGACCTCGGGCCAGTCACTTCCTCTCAGTCCTAATCAGCATATGAGAAGCTCCCTGAGAAAGAAAAGCCACAGTTGTGTTATGAGCAATGTTGCTATGAGGCAAGCAGAGTGTAAAACTAAGCAGACAACAAAGCAGGACAAGCCCTATGAAGAACAAGGATTTCTATATGAGCAACAAAGAAATCCTGGATTTTGTGTACAGTAATATAATTGGGCATCTCTCTTTTGCAAACCAAAGGCAGCAGCGAGCAAAAGAAAAACCCTCTTGCTCAAATTTCAGTGATTTTTTTTTAAGGTAAAGTGGCATGCTTTCTGCATTTTGATGAGTAACTAAGGGCTTAATATCAGTGGTTGGTTCTGGATCCTGTTGCAACTGGTACGGTACAACAGGTCCGGGTGCCCACCACATGAACACGCACAGCGCATGCATACACATATGCATACTTACTGCCCGTGACACTCCAGCTGCTCCAAAAACTTCAAATACCAGTAAGGAGCGCAGGTGGGTGGGCCCTCCGGAGCACCATACCAGAACGGTACCTGGTGCTTCTGGCAGGCACCGGTACGCCTGTACTGGGGTGTACCGGTCATAACTCACCACTGCTTAATAAACAGTATATGCATTTTTCTGCAAACTTTCCTCCTCCTTCTAGTCACACAAGGGAAGATCCCACGTCTAGCACAATTGTTTGCAATGGTTCCACATAGGTTGGAACCTCCGTAGCAGATGTGTAGCTCTTATGAAAGTGATTGATGGAGAACCAGGTTCCTTGTCCCAGACAGCCCTGTTGAAGGTATAGATATTATTGCTTCCCATCACTCACTGGTGCCCTTCGTATTTTGAACTGAACATGTGAAAGTGGCGCCTGGAGCAAGCTATAGTATTCCTCTTCCCAGTGGAACCCAAGCCATAAAATCAACTTTGTAGCACCCCCAAACAGAACTATGAGATAAACGATTAAATGCCGAAGTTCACACGCAGACACCGTTGTTCCAACACCGACTGCAAAAACTCATCCTCAGCCAGACAAGTGGTGGCTGACTTCATAGATTTTCATCAACAGAAACACAAATTGCGTCTCTATTACAATTGTATCTCTGTTTTTCTTCCCCAGAACCAAACAAGTTGCAATTACAGGGTGCAGATGTTGAGTGTATTTTGCAGAATTGGTTTAATAACTTGTTAAGCTGAATGATGCCTATTGTGTTATAATGGCATCATAAATTATGTTCAATGAGAAATGTCTCAGACGGCGTTGAGAAGTACTTCCAGTTTTTTTTTAAAAAAATTCTCTTTTTCTGCCCGAACTGAAGGAGGATAAGCTCACTTCAGAACTGAATCTATATTCAGTAGTTTAAAAATATGTGGAGGGCCTGTTTCACAAGGAGTTGGGAACTAATGTTGTAGTAATGTATTAATCAATGTTCAACTACCGTGTTTCCCTTCGTTGGACCCCAGAAATAAGCACTTAGCATTATTTTTGGGGAGGTCTTATTATTTTTGAAGTGCAGGAGGCAGTGAGCGTGGTCACCTCATGGCTGCTGCTGTGTTGCAATATTTTCAGGGAGGGCTTATTTTTCGGGGGGGAGGGTATATTTTAGCGCATGCACGCAAAAGACCGATATTATCCAGGGAGGTCTTATTTTCAGGGAAACAGGGTAGAGGGGATAATATGTGTGTGTTTTTTAATGCACCTTTTTAATGCTTTGATTGCTTTGTGTTTTGTGGTTCTTTTTCCTTTTGTCCCTTTGGAATTTTTTTTTGGGGGGGGAGAGCTTTGCATTTTAATTTTGTTTTGAATAAAATAAAAACATATCATGATCATAAAAAAGAACGGAATCTATATAGGTCACGCTGTGCTGAGCAACTGGTGTTTATACAATATCTAAGTAAGCTTTTTACCTACATCTTTTTTTTATTGTGGCTTGTACATGTGCCTGAGCTATAAACACAAATGATAAAGCACATTAGTACCTGGCATAATGTTGCCTATGTCTTTTATTATTGTAACTCTAGATTTTATACCTTCTATACCATATTGCGTTGCACTTAGCAGGAATGGTGTGAGATATATTTGCACGGATGTTTCCAGAGCTGTGTCTCACCAAAGAAAGGACACCCCCCCCCCTCAATAGTACCTACCAGGTTCTCTGTTCATGGAAATGCTAAGTGATGGGTAAGACTGCACGCCATACGCCCTCTGCTGTCTAATGTCAGGGTCCTATCTTTGTGACAAATGCACAAAAATGCTGCAAAGAAGCTGAAAAAATACACTTGCTTCTAGTTTTAAAAGTTATCCAGTACAGCCGGGGCATTTGTTTGTTTGTTTGTTTTAAATGTGAAAGTTAGGCAATAAATAACTATCTTAAACTTGATCTTATTTCTGGCTTCATGGAACTTTTTCCGCATTTTATCTAATTGTGGGCAAATTATCATTCTCCTGTGTTGTCTCTGAGATGTTGGCTTAACTCATCCTCACCATAAGTGAGACTGCTAGCATTCAGTATTCTTTCCCCTGTCATTCCCATTCTCTCCAGATTAGTATTGACAGGTGGATAGAGATCCACACATTTCATGCCATTATAGCATTCTGCCATCTCAATTCAGCAGTGGGGAAAGACTCCTGTGGCCTGCCAGCAGATCTGGCAGTAGATTCAGACAGTCAGGAGGTTGGGGAGGAACATGGGTCAGTCCTGGAGTCTCGGAAGGCTCTGATTAGTGCTCTGCATTGGAGGCAGAGATGGGGCCAGGGCTGTCTGGCAGTAATCAGCTGCCTTTGGAGTCGGACATCAGTGGGGCAGAAGAACAGCTGGAGCCTGTTCCCAGTGTACGCATGCGCAGGGCTGCCAGATGAAGGGAACAGCTAAGGAACAAGGGTCGACTCAGGAGTAAAGCTGCAGGTGGACGGTGAATGGCCCCTCTCATAGGGAATAAAGAGGAGCAAAAGGGGAGGGGAGTTTGCAGGAGACAATTAGTTCAATTCATTAGAGTGAAGATCTGCTCCTGACTTCTTGCCAAGTAATTGCTGCTACAGCGTGGCGTTTGGAAGATATTGGCCTGGCACCTCTCCAAGCCTGATAACGGTCTGTAGTTGTGAAATCTCAAGAAAGGACTTTGCTGGAGAGGAATTCGCTTTAAACTAAATAAAAGGGGTTTTATCAGGACAAGGAGTCGGCTTTGTGCTTTTGGGGAGCCTAAGTCAGAACAGACTCATAGAATTTTATTTAATGGAAATGAACTTCTCTGTTCTATGGGATGCTGCTTGCAGAATGTGAAGCTCCAGAAGAGTATGGTCACCTTATTAGGTAGACTCAGATATGTTCCTCAAAGAGTAGTTCATCTTTCCTCCCATTGTTCCCATGCCGATCGATTGATGCTCTTTGAAAATGCTTGTTTGTTCTTGACGGCTGTCTTCCTTAATCACGCTCTCCCAACATTGGAACCGTGTTGCTGAAAGTGTATGGATGATGGATATGGATTATGTTCACATGATAGGTATTGATATCATTGTGGCTGCAAATTAAGCCAGCAGGTACGTTGCATCCATTCGTTTAGTGATCATTCAAAATAACAACGGCACTGAAAAAGTGACATATGACCTTTTTTCACACTTACGACCATTGCAGCATCCCATGGTCAAAGGATCACAATTTGCTTGCTTGACATACACTGGCATGTATTTATGATGGATGCAGTGTAGCGTGGTCATGTGATCACCTTTTCTGACCATCTGACAAGCCAAGACAGCGGGAAAGCTAGATTCACTTAATGACAGAATTTAGTAACTGTATTTAACATCAGTGTCAAAAAGGTCGTAACATGGGATATAACTCACTTAACAGCTGTCTTGCTCTGCAATGGGAATTTGGGGCTCATCTGTGCTTGTAAGTCGAGGACTAGCTCTACTGAATGTCAACAGAATTGCACGTGGCACACAATCTGCCTTGCAAATGTTCAATTAGCCTTCTTTCTTACAGCTCACTGCAAGGGGCCATCCCTTTTTTATTGTTAAAATAAGATGTAATTGTTAGAAAGATAAATTTCATTGAGGTAGTCTTCAAACGTATGACCACAATGAGTCCAGGGTTAGGGTTATGTTGCTAAGTGAGAAAATTGTTAAGTGAGTTTTGCTCCATTCTACAACTTGCCTTGCCACGTTTTTTTTAAGTGAATCCCTGCAGTTGTTAAATCAACAACATGTTCATTAGGTGATTCTGGCGTCCCCATTGATGTTGCGTGTCACAAAAGATGATCAGATGACCCATAGACATCGCGACCTTCATAAATATGAACCAGCACCCGGATGTAAATCACATGACCATGAGGATGCTGCAACGGTCATAAGTGTGAAAACGTGTCAATAAGTGACTTTTTCCAGTGCCTGTCTAACTTTGAGCAGCCACTAAATGAACTGTTGAGAGTCGAGGACTTCCCAACAGTCTTATTGGTCACCTTTGAGCACCTGCTAAGTCAGGTCTGCTGCATTTGGGAAACTTTCTGCTGATTCTGCTACACAAAATCCTGAATTTATATGTTCCATTATAGCCTACTATTGCATGTGTCCTCACCAGTGGTGGGTTTCAATTTTTTTTAGAACCTCTTCTGTAGGTGTGGCCTGCTTTGTGGGAGTGGCTTGCTAGCCACGTGACCGGATGGGAGTGGCTTGGCAGTCATGTGACTGGGTGGGAGTGGCCAACTTGCAAAATGTGGTGAAACTCACTTAACAACGCTGTTGCTTAGCAACCAAAATTTGGCTCAGAAACTCTGGCATTTTAAGCACGCAAGTCTTAAAGCTGTCAAGTTACAAGACCCTTGCACCCCTAACCCTTTAGAAAAAAAACCCCATGGGTATTCAAATTTGACAGCTTTAAGACGTTTGGACTTCAATTCCCAGAATTCCTCCTCTCGCTCTTCATCTTGATGATGTGCAGACGGGTGGGGGGAGGGAGCTGGAACCGGTTCTAAATGACACTGTAGATTTGTGGAATCTCTTCTATAGAAGAGGTTAGAACTGGCAGGAACCCACCTCTGGTCCTCACTGATTCTGGGATATATGAACACAATTCATTTTATGCCAGGGATGCTGCCACTTGCTTCCTGGGTATGTTGCCAAATGAAGCTTCTAAGCCCAATTTAAAATGATGTCTTTAACTTGTGTGAGTACTTCCACAATCTGCAACGTTCATTTTTAACAATTTCAATGACCCAAGTTAAATGCATGAAAAATTGCTTTCTTATGACAGCCAGCTATTGTTCGGGTGACAGTTCAATCTTTCTGGACCCATATGGGAGGTCTAGAATCCTCAGAGCATATTATGGCCAGTCTCAAAAAGTTGGTTACTGTCATAGGCATACGCAATCCTCAAATCCTCATTTACTGGAATGCAAACGGACGAAGTTTCTTCTCTATGGATTTTCAAGGTGTCCTCTACCATTCCAGCATATCCTCTTTTGATGGTTGGTGGAACCTCTGGTAGGAACACCTGCAAATAAAACACTGGACTACGACTATCTATCATGCTTATTTTCTGAAAAATACCCATGAAATATATGCAGAGATCAGAAATAGTATTTGAAATTTAAAAAAAAAAACTATGCTTGAAATTTGAACTTCTTTTTGCAGCATGCTTGCTTGCCATTTAATTTTGTTGCAATGTAAAATAAATAAAAAGAAAGTCAAATAAAATCACTGGGATATGGTACCTGGCTGTTTGCAGAGGAGATTTTTGAGAGTCCATATTGAGGATGCTGGGTTTGGACAGCGAAGTAAAAAAAAAAAGAGGATTTTGCACAGCATTTTCTCCCTAATTGTGGAAATTTCCCCAAAATAGGTACGGAAAAAAGAATATTTTTAAATGTGGGAAAGGTAAGCTAAAACATTTTGACAGATCGTCTCTCTGGTGGCATACAGCCCATAAAATAGATCAAAGTTGCCATTTCATGGATCATTGATGTTCACGTATTGAGACTTCAGGAACAAATGTTGCTATACAGTTTTACAGAATTATTAAAAGAATTATTTTTGGAAAAAGCATTGACATTACAGCCAGCTAATAGACTTAGTCACATTTCCAAAAGTTGTAAATTCACGAATCATATTTAATAGCTTCCATTAGGCTGCTAAACTGCAATCACTGACTTCCTGTTCTCCGTGCTGATAATTGTCTTGTCCCTGGAATTACATAAGCAGCTTCCCAATATATTGCCTATTTGATAGCAAAGAAAGGTGTGAACGTAGAAGATAGGTTATTGCAAAGATGCCCAAAGAACAGGAAATATGAATGACCTATGGGCTGTGTCTTCCCACTTCAACCTTAAGATTCAAATATGCTACTGATTTTGCCTTTTGGACTTATGAGCCATTGGGTTTCGATGGTAACTGAAACACAGGTGTAAAAGAGAAGATAATGTGGAGATAGGCAAAAGAATTTTACAATCTTCTATGTAAGCATTTACCATGCGCATGATGTAAAGCTGATACAAGATAGAGTAACTTCTGCTCTGGGGATTGCCAGATTCAGGGGAATACACAGCTGTTACATGGTAAATACCTATGAATGTACCTGAGAGAGGAAGGAAGAGAGAATGTGAAAGAGAGAAATTATCATAAATGGTAGAGAATTAAAAATATGATTGTGGTGGTTATTTTCACTTTCCTGAATCTATCTATCTATCTATCTATCTATCTATCTATCTATCTATCTATCTATCTATCTATCTATCTATCTTCGTCGTCCGTCCGTCCGTCTGTCTGTCTGTCTATCTGTCTGTCTGTGTTCCAGCATAACTCTGGAACAATTCAAGCAATTTCAACCAAACCTGGTACACGGATGACTTACTTTCTGGAAACAAATACTGTGGGGTCACAGTAAGTCACCTCTAACACCCCTCGGTGTGTGTGTTCTGTTAGGATACAGCCTGTTGTGCCTTAAAATGGCTTCTACCATACTGACATAAAATGGCTTCTACTGTACAGTGCAATGGAGTTGCCATGGTGACGGCTTTACAGTACTCCACAAGGAGGCTCCCTCAGATAAGGGGCGGGGGGAAAATCCAACATTAGAAATTACTAATTGGTCTGGACATTTTCAACAAGGCCTTGATTATTATTATTATTTTTTAAAGAATTTTATTGGTTTTTTTAACATTTATAGGGGAAAAGGTAAATGGAAAGGTATACAAATTTTGGCAGTTGCAAAGTGTGGCAGGCGCCCCCTCCCTCCAAACTCATAGAATACATCTGAGTATAAAACATTAATACATAATCACATATAATCAGCATATTAATTCTAATAATATTTTCAATCAGTTTATACATTGTAGTATATGATCTACATATAATTCCATTACTACTTTCGGTCTGTTTATAACAATGTGATTTTCTTATTCATTTTTGTGATCTGAGCTTTCTTGATATTGCCCCTTCTCCCCCCGCTGGCAGAGCTCCGGCCCCTCCCGTGTCCTGCATTGTAGAGTCTTCTGTTTTTTCTAGGTTTGTTTTGTTTTTTTCCATAAAGGCCTGTGCCTCTATGGGTGCATTAATTCTAATTCTTGTCTCCTCCCAGAAGGCTTTGATTATTTTTGAGGACAAATTTATGGCTTCTGGGGGCACAGGAAAGTATTTGTAGCTAATTTCATTGTTGCCGAAATCAGGGCTTTTCCTGTCTAATGCAGGATTAGGATAAATAAATACCTGGGCAGCGTTGGGTTATCAGCTAGTAATAAATACAAAAATACATACCTGTTTTAAACCAGGCATGAATAGATTTATTCTGTTAAGGGGCTACTTAATAGTCTTCTGACTTCAGATGTTTGTTTTGTTTTGTTTTTTTGTTTTTATTGGATTTATATGCCGCCCTTCTCCCAAAGGACTCAGGGCGGGGTACAACATTAAAAAACACACATCCCAAAAGTTAAAAAGAAATTAAATACATACCCCCCCCCCCAAAAAAACCCGAATTTATAAGACAATACATTTAAAAATGAGTTAAAATTAACAGGCCAGGCCGGCATGCTGGAAAAGCCAAATTTTTAGGGCGCGTCGGAAGGACCGGAAGTCAGGGATTATGCGAAGCTCCGGGGGCAGCTCATTCCAGAGGGAAGGCGCTCCCACAGAGAAGGCTCTCCCCCTGGGGGTCACCAGCCGACACTGTCTGGCCGACGGCACCCTGAGGAGGCCAGCTCTGTGGGATCGTACTGGACAGTGGGAGGCTACTGGTGGCAGTAGGTGGTCTCGCAGGTACCCTGGGCCTAAGCCATGGAGCGCTTTAAAGGTCATAATTAATACCTTGAATCACACCCGGAAAACAACCGGCAACCAGTGCAGGCCGCCTAAAAGGGGTGTAACATGGGAGCACCTAGGTACCCCCATGACAACCATGCGGCCGCATTCTGGACCAGCTGAAGCCTCCAGGTGCTCTTCAAGGGCCGCCCCATGTAGAGAGTGTTGCAGTAGTCCAGGCGAGAAAGGACAAGGGCATGAGTGACTGTGCACAGAGCATCCCGATCCAGGAAGGGGCGCAACTGATGTACCAGGCGAACCTGGTAAAAGGCCCCCCTGGTCACGGCCGTCAGGTGTTCTTCTAAACTAAGATGTGAAGAAATTCGCTCAGAATTTAGTTGAAAGTGTATCCTTTGAAACCCAAGTAATATTTAATGCTAAAAATCAAATCCATGATGTAGCCTAGATGGATGGAAAGGGACAATTGTCACTGAATGGCAGCTCCTGGGTCCTTAACTATTGGGCCTGCTTCCTGAAGCTGCCTGAACTGTCCTTAAATTTCCAGGACCGCTGTACCCCAATCTAGGCAAGGATCACTACCTCAAAATTTCACTAAGGGCATCATCAGCACTATCAAGCCTCTTGTTAAAAGCTGAACAGGGACAGGATTGTACCTCTAGAATTAATATGGTAAAATAAACAGTATACTTAAATAGGTTTTATTTGGAAAGCACCCGTAATACTTTGTTTCTTGGCTACTTGTCTCCCACAATGGATCACTCCGGTATCACTAGGACAGATAATTTTTTTGACAGTGAGCTCTCGTGGCCTTTCTTCCAATGGTAGATCATATGTCGACACTGATGTCAAAGTAAACAGAATAAACGTGTGAAATCAGTTGTAAAAAATTGTCGAATGGCAAACAACAGGATTTGTTCATTTGATTTTTTTTTTTTCAAATTGAGTAAACTGTCAGCAATGATGCAGCCTCATAAGTGCTTACTGGAGCCGAACACTATATATGAGGCTGTGTAAGAAGACTAGAAGGCAATTGTGTTAGGATTCTCCAAGATTCCAGAAGTTGCCAAAGGAAGAGAAACCGTTCTGCTTTTCCTGCTTCTTCATAACCTTTCCAAGCATCCAAAGGTAAGGGGTAGATGGAGAGCCAGAGAGTATCAGTTTGGTGAACAAAGAGTCATTTGTTAAGGACTTAGGAGGCATCAACAGGTTGCCTTTGAATATTGGCACATGTACATTTGTGTTTTCAGAGACAGAATCAGGGAGCTGTTTCTTGAGCATTAGCAATGATTGAGAAATGGGTTGCAAAATTGTTTAAAATTCCATTTTATTGGGAAAGAATAGAAAAGGGTTCCGTTGGAGCGGTTATGGACAGATTGGGAAGTCTGGTGTATCAAACAGAATACAAAGAAAGATAAATTAACTATTACTGTGATTTTTAAAAAGTCATTGTAAACCTAATGTTTTACTGGTCAAAATGTATTCATTTTCTTTGAAAATAATAAATGTAGGCTCCTCTATAAAACTCGCCTAATTTTTTTTTAAATTACTATTTAAATGCTGATTTTATAAGCCAAAACAAAAAGCCCAGAGTATTTTGGCCAAAGTTAAGTATTGTTCAATGACATTAGCTTCCAGGAAAAGTGAGATATTCAAGGAGAGTCCAATTTTTTAAAATTTAATTTCCAAACTACAGGCTGATTTATGTAAAGCATGCACACTGTCACTCAGTCTAGAAATGAATAAGGATGCTTTCTGCCACCATCATCATCATTATTATTATTAGGGTTACAGAAGGAAATCCTGCAAAATACTGATCAACACCAGTGATGCTTCGGTTACATGGGTGTTGAAAAGTACTTTGCTACTTTTTATTTTTGCATTATTTGTTCTCCAGCTCCAGCTTTCAGTTTCACCTACAAAGTGCTTTGAATGAAGGCGATGTTGTGCATGCACTTTGTTAGCATATGCTATCAGAAAGTACTCTCCCTAGAGAAAAAATTGTGTGTTTTTTTTTTGATTTGGCAAAGTTCTCTTTTCAGAATAATGATTTCTCATGAAAATCATTTGACACGAGTTTATTCTCAGAAAAGAATTCATACGACTCTCATACTTAAAAAAATATTGGTAAGGGGTATAGCAATTCTCCTGGAAACCATAATCTAATAATGGATATTAAATTGTATGAAACATCACTTTTGCTGTGCATTGGCTGTTTCAGTTTCAAATTCTAGTTTCAGCTGAATACATATGCATAAGGGTAGAGCCTGTCATCTGGGAAAAGATATTTAAATGTAAATTCTCTTGAAATCACTAGGAATGGCAAAGAATGTATTTAGGTTGGAACTGTTAATGCACTTAAAATCAAAGACTCTTGCTGAGATACTATAAGAGGCTTGGCTGATTTTGCTGTTGTAGACTAACACAGTCAACTTTCCATAAATTCTTGAAACAAGATATACTTATATGTGACATATATGCGTGTATATAATAGATAGATAGATAGATAGATAGATAGATAGATAGATAGATAGATAGATAGGTAGGTAGGTAGGTAGGTAGGTAGGTAGGTAAGTAGGTAGGTAGGTAGGTAGGTAGGCAGGCAGGCAGGCAGGCAGGCAGGCAGGCAGGCAGGCAGGCAGGCAGGCAGGCAGGCAGGCACATTATGTACAGGTAGTCCTCCACTTACAACAGTTTGTTAGTGACCGTTCAAAGTTACAATAGCACTGAAAAATGGGACTAATAATAATAATAATAATAATAATAATAATAATAATAATAATAATAATAATAATAATAATTTAATTTGTTAGCCGCTCCCTCTCCGCAAGGGACTCGGGGCGGCGTACAATAAAAATATACATACATACATATAAACATGTAGATACACACATATACATACATATACATACATGCATGGAGGAGGTGATAATTAAATATACATTACATTAATAATAATAAAAATTAGCCATTAAAAATTAAAAATACCCCGGTATAATAATACAATTTAAAAAGGACTGTCAGGAGGAATAGGATAAACTACGGTTGAGCCAGGGCAGATAATTGAAAGAGGTGGGTCTTGAGCTTTACACGGAAGGAGTGGAGATCGGAAGTAATCCTGATGTCAAGGGGGAGGTCATTCCACAGGGCTGGGCCCATCACAGAGAAGGCCCTGCTCCTGGGTGTCACCCCCCGACACTGTTTAGCGGACGGCACCCGGAGTAGTCCCTCTCTGTGTGAGCGGATTGGTCGTAGGGATGTATGGGGCAGGATGCGGTCCCGCAAGTAACTAGGTCCTGTGCCATGGAACGCTTTAAAGATCATAATCAAGACCTTGAAACGCACCCGATAGACCACAGGAAGCCAGTACAGCTCGCGCAGGAGAGGTGTTACATGGGAGTGCCTAGTCCTCCCCATAATCACCCGCGCGGCCGCATTCTGGACCAACTGTAGTCTCCGAGTGCATCTCAAGGGAAGCCCCAAATTATGACTATTTTTCACAGTTACGACTTTTGCAGCATCCCCATGAACATGTGATCATAATTCCGACGCTTGTCAAGTGGTTCATATTTATGAATCAGTTGTTACGTCCCAAGGTCATGTGATTCCCTTTTGCAATCTTCTGACAAGCAAAGTCAATGGGGAAGCCAGATTCACTTAACAACCATGTTATTAACATATCAACTGCAGTGATTCACTTAACAAGAAAGCAAGCAAGAAAGGCTGTAAAATGAGGCTAAACTCACTTAGCAAATGTCTCACTTAACAGCAGAAATGTTGGGCTCAATTGTGGTCGTAAGTCAAGGACTACCTGCATATGCATACATGTGTACACACCAGTGGTGGGTTTCAAATCTTTTTAGAACCTCTTCTGTAGGTGTGTCCTGCTTTGTGGGAGTGGCTTGCAGGCCATGTGACTGGATGGGAGTGGCTTGGCAGTCATGTGACTGGGTGGGGGTGACCAACTTGCAAAATGTGGTGAAACTCACTTAACAACGCTCTTGCTTAGCAACCAAAATGTGGGCTCAGAAACTCTGGCATTTGAAGCACGCAAGTCTTAAAACTGTCAAGTTGCAAGACCCTTGCACCCCTAACCCTTTAGGAAAAAAACCCCAGGTGTGTTCAAACTTGACGGCTTTAAGACTTGTGGACTTCAACTCCCAGAATTCCTCTTCTCGCTCTTCATCGTGATGATGTGCAGACGGGCGGGGGGAGGGAGCTGGAACTGGTTCTAAACGGCACTGTAGATTTGTGGAACCTCTTCTATAGAAGGGGTTAGAACTGGCAGGAACCCACTCCTGATACACACACACATACATACACATGTACAAATACACATACCAAGGATAGGCAAATTGTTGCTGTCCAGATGCAACTACAACAGTCTTTTACGCTCAGCCTTAGCAGCTGCAACTGAGATGTCCAAATTTCTGGGTGACAGTAGATTGTTTATTGCTGTGGCAGTATGAAATCTATATTTTCTAGACAGGTAAATCAATTTAGAGAACTTGGATCTTATTTGGAACAAACACATATCTTTCAGATCTGAGCTGTGAATCAGAATAAAAAGGAGTCCAAATAAATAATTATTGCAACCCTGATTCCAAGCAAAAATAGCATGGACCCATTTCTTAAAAAAATAAAAGGTGGAAGAGATTCTTCTAGTATTTTTAATTTGCAATTTACATGTAATATAGAGATGTCCATCTTTTTAAAAATCAAACACGTAGAATTATGTAACTCATTCCCTATTTTAAAAATGGGATTTCTTTTTCCTCCGTGAAGGATTAACCAAGATGGGCTCCCAATTTTAAAAAATCTGAAAGATATCTAATAGTAATTATGAATATAATTACATTATATTACGAATGTAATTACAATCTGAAATTCCAAATGTTGATCTTACCAACAATAAGTACCCCCAAAAAAGGTAAATCAGATTTAAGAGCTAAATCAGTTTGCTCACTACACAATGCCTTGAATAAAAATTGTTGGGTATTCGTAAACTCTAATCACACCAAACTTTTTGAAGAACCAGAAAACATAAATGTAATCGCTATAAATATCAGGTCAATTTTTGTTAGTTGTCCAGCTATTCTAAATGTGTATAGAAGTGTAGGGGCAGCTTTAGAGCCAATGTAACTTGGGATGGTTCATCTGATATTTTCTATCTCTGTTGATGAGCAGCAGTTGTTTGGTGGCAGCCTTGTCTAACCCGGATGCCTGCTAAATATGTCAACTGCAACTCCCAGAATCTCCCAACCAGCATAGTCATTGTGGTGAGAATTGTTGGAACTAAAGTCTACATCTGGAGAGCAACTGAGTTGAGGAAGGCAATTTTGAGATGGTCATAAAGTCAGTCGTTAGGCTATTCTTAGATTTAACAAGATTTCTGAGACAGAGCAACAGAAACAGCTGTGGAGAAGAGCAAGGTTCTTTTCTGAAAACCAGTGGATGTTTTTTCTGGGAGAATCGTAATCTCAGTAGGGGTTATATTGCATCTCCAGCATCCTGAACAAAATCTGTTCATTTTTAAAAAATGGTTGTGTTTTGTAACATTTTGGAAACAATAGATTAACTCCCATTCTGGTGTCACCTTGTCTTTACCAGTACAATGAAAATATTTCAGGTAGCTGTTGGTACGGTTTACATCTGGTTTTTTTCCTCTTTATTTTTTAAACAAAGATTATATGATGAAATTAGGGACACGGTGGCTCAATGGCTAAGCTGCTGAGCTGGTCGATCAGAAAGGTCGGCAGTTCGGTGGTTCGAATCCCTAGTGCCGCGTAATGGAGTGAGCTCCCGTTTCTTGTCCCAGCTTCTGCCAACCTAGCAGTTCGAACGCATGCAAAAATGCAAGTTGAAAAATAGGGACCACCTTTGGTAGGAAGATAACGACGTTCCGTGCACCTTCGGCATTTAGTCATGCCAGCCACATGACCACAGAGACGTCTTCGGACAGCACTGGCTCTTCAGCTTAGAAACGGAGATGAGAACTGCCCCCTAGAGTCGGGAACGACTAGCACATATGTGCAAGTGGAATCTTTAGCTTTACCTATATAATGAAATTACTTATGCTAGTCAAGCCATTTCTGTTTTACATTCCTGTCTGAGGATGATTGAAGTTGTATTTTAAATGTAAGGAAACAATCTGGCATATTTTTATTTATTGTATTTAGAGACTACCCATCTCCCTCATTGAATGACTCTGAGTGGTATATATCTTTCCAGTTCCACTTATATCTTTTTCTTTCTGCCATAGACTTCAAGACAAAAAAAAAAACACCACATGATAATTGCATTCTATTTTAACCTTTCAAAACCTAGAGGTGTGATTACTTTAAAAGATACCAAATTTCATGAGGGCAGGGATATTGCATGAGTCAGGGACAACTCTGTACTTCCAGCTATTAACGGTCTCCAGAAAATTCCGAATTCCTGCATGAAATGTTGATAAAATCATGGAATATGCATGTAGATCTTAAGAACTGAGTTTCAATATATTTTCCTACATCACCTGTTCTGGATCCGTATCTCTGATTTCTGAATAGTTCCTTGATTAGTTTCCACCCATTGCTTCTTGTTCTACCCTCAGGTGCCTTGGAGAATAGTTTGACTCCCTCTTCTTTGTGGCAACCCCTGAGATATTGGACCAGTGTTCCAATATCTCAGGGGTTGCCACAAAGAAGAGAGAGTCAAACTATTCTCCAAGGCACCTGAGGGCAGAACAAGAAGCAATGAGTGGAAACTAATCAAGGAGAGAAGCAACTTAGGACTGAGGAGAAATTTCCTGACAGTTAGAACAATTAATCAGTGGAACAGCTTGCCTCCAGAAGTTGTGAATGCCCCAACCCTGGAAGTCTTTAAGAAGATGTTGGATAGCCATCTGTCTGAAACGGTATAGGGTTTCCTGCCTAGGCAGGGGGTTGGACTAGAAGACCTCCAAGGTCCCTTCCAACTCTACTATTGTATTGTATTGTATTGTATTGAATACAATTATGAAGATTATGTTCTGGGGAGCTGCTGTGATATATAGGAAGGGTTCTAGATATTTTGGGGGAGGGAGGGAGGGAGGAAGAGAGCGGGAGGGAGGGAAAGAAAGATAAAGAAAGAAAGAAAGAAAGAAAGATAGAGAAAGAAAGAAAGAAAGAAAGAAAGAAAGAAAGAAAGAAAGAAAGAAAGACAGACGTTTTATACAAAACCACTGGGAGGCAGCATTGCACCATTAAAAAACACCAGCAAATAAAACCAGAACAGCACTGAAGGTGAGAAGAGATTGCGAACATTGATAGTAGTATGTGCAATGCATAATTTAGAAGTTAGTATATAAAATAAACAAGCAAAAAGTCACAGATAAGGTGCACTGAAATAAAAAAAAACATAAATCAACCATGAGTGATATACTCCAGTATTATTTCTTTTAATTTTATTTTGATGAAATCGTTTCTTAAGTTCTGCTCCTTGTTGGCAGTGATCTGTAGAAAGCTAGAGAAGGTATTTGACTTTAAACAGGATATGAAAGATTTGTTTAGAATTTTACTGCTTGATGGCAGAAGAAATGGAAATCAACTAAATTCGTGTTCTCTCTCTCTCTTCCTCCACAGTTTCCAAATAGGTAAGAAGTTTTATGTCACACCAAGGCAGACTAATGCTATATTCCTAAATGCAGGGAAATATGTCTAGTTGCTTTTGGTGGTTTTGCAATGGTAATGCACCAGTGGTGGGTTGCCAATTTTTTTTACTATCTGTTTGGGTGCGCTCCCCTGCGCACGCAACACTTCTGCACATGCGCAGAAGTGTCCGAGTGGGTGGGCGGAGCCTCCCACAGCCGCTACTACCGATTTGCCCAATCTGGACCGAACCAGGAGCAACCCATCTATGTAATGCACTGCATCCATTGTGAGTGGATTTTTTTTCTTTATATTATAATATTTGAAATCCACTGTCAAGTTAGTTATTTAATCTAGTTGGGTTTCCCCACACCCTCTCTCTTTTTCTTAATTATTAGCTATGTTGGGTGATAAAGAGTCCTTGGAAATTCAAAACAAACATGTTGCCTTAAGGTAATATTTTAAAAAGTTGGGTAGGAGCACTTTACCTTGGGTTATAACTGCCAAGACTGTAGAGCCTAGCATGGAGATAAGCCATGTGGTTATGATTGTTGTCACTAAGGCTTGGCCAGTGGAAAGTACCAAGTCCCCAGCATCTTCAGTTAAAATGATTTGTACAAAGGTAGGAAGGAAAGTTGTTGAGAGAGTTGGTTATCTGAGTATACAATATTGAACTAGAAGTGATCTACCACAAGATTGCTTCCTATTCAGTGTGATTGGCTTCACTGAACTAATATGTTGCTTGAATCGACCTTAAATGGTTTGACGTCAGAGTGCCGGTAGATCATCTTTATATATTTTTTAAAAAACCTTTTCTTACTTTTTGATCCCTTAATTCAGGGTAGATCCAAGGCAACTGAATGGAGCTGAGCATTTACTGGCTGGATGCCCTTCCTGACACCACACAGAGTTCACAGCAGATATTTTTTTCTTTGTGCCCTAGGAGAGAAATATCTGCCACCACCTTCCAAGTGGGAGGCAAGCATCTTCACCACTAAGCCACCACACCACTCTTACCTTTACATACAAATGAGGTTGAAGTATGTTGGATTGACTATGTATCCTCCTTCCTTGTCCACAGGTAGCAGAAATGAAACAACTTTGGTGCTTCGTTGCTGGATTGCTTTTAATGATTGCTCAGAGCAGCTGGCAAAGCCCCCTTCAAGAGACAGAAGAGAAAGCCAGGTAAATGTCATCTTTTTATAATTCAATAGAAACCCAAATGTGGACAATGGATTGTTCTTGTATTGGAGGGGAGACGGAAATGGAAATACTTTTAAAAGACTAATGCTTTTCCCCCCCCTACCTCTGAAATCTGGATAAGTCAACAACATGTCAAGTTATTAATGCTTTCCATAGTTCTTATTGTTGTCTAAACAGCATCTATTTTTCCTGTTACTCAGTAGTAATTAGGCGACTAATGACCCTTAGCAGTTATTTTTAGAATGCATCTATATCGTTGAAGGAGGTCGATACACCGTGCAGCACCTTTCAAATGTGCAATCTTCAGTGCAATTAATTTGTTGCAAACCACACTTATAGATCATTCAAAGCTTCCCAGGCTGAACCATTAGATGACCCTAGACAGCTGAATGAAGCAAAACGTCACTCACAAGGTACATTCACCAGCGATTACAGCAAGTACTTGGACACCAGAAGAGCTCAAGATTTTGTACAGTGGCTAATGAACACTAAAAGAAGCGGGTAAGCAAAATGAATGCCCAACCTCAACCCCTTACAAACTACTTCGCTGGGAAATAAATTCACACAAAATACTTGATTACATATAAACTCAAAGAAAGGCATGATGAAATATATGGACAGATAACTCTAGCTTATTAAGTTTATGCATAAGATTCACAGAACTTAAGCAAGACTTAAGAGCTTTGCTGTTCATCCATCCATCCATCCATCCATCCATCCATCCATCCATCTGTTCATCCAAAGTCTTCCATCTAGCCAGTTCATCCATCCATCCATTCATCTATCCATTTATTCTAACTTCACAACCTTTTCTTCTGGGGTCAGGTTAAATACAGACGTTTTTCATATATTGGCGTTATCTCAGGAACTGTTTCTTCCTTTGACCACTTTCTCATTCTCTAGCCTACAATTTGAATATTGGGTACATTTTGAATGTCAAAAACAGATATTAATTAATGGAGGATTATGAGCATTCACTAAAATGAATGCGGATTATGCAACAGTGACTAATGTTCATATGTGCAACTTCCATATAAAAGAAGAGGACATGAATAAGAAAATATCCTCTGTTCACTAGCCCTAGTAAAGGTATTCCCATTTTTGTGGCGCATAGTGTGTCTCCTTGATGACAGGAAATGAAATTTAGATAGACAAGGCCTCATACTTTATCAGCTAAGCCCCTGCCTTAGCTTATTAAGGAGGAGAGCCTGTGGCTTAGTGGATAATACAACTGCCTGATATGTAATACAGCCCAGGTTCGATTCCCAGTAAAGGTATGGCTAGCTGATGAGAGTTAAATAGCTTGAAATAGATCTATACTAGTCACCCTTTATTTATTTATCAGCACAAATGCAACACAAATGTAACAAAGACAACATAAAAAATGGCTTTCTGCCTGGATGGCTCCTAGGGCGAGCCGAAAGACAGAAAAGACAGAAAAGGGAAGCAGTATGCTCCCTCCCATATTTGGACATACCAGGGGGTGTGACCAGGGGGTATATATATAGAAATCCCAAAATTTCTATTGCTAAGGAAGACACTTGTTAAGTGAGTTTTTCCCCATTTTATGACCTTTCTTGCCATATTTGTTAAGTGAATCACTGCAGTTGTTAACTTAGTAATATGGCTGTTAGATGAATCTGACTCCCCCATTGTCTTTGCTTGTCCAAAGGCGCCAAAACATGTCACACAACCCAGTGATGCTACAATCATCATAAATAGATGGCAGTTGCCAAAATGTCCAGATTTTGATTACATATGGGGATGCTGCAACGATCATAAATGTGAAAAAGGTCATCAATCACTTTTTAAGTGCTATTGTAATTTCAAACAGTCACTAAATGAATGGTTATAAGTTGAGAACGATCTGTGTAGGCTTCAAAAGACCCATGCGATTCATGGGTGCAAATCATGTGATGTTAGCCCAGCTTTCTTAATTTCGGTCTCCCGTAGGTGTTCAGCTTTATCTCCCATAGACCTCTGTTAGCCCTAGTCAGAGTGGAGTATTACAGAATCTGAAGTCCAAATCTTGTAGAAGCTTAGTAAAGACTTTATCTATTTGAAGGATGGCTATACTTTAGATTCTGACATAAGCATCACTGGCTCTTAATCCAAACCCTTTACTGTTGGCAATATACCAGAAGAACTTACTCTTTAACTTTAGGTACATTAATGGAATGGAATGGAATAGAATGGAATGGAATAGAATAGAATTTTTGTTGGCCAAGTGTGATTGGACACACAAGGAATTTTTCTTTGGTGCATAAAACCAAGTACAGCAGCTCGAATTGTTCAGCTTCTCTTTTAGATTTAGTGTCTATTGCTACATTAGGGTTAAAAGTTGATGTCAAAGCCTTTCAAGTAATTTACAGATTTGTTTAAAGCCACGAATTCCCGCTCAGTTTAGTTTTACTAGAGCCTGAAGCAAAATGTAATTGTAACCCCATAAAATATAATTTTGCAATCAATACATCCGAAATTTTAACTGCAGATTTTTATATAAAATCATACAGATTTATACATTCCACAGATTTTTATTTTCAAGTAACAATATTCTGTGCCAGAGGACATTGCATTCGGAGTTACATATACAAGCATACACCAATACTGCACATTCAACTGCAAATTAAAAGCATTAACAACCCTCCTGGTTCAAAGGCTTAACTGTTCTGCTATGGTCTTCTCCCATAAACCAAATAGATTTTAAGGGGATCCTTTAACTCAGTCACTGTCAGACTTCGTACCAGACTCGATACTAAATTTTTCCAAATCCTGAACTCTTATATTCAGGGGAATTGGCTTGTTGACAGAAATCTTATCTCTAGCAGCATGACTAGATTAGCTTCTTTACTGTAGGCAAAAAATGAAGCTATGGGTCCAGAGTGAGTGGGTGTACTTGCTTTGTGCATATACACGTATATGCTTCCGTATACGTAATTGCACCTACCTATAGGTCAGTCCTCCAGGGTTAAAATCATTGTTCCAAGTGAGTGGATATTGTTCTCTTTACCGTTATCAAGAGATACTGGGCTACGTTGATCTAACAATTCTTGTAAACCTGGGGGCGTCTAGTTCACCTTTCTACTTAAGAGTTTAGAAACAGAATGTTTATAAAATTAGAAGATATAGTATTGCCACTATGAATAGCATTCTTTGATACCATTAGCCAAATCGGCTGTGATTTTAATCAATCTCTGCTACAAGAAAAAATCCACAGAAGAATTTCTTTGATCTCTCCTAAGTTTTATAGTTTTACATTCCATTGGATGTTCTGCAGTTGAAATATTGAAGGTTGGTGGAGTCCATTTTCTTATATCACGTACCTAAGTTTAGTTGCCATGACTTAATAACAAACAATTTTTGCCATTTTTCTGTATTGTGGAATTGGAAATCATCTTCTGGATTATTTAATCAGTCTTTTCTGCAATTTCCTCGGTGCTACTGTGACATTTTGGAATTATAGCAACAAAAACTACTGCACAATAGATTTTTTATGAAAGCAGTATATAACATTGGCAGTTTTATTTTTCAGCCCATTTCCTAATGATCTCTAACACAAAATTCACATTTTTCACAGCTTTTTCACAGCTTACTAAGACATAATTTAGCCTGTACAGTCTCTTCTATAATGGCTTTTCTTAGAGCATGAAAATTCTTCAAGTATGCTGCGTGGGTGTATTCTGTTTAGGGAAGAACTGGTGAGTGTGAAGATAAAATTAAAACACCTTTTCCCAGCTTTGCAATATCCCTTTTGAGGTGAAGTGGCTAGGACTGAACACAATATTGCATACAGTATGGCGGCGTCATTGTAAATGTATATCGACACTTTGATACTCGAAGTTAAAATTTTGCGATGGCTCTTAACACAGAATATATCATTTCATAAGTTTCATGTGCTGGTTAATTTCAACATCCTTTTCCTGGTCAATATCATTCCCTAATGATAACATAGATAGATTGAAGATTTTTACTTCATGTCGCAATGGGCCTGTGTACTATAATCATATTTACCATTTTAATGCCGGTTGTTCCAATCTGATAGATTTTTTTTCAGAGTTCTGTATATTGACTCTCTCTTCTTTTACACATGTCCATATATGCAACACAGATAAACACTTCCCAATAGTTTAAAACCACTGTCCTAAAATGTGCCCTAAAATCTATCTGACAGATGTATAACAGAAAAAGAAGTCTAAATAAAACTATTTCTGAAAAAAATATCATTTTAAACAGTTGATTGAAAAAGATTTCCAGATGTTCTAACTCAAATGTAGGCTCAATTTGGTAACCTGCTAGAGTTTAAATAAAAGACAATTAGATTAACTGTTTATTGTTCTCAAGCAGAGCAAGGTATGTATAAAAGATATACTGGAATATAATGACAGAGAACAGTGTTGTAATACAATCAAGAAAAGCTGAATGTTGTCATATTGTAGGATTGACTTTCCATTCTTTAAAATAGAGCCAGTTTATAAGTCTACCTCAAGATATGGTCTTTCTCCCAAAAGAAAGATCCAGAACCAGAACACTAAACTTGTTCATTCATCCCAACATTATGCATTCAGACAAACAATGGCTGTTTAGTGTCTGTGGAGATTCCCAGTCATCCAGGTCATCATTGTCTCAAAGGTGGTTTTTCACCTGGACTTTTTTACATGAGGAGGAGGAGGAGGAGGAAGAAGAAGAAGAAGAAGAAGAAGAAGAAGAAGAAGAAGAAGAAGAAGAAGAAGAAGAAGAAGAAGAAGAAGAAGAAGAAGAAGAAGAAGAAGAAGAAGAAGAATGATTCTCATCCAAGAAGCTTCTTAGATAAAAAGCAAAATGTCTTCTTCCTCCTCCTCAAGGAAAAACCAATCCAGTTTCCTTTTGAAAAAGCACCTTTGAGACAATGGCTGCTTAGAATTTTGAGCAGGTCCATTTTTAATCAGCTGCTAAATGACTCTTTTAACTGGAGATATCCTACACTGAATTAAGGACTGCATGTAAAGTATTTTATTCTACCACTGAACTCTGCTGAATCTTATTTCTGCTCTTATACATGCAGAAAGGCCTTGAAATCTAAAACTACGCACAACTATTTAGAATCAGCTAATTTTCCTTCTACAAAGTTCTTATCCAAGAGTATCCTAGTTTTGTTTTGTTTAATCTGATCTGCTTGTAGACAGCATACAAGGTTCTTGTGCAGCTCAACTGCCCAGCGTGAATTACAATATGATGTATGCATCCGTGATGATTGATCTTATCTGAGCAGTTTAGAATCAAAGTTCCCTAACATACATTCCGAGGAGCCCTTGTGGAGGAGTATATTACTAAAACCGAGAATAATGCGCAAGTCCCAAAATTAAACGTACAGTTTGTGGATTTTAATTTTATTTCTCATCTCTTCCAATGCTTGTTTCATTCACCATTTCTAATGCTGACAGTCAAAGTAATTTGGCACTTTACTGTCTCACTCATCAGTATTTGGATCACTGTGACCAAATACTTCCTCCTCTATTGTTTTTCTGTTATTGTGTGTGTTGTTTTGCTTCTTTTATGTTTTCTCTCAGTTTCAATAACGTAATTGTTTCATCTCAATGCCTTAATTAGATGTTGGTTTAAAAATGTTCTTTGAGTTTCCCTAAGTCAAATTTCTTATAGTTATCTATTGACCGCATGGACTTGTCTATGCAATTTTTAGTGGCAACAGGAAGGAAGTGATTGGGCATTATCAATTAATTAAATTAGACTGAATTATTAAAAGGTTGTCATTGTGGTTGAATTGATTATTGGGATCTCCTTGCCATCATCCTGTACTATGTCTCTGCAATCTAGTACCCTCCAGGCATGAGGGACCAAGGTTTCTAGCCGCATGTCCAGAGACAAATGTGGACAGATTCCACAGATTAAATAGTTCTGAGTTCCCAGCATGTGCTTGGTGAAAAATTGAAATGATTCCTATTGAATAGATCATAGACCCAAGTACACAGACCACATGCATCAAATCTGTTGCCTTTCAGATGTTTTGGACTTCAATTCAATTCCTATTTGCTCCAGCCAGAACTGGGAATTGAAGTCTGAAACATCAAGAAGACAGTGAATTGCTTTCCCTTAATTTTGATTGCTGACTTGATCCCTGGATGCTTATTTCTTCTGCAAGTAAGTTTTAAAAAACACATGAAATTGAGGATGCCAAATGCCCAAGAATGGAATTGTGATTTGATAGTAAGCATTTCCTAACCAAGTAAGAGAGTTAAGATTATATTGTCCCTTTTGAGTAGATTATGAAATAGGCAGCTAATAGTCTTTTCCTCAGTATGTTTATTTGCAGAAATCCACAAGATAAGTTATGTTTTAGGACAACTATTTGGTTTTAAGGATTAATTACAGAAGAAACTTGAGCTATTGTAGGGAAGAAGCTCTGTTCAAATTGATTCACAGAACCAGCATTTCCTGTTTGGCTATTTATTTATTTTTTGCACTTTCCAGCAATCCATGTTCATTCAATATGGATCATTCAATCATTGTTACTTCCTGCAAGAAATCTTTACAATATAGAGGAAATGGTTGCAAGCAAACCTTCAACTTTTGACCAGGACAATCAGTTCACAAAAGGTCATTCAAGACTTGACCACCAGGCTGGAAAAAATGGTTTACTGTGAATTTGAGCAATTATATGACTTCATTCATAATAAATCATTTATTCACACTTATTGGAGGAGGAGCTTTTGACTGAATTGTGAAATAATGAATAACTCAATAACAAGTTACATATGAGCAACTGAAAAGATCTGTAAATGGAAATAAGTATTTCTTCAGATAGAAAGTGGTTTCATTCTATGATTCCAAATTTAAGTTATAAACTTTTGGTCAACTTTGGAATTTTTCTTGGATATTTTCGGTATTGCAGAAAGTAAACTCTAGAGAAATAATACTCGAGGGAAGGAGGAATTAAACTTATATTTTGTGGAGTTTTGTAGCTGTTCTAATCTAGGGGGGAAAAACTTTATAAAACTGAATACCCTTAGCCACAGAATAGATTGATTGAGCAATTAAAGCATAAATATTGTAGCTAATAAAACACACAATATTTACAATCTGTCTGGAATTAAATACAGAAGTGAGAGGATTCATATATGGGGTTCTTGTCCAAAAATTATTCTTGTCATTTAAGTATCACAGAAATGTTTAATTAAGGATATTGTGTTTTTTTTTCTTGTGTAAATGCCATTTTAATAACTGTGATGGGTCTCTGCCACAGACAACAAGGACTTGAAGACACAGAGAAAGAAAATTTCCTGGATCAGCTTGCAAGGTATTTTCGGCTAAGATAAATTGTGTAATACAGGGGATGCAACAAAAATAGATCATGCTGACTTGACTGGGTCATTTTTTTAAATAGCCTGCCTTAATTGCAAATACAGTGGCACGTTCCTAAAAATGTTGGCCTTATTTCAGCGATGTTTGCAGCACATTGGTACACATGAACATCTGCCTTTGCCAGCTCGGATGCTGGTTGCTGCATTATGTAGTGGGGGGGGGGGAAGAGGGCATCTGGACAGAAATTATCTCAGTGGTTCATTGTACTGCCTAAGTTGGTGACACTGAAGATGAGCATGTATTTGTTTTATTCATTTATTATAAGCATTTGTATCCCTTTTCAAACATGTAAATCTAAATAGCTTAAAGAATACACACACACACACACACACACACACACACACATACATACATACATATATGTGTGTGTGTGCGTGTGTGTTTTACAACCCTTGGTATGCCCAAACCTATTTCCCTGGCTCAGCTGATAAGGAGGAGAGCCTGTGGCTTAGTGGCTAATATAACTGCCTAATATGTAATACAGCCCTGGTTCGAATCCCAGTAAGGGTATGGCTAGCTGATGAGAGCTAAATAGCTTGAAATGGATCTATACTAGTCTCCCTTTATTTATTTATCAGCACAAATACAACATACATACATACATACATACATACATACATACACACACACACACACACACACACACACACACACACACACACACAGAGCAATAGCACTTATACTTATATACCGCTTCATCATGCTTTTACAGCCCTCTCTAAGCGGTTTACAGAGTCAGCCTATTTCCCCCAACACTCTGGGTCCTCATTTTACCCACTTCGGAAGGATGGAAGGCTGAGTCAACCTTGAGCCTGGTAAGATTCGAACTGCAAAACTGCAGCTAGCAGTCAGCTGAAGTAGCCTGCAGTTCTGCACTCTAACCATTGTGCCAGATTGGCTCATTATATAGATGAAATAAATTCCAGTGACTCATACATCAGGCAAAGCATATGATTGTTACAACGGAAGTTACTTTATACAATCTAAAATGGCATAATCTAGTCTGATCAACAGTGTTTCTTTGGGGCAGCATCATTCAACACATTGCTCTCCAGCTGACTTGGATTAACTCTCAATTTCTAGCAAGTATTAGCAAGTAGATGTTAGGAATTGAATTCCATTAGCTCAGGAGTCGTAGGCAGTGGGAAACAGTTTTATGCTCTATGTTTTGTGCTTAGTTAGTTAGTAAGTTAGTAACTCAGTAAGTTAGTAAGTTAGTTAATGAAGGTAGCCCCCTCAATAGCCACTGCAAATTCTGTATGAGCTAAATAAGATTTTCTCCAGTCAAGGAAAATGTGATGGCATCTAGACCAAGACTTTCTCCCTCCCCCAATTCTGTATTATTGTGGCTCAAGAAAATATAACAAAAGACATTAATTGGATGAAATTCCATCCCAGTACTCTATTGAAATCCAATGCAACGACTTGTAGAGAAGGAAGAAAAACAAATAGCAGAGAATGGGGGGAGTTCCTTCCAATGAGAGAATGGTTCCTCCCACACCACCCACAACCTCTAAGTTCTGCAGGAACTTCAGTGTTGTAAATTGTAGAACAGAAGTTTTGCCATTGATATTTGAGGCATATGACAACTGGATGTCAACCACTTCCAATGTCAAGGAGGTTGTACAATTATGGCTTTGACCTGAAAGGGATAGCTAAGCCCCATCTGGAAGTACTCTGCATCTGGAATCTCTTGCATTCAAGCATATACTCCACCCTTGAGGTAACTCCCTTCCTAGTCCATATTCCAAGTTACCGAATATTACACTGTGGACGCAGGCAAGTTAAATTGGCTTTACTTACTTACTTTACTTTTATTGGATTTATTATTGTGGCTTCAACCACAATCTGCCCATTTGTTTTGCAAATACGTTCTTTCAAATGATCACAGCATATGGGCTATATGGCACATGATGGGGAGGCAAATGCTGGAAGCTTGCAAAGCCTCTGCTTCTCATTCATGTGTGCATACTGCGGGGAATAATTGCTAGGTCCCCAAGTTATATCGGCATAAGCATTTCTTTACATTTCAAATGGTAGTATTTGGTGAACATGTAATGTGTGAAGGAATGCTTTGTCAACATTTCACAGAGTTTTATACAGGTTTGTACATCAAAAGATCCCAACAAAATATACACGAAAAAGAAAGTAATTATACCCTATATGAATTAAATGCATACATACTTATCTTCTCTGTCTCTCCCTTCCCCTCCACCCTAACATTTACATAAAAAAGAATACTTGTGTTTATATATACGTCACTGTCAGGTCAAAGGTCAAAGGAAAAGAGTCCTAATCAGAGGTGGTATTCAGCCGGTTTGTAGCGGTTTGGCCAAACCGGTCCGAACCAGCAGCAAAAATCAGGGTGGGCCTGCCCCTCCCACCTGCCCCACCCACCTGCCCCAGCTCTATGCCATCCTATTTAGGCATGTTTTTGAGGCTGGGTGCATGTACAAAAGGCATGCACGTGAGCAAAGCGCATGCACAGAAGGCCGGGCGCATGTGCGGAAGAGTGGTAACAAAATGTGAAACCCACCGCTGGTCCTAATATACTGTTGGAATGAGACCTGAAATAATAATCCACCTTTAAAAAAAACCATACAGGTTAGGCAGGAATTATTTTATTAATCAGGTAAAATAAAGGTAAAGGAGTCTCTGCGGATTTTGCTCCGCTAATCGTTGCCGACTATATGGGGTGGCGTTCATCTCCATTTCAAGTTGCTAAGTGAGATAGTTGTTAGGTGAATTTTGCCCCATTTCTGGCCACAGTTGTTAAGCGAGTCACTGCCGCTGTTGAGTTAGTGACACGGTTGCTAAGTGAATCCAGCTTCCCGATTGATTTTGCTTGTCAGAAAGCCACAAAAGAAAATCACATGACCTTGGGACACTGCAACCATCCTAAGTATGAGTCAGCTGCCAAGCATCTGGATTTTGATCATGTGACCATGGGGATGCTGCTATGGTGATAAGTGTGAAAACCCATCATAAGTCACTTTTTTCAGTGCTGTTGTACTGAAAACAATATGTTGTAAGTTGAGGACTACCTGTATACCTTTCTCATGTAAGGTGTTCTAGCCTAAAGCCTCATTAATCTTCATCAGGGGGAAAAAATCACAGCGGTCCAATTTGTCAATTGAAAAATATGTCTTATTCTGGACAACTGTATACCAAGGCCATAAATTAGCCTAAGTCGGGGTCTGCAAACAGATCTGGATGGGTATATGTGTTTTAGTTATAAACAATATCCGGTGACACACGTGACTTCTTAACAAGTTACTCATTCATTGCTCCCATGATAAGCTTGCCAAGTTAGGTATTAGAGAAATACTTATATGAAGTGAGCCCGCTATCACTTATGAATAATGTGCTTGGGTTTCTTTATCAGAGACCTTCAGCTCTTGTTCCTTAGTGCATCTTCCTTCTACATGCCTGGAGAAAGTTTTGCCAGGCACCTCGGGATATTTTGGGGTAGCCAAATAAACTTAACAAAGCAAATGGAGTGTGATTTGAAGAGAGTCATGTATCAATTCACTGTGAAGCACACAACCCCTTTGTTATGAGTCAGTTTGGAAAATAAAATAAAATAAAATAAGCTAATAAAATGAGCTTTTGGAAGGAGCAAAACCCATTTCAGGAACCTTGTCAATGAAGGCATCTAAGAACATGTTGAGAGCTGCAGGGGGCAGAATTGCTGTCACTGCGGTAAATGGTACCCATCCTCTTTTCAATATAGAATAGCTTTTATGTGGGTTGCAAAGCAAGAGTACCCAGAAATTGTTTGGGGGCAATGCATAAAAGATGAAAGGATGAGATATGATTCCATCCCTCATTTTCTCTGACAGATCTACAGTCCATTTTTTTTCCTACAGAAAGACATCCCTCTTAACATCTGATTTCTCTTTTTCTCATATTTTTGGTCTTGCCCTTTGGTATGGTAAACCTAAACCTGTTCCTAGTCTTAGTGATTGCTCAGAAACATCAGCCATTGGGGTACATGTGTGGTATCTTATTTCTTTCTCCTATTTCACCCTTCAAAGACATATTCAAACTAATCATATAGGGATCAATGGAGAAAAGGTGTTGGGAAAGAAAAGTGGGAGTGAGGTCAGAGTCTAAACAAATAACTCTTCTTTTGTTTTAGTAATGGACTTGCCCGGCGTCACGCTGAGTACGAGAGACATGCTGACGGCACCTATACCAGTGACATCAGCTCTTACTTGGAAGGTCAAGCAGCTAAGGAGTTCATTGCTTGGTTAGTGAATGGGCGAGGAAGAAGAGAGTAAGAAACCATCTGTTGCTACTATTGTTTTTTTTAAAAATGTCTTAGCTTTGGGGAGTTTTTGCCAATCAAACCTCATGGGAGCTGCAATGTATTTTCCTTCCTTTGCTTGCTGTATTTCATACTTCACTTTTGAAATTAAAGATGTTCTGCAGGCATGAAATGGTCTAAATGCCCATTAAAATTCAGGTCCTAGATTTACTGTGGTGTTACATATATGAATAGGTCAACATTCTCCATGAGGCCAAGTCATACGGAAGACCAATGGTAATGATCAGATCTGTTAGCCCAAATCTCTCACAAGGTCTTTGATTACTTTCCAATATCCTGCTTTTTTTCCCTAATGTGTTTGCTTGTTTCTCAAAGTTTGTGCATATGGCTCCTCCCTGAACTTCTTCTTTCCCTCAAGTATCCTCAAGAAGTTGCTGTGAAGCTCATTATCACACTGTCAGTCTCTTTCCACTCCTTTTAATGTTTTCTTTTTACCTTCCCACTCTCATTCTGCAGTATATTGAATATTTACCTCTACCCAGCCTCAAAGCATCCCATAACTTTAGACTGCCAACACCTCTGTCAGTAACCTGTACTCCATCACTAACCACCTACATCGTGTTCTCACCATCTTCATGAAAACAACCTCCCCTTCTTTTTTTTGTTCCTTGGATCGTTATACCTACTGCTGACTCGAATCGATCTTTCTTGGCAATTGAACATTTGGAACAACATTTTTCTGGCTTCAGTCCCTCCACCCCACCAATCCCACTCACCACAGCCCCCCCCCCCCACAAACACACAGATACCACCTTGCTTGAAGAGCCTGACCATTGAACATCAACTCATCTTTGTACTGCTTTACACCTTTAGACTGTGAGCTCTCTGGAGCAAGGTTTCCCATACCTTCTCCCTTCACCTCACTTCTGCATGCCTGCAATTGTAAAAGCACCGTGCATGTCACTGGCACTCTATAAATTTTTATTATTATCGCCGTCATCAGCATAATAAAATAAGCTCTGAGAGTCAACCATGTCTCTTGAAATTAAGGAACAAAGCTGCGAAAGATATTTCTGGAACACCTGGTTAGGATAACCCAGTGGGCATCCTTTGAGAACATTTCTTAGAGTAAGATTGGAGGAGGAGGAGGGGAGGAGGAGGAGGAGAAAGCGGAGGAGGAGGATAGAGGCTCCAAATGCATCTACTGATTTATTTTTTAATTAAAAGTGAAGAAGCAATTTTGTGAGCATCAGCAAAAGTTAGAGCCTTTGCTGTTTTATTTTGCTTGATATTGGAAATCAGTCCCCTTGATCTACAGTAATAAAGAACAGTTATCCAGAACTGACAGGCAATTACAGAACACTTAGACTTCACAGTGCTTTACAACCCTCTCTAAGTTTACAGAGTCAGCATATTGCCTCCAACCATCTGGGTTCTCATTTTACTAACCTCAAAGAATGGAAGGCTGTGTCAACCTTGAGCTGGTCAGGATCGAACTGCTGGCACCGAGCTTGCAATATTGTAGTCTAACTACTATGCCACCATGCCAACAACATCCTTATTTGTCTCTCGTTGTTGTTGTTTTTATTTTCATTAGGGACACATCCCTGAGAAAATAACTAAGTGTAGCACATAAATGATTTATAATGGACCTCTTTTTTTAATGAAAATAGTAAGTTTTAGCAGAGGAACTAAGAGAATGCTGGGAATACAAAGCTGTCCTCACTCTGAGTCCTAGGGGCAAAGGATTAGATCACTACTATGTACATTATTAGCATTACTACTCTTACTGCTATTGACTTTCACACTGTTTATATGTGTCCCATATTTTTAATTCACATCATTTCGAGATAGCTTGGCAAATCTTTGAAAGTAATCTTGTTCCTTTGTGTAAATGAAATCCAAAATCCAAATCTGATGAGAACAATCACATGTAGCTGTGTATTCCTATAAAAAGGAAAATTGTCTGTTAAAAGAAACGTTCAGGTTCATAAGACCAAATCGGGACTTTCTCCTTATATTTATCTCACAAATCTCCAAATGTATTTAGGAAACAATATAGCAGCATATTACAAATTCTCGGCAACATTACTAGCCCTGTCCGATGTTTCTAATAGCCAGATGTATCTACGTATTTCCACCTTCCCCAACTATTTTTTTAAAATCTGAAACTGGAAAAGATGTTGACGAATGTCTCAAATAGAAGAACATTTAATTGGAGGATTATGGGCTCTGTATAATGACCGTTTCCAAGACTAGTGCTAAAACTGTCAGACTCATAAAATACCTTTTCTGTTCCTGAGTTATAAGTAGGAACTTTTGTCACAAAATATTAATTCTGGTGCAATTCCTGGTATCACACGGGACTTACGATCCTGAGAAATGTTATTGGCCAATAATAATTTTAAAATAATCAGGCTTTCTTGTATCATACAGAGGTTCGTTACCGATAAGATAAATAACCTTGTCCTCTGAGAAGGCAGATTTCAGAGCATGAAGCAACATTTTTTTAAAGTATTCTGCAGCAAAGCTCCCTGGTTGTTAATTGATCAGCACAGAATGTCCTCTCCCCATGATTATGCACGTAGTACAGATTACTATCTATAAAGTATTTATTATGAGTTAAAAAAAGAGTTATGGGTTTAAATGTTCTCCAGGTCAGCCAACAAGAATTGACTGTTGGAAGAAGAACATAGGATTCATAGGAGTTAATAGTGTCACTGCTTTCTTTCTAGTTAAGAATGGAAATACTAATCTCCAGAGGAAAGTTGATGACTTTAGTAGTAGCCAAGTATATACGATATAAATAGGCTTGATATAAATTCTGATCAATCTGGGTTAGTTACAGCAAAAAATGTTTTCATTTGGATGAAATAACTGGACATGACCTGTAATTCATGTTGTAAAATCATCTGGTCTTTAGCAGTAGCGCTTAGACTTATGTACTGCTTCGTAGTGCTTCACAGCCTGCTCTATGCAATTTTCAATGTCAGCATATTGCCCCTAACAATCTGGGTACTTATTTTAGTGACCTCGGAAGGATGGAAGGCTGAGCCAATCTTGAGCCAGTGAGAATTGAACTGCTGGCAGTTGGCAGAATTAGCCTGCAATACTGCATTCTAACCACTGCGCCACTATAGGGTTAAAGTCCTAGAATTGCATACAACATTTCTCTTTATTAATTATATTTTTTAAAAGAAGCAGATTTTGATGCCTGAAATAGTAGTTTAGGGATTATTTTACTGAAGGTTGGTTGTTAAGAAGTACAAAAGTCAGTCGTATATTGAGGCCCTTTGACATCTATTTTTTAATAAAGTGTTGATATTATTTGTCCATTTTTCCCTTTTAAGTTTCCCAGAAGGAGCCCATACAGGTGAAGATCTGGGTCGAAGACATGCAGATGGCACTTTCACCAGTGATTATAATAAACTCTTGGATGACATAGCTACCCAGGAATTCTTGAAGTGGCTGATTAACCAAAAAGTTACTCAGAGGTGCCTGAATTTTGACTAATTTTGGTTACTACTGTTCCTAGGTTGCCTCCTGGGGGAGAGAAAATTTTCATTTGTTACCACTTTGCTGCTAGTATTACAATACGTTCTTAGTACGGTTGATTAATAGAATATACTTAGTAATCCCTTTACGTTATCCAGACTCATGGTTATGAGATGGGTGGCAATATAATTTTTTTAAACAAATAAACAAAAGAGTAATCATTCCCATGTACATTGCTTTAAAAGAGGCAGGGGCGTCCATTGGGGAAGTAAAAAAGTAATGATCCTCAATTTAGTAGCCACAACATCATAATTGAAGCTGCCATCTTGATATATGTTTTTAACTTGTCCCCATCCCTATAGTCCTGAACAGGGGTGGATTCCAGCAGTTATTATTGCTGGTTCGTTCACGGGTGCGGTGCACAAATTGTTCTGCACATGCACAGAAGCAAAAAAAACAAAATGGTGCGCCTACGGCAGTGCCCAGAGAACCAGTTCAGGGGTGTGGCAGGCCTGGGTCACTGCCAGTGACCCAGGCCACCAAACCACTACCATTTGACCAAACTGGTCCAAACCAGTAGGAACCCACCACTGGTCCTAAAATGATGGCACTTTTTCTTTAAAAATGCTATTTTAAGAAGAGCAGGGCTATTCTCCAGACGTTTGTCTGGATTCCATGTGTTTTCTTCTATTGTTGCTTCAAGCTACTGTCTGGTTTTTGTAAACCACCCTTTTAAAATATCAGTGTACAGTACATTGAAAAACAGTTTTTTAAAAAAAAATTTGCATGAAAAGCCGTGGCAGGAGTTTCTGGCAGAAAAAAAAAAATGAAGAAACCATTAAGAATGCTTCTTGATATTCTGTGCCTATTTTCTTTATTGCCTCGGGTTCTTTTTTCTCTATTAAGGTCAGGATGACCTATAGCTCCCACTCCCCATAATAATTTCACAATAGTCCTGAATATAGTTTAGTCTGAGAATGTATATGTGGTCCAAAGTCACAGCATTATCTTCTGATTAAATGAAAATTTGGCCTGAATGGCTATTTGATCTCAGATTTCTAAAAAATGATAATACCATCTTATCATTAGGTAGGAAAAAAAAGTACTCTCTTTTTTCAGCCAAGAAAAACATTTCCTCATGATTCATAGTTCAGGAAAGATATATCACTAATACAGGACCAAGACCACATCCACCAATCTACATCCTTACATGGCCGCAACATGCATCTCTTAGTCCCCTCACTTAGCCTCATTTATAGAGCAGGGGCTGGGTGCTATACAAATGCATCTGGGAGTACACAGCTAGGTTTTCAAACCATAGTTATGTTTTGTTATTGTTCTCTTGCAGAACAGTGTCACACTACCAGAGGCTTATACTACTGGTGTACTATATACCAACATTAATATGTTAGCTGTTAGTAAGCTTATTTTCTACAACTTTTCAAATTCTCATTTTAAAGGCATCAGCCTGCTAGCATAGCATTCTTTAATTTTTCACTTGGTACTTCCAACTTGTGATAGACTATAATGAAGTGGCAATTTCACAGAAAGGAAGGAGCATGTCCAAAAAGAAGGGGTGAGACGAGAGATAGCAAAGCCCGGAGCTATATAGGAGATAGAGAAAGAGAGTTAAAATGGTCACTCCCTAGAATCTCCCAGGGTATATCCATTAGAGTGAGAATGTAAATGTTTACACTGGCAAGATTCTGTCCATTAGATGTGAGCAAATAAAGAAATGACTTTTCGCTGGATCTATCTCATTCTTGTCTGACAAAGTAAATTTGCTCAATTATTATTATTTGCTATTATTACAAGTAACATTGATTATGGATAAAATTAATACAAGGTTAAAACCAAACACTGCAAGTAGGACTTAACTTTGGGGACATTGTATGCATTATTTTTAGAATTCAAATTGTACGTATACAAAATTGAAGAAACCATTACAGTCTTATAAAAAGTGTTATCAGCTACTATATTTTAATTGAAAAATTGTATGCATCCCTTCACGGTAATTGTATAAATGTACTTAACACTGTGCTTGTCCTTAACTTTTGTTTTGTTTTGATTCTAGGGATCTTCAGGGAGAATACCAATAAGATGCAGTAAAAACACAGCATCAAGTTCTTCTCTAGATCCACTCTCAGCCACTGGATTTTATTTTTGAATTTTAATATTTTTCTCTGTATTCTAAAACCACAGATCTTGACCTACAATGAAATGAATTTCATTATTTTATCTTACTACAGAGGGATTTTAAAACGAGTGTCTCCTTGTCAGCTGGAAATCACTAAAATTGAAATATTACTGGTCAAAATGTTCAGTTTTCAGATCTTTCTGAAACATGTTTAAGGAAGTTCTCAAAAGGGACCCAAGCAAATGTGTTGACAAGACCATGTTTTCTCTCTCTAAAAAGATAATATGTATATGAAAATGATCCATCCAATCCCAATATGAACCAATAACAATTGCAAGGCTGGCAGTTAGAATTGTGGGGAAATGTCCTTCTTGAAACCTTTGTTATAAAAAGGCTCCATTTTCCAGACCATCATTGAATAGCCTTGAATAAATGAATGAATGAATAAAACAAATTATACTGCTTTTTGGGCGTCCAACTTTTTTTAGCTGAACTTTTGCTGTCTCTTTTTAAAGTCCTATAAGAACATTGCATGAATAATAAAAACCCTTATCAAAATCTATTCCGTTCACTATTCTTGTTTTCAAGAATGATGAATTGACCCTTCTTTTGAGAACAATTCATTATTGTTAGTACACTCTTTCCCCCCTGCTACCCTATGGAAAAATCCTATAATTTTCCAACCACGTACAGGAATTGTAAAAGTTGAAAACCAACAACCTAAAAATGAGAAAGAAATCTACTCTTGAATTTGGCTGACATTTTAGGAGACAGATATTTTCACACATGCATACACACACAAATAAACACACATCTTATCAGATTGTGTTTACTTTACACTATAATGAACTTTAAAAGCCTTCCTTGTTGAAAAGCCACGAGTAGTTTTTCTTCCATTTTATAGCCACGGTGTTTGAGTCCCACGCATACTACACTTAGTAAAAAGGGGCCCTTTTAAACACTTAAGTGAGCAAGAATTCGTACCAATAATGGCTATATTATATTTCATGTCTTTATTTTTATGCCATAGAAAGTATTTTTAAAAAAGCAAGTTAGATTTTTAAACAATGTCTGCACACAAACCTTGCAAAACAAAGATTTTTTAATGAAAAGCTTTTATACTACAATGATATAGTAATCAGCCACAAAGACAGATATAAGCAGCAGCTTTTAGCTGAGAGGAAAGAAGAGGAGGAGGAAGAATTTTATTTCTGATGCTGGATAGAAACATTCTTTCTATTATATTTCATGAAATTAAACTTTTCGGGATGGTGGGTAATAAAGAAGCATTTTCACAGGCAAAGCTAGGCAAAGTTAAGCATATCAGGAAACAGCCAGGCATATGTGGACATCTGCATTTAAAATCATGATGTTTTAAAAACATTAAACTTAGCCAGACTAGTGATCTCAATTTTTTTACAGCATTTCAGGCCTTCCACAAGATGAATTTACTGAGAAGCCTTCCAGAAGCTGTTCTGGAAATGACAGTGCTACAATTATAGATCCCTGGTACAAACTTAACATTTTTAGCCCGACATCTGGAAAAATTTATTAGGGGAGGTGGGAAAAAATTGTCTAAATCATACTAGGGAAACTTTGCAAACTACTGTGTTTCCCCGAAAACAAGACAGGGTCTTATTTTCTTTTGATCCCCAAAATAAGCGCTTGGCCTTATTTTCAGGGAGGTCTTATTATTTTTGAGGTGTAGGAGGCGGCGAGCATGATCGCCTCATGGCTGCTGCTGTGTTGCAATATTTTCAGGGAGGGCTTATTTTTGTAGAAGGGCTTATTGTAGCACATGCGCTCAAATAAGTCCTGGTTGGACTTATTATCCAGGGAGGTCTTATTTTCAGGGAAACAGGGTATGCAAAATTCAAAATTTAGAATTTGTGCCTGATAGTGTGATTGTCATCCTGAGGAGAAATAAAGCCGCAAGAGAGGAAAAAAACAGAAGGAGTATGTGATTCAATTTTCACTCAAACAATAAAAGGTCAGAAAACTGACACCAAAAACTAAGAATGAAAGAAAAGTTATGCTGCATTTGTTTAAGAGATTGTTTGGTTCAGAAAGGCGCCAACCGTCTTCTGCTGCCACTCCCCGGAGCTGGTATTTAAGATATGCCAACAGGAACACCACAAGACTGCTAATGAAACAAGAGTCCCAATGTGTAAAAAATGTTTAAGAATATCTACTGCCTGCTTTATTACACAAAGCTACACACAGCCTGCACAGACTTCCCCCAGTGGGATGTAGCTACTGTCAACCCTGAAGCTGACCCGGCCGGAGCCATCTTGAGGCTTCAGTGCTGCCACATTGGAGCGAGGGATAGGGAGGGGGGATTAGAGATAGCTGGGGTTGTGTAGTCAAAATAAAACACTTCCTCTTGGGAACCAAGGACGTTCTCACACCTGGCCGGAGGAAGGAGGAGTGATGTCACCAGACCAGTGGAAGCTGATTTGATTGGGCCATGTGGCTGATTGTTTGGGTTTGAGGAAAAACTTTTCTTTTAATTAGGTGAAAACCAAGGGGGCCCCTCAGAGTTGATTTTCACCAGATATGTGCCAATATGATATTTCCAATAAAGTTATTCTTTGAGGAATCCACCTGCCTCAGAGTTTTTGCTTGCAATGGATCTATTACTTTGAACTCTGACAGTTACTTCTGTAACTTGCTGGAAACGAGATATGTTAGCAACTGAAGTGAAGCAGATAAACTTCAGGGAGAACTTGCCACGGGATATATTTTTGTTGCTGTAATATGGAGGAACCTTCATGCATATCGACTGTTGGTTGCCATTCCTACAAAGCACTGTGTGCAGCGGTATTTATTGTATCCAAAACAGTAATCTCTCTGTTCTCAAACATAGCAGCAACAAAATTGGAAGGGACTTTGGAGGTCATCTAGTCCAACCCAGCTATTGTTTTTTTTCTATACAAGAGCTTCCCTCCCTCCCTCCCTTCATCTTTTTCTCTTTTCCTGTCTCTGTGAATAGTTTTAATGGCACCAAACACACACACACATCCATCCATCCTGGGTGAAGGGAGTAAAGTTTCTCCACGCTCAGCGGGAACTGTTAGGGTTAGAGTTGTCTAAGAACTTGGTTATGACATCCTGTTTGGGACACACAGAGGACCATGTAGTTGTGGGATTGATTATGTCCTGAAGTCCCTCCTACCACTTTTTAATTCTCAGTTTTAACTCTCTTCACTTCTATTATAATTTTATATGCAGTTTTGTTATGTTTTTATATTTTACTTGTACATCAGCCAGAGAGAGATGGGTGTCTATTTGATGAACAAATAAATAAAACATACATGTACATGAGCACCAAAAATAATAAAACAATACACCCCGCCCCCCCAATTATCATAAAAGTCCCAGCAGAGCCATTAGGCAAAAGCATTTCATAAACAAATAAATAATACAACTCCAAACCCTTAAGAGTCAAATCAAAGAAGTACTCTGGAGAAAGCATACTGTATCCCTCTAACGCAGGGGTATCAAATTCACTGCTCACAGGCTAAATACATCACACATTGGCCATGCCTACCTTTGGTTTAGCTAATGCAGGGGGAGGGGAGTCATGATACATTATGTGATCATAACATGACGACATGGGTTGACATCCCTGCTGTAATGCAAACCACCCTGCACTTAAATGCTATCCACCAGCAAGGACTAAATAACTTGATGAGGAGATTTTTTTTTTTAACTGAAAAAACAGCTAGGGAAAGAATTGTTATTACCAGAGTTGGTGATAATACATTTTATTACTTTTCAGCATAATTTCAAAGCTGTTGAAACAGAACAGAAGAAACTATGAAAAAAAACCTCTGAAAAGGCAGCATCTCTGATGAATAGCGGGGGGGGGGGGGAAGCAAAATGTAACAAAACCTTGAAGGAGGGAGAATTTTGCAGCTGGAGAGGGTTAGAAAACCTCTCTTGTCCGATTTTCAATCTCTGTGGCTGCCTTTTGGTTTATTTCTGCTTCTGCTGTTTTATTTTCTTTTTAAAGAATAGAACACACTCCTTAGTCCCCAGTGTTACCCACTGAGGCATTTATTTTGATAATAAGGGGAAGGAAGGAAGGAAAACTGAGGTTCTTGGAATGTTCAAGTGCCAATGTCCTCTGCAAATGGAGAAAGCATTTAGAAGGAACAACCTTTTTGTTAATGATTTCCTTAAATCTACCTGTCAATCAGACCAGCAGCTTCTTGTTCTATGTGGGGTTCCTTTTATAAGATATCCTTTCCTTCGCATGGTCCACTTCTTTGACTACCGTATATACTTGAGTATAAGCCGAATTTTTCAGCCCTCTTTTTGGGCTGAAAAATCCACTTCGGCTTATACTCCAGTAAACAAAAAATCCGCGCGACCACCGGCTGCCCCACTCCTCGGCTCCCCCGAACCGTCTCACTAAAGCTTTGCAAAACGAACCGGAAACCGATGGACGCACATGACCCCGCTAGAGTGAAACGCCGCCCACGCTTTCCCTTCCTAGCGTTTTCCCCCCCTCCCGTAGCTCTCGCAATCCGTGACGGAACTGATCGCCGAAACCAGGTTTTGCAAGCGGAGGAGGAGGAGGAGTGCCTCGGGAGCGGGTGTCCTGGTCAGCGGGGGAGGATCCGAGGGTGCTGGTAGGGGGTTTACAGCAAAGAAGCGGGATGGAGTGTCAGGGGAGCCGAGTCGGCAGAGGGGAGGGTGGCGCTGGAAGCGCGTTGTGTATCGCGGTGATCGCGGTAAATATATATATAGATAGATGTATGTAAAAAAAGTACCGGTTTTCTATTCGTGTTTATGTGTATACAGTCCCATCGCACTCCTCTTTTCCACATGCCTCAATTAAAGCAATTTTATTGTTATCTACCTGCTGCATTTCCCAGCCTCGGCTTATACTCGAGTCAATAACTTTTTCCAGTTTTTTGGGGTAAAATTAGGGGTCTCGGCTTATACTCGAGTCGGCTTATACTCAAGTATATACGGTAACTTATTTCCAGGGAGAAAAACTGCCAATTGCTAGAAAACCTGGTTTATGAACCTTTTTTTCTGACAGCATTGAAAACTTCAGCTTTCATTAAGAACCTTTCTACAGTAGTGGCCAAAATTGTGGAAACCTTCTGGGGAAAGTGTATAGTATTTTTGAGGTTTGATGGCTAATAACACCACTTTTTTGGGGGGGAGTAGTACCAAAAAATTATATATCAATGGAAAGATAATTTAATCAAGCATGTATGTAATAACTTTTATGAAGGATTTGCTATTAGAATAGCAGTTATAAAGAAGACATGTGAAACATATAGAAAAAAATGAGATATACAAAAATTATCACTATGTCAATTAATACTTAATTGGGTAACCTTTAGCATGAATTACGGCCTTACAACGTCTTCCCATGGAGTGAACCAGGTCTTTTAGTTCTGCAGCTGTTATAATGAGAAACCAAGATTGAATGATTGCTTCTATTAACTGGGTTTTATTGCTGGCTATATTTGGCTATAATTTTTCATAGAATAAAGATAATCGAACAAACTTAGTTACATTACATCCCTGATTAAATTATCTTTTCCATTGACATATAATTTTATGGCACTACTGCAAAAAAAAAAAAAAGTGGTGCTATTAGCTATCAAATCTCAAAAATACCAAACCAAAAGGTTTCCACAATTTTGGCCACTACTGTACTTATGATGCAGATGTCAGGACATTGGTTAGGACATTGATTGAAAGCACACAAAAGGTCCAAATCTAAGTAAAGTTGTTTAAAATAACAAGTCTGATTCAAGCCAGCAAAATTAAACCAGGGTTTTAAAAAATGTAGATTGGATAATTTAATATTTACTGTTAACTAATTGAATTTATTATGTAACATTGTGTTTGCTACAATAAATTATGGATACAATCTTTATTGTATCAATAATTTATTGTAGCAAACACAATTTTCTATGCAGCTTTCTAGCAAGAGCCTAATTTCTCTTTATATTAGATTATCATTATTATCATCATCATCATTTTAGCCATTGTCTATCCACTGCAGGATGAAGGCCTCTTCGACATGTTTTCAACCCATATAGCCCTGAGATTTTTTTTATAGCTGCTAAAGAATGACATTTATGCATGTTGGTTTCATATGTCAACAATTAAAAGAAATCTATAACAAAAGTTTAACTTAAATGATAGAAAATAAAGTTAAGATACCTGTTGCTTAGTCATTTAAGATAAAGACAGATAGACATTTTAACATTGGTGGATATTATTTTGACATATATATTTTTTGCCTTGGAAACAAATCGCTTGGAATGGAGGGAAGATACCACAACGTACCGTAGCTTTTACTACATTTTAACAAACACCATTGGATTGATTGTATTAGTCAGTGTCCTATCAGATAGATAAGATTAAAAAATAGATATCACACAGGCCTAAAGTTACTTTTATTAGGGCAGCTATTGCAACACTGTCCTTCCCTTCCTCCTTATTTTATCTTTTCATGTGAAGCAGGGTGCAGCTATCAGAAGTGTTTTCTGAAATCATTTTCTTGCCCTGGGCTTAGGGCAAACAATCTCATTTATTGGATTGTTGCTTCGATAGAAGTTCTCTCCCCTATCCTTCAAAACCATTCTCTTTATTCATTACAATTAGCCAGTCCATTTCACTAAAACCTAAGGCTCTAATATAATTCATTATGTAACAACTATCTGCATCAAATGTTATTTGCCAAAAGCATAAAATAGTAATTGATAAAAAGAGGAAGAAAGAGCTACAACATGCCCCCGCCAATGTGGGGGGGGGGGAGACCCCTGTTCATGTATTCAAAAATGATAGATGGGGCATGAGGTGTGGGAAAACAAACCATCATCATACACAGAGAGAAAGGAAGTGACAAAACATGCAGAACTTTAGGTGTTTGCATGTGATGTCACAGGACAACTACAAAAATGGTGGGGAAACCATGTTTTGCTTAATGTATTTACATACGGACACATCTTTCTTCGTGATCTACCAGACAGGGGAATATTTCATGTCTTTAGCTTGACACCTGCATTCCATTCTGACTGAAAAAAAGAGGCAATTAATAGTAAATATTTGTTGTCACCCGCCAGCTGCCAGTGGAGCTGGCAGCAGATTTGGAAAGTGAGGAATTTGGGGAGGAACATGGGCCAGTCCTGGAGTCTGGGGAAAGCTCTGATGAGGGCTCTGTGTCGGAGGCAGAGAGGGGGCCAGAGCTGTATGCCGGCTATCAGTTGCCTTCAGAGTCAGACATCAGTGAGTAAGACAAACAGCTGGAGCCTGTTCCCAGTGTGTGAATGTGCAGAATTGCCAGACGAAGGGAACAACTAAAGAACAGGGTCGACTTGGGAGTAAGGCCAGATGATGAATGGCCCCCTCCCAGAGGAAATTAAAAAAAGGAACGAAAGGGGAGTGGAATTTGCGGGAGACAATTAGTTTGCTAATTAGTTTGGGACTCTCCGAGACTCCTTGCCAAGTTCTACAGATATTGGCCCGTCAGCTCTCCAAACCAGATAAGGAGGATCATAAATCCCCCTTTGAAAGACTTTGCCGGCTATGAATGAGCAAAATTCACAGTAAATTAATAAAAGGGGTTTTTGCCGGGGCAAGAAGTTTGTTTCATGCTCTTGGGAAGCCTCCGTCAGAACAATAGTATGCTTCTTCAGCATCCTTTCAGAAGATCTTTTTGGCCATCTTCTTACTTCTACTAATATGTAAACACAGGTCTTCTGATTGGACAGACTGCTCACAGCAACCTCCTATATTTCTCATAATCAGACTGGGAAATAAGCCATTCTGTTGTGTTAAGGTACAAAAACCAGATTTGTAGGGGAAATCCTTTGCCGGTAAGGGTGATGTGCCACTGTGAAGAGAAGGATCCAAGTTTCACCAAAGTATTTCTGCAGACTGAATATACCTAATACAATGGAATTTGTGTCTTAGATAGTAAAGTAATGCATATCTTGGAAAATTTGTAATCTGACCTAAAAAAAAAAAACCCGTCCAATGAGAAATTGATTGACTAGTACAATCACACAAGAAAATAAAGGAACCCCTAATAGGGGACATAAAACACGGCATTTGTTCCAGGAACAGTATAGTTCACTCGGTTGTTTGCCTTGGCAAATAATTGTTTTGACAACATGACTACTTCCAGGTTTTTGAATTGTTTGTGCCAATTTACCAATGAGGAAGTTAACAAGAGATACTCCGTCAGTGAAATGTGGACTCCCTCCCCTTTTATTTCCTTCCTACCAGCAGTTAAATATATAACTCTTCTTTGCATATTTGTAAAATTAAACCTAACAGACAGCATTTTGCGGGATAATCTTTGCTATTTTTTTTTAAAGAAAATGAATGCACGCATGAATGAGTGAGTGAGTGAGTGAGTGATTGAGTGAATGCAGTCTCCTCTCCACCCCCACCTTAGATTCAATGCAATCAGAAATAAACATAATTTACTTCCTTTGAGCACAGGATGTGTGCTTTTATTACAGGTGGTTTGCTTTGCATGTTTTGAGTTCTGTGATGCATTTCTTCACCAGATTGTTTCAGTATAAATACTACAACATGGGATATAAATATATGTAATTCAGGAGCGATAATTGTCTGTTCTCTCCAGGAGCTTGGCCATGAGAACTGTTATGATGAGCTGCAACTAGTGACTGGAATAAAAAAAATGCCTAGAAAAATGAGGGACAGAGAAGTATATACAGTATGTGATCACATGCAAATAGAAAAAGTACCAGGAAGGAAGAAAGAAAGAAAGAAGGGAGGGAGGAAATTTAGATAGACTTGTAATGAACAAAGTGTCAGGCCTGGAAGCCATCTTTTGCATTGGGCCTTCCGGCCTGCCACATTTACTGCTGTGGGAAAATGGGAGGGGGGATTATATGGAGTATTGGAGATATATAGTCATAATAACATTCCTTTCTCAGAGAGTCAAGGACATCTTGCCCTGCACCTGGAAGGGCGTGGCTAGAAGGCATCTCCAGTTGGGATGGTGACTGATTGGGCCGTGTGATGGACATGTGGGTGCTGGGCAGGGACTTGAACTTTCATTTGGGTGGAGCCTTTCAGATTCGGGTTTTCCCAGATGTGCCAATATGAGAGCTTTAACAAAATGGAACTTTGAGGAAACTCAAGCCATGGAGTCTTCTTTTGCTGGGGCTTTTTTGGAACTCTGACACAAAGACTGATTCCGATGGTCTCAAAATGTGGATCAGAATTGAATATAAAAGCGTAAAAAGCAGTCATTGCTAAGCATTCATAGTTATTCATCATTCATCATCACCTTTCACCCATTTTGTTTAAAGTGAAGCCATTGGTTTGTGGTCAGATATCATCAATTTTTTTCAGGCTGAACAGGTGCAGTAAAACAGGGCTGTTAAACTTGCAACCCGCAGTCTGAGTGTGTCATGCGCTGGCCACGCCCATGCTCATGCTTGGGTTTAGCAAAGGGGAAAAAGTCCTGATACATCATGTGATGCCGCCATGACGACGTGAGTTTGGCATCCCTGCAGTGGAAGGATTGAGAAGGACTTCATAGGTTGAAACAGACTTAGACTGATTCCTAGCAGGATGGAGTTGCTGTCCACACAGAAATCTTCTGGTTCCATGGATGCTCCCTCTTGCTCTGGATGGGGTGATACTTTCCAAAGGAGCTGGTATAGAGTCTTGGCTTTTCCTGGACTCACTTTTTCTGCTGAAGCAGCAGGTGAAGGTCACAGGTTTTGGCCAACTTTGCCAGTTGTGTCATTTCCAAGACTAAAAAGTGCTAAAAACAGTGATTCATGCCATCATCATCTTTTTGTTAGATTACTGCAGTTTATTCTGTTAGGGGCATGCTCTTGGCTATTACCCAAAAAAACGCAGCTGCCCATCTTCTGAACTGACTCAACTACTGCAGTGTAGCACGCTAAGACCTATCTTGAGAGAGTTCCTTTTTTTTTTGGTAGGGGATTTCCAGGCCTAATTCAAGAAGCTGGTGATTATCTAACAGGTATAGGCTCTTGTTACAGCCCTGACCAAAGAAAGCATTTAATTATATTGGATGATTAGTTCGTTGCACTCTTAACATGTGATGCCAATTAGCTTTGATGGCAACATGGTTCTTTTTTGGGGAAAAAATATGACAACATTGCAAATGATAAATCCATCAAACTCTGGCTAAGTGGAAGCTGCATGTGTGTTTGCTTCAGATCATAAGGCTACAATATACATGAATTTGATTTGAGGGAAGTTGAATACAGTAATAGTGAAGCTAAGTTCCTATCTTACATAGCAAATATAAACTCTAAATGTAAACTCCTAGAATTCCACATATTTTGATGAGTGGATACAAGTTCACTAATCTGAAACTGTATGATGTTTTTGCCTAATACTTGGAATATATCTCTAGGAACTACAGTTGATCTGTGTATTATTTATTTCAATAACAAACTGTAATCATATTAAGCAATCTGTACATTTCTAGGTGCTCTCTAAACTTGGTTTGCTTGCAAACGTTTCATTATCCAGCTAGGTAACATCATCAGTATAAGTTTCTGTGTTTTTCTAAAGTATCAAGTGAGAGAACAGCCTCACTTCATGGGGCAAAACAGCCAATGGGACAATCTCTGGGCCTCACCCATTCTGGTGCTCTATGGACAGGGACACTGTCAGCCTTGTTTCTCAGATAGATGAGGTAGTGCAGCAGGATGAATTAATACAAAATATTAATTTTGGAATATAAAAAATAAGCACTTCAATGGTTAACCAAATGCTTTTAGTCCAAAACCTATCCTTACGTTAGCAGGTTAGGATTATCCAATAGGCATGATACATTGCTCTAATCCCAACTCACTTACATACAGACACGCACAATTACAGCAGGTGTGGGTTTCTGATGGCATTACTACTGGGTCGGTGTATGCGCGATTTGCGCAGTTGCCTGTAAATAAGTCTGCGCATGTGCAGAACATTAAAAATATATTTTTAAAAGATGTTGCGGTGACCGGGGAACCAGTTCAGGGTCGTGGCGAGCATGCCGTCCCTACCGGTTCGGCAACCTAGTCACCATTTCTACCACCAGTTCCACCGAACTGGTGTGAACCGGTAGGAACTCACCTCTGACTTACAGGTGCATCCTGAATGGGACATTCTGTCATCCATCAAAGATCTGAATAAAAGGAGAACTCCATCCGCAATTCCAGAACTAAACAGCTATTCCATTTCTATTTCTGAAGTTTTATCTCAATTTCATCCATAAACCTTCCCTACTTATCAAATTTAATAGGTGTCATTTGTCAACTCCTTTGCAATTCTAACATAATACATTAAACTTGTAATTAGAGACTGTTTCCAAGAGTTTTGTCATTCATATTTGGAGATGCTTGTAAATCCAAAGGTGTTTGTGCAGCTTATCTAATGCTCAGTTGTTTGGGGAACTTTCTTTTTTCTATCTGCCAAATACTTTCCCCACAGAGACTTAACTGTCACTGATAATGTCGTGTCACCATTTATGTATTAAACTGATTAACCTTGACATGCTTGGTGTCTGTTTTATGGATTATGTAAATTCTTATTGCAATTTAGGCTGAATGTTACTCTTGGACTGAGTAGGACCTCATTCCTAAAAGTGGATAAGGCAAGACAAAACTGGGCAAAAATAACATTTAATTCCCCTGAATCAAATTAAATTAGTTTTAGTAAAGTTATACTGAATTCAGTAAAATTATTTATCCCTCTCCGTGGACTTAATAATTTTCATCTCTCTCATATGAAAAAATAAATAAATTGATGGAAACTTTTAGAAGAATTCTGAGAATTTTAAAAAATAAAGGTGTAAAAGATTCTAGGGGGCAGTGCTTAGCTCGATTTCTTAGCCGAGGGAGCCAGCATTGTCTGAAGACCTTTTCTGTGGTCATGTGGTCAGCGTGACTATACGCCGAGACACACAGATTGCTGTTACCTTCCCATTGAAGTGGCACCTATTTATCTATTTGCATTTGCATGTTTCGAACTGCAGAAGCTGGGGCAAATAATAGGAGCTCACCCATCATGCAGCATTCAGGTCTCAAACCTGGACTGTCAGCTTTCCAGCTGACAAGCTCAGCATCTTTAACCACTAGCCTTTGTGCCTCCCTGAGAATTCTAAGGCCATGTAATAATTAGATATTAGCACTTGCTACCTAATTAGATTGGTTCTATCTTTTTTAACTGTGCCCTCAAGTTCTGGTTATGTTATCAAGCCTGGGGCTCCCATAGAACCAAAGACTTGCTTAGATGGCTCCATTGCTGAGGTAGCCATTTTTATCCCCTCTTTGCTTTTGTATATTTATTTTTAGGATGCTTATCTTTGAATATGGATTTTATATTTTTCTATCTGTTTTTTTCTATCTGTTGTTTAATTCAATCATTGTATCCTCTCCGAGTTCTTTTTTTGTGAGATGGACTACTATAAAAAATTGATTACCATATTTTTCAGACTATAAGATGCACCGGAGTACAAGACACACCTTAGTTTTTGGGGAGGAAAATAAGAAAAAAAATATTCTGCCTCTGCTCACCAGCATCCATGGTATTCATCTGGCTAGCGTCCTGTCAGTGTGTGAGAGAGTTGAGGGCTGTTTGGAAACAAACAGTATTTACTGTGTGAGCAACAAGGAAGGAGACAGCAAGGAGCAGGGCGTGACTTGTTCTGTATTAAAGCTGCATCAGAGGTGTGTTGCTGCTGGTTCAGCCCGGCTCGGGCGAACTGGTAGTAGCAGCGGCAGGAGCCTCTGCCCACCCAACCAGATGCTTCTGCGTAGAAGCATTGCACATGAATGGGAGCGCGCCTAAACCAGTAGTAAAAAAAAATAGCAACCCACCTCTGAGCTGCACACTGTGCTGATATCTGAAACTAAAATTGAAAGTGAAACTTCTTTCCTCTGCTGAACTACCACATTGGAAAACCTGGTTTTGATATTGTAGATTTACTAAATGTGTTATATTATATATAAAGAGAAGTTATCCTGCTGAATCAGTTATTTGTGTGTGCTTTCTGAATGTGATTTCTGCTGCAAACTCTAACAGGTCCTTGCAGCAAATAGCATATAACCAGGTCAGCTTCAGCATATTATTGCAATCTGAGTCAGCCTGAGCAACTGATTGGTGGGAGGATCGGCCTCCCAGAATACCCCCAATCAGCTGTTTGCATTTTCGGCTACATTTGGTATATAAGATGCACCCAAATTTTTACCCGCTTTTAGTGGGGGGGGAGTGTGTCTTATACTCTGAAAAATATGGTAATTAATAAATAAGTGTATCCCTGCTTGGTTGAAGCTCTATTGCCTTTTAGCGTGTCATGGTTTTTAAAAACTATCACTTTTTCTCCACTGTGTTCTTCTTGTTAAATAAAGGATAGCACAGAAATGCTATTTTATTTTATTCATGTATTGTTATTATTTGTAACTAGCCCAATCTCAGGATGCTGGGTGGTTTGTAAATACATTTTTAGCAACTACTTAAATACAGTATAAATATTTTGACACATCTACAGTGTATCGTATTTTTTTTCATTTATGCCAAATTTTGCTACATTAATTTGTAAATGGCTTTTTATTAAAAAAAACTACAATTAAAAAAAGTGGTGGGTTTTACAAAATACATTCCAGAGATCCACAGAGAAAAATGGAAGTCAGTGAAGTACTTAGGACTTGGAGCTTTGCTATCAGTGGCAGTATCAATGGGACACAATTTGTCCTTTCATACTTCGCATTTTGCACAGGTTGTTAGTATCATGAAACAAAGGATCCTTCTTATATTGCTGTTCTATGACCTGTTTGTTCAACTTCACTAAAATGAAGTTCAGTTGTGTATTTTAAATAATGCACACCAGTGGTTGTTTTTTTTTAAAAAAAAACCTGTGATAATTAAAAGCAAGTGACAGAAAATATTCTCACAAAGTATGTTATTCCCATTATGCAATTATGTCTGGAGCATTCCTTCACTACTTCATATTTTTCATCCTAGCTTATCTTCAGCAATCATATACATTTCAACGGAAACTTCTTTCCTTTCCTTTGGATAGCACTTTCTTTTGTATCCTTTTCATAGTGGTTCTACTGAACCACTGACCCCCTTCAGTGGTTCAGTAGAGACGCCCGTGGCGAGTCTTGAGGGTCCGCTTTGGGAGGAGTTTGATTCGGTTGCCATCGAGGATTTGGACAGGTTGCGTGGACGTCTGCGACCCACCACATGTTTATTGGACCCGTGTCCCTCCTGGCTTGTACTGGCATCCTGGGAGGTTACACGTGACTGGCTCCTGGTCCTAGTGAACACTTCGTTGGGTGAGGGGTCTCTACCAGCCGCCTTGAAAGAGGCGATGGTGAGACCCCTGCTCAAGAAGTCTTCCCTGGACCCGACGGACCTAGTCAATTACCGTCCAGTCTCCAACCTTCCTTTTTTAGCGAAGGTTGTAGAGAGTGTGGTGGCACAGCAGTTCCCACGCCACCTGGAGGAAAATGATTATCTAGACCCGCGCCAGTCCGGCTTCCGACCCGGGCACAGCACGGAGACGGCCTTGGTCGCATTGGTGGATGATCTCTGGCGGGCCAGAGATAGGGGTTGTTCCTCTATCCTGGTCCTATTAGACCTCTCGGCGGCTTTCGATACCATCGACCATGGTATCCTGTTGCACCGGCTGGAGGGGTTGGGAGTCAGGGGCACCGTGTTACGGTGGTTTGGCTCCTACCTCACTGACCGGACGCAACGTGTGTTGGCAGGGGAGCAGAGATCGACCCGGAGGCCTCTCACATGTGGAGTGCCACAGGGTTCGGTACTCTCGCCTCTCCTGTTCAACACATACATGAAACCGCTGGGCGAGATCATCCGTGGTTTTGGGGTGGGATATCATCTGTATGCTGATGACACTCAGCTATACATCTCCACCCCAAACCACCCCAATGAGGCCATCGAAGTGATGTCCCGGTGTTTGGAGGCCGTACGGATCTGGATGGATGGCAACCGACTGAAACTCAACCCTTCCAAGACGGAGTGGCTGTGGCTTCCGGCGCCCCGGTTCAACCAGGTGTTTCCATCTCTGGCCATTGGGGGCGTGCAACTAGCCCCTATGGAACAGGTGCGCAATTTGGGCGTCCTCCTGGATGCCCGGCTGTCCATGGATGACCATGTAACAGCCGTGGCAAGGGGGGCGTTCCATCAGGTTCGCCTGATGCGCCAATTGCGCCCCTTATTGGACCGGGATGCCCTACGCACAGTCACCCATGCGCTGGTGACGTCTCGCCTGGACTACTGCAATGCTCTCTACATGGGGCTTCCTTTGAGATGCACTCGGAGACTACAGTTGGTCCAGAACGCGGCCGCGCGGGTGATCATGGGGAGGACTAGATTCTCCCCTGTAACACCTCTCCTGCGCGAGCTGCACTGGCTTCCTGTGGTCTTCCGAGTGCGTTTCAAGGTCTTGATTATGATCTTTAAAGCGCTCCATGGCACAGGGCCTAGTTACATGCAGGATCGCATCCTGCCCCACACATCCCTACGACCAATCCGCTCTCACAGAGAGGGACTTCTCCGGGTGCCGACCGCCAAACAGTGTCGGGGGGCGACACCCAGGAGCAGAGCCTTCTCTGTGATGGGCCCAGCCCTGTGGAATGACCTCCCCCGGGACATCAGGATTACTTCCGATCTCCGCTCCTTCCGTGTACAACTGAAAACCCACCTCTTCCAACTATCTGGCCTGGCTCAACCGTAATTTTCTCGTACTCCTCCTGACTGTCTGTTTTTTAACATTTTGAATTTGGATTGTACATGGGGTTTTGTAATTAGGGTATTTCAATGGTTTTTAATTGTCTATGTATTGTATCTGTTAACCTCCTCCGAACATGTGTGTCTTTGTACTTATGTATGTCATGGATTTATGTAAATGTTATATGTTTTTTACTCCATTGTACGCCGCCCCGAGTCCTTTTCGGAAAGGGAGCGGCTAATAAATTTAAATTATTATTATTATTATTATTAATCACAGCAGATGTTTATTAAGATATTCAATTAACAGTTTTGCTATGGATTTACTGTATGCAGTTGATAAATAGATAAGGACCATTACAGAACCAGAAACAAGGGCATTATTTAATTTCTCCAGTCATAATACATAGTCCAAAATGGGTAATACCATCTGAAACTAAAGTTTGGTATTCGTACAATGTATCTTTCTTTTTAAAAATGAATTTCATTATTTTTAAACCTAGGGTTCAAATTCCTATTACTTTTAAATTACTTAAAGGTAAAGGTAAAGATTCCCCTCGCAAATATGTGCTAGTTGTTCCTGACTCTAGGGGGAGGTGCTCATCTCCGTTTCAAAGCCGAAGAGCCAGCGCTTTCCGAAGACATCTCCATGGTCATGTGGCTGGCATGACTAAACACTGAAGGCTCATGGAACGCTGTTACCTTCCCACCAAAGGTGGTTCCTATTTTTCTACTTGCATTTTTACGTGCTTTCGGACTGCTAGGTTGGCAGAAGCTGGGACAAGTATCAGGAGCTCACTCTGTTATATGGCACTAGGGATTAAACTGTCAAAGTGCTGACCTTTCTGATTGACAAGCTCAGCGTCTTAGCCACTGAGCCACCATCTTCAAATTACCTAGAAAATGATAATTTGATGTGGAGTTAATCTCATAGATAACTACAGGTAGAGCTAAGTGTTGAGCTGAGAGACTTTTATTGCTTAAATCAGAATACAATTTGAAGAGTGGCAGAATTTCACTAGAGCAGTAATGCCAACTGCATTTACAGTAGATAATATTTTTTGCTATACATCTAAATATAGCACAGTTAAAAACACAGGTTAAAAATAGAAGTTACTCCTAGCTCAAAAGTTTGCAACCTCAAAGAGTGGGTTATGTGAGAAGAGGCATTGGGTGACTCTCTGAAGTTAGATGTTTGGAAATGCGGTGAATGAAGAGAGCAAAGGAAAGTCCTTTCCACCACATCATGTCTAGTGCAAGTTATTTGCTTTTTTTTACAATTTACGTTTTGGACGGTTGAAAGTATGCTATTCTCTTGACTGTATCCTACAATACTGAAGTGCTATCTTTGTGATTCAGGGTGGATACAGATGATCAGAATAAATAGGAGCCAGTAGTTTAAGATCAAGCTGAATACTTCAATGAGCAGAACTGGAGTCTATTATTCCACAGAAGTGCAATAGATGAGGACTGAATTTTCCCTTTCCTACAGAAGACTTTGCGTCCTACCCACAATTTTTTACACAAAGATAGCTGGAAAATAACTGCTATGTCTAAGTAGATCACACAACAAATTATGCAAGTTTAAGTGTCCTTTGAACAGTTCACCAGTGGTGAAATTCAATTTTTTTTACTATCAGTTCTGTGGGCGTGGCTTGGTGGGCACGGCAGGGGAAGGATACTACAAAATCTCCATTCCCACCCCACTCCCGGGGAAGGATACTGCAAAATCTCCATTTGCTCCCCACTCCAGGGGAAGGATACTGCAAAATCTCCATTCCCTCCCGATCAGCTAGGACTTGGGAGGCAGCAAATAGATGGGGCGAGGCCAGCCAGAATTGGTATTTGCTGGTTCTCCAAACTACTCAAAATTTCCACTACTAGTTCTCCAGAACCTGTCAGAGCCTGCTGAATTTCACCCCTGCTTTGAACAAACATAATGAAATGAACAGCTGTTTGAACATAAGAAAACACAACCTACGATGACATTTAAAAATGCATGTTGTTTTATAGTGTCATCAGTAGATTGTGGAAAAACAACAATCATACAGAATGATCATTCCTACAGCACGGGAAGTTAGAGGAAGCCCTTACATTTTTCTGACGTCATTAATTGGATGCTAGAAATTCAACGATGATGGCATGATTCTTTGATTTAGCTTTTCTGAATTTAGTTCATGAGGAAATATAATACGTCCTTCACCTGTTCTATTGTATTTATTTTTGACATTCTCTCTCTCTCTCTCCCTCCCCTTTGCCCTAGTCTGTTTACAATCCAAGAAACTAGGGACTGTCTCTTCTGAGCCTTGTCACCCACATTCTTTCTGTGAGCTCAGCTGACTTTTGTCTGACCACTTCCTTGATTGCGCCTCTTTGCCATCTCCCAAGGTTATTCTCACATATCTTTACACTGCTTCAACTTTTGTTTGGTCTGAGAGAATAATTGGTTTTTGAATACCCAGGTTATAAAAAATGTTCATGCATAAGGTTGAATCCAAGTTTATTAGTACATTAGCAAAGTAGATACTACTGATGAACAGGTTCCCTTCACTCCTGTGCATCCCTCCAAATTGGCTCTGCTTTAATGGCTCCCCAATCCACTTCTGATGGGTGGGGGAGCCATTATAGCAGATTTGGAGCACATAGAGCCTAATGCAGAATTCAGGATAGCAAGAGAGGTTTCCACTGAATGTGTAGACATCAATATGCCTGGTGTTGTTTGAAGCCAGATACCACTACTTCCTAGTGATATCTTTACCCTGATTTCCAACTGGCCCTGGTACCAAGAACCTTTCAGTCACTAATCTGGATCACTAATTCTACCTATTTATGCTTTCTATAAAGGTAAAGGTTCCCTTTGCACATATGTGCTAGTCGTTCCTGACCAGAGGGGACGGTGCTCATCTCCATTTCAAAGCCGAAGAGCCAGCACTGTCCAAAGACATCTCCGTGGTCATGTGGCTGGCATGACTAAATGCCGAAGGCTCATGGAATGCTGTTACCTTCCCACCAAAGGTGGATTTTTCTACTTGCATTTTTATGTGCTTTCAAACTGCTAGGTTGGCAGAAGCTGGGACAAGTAACAGGAGCTCACTCCGTTATGCAGCACTAGTGATTCGAATCACTGAACTGCCAACCTTTCTGATTGACAAGCTGAGCATCTTAGCCACTGAGCATCCCTATTATAGAGAGTACCAGCTTTCTATACGGATACATTATTAATACAGTTGGTCGTAGTCAGCCAGATGTTCAAAGTTGATTTGGCATTTTTGTTCACTTATCAAGTCCCTCCCAAGGACTTGGGATAGGCAGATGTTGTTTCCAATATTAAATGTATCATTGCATGATGTGTTTGTGACAGATAAGCAACTTTTCTTCCAGTACTGTAGTCCTGCAGCTGCTGGCCCTGGTTGCTCAGTCCCCAATCCTGAAACCTGTAGCCTACTTGTCACTGGACGTCCAGGAACTCCAACACCTAGTGAAATCCTTGTCAACCACTGATCTGATATGGGTTTCAGTAAGTTACATCTCACCATATTGTTTAAGGAAAAAGCATTATTTGTTTGTCCTCTCTCCACTATGGCTGAAACTCTGGCATAGTTCTCATCTTTCTCATAACATACAATCTCCACAACGAACTCAAGATAGTGCTTAATTGGAAGATTACTCTTATTAGTATGGTTCATCACAAAGTCAGACAGATATTTAGACTGTATTTGGAATTTTTATCCACCTATTAAGTTCTTCCCAAGACCTGAAGTAGGCAGATGTTGTTGTTTGATAGTATTAAAGTGTCTTGGAAGGATGTAAGCTGTCCCCGAGTAAAGCTGCCTTTTGCAATTAACTGATAGTGATTTTGTCAATGCCGGTGGTATTTAGATGATGGTATGGATCATTTGGGATTACACCAGAGACACCTATCATTATTGATACATTTTTTATTTCTTTCACCACCGTTGCTCTATTTGCAGGGTTCATCAAACAGCCAGATACATGTTTAGACTGGCTTGGCATTATTATTTCACTGTGTTTATTATTAGTTATTATTCTTTTTATCCTGTTTATTATGGTAAATATTTTAATTTGCAAAAATGCCCAAATTCTACATCTTACATCTTAAAACAGATACTTCTAAACACAATTTCTTTTGAAAGAACACTGTTTTCTGTGCTTTTTCTGGAGCAAAAAACTGCACCAAAACATTTGGAGTAGTCGTAACTCAGGAAACAAGGTACATTTTCACTGACTAGTCTGAACATGCTTTACCGCAGTGGTTCCCAAAGTGGGCGCTTTCGCCCCTTGGGGGGCGGTGAGATGGCTTAGGGGGGTGGTAAGAGGCCAGGGGGGTGGCAGGGGGGCAGTAAAAGGCAAGGGGGCGGCAAATGAGTGCTGGAGGTGGCCTCCTCTAGCGAGCTATTCAGAACAAGTTTGCTCACTCACCCCTGCCCATCCAGAAGCTGCTCGATCGATCGCTTCCCCCACCCATCTGCACTATGCTAGCCCTGCCCACTCACTGATTGGCTGGCTCACCAATCGCCCTGCCCGCCTCTAAGAGCCCTATCTAAACCCAGTTAACTTTTTTTCTGCTTGGTTTTCTATAGATAGGGCTTTTAGAGGTGGGCGGGACGATTGGTGAGCCAGCCAATCAGTGAGAGCAGGGCTAGTATAGTGCGGACAGGTGGGGGGAGCGAGTGATCAAAGGGAGGCCATTTCGCCTCCCTTCGCTCCCACTTTGTCTTGATGAGGTCTCTGCAGCTGCGGGCGCAGACGGACAGAGGTAGCCGGAGTGGTGGGGAAGCCCGGGGGGGCGGGCAAGCGAGCGAGCGAGCGAGAGAACTGCTTGATCCTCCATTGCTCGCCAGCTCGCCCGCCCGGGCCGCTCTGGCTACCTCCGTCCGTTCGTGCCCGGAAGTTGCAGCGACCTCATCAAGACAAAGTGGGAGGTGAAGGGGCCTCGGTGTCCTGCCTGATCCTCCTTCGCTCGCTTGCTATTTTGCCTGCATGGGGTGCCTCGGCGGAAGCCCTTTGCTGGTGGCCAGACCTCCCCTCCCCGGGGCAACAGCACATCCATGATCACCGTCCCAGTAATGCTGCAGCCACTTGGCCTGCAAAGAGAGGGAGGGAGTAAGAGTGAAGGGTGAGGGAGAGCAGCAGGGGCTCTCTGCAGGGGCTCTGCATTCCCCCCCCCCACCGGAGCCTTTCCAGAGGAGGTGGGGCTGGGGAATGTGGGGCGGAGAGGTGCTGTCTGGGGTGGGACTAGATGACCTCTGGGGGTACCAACCGGCCCTTCTGACTCTGGAGACCAGAAGCAAGCAAACACACACACACACAGCAAAAGTGTCTGGTTTTGAATATAATCCTCCCTAGTACTGGGGGAAAAAATAAGAGGAACATTTGGATATACATTTTGAATTAACTTACCTTTATTTCGATTTTGGAAAGAAAATTGCTAAAATCACTTTTAGTTGTGTTCTGCATTAAGAATTCATGCAGTAGCATTTCTTGTTGAATTGGCAGAGTAATATTTACAACAGCCAGCTAAGATAGTTTTATCTTTCTTATAATGTGCGTGGGTAGAGGACTTAGGCATAAGTGCAATGTTTGCCTGTGATTATGTAATAAATTTACAGCTTATACATTTGAATGAGATGTTATTCAATTCATGTTTAACCTATACTTGACATACTTGTATTCAATACATAAGGTGTTAATTATGTCAATAGAAGAGATAGGAAACTGCATTAGTGATATATATGTCAATGCGTTGATTTGTACTAAAAATGTTTAGTTTACAAATCAACGCATTGACATATATATCACTAATGCAGTTTTAAAAAGTTATAAGGAATCACAAATATGAGTGTGGAAAATGTAATGTAGTTGTGGATGACCCTTTGCATGAGTTGTATTGGGAAAAATAAATAAATAAATAAATAAATTATTATTATTATTATTAATAACAACAACAACAACAACAACAACAACAACAATAATAATACCAGGACTTAAAAATCGAAATTCAACGATTATGGCACAAACCAGCAGTGGTAATTCCAGTGGTAACCGGCACACTGGGTGCTATTCCAAAAGCATTGGAATTACAGTTAAAACAGTTAAAAATTGACTAAATCGCCATCAGTCAAATGCAAAAGGCCGCACTGCTTGGATCCGCACACATATTACGAAAATACGTTACGACGTCCTAGGCCCCTGGGTGGGGCCCGACTAGTAATTAATGCCAAATCCAGCGAAACAACTGGCCGCTGTGATACAATTCTGTTGATATAATAATAATAATAATAATAATAATAATAATAATAATAATAATAATAATAATAATAATAATAATAATAATAATAATAAATGATTCCCCAAAGAGGTAAAAGGCTACATTTTGCTAGAGTTATTCTTCCAAACTGTTGAGGAGGGGAATTGGACTCCATTGTCTATATTTCCCTTTCCATCCCCATGGTTCTTTAGTGAAAATTATAACCCAAGAACATATAGATCTGTTAAAATGTTCCCATTCTCACTTTACATATTGGGAATCCCTAGGTACCATGCAATAATCTCATCAAATAATTCAAGCAAATGTTGGTGACATTGAGCTGAAGCCAAAGTTCAAGAAATCGTACCAAGAGTTTTGGTTACAGAAAGAAATTTCTGATCACTATCCTGCACTATGGGCAGTGGTTAAGAAGCTCCTTGTTGCATTTCCAACATCATATTTGGTGGAACATGGCTTCAGTGTGGTCTCCAAGCAAAGAAAATGACTCCAGATTACTGAATGTGGTGATTTAAGACTCCTGCTAAGTGACTTAAAAGCAGACATTGGGAAACTGGTATCACTTCATCAAGCCCATCCATCACATTAAGAATTTACTGAACAGTGAAGTAGTTCCTAAATTTTGCTAAGTTTACTAAGTTACTAGTTACTAAGGTTCTTGATTTAATGACAATCAGACTTTGAAAACCTGGTATCACTGGATCATGTTCAACAATTTTGTTGAATTAACATTAACTACAAAGGTTTTTAAATTGGATTTTGAATAAATGTGCAATTAATTGTTACAGTTTTGAATTTTACTGTTACTATCTTTATTCCTTCATGCAAACCACGCAGTCACGTGACTCCCCCAGCCACGCCCATCAAGCCACGCCCACAGAACCGGTCGTAAAAAAATTTGAATTCCACCACTGGGTGGGGGGGGGGCACTGAGGATCAGTTTGTAGCACCAAGGGGGGCGGTGGGCTGAAAAAGTTTGGGAACCACTGCTTTACAGTGACATGGAACAAGATACTCCAACAACCAGATGAGTCTGGGAAGGTTCTCCAGGTGACATCTGACACGTTCCTGCTGGTTGTCCCCTTCATCTGGCCTTTGGATGCAAGGAAGCTTGTCCAAATATATCAGACCACATTTCCCATCAACCCAGCCAACCTGTCATGTTGGCTATACATGTGCGGTGCTGCTGGGTTGCGAAAACTGCCTCCAACTGGATCATAGAGCAGATGTTCTGCATTAAACACAAACATTCTTTCTGTGTAAACACTTGGGCTGGGAACATAAAAACAAGTCAGTAAGAAACCATCAACCACAGCTATGGGTTTACTTCCCACTCAAAGGCATTCGCTTCTGGGGGGAAAAAGTCTATTTTTATTTTAGCACACTTTAGCAACATTATCCCCAGAGACCAAAGCAAGGAGGCCGTTTTCCAGACGATAGGAAAACCCAAGGCTGAAAGTCACTCGGCCACACCTCCAAGCCCTGGTTCTCCCTTCGTCCAGAAGTTGCTTTGACTTGCCCTCCGTGTGCCCAACAGCCGGGTCTGTTCACTTCACACGCGCGCCTAAACCTCTGCCTCATCCCCACACCCAGTTCCACCGGTTGAGCGGCATCCGCGCTCTCTCCAAACCGCGGGGAACTTCCTGGCTTTCTGGCAGGGGGCGGGCGCTTTGCTTTCGTGCTTTTGGGGTTGCCTTTCCCCACGCCTTGGCACCTCGCCCCCTTATTGTCTTTCCCGCCTTCGGTTCCCCCTCCACCTCTTCTTGACCCTCCAGCCGAACCTGAGTCCTCCCTTTCCTCCCTCCCTTACTCTCTCTCTCTCTCCCCCCGGTTGCTTTCCTGCGCCTGTGGTGAGCACAGCGGGGCCCCATCCTGACAGGGAGTGACAAGCCAGGAGATTTTTGCCCTCCGTCTCCGAACTTCTCTAATATTTAACTTGGCGCTGCTGACGCCCAGCGTATCCGGGCAGGGAGGGAGGGAGGGAGAGCCTGAGGAAAAGGCGCCCGCCGCTGCTGTTTCTTCCTCTTTTTACACATTGATTTCCCTGGAAGCCAAAGAACCGGCAGGAACTTCCCGCAATGAAGGTCAGTAAGTTTGTTTCGCCCCTCACGTCTAGCTTAGCAGCGGCTGTTCACGCGCGGAAAACTGCGGAGAAAGTCCTTCTAGGTGCTTCCTTGCGCGAAGGCAAAGAAGGGCGACTCGGTGGCGCTCGCCTCTCAGCTCGAGGTGTCCCGTGGCTTTTGGCCAAGGGGGAAAAACTTCGCCGCTTTCTGGGTTGTTGCACTATTTAAGGCGCCCCACCATTCAAACGTTTAGCCTGCTGCACACATGGCGGTATCGCTTCTGAAGAAGGCGGTTTTGCTGTCAGCCCGTGGAACATTGCACTGCTGAACAACACTTAAGCGGATAGCCTCTCTTCCCTTCAACAGAGCCTCCCAGCTGTATCTTTACAAAGGCAACCAAACGTCAATCAGTAGCAAAGTTCTTAACCGGGTGTGTGCGTGTGTGTGAAACTCCTGTGGCCCAAATCGATTTTGACAAACAGGTTAAAAAAACGCAGGAGTGCTTTTCTCTTGCTTTGAGACTAAAAACAAGTTTGGAGTTCAATTTTGTGCCCGCCCTTGGGTAGTTGCAAGCCACATACTCCAGTCACCTTTGGCAGGAGACAGCGGCCACAGAAATACTCCTGCTCTGTGTTGTTTGTTCACAGCATTCAGAAGTATATTTCTTATTTAAACAAGAGACATAGACCATACTACAAAAAAAGAGGGTTGATTGATTTGCATACCTATAGTGTGAAGATGAAACCTGTAGGATTGCAGCATAGATGTTCTCATAGTAGACAAATGGGGAGCTAACCTTATGAAATCAACACACAGGTCCAGTCAAGGATCTGCACTATCGAATGGGAGTTACCAGGTTAAAAGGATTGTAGGTAAAATCCAATGTAATCCTTGTGGAGGAGTTGCTAGAATAACTGTCTAACTCTTGAGATTCTACCACCCCTTAGAGAAATAAATTTCATATTATAATCCCACTGTTTATATCTTGATAAGAGTGCTACATGGCAGTTTGTTTGTATTAAACGAGTAATCAAAGGAGAGGGGAAATCAAATAGCTAAAATCTGTTGGTAATGAATATGGTCAATTTGGGGCAGTAGTTACGGAAAGAATTCTAAGGAACTAAAAGTTCTAAATCTGCCTCGGTGTGAAGCCAGCTGGATGACCATTGACCAGTGATTTATCTTAGTCCACTGAAGAAGGCAGTGATAAACTACTGTTTGGAAATCTTGCCCAAAAAACAATAAGGACTTGTCCATATACACTGGACAAGAAACTGATTCAAAGGAAGTAATAATAATAACAATAAATATAACTGGAGAACAATCCTGATGATTGGTGAGGGTGATTTTTTAAAACATGGCAAGGCCTGTTGATAATCTAGCTGTATTTATCTTTATTCTCCATGAAAAACAAGCTCTCTCCCCCCCCCCCCCATCTATTCTTTGAATATTCTGGCTTCAAGGCTAATTTTATCAAAAATGATTGGTAGGATGATTGAAGGCAATTTTTATTCACAGATGCTTTTCAAATGCATAAAATCTAATTAGTACTGTGAATTCAAATAATATTTTAACATAAAATTAAAATAAACCACTCAACTGAGAGACAAGAAACCTGTATAATGTGCAGATGAGGGTTACTACTTTGTAATGTCATGGTTGTGAATTAGATAAATGAAATTCCCAGAATTTTTGAAACTTATCAGGAAAAGTGCTGTTTTGTTTTCTGGGGGGGGGGGGGAATGGAATTTTGGAGGGAAAATTGAATTTAGTTTTAGTACCCTTTATGAATATAGGGACACAGTGGCTCAGTGGCTAAGATGCTGAACTTGTGGATTAGAATGGTCAGCAGTTTGGCGGTTTGAATCCCTAGCGCAGCATAACAGAGTGAGCTCCCGTTACTTGTCCCAGCTTCTGCCAACCTAGCAATTCGAAAACACGTAAAAATGCAAATAGAAAAATAGGGACCACTTTGGTGGGAAGTGTGCCTTCAGCACTTAATCATTCTGGCCACATGACCTCAGAGATGTCTTTGTGACAGCACTGGCTCTTCATCTTTGAAACGGAGATGAGCACCACCCCCTAGAGTTAGGAATGACTGGCACATATGTATGAGGGGTACCTTTACCTTATGAATATATAGTTATTTGGTTACCTATGAAATGCATGACAGATGGTCTGGTTTGTTTATAAACGTATGTTTGATGTACAGTGTAAAATTGAAAAATATGGTTTAGTCACCCAATAAATATAAATTTATTTTTTGAATATAGTTTTAAAAGTTTTTAATATCTGTTACAACTTGTATTACAAAATGGTATATTGTAAGAAATATAGTACTGTATCTCTTTTACGCCTTTGTAGGGAAAGGAAGCTAGTTCAGAGTACTGAAAATACAGGAAACCACCAATGTTGCAGAAAAAGAGAATTGTGCATTCTGGACATATATCAAAAGTATTTTGATACAGACCAAAAAACCTCATTTTGCCACATGAAATATTTTCTAACCAGCTTTCTTTTTCTGAACATGAGGTGATATACTTTCCAACAGTTTCTAGTTTTTCTGATCCTTTATTTTTAATATTACAGTAGACTTCTTAGAACTGTCTTGTCTTGATGCAGGCTTTTCTACTCTTTCACATGTTAAGTTAGTTAAACCCAGAAATAGTGCATCTTCAAAAAGACCTCCAAGGAAAAAATTAAAGAAAAACATTTGAAAGTGTTTCATAATTTATTTTCTTTTGTGATGAGGAAGGCCTTGGGAGAAAATATATATAAATTTTCCCTCAGGCCTCTCTATGCCTCACACATTTACCTCATTTCAATAATATGGAATATCATAACGTTACAATCCTGGGTTTTCCAGTAAAAATAAATGGAGAGAGATTTGGGGTAGTTTAAAGTAGGGGTCTGGCTGAGTAGCTTTGGGAGTTGAAGTCCACAAGTCTTAAAGTTGCCATGGTTGGAGACCCTTGGTTTAAAGGACAACGTTCCTACAAGCACACAATTAAATTACAGAATTCGTGGTAAATGTGGATAGCTTTTGAAGGGAATTACTTAAACTCAAGGAAGATAAAACTTATCAGTGGTTGCTATCCATGCTAACGTAGTAGGTATGTTTTTCTGGATCACCACTGTAGCAGCATTCCTCATATCAATACTTCTGCTAATGCAATTCTCTGAAGAATCATTGTTGGAAATAGGATGTTGTAGTAAATAAGCCCTTGGCTTCATCAAGAAGATATTTCCAAGTTTCTAACGTACATTTAACTTCTTCAATTGTTTCTTTCCAGACGATAGTGAAGTGCTTATTAGGGCTTCTTGCACTTGGAGTTATCATTACAGCCATAGTTGTTCCAGTAGTTTTGCTGACAAGGGAAGGTAAGTTTAATCATTACTTCCTATTTTGGTATTGTAAGCAATTTTTGAAACTCATTTTCTAAAGCCTTCTGCCAGAGCCTCTTTACCTAAAACAGAACAAATAATAATAATATATGATGTTATATAAAACAAGGTTGTACAAACTTTGAAAATAAAATATTTTTTTCCTGAAATAATTCAAATAATTCAGCATCTCCCTGCTACTTATTAAAGCAGCCTACTTTTTTAGTTTCTGTGTAAATCTGAAAAGGGGCAGCTATTTCAATAAATCATTGGATGTAATGCTACTCCTTTAAAATTATTTATATAATTTTTTGCAATATATTTTTAAATAATATAAGAAATAAGAAAATCAGGTATTAACAGAGAAATGCAGGAGGATAAGGAACAAATCTGACACAAAATTAAGACATTCTGAACATAATAAGAAACGAACACTATTATGAGATATTTCATATCCATTTTCTGGTCAAAATTCATGTATACCTGTTAAACATAATAGTTGGATTAAATTGTTTTTATAACCATAATGCCAGGTGCAAAGTTTAATCTAAAAATTCTTGGTTAACACTATATTAATCATTGAAAGAAAACAATAAATAGTAGATAATTCATTTTACCAATACGGTATTATAAATTATATATTAAAATATGAGCTGTAAACCTCAAATATCTCATGGTAAATTTGTTGAATAAGATTGCAGTTCAAGAATAGATTCCAATTAAAATTAAATTCTCATTGGATTTGCTTTTTCAATACAAAATTATTCTGGACACTGAAGGCATAGCAGCACAATTTAATTAATCATTTTTCTGAAAAGCTTTTTTCAATAAAAGGCATATAAAATCTAAGCAGCTGTGCTTATATTAATAGTTTAGATTTAAACAAACTCTTTTTGGGTCCTTGAGTCAGTTTTTTTAAAAAATGTATTAAAGATTATACTTGCAATAGTAAAATTAATTTAAATTGAAAGACAGAAAGAGAAAGAAAGAGAGAGAGAGAGAGAAAAGAAAGAAAGAATAAAAATGCAGAGGAAAAAAGGCATAGAAGAAGGTAGAAAGTAAAGAAAGTAAATATAAATTATAAATATAAAAATATAAATATAAAAATATCATAAAGAATTTCAGTTGGAGAGATCCAGGAGAACAGCCTTTTCTGTTGTGGCCCCCATCCTTTGGAACATCTTTACCAGAGGTGAGATATACTTCCACCCTTCCGTTCTTTCAGAAGGGCCTTAAAGCTGCATTTAATTAAAATCTTTAGTTCCCTCTAGCATCCAATTTTTAAAATTGCTTATCTCCATTATGTCTTAGAAAAAATTCAGATCAAGTCCACTTTCCCATGGGAAAAAAATATGATTATTTCCCAAATTTTATTCCAATTTAATCCATGTATAACTTTCTAAAATCCAAATTTTAATTCGCTTTTTGCTGCGGTTTTTTTTTACAGAAAAATAATTTCTTAAGCTTGCAGTTAAATATTTTTTTCATTAAGGATTGAAAGCAGACTCACCCAGTGTTTTCAGATTTCTCTATTCAAAGATCTCTAACAACTGAAAAGTAGCTTATACAAAATTTCCAAAAGTGATTAGAAAAATGATTAGAAAAGAATTTAGCGTGTTTTTAAAGGCACTGATTATAATCAGAACAAGATAGTTATTTCCTCAACTCCCAGAAATGCTATGTCTGCTGGAGACCACTGTTTTACAGTCTCCTGGTGAGGAACAACTGTCTGGAGCACTTGTGGGCAATCTCACATCCTTTCTTTGTCTAGAAAGATTCAAAGAATCGATCTATTCACTAGCTGTTTTTTCTTTGCCACATTTGTCACCTTCATTTCAGTCTTCCATTTCCTTCTCCAGGAGTCCCACACTGGAATCAATTTTTGTCTCCTAGCAAACTACCTCATCTAGTCTCTGATGTTTTTTTTTTTTTGGCAAGGTTTTTCGGTAGTGGTTTGTCATTGTCTTCTTCTTCCTAGGGCTGAAAGAAAGTGAGTAGCCAAAGTCACCCAACTGTCTTTTGTGTCGGAGGCAGAACTATAACTCTCAGTCTCCTTGGTTCTAGCCTTAACCACTACCCCAAGTTGGCTTCCAGATAATTGCATTACATTTAGTATAGTTATACATTAAGATGCTCTATATCAGGGGTGTCAAACTCCAGGTCCGGGGGCCTGATCTGGCCACGGGATGCTTAGATCTCGCCCATGGGGCCGCCCTGGAAACATTGAAGGACTGTCCCATGGTGCTTCTTCCAGCAGAAATGGAGCTTGGGAGGGCCACGGGTGGCCCTTCCAAGCTCCGTTTTTACTGGCAGAGGGTTGCAGGAGTCCATCGCAGGTGAAAACAGAGCTCGGGAGCCCATTTTTGCTGGCAGAGCACTCAGGCCACCACAGGTGCTCCCAACACGAGTGACATTGAGTTGGCCATGCCCACCCCAGCCCCCAAGGTTAAACGCAACCCTGATGCGGCCCTCAATGAAATCGAGTTTGACACCCCTGCTCTATGCTTAAACTGGAAAGAGGCCAAAATTCAGGCTCAGTTGTTCAGAAATTTTGCTCTGAGCATATAGGGTTTGGAGAGCCAGATTGGTCTAATGGTTAACTCACCTCAAGGTTTATTGTTGGGGAAAATAGGAGGAAGGTATTAAATATTTTTACTGACTTTAGTTATTTGTAAAAATAATAAAGGTGGGATTCAGTTGAATAAATTATGTTAAAAATGAATCCACTTGTAGCATAAATTTGGTCTCATTTCTATTATATCCGATGAAATTACTGTATGCTTTAGCTTAAATCAGTTCAATAACTATTTAGTAGAATTTGTATAACATTACACTTATTAAACGTGAAATCCTAAATGAATTTGGGGTCAATGAACACTCACAGTTCCTGTGTGTTTTAGAATTTATTATCTTTGTGAGTTTTAGAATGTATCGTTCATGAGAATGTGTGGATCTGCAAAGGAATCAGTAAAACAATTGCAACTGTTGTCAGTGAAACAGCTTCTTCTTACAGAGTGGAGCCTTCTTTTTTGGGGTTTTACATATGAAACTGTAACAGAAACTTGGCATATAGAAAAAAGAGGAAGTTTTCTCTATATAGAAAAATAACCTTTTCACCAGGAACAGTTACACTGCCTTATTTCAATGTTTGAACAATGACTTAATTCTTCTTGTAGTGGATGAATATTTCTATATAAAGTGTAAAGTATAATAACACTCAAAATTATGCTGTGGGCGTGATCTAAATATACAGTTTACTGAAGCATATTATTCCAGTTAATAGTTACATAATTCTGTGATTACAGGAATGTTGTCGTTCTCTTACAGTTCACACACTTCACACTTAGACTTATATACCACTTCACAGTGCTTTACAGCCCTCTTTAAGCTGTTTACAGAGTCATCCCCCTAACCCTTAACAATCTGGGTCTTCATTTTACCAACCTCAGAAGGATGGAATGCTGAGTCAACCTTGAGCCAGTGAGAATCAAACTGCCAAACTGCAGTCAGTTGGCAGTCAGTAGAAGTAGCCTACAGTACTGCATTCTAACCACTGTGCCACCACAGCTCTTAATGATAGTTTGTTCATGTTGGCATCAACAAATTTAAATTACATTCTTTCTGGAAAATTCAGAGTGCCTAATTTTTTAAAAAAGGAATCCAGTATATCACTAACTAAATTCCAGAAATCGTTCTTTTAAAGACAAAGCAAATTGTGTTAATGAAAAGGTTATATTCAAAAATAGAAATATGTTAAATTATAGTCTTTTAAAGAAAAATAGTAAATGCAGATATTTTTAGGAAATTGTAGGAAATGTAGTGAACTATTTTTTAAAATATAATTCTATAATCTTGTATATTGGCTGCAACTTTAAGTATGCAGCAAACTGCATTTCTAAAAGATAAATCAGTATCCTGATTCAAGCAATAGAGCTAAGATACAAGTTTGTTATTTTTATAAGTAACTCAAGGGAGTGAACATACCTAACACTCCTTCCTCCTATTTTCCCTGCAACAACAAGGTTGTTGATGTGAGGTGAGTTAGGCTGAGGGAGAGGGACTGGCCTAAAACACACAGCCAGCCTTCATGAATAAGAATGGACTGGTCTGGAACTCCCAGTGTCCTGGTTTCTGACCTTCTATTTATTTCTTAAATAAAAATTAAAATTTCTGTTTATTTTTTATCCTGCCTTTATTATTTTTATAAATAACTCAAGGCAGCAAACCTAACTAATATTCCTTCCTCCTTAAGTGTGTTAGTCAGAAACTAGACTTCTTTTGATTTTTGGCTACTACGGAGTAATAACACCTTTTCTCCTTCCCTATTATTCCTAGTAAGACTGTTTCTCCCTATAGTAAAGTCTCTCTTTTTTTGCACTTTAAACAGAGTTTTATCTCCTTATATATTTTAGATAGCCTCATTCAGTACAATAACATACCATTCAGTGTTACAAACTAATGTAGCATATTGCGCACCATTAGTTCTCTCTGACTATTTCATGAGAGAGATGTTATTCCATTTGTACATAGTGAATCTAGAGAATTCAGATAATTCCCCATAGTAGTTAAAATCAAAAGTCCGAGTTTGTTTCCTTTTTTTAATTGGTCTGTTGCGTATCCTTTTTGAAGCCACACATGATTAAAACCAGAGCTACTCTTTTTATTTTCAGTTGGCTAGTCCTTTTTTAAAATTCTGTGAGCATGTGAAACTACTTTTTACAAATAATTTTAAATTATTTGTAATAATTGTATATTAGCTTGTGGTGGGGGTGCAATGGCTCAGCAGTTAAAAAGCTGAGCTTGTCAGCTGGAAAGCTGGCAGCCAGGTTTCAAGATCTGAGGGCCGCATAATGGGAAAAGTCTTGCCCCAGCTTCTGCCCGCCTAGCAAGTTGAAAGCATCAAAATGCTACTAAATAAATTGGTACCACTTTGCTGGGAAGGTAACAGTGTTCATGTTTCACCACAAGCTCTGCCCTGTGGCATGATTTCATGCTGGCCACATGCCCACAGAAACTTTTTCAGACAACACCCTCAGCTAAGAAATTAAGATGAGTACCAGAGTACTAGAGTACTAGAGTCAGACATGGCTGGATAAGGGAAACCTTTACCTTCACTGATATCATGTAGTAAGGCCTTTTGGAGAATATGGACCTTATCTTGTTTACCATATATCTAATGTCTCAATAAAAGTCTAATAAAATCTCTTATCTGAAAAGCTAGAAACTTTGACAATGGATAATTTATTAGACTTTTATTGAGATACTAAAGTTGAACTTTGGACTTTTATTATGCTTGTTTTTCAATGACTGGTGACTCCTGGGGTTTCTCAATGCATTTGTGATCAGAATGACTTCTGATTAGAAGGAAAGGAAGTAAAGATTCGGGTGATGGTACATGCTACTGATAGTCTGCTAGTGACAGAATCACCCGAGCTGTATGGTAATTGATTGGAATATGTCAAGGACAGAGCACTGAGAGTTCAGTCTCATATCTCTCCTGTTTCCTTCCACCTTCCCCAGCATTACAGGTAGCCCTTGACGTATGACTGTTTGTTTAATGACAGTTCAAAATTACAGTGATCTAAAAAAAAGACTTAGGACCCATCCTTGAAGTTATAACATATTGTATTACTTCTCCTGTTATCTGATTGCAATTTGGTTATTCCATTTACAATGGTTGCAACATTGTGCAGTCATGTGATCATGATTTCTGACCTTCCAGCTGGCTTCTGACAAGCAAAGCCAATTGGAGAAGCCAGATTCACTTAATGACCATGATTAATCAATGGCCATGGTAAAAATAGTAATAAAATCAGGTCCAACTTGCTTAACAACTTAGCGTCACTTAGTAACTGAAATTCTATTGTGGTCTTAAGCTAAGGACTACTTTTAGAGCCTTTTTCATAGAAAATATAGATAGGGTTACAATTGATTATGCCAATAAGTCATGGACTTTGTTATCTATACATGATACTTTGAATTTATAGGCAACTTTATTTCTCATGTCTACAGCTGACTTCCTCACACTTTTTTTTCTGCAATACCTATTTGTTTTGTTAAATTCTTTCTTGTCCTTTTAATAGAATTGGATTTTATTTTTTTAAAAAAGTACTATAAGCTGAGAATTAAAAATATAAAAGAAAGGCAGAATGCAATACTGCAATTTTTATTTTATGCATGCATAAATAACATGGTACAACAAAAGCTATTATTAGATCCATACAATCGATAAAGCTGCTAATTTTTAGCAAAGCCTCTCATAGGAAATTGAGTGAAAAGCCACCTTCAGATTGATAAAACTGCATAAAGAGATTCCTTAGCAAAAAGAAATTAAATGCTTTATTATTTCAGAAACATCAAATGGTAGAAAGATAATTCAGTATTCCTGCGGGACAAGAGTTACAATAGTAATCAAAGGAATTGTGGAATAGAAGCATTAAAGAAAGGGTGCAAAAAGATGCACAGAATGAAATGTGAATGACAAAACTTTAAATAATTTTTAACTTATTTTAAATAATTGAATTGTTAAATTGTCACGTGGTACGTTGTCCCGTGGTGAATTGGCTGTGGTGAGTTGTCTTGCCATGGCCATGGTGAGTCGTCCGTAGCAAGTTGGCTATGGTAAGTTGGCCGTGGTGAGTTGGCTGGAGCAATTTGGCTGGGTTCAGTTGTTCCATTCTGCTACAATAGAATGATCGCATTCTTCAAGGTGAACCTTACTTTTTCTTTCTTTCTTTGTTAACAGATTCCGATATCCGCAAAAAATTTTCTTTGGAGGATTATCTGAGCAATGAATTTCAGTATAAATCATTTAATGTGCGGTGGATGTCAGGTAATGATCCTAAACTTTTGGAATGCCTTGGAGTGTTTTCTTTCTTTCTTTCTTTTTACAAATATGTGTTGGACAAATCGTGAGAGTTGTGTCCAACCACACAATCTTTGGGAGCATTTTCATCACAGTCTCACAAGATTTGGTTACACAGTCGAAATTGTACATTCTTTCTTAAAGCTTTACGGCAGTGATCAGCTAACTGATCACTAATGTGACTAACTACATACAAAATTCATCTGAGAAATATTTGCGACAATTGAACGCTGTTTTACTTCTCATTGGCAGCCAACCTCCTTGTGCTGAGTTTTTATCCAATTTTGATTGTATCAATTTTTTCAGTGAGAACCCCGAGCATCAGTGATATATACTTTTATTATACACTGGACAGCATTTGAAGATTATCCAGAAATTGTAGTGATTTCTGGCATTTGAGACAATGGGACTCCTATACTGTAGTCAGTACATTGCTTATGTTAGCGTTCCAAGTAATGCACCCATAGGAAACAGAACTCCGGGGCAGGCAAGTTCCTCAAAGAACAGTTTATTGGATATATCATATTGACCAACTGGTGAAAGCCAACTCTGAAATTTCCCACGGCTTTCACCTAATTAAAAGTAAAAGTGTCCCTTTCCCCACAAGTCACTGGTCATGCTGTCCAATCCAGGTGCTGGCTGGTTGCTTGGTTACTTCCCTGCTCCTCTGGCCAGCCACCTGTGAGAACGTCCTTGGTTCTGACAGGAAAACTTTCTTGTTTTGGCTACAAAACCCTCATCTAACTATTCCCACCTCCCATTGATGTGTGGCAACCCTGAAGCCTCCAAGATGGCATCAGCCAGGTTCACTTCTGTGTTGACAGCTTACCAATATGTTCACAAGTAAATCCAGAGGACTATATTGTCGGTGAAGCCTTGGATTGCTTAGGTCCAGCTACCCATATATGATCCTGTCTTCCAAATAGAACTGCTTCAACTCTAGCACTGTTTGATTAACTCTGGAAGGGATGTTATGGGTCTGTTACCTATGGGAAAGCAGGAAGAATCCAGAGACAGTTTTTTTCCCCATGATTCTTTGGGCACTCTCCCCCTTGAGATCTGTGTAGCATCCATCTGCTTAACATTCTGGAAAGCAATGAAAACCTGGCATTTCCACCAAGCTTTTGCAACTGGGGCTGGATGCAAGGCAGGGTGGCTTTTAACATTTTAGTTGTGATTATTATAAGCTCAGTTCCTGGGGTTTAACTTATTGTTAAAATGTACTGTTTTAGATATTTAATTTTATGTAAGTTTCCTAAAACTTGTTGGAAGTGGCAGGGTGTAAATGTGGTAAGTAAATAAGTCTACCATGGTTATAACTAAGCCAGCATCTCTAAATACTTCCTTTACTGTAGATGGGAGGTGTCTTAGCCAACTAATTAAATCATTTTTGCCCCATTATTCCCACTTCATTTTTTATAAGCTGTACTTCATAAACATGGAATGCCAGAATTCATTTATGTAGATTACTCTCCAACCACATAATAGTCAATTTAAAAATAAAGTGTTCTCTAACTCATTTGAATTCATACATGATAAACAGACTATGACAATGAACTTAATAAATAATTCAGGATTTTTTATTGACTTTGTGGGGGAGAGATAAGGTTTTGTTTATTGGCATTGAATGTTTTCCTCTTTTTCTTTCCTTTTTAGGTCATGAGTATGTCTACACAAATCAGAACAATGTTTTTCTGTACAACATTGATGATGGAAAAGAGTCTATAATTTTATCAAATGACACATTAGTACGTTTTTTTTAATGCTACTTCATCAGTTCAAAAGTGTTCTGAACTGAATATTTCCTTCCTTACCCACAATGTTTTATTACTAATTTATTTTGTTTTATCTACAGGACAATTTCAATAGTTCTGAGGCAATATTGTCACCTGACAAAAAGTTTGCTCTTCTGCGATACAATTATGAGAAGGTAGCAACAATATTATGTTTTTATACTCCACTTGGTACATTTGTATTGATAAAAGTGGTTTTAATCCTTTACAACAAGAGTCTCAAAACTTTAAGACTTATGAACTTCAACTCCCAGAATTTCTCAGCCAGAGTAGCATAGAAATGACCTCAATGTGTTTGTGAAAAGGGAAAAGACAACCCTTAATCTTGAAGGTTTTATGAAATGTCATAATAAACTACAGTTTAGCAGTATAACTAAAGGTTACATACTATATTGTAGCCATATACTAGGACTGATATTTATTATCTGAAGTCTTCATTTCTAGAAGGTATCAAGAGGTCTGAGTTAAAGTTGAATTTTGTTTATCATGATCTTATGATCATTAAAAAGAACATGGGTAAAATTCATGCAAACAGGACTTTTAAAATATATTTTGAACTACGCTTATGTTTTTAAGTGTTTTTCTTTATATGCAAATATTATTTTTACAGGTGTGGAGGCACTCATACACGGCATCATATCATATCTATGATCTAAACAACAAGTCAGTAACTGCATTGTCTTTTCATGATGTTTCTTTTTTTTGGGGGGGGGTTCTTATATAAATTTTATTTTGTTTGTTCAAACTTCACATCTTTGCAACACATTACATTTTTTGCCTATCTGTTGTGTTTGTTTTATCTATACCAATAAATCTTTTATAACTATAACTTCATATATTTGTGCATTTACATTATTTCATACATTTTTTTCATTCTATATATAATATTCTATATGTTCTATGTATAGCAGTTTTTGCTACATTTATGGAATTTTGTATAATATGTATTTGCTATAGTCTCTCATATTTCAATCTTTAATCCTTTTCCGTTTTTGTAGTTGTCTATTGTTTTGTTGATCTTTCTTCCTTTCTTTTTTGCTTTCCTGCTTTTCCCCTCCTTTCCTCTAGCCAATTGTACAATAAATCCCATACAGAGTAGTATTCAGATTCGTCTTTCTCTTTTAGTTCTTTCGTGAGCCTATCCATCTCTGCACATTCCAATATTTTTTTAATTACATTTTCTTCTGTTGGTATATAATTATTTTTCCTGTTTTGTGTGAATATAATTCTTGCTGCCGTAATGATGTGTAAAATTAAGTATCTAATATTTTTTTCATATACAAAATCCTTTTACAATCCCTAACAAAAATAATTCGGGTTTTTGTGCAATTTGACGTGTAGTAATCTCCTCTAGCCAATCTTTTATTTTTTTCCAATACTTTTTCGCAGCTGTGCACGTCCACCACATATGGTAGTATGTTCCAATGGCTAACATTATATTGATAATTTTATTTATGTTTCTTCATAGAACCATAATCACTGAGAACCAACTTCCTGAAGCTATCCAGTATATATCATGGTCACCAGTTGGACACAAACTGGTTAGTAAAATACATAGGGTTTTACTTCTTAAGTAAAACCCTATGTAACTAAGTATTCCTTGTAACACCAATTCAGATATTCCTGTGCACCATTTCTATAATCCAAACTGCACCATACATGCAACAGAAATTTCTGAAAATGTAAGAGGGGACAGGAATGTTTCAGAATATTTACACAAGGACTTCAGTTCATTTTATCAGATTGAATGTTAAATATACAAAGAACTAGTGCCATATATATTAAACTTTACAGTAAATATATATAGGCCCAGTTCAAAGTGAGGCCACTTGGGAGTGGGGGAGTTTAATTCTCTCTTGGTTCCTTATTCTAAAAGTTGTCACATACACATTTTTTAAAATCACAATTTGTGAAAGTATAAACCTGATTTCCCACCTTAATCAGAGTGAATTTGATCTGAATTGGGCTTTAATTCACTAATTTTCTAGGTTTAAAAAAATGGTAAGATAGTTGCATACTAAATTTTTATCATGTGTTTTGCTCTCAAAGGCATGACATATTGACAGAAAAAAATCCACTAGCTACTAGTTGAATGGGTAATATAGAATCTGATATCTAAACATCATGTTGCAAAGTTATTTCATAATACTTTAAGGGGCAAATGCTAGAAATTAATGGAAAGAGAACCAATATTTTAATGTAGAGGAAATTGGATAAAGCAATGTTAAGATTTCTCAGGATTAATTAGACAAAATGTAACATTCTAGGTCTTTCTTGTAAACCATTCTGATTTTTTCTTTATTCTAAAAATAACAAGGATAAAAGAAATTCAATTTCCTGTATTTAGATGGGTGAGAAGAATCTTACAGTTTCTAGATTTACAGTAAAGAAAGCTGTACAGTATAAAAAAGAACCCCTATTATAGAGTTGATGTTTGTAGAAATACAGGAAATGAAAGTACCGTAAATGTAATTTGTTGGATATAAAGTAAAGGTTATAAAATCATTTTCTGATGGTAAATACTGTAATGTTTGTTCATGGCAGGCTTATGTTCACCAGAACAATCTTTATGTGAAGACAACACCAAACGACAGTGCTATTACAATCACTGAGAATGGAGCCGAAAACAAAATTTTAAATGGATTAGCAGACTGGGTGTATGAAGGTAATTGTCATTGAAAGGGGGGGACTCCTTAAGACCAACTTAACTGCTATCACATACAGAAATAAAATATTTCTTTTGAATCCACTGCTTGGAACAAAGGGGGGGAGGGGCAACTCCATATTTGAGTCACATAACCCTTTCTAGCTTTCAAACCCCCCCCCCCTTTAATTCTTCTGAGGAGATACTTCACTTCAGAAACAATCCCAGTGAAATTGTTATCTGGACAAGGATGAAGTGGCCTCAGAAGATCAAGAAAGAGCCTTAGAGTGTTGATACCTTTCAGAAATACGGCTGCCTCAGTGTTCAAAGCAGCAAATCCAGCATAGTGTATTCTTTATTTGGGAAAGTTCCCTTCCAAATGGCTTATGAAATATGTCTTGGCTTGATAATAGCTGTATTTTGGTAATAACTGTGTATTGGTTTAGGGGGATATATTAAACAAGCCTTAGTCTCATATTTTACCTCCTCCTCTTTGCTCTTTCATTCACATATGATTGATGGGTAGAGATTCAGAAGTATATATGCTTCCAGGCAGTAGAAAATCACTCTTCATCTTGGTTTTTCCTCCCCCCCCCCCCCGAGATAACAACAACACAATCCAGAATCAGACAGAAGTATTGCAATCAGAAGTAGGTGATCAAAAGAAATATATGCATGGTAAACCACAGGTGAACTTTTAATACCATTTTTATTAAAGACATGTTTAATGAAGTATAATCCAAAAAGGAAATAAAGATAATAAAAATAGTAAATAATGGAGGAAGAAAAGGGAGATGATTAAAGAAGCAGCTTCCAATCTTATTGATAGTGGTTAAAGATACATTTTTACTTTGCTGTCTTTCTCTAAGGTTACATCCTCACCACAGCTGAATGTTTCACAAGGAATATAGTGTTGTTATTATTATTATTATTACAATATTATTCACAGTTTGTGTCGCATATATCTAGTTCAACCTCCTGCCTAAGCAGGGGGTTGAACTACAAGACCTTCAAGGTTCCTTCCAACTAATTATTCTTTTGAATTATTCTAATTCAATATACATGATCAAGAGATCAAATTTAACATTGCTGACATTTTTTTTGAGTGAAAGATTCTTCTTTCTAAATTTTCTATAAAATAATCCACATAAATTGGCCAAAGCCAATTTCTTGCAGACATTTCATTACCAAACTAGATTGCATCATCAGTGCACAGTTCCACTTCTAGCTTATGTGACCAAACATATTGATCAAATAGGGATACTATCAAATATCCCCAACCACTAACACCAAGAAGGCCAGATGCGTCACACACTGGCCAAGCCCATGCTCGGTATAGCGAAGGGGGGAAGTCCCGATGCGTCACATGACGCTGCCGTGACGACATCAGTTTGACACCCCTGAACTAAAGTGTTGTATTCCATTAACTACCCATTCCCATTTATTCCTCAAGGTCTCTTGGAAAAATTCATCATTTTTTTTTAAATGATTTCCTGTTAGGTATTCTACCTCACAGAAAGTGACAGAAACTTGAATCTGACTTCTTAGGCCTACTGTATTTGTTGAGAGAATTGGCACATCACCCACATACTAGAGGAAGATTATTGCTTTACCCGTTGTTGTTTTTTATCATTAGATAGCTTTTTATAATATTGTTACAGAAGTTAAACAGAAGGAAAGGCAGTGCATATTTTTGCTTAATCCCCATTGAATTAAGATTTCACTAGATATCCTATCTAAACTGCATTAAAGTATTTTGGTGTTATATTTTAATAGCAACAGCTGTAGATTAATGAAAGAGTTTTCCAAACTCTTCCACTGTCTGTCTCTAGGGACAGAACCAAAAACTGATTTTTAAATCACAAAGATTACCCAAAGGACATTTGCAAAATAGTTGAATATTTCTTTGCTAAATATTGACCTCTAAAGGGGTTCTTACATAAAATGTATTTGTAATGTTCAAAAATTAATGGAGGAATTCTTAGTAGTCATTTTATATTTCTTGTATACACCAAAGACAAATTCCTTGTGTGTCCAATCACACTTGGCCAATATAGAATTCTATTCTGTTCTGTTCTGTTCTGTTCTGTTCTGTTAGAATTATAATAGTATTACAGGCAAGATGTGTAAGTTAATAAACAAATAAATAGATATTCCAATTCTCGAATATACTAGATTAATTTATATACTAATATACTAATATATTAATCTAGTATAATCTGTATTATATTGTACTAAATAAATATATTAATGTATAAATATATATTTATATATAAATATATTAATAAATATATTAATGTATTAAAATGACCAAAATAAAGTTTCTGTCTGACTGTTTGTCTGTCTGTAAATCTAGTGCATTGAAAATCCTCCAAGCTATTAGAAAGTGGATCCATATTTTATTATATTTCTGTATGAATTATCAACCATTCCTTTTGATTCATTAAACAAGCTTCTTGCATACAGGTTTTACTCACTCTACTTCATATTAATATAATTTTTAGTAATGAATGATCGGAAAAAGAAGTTATATAAATGTACTTCTCTTCATAAAGAAATTAGGAAGTCTTCAACATTTATATTTTTATTATCGTCTCCAAGACAGCCCAAGTAATTGCACTTATTAAAGTGCCTTCTTAGACATAAAATATTCAGTGAATGTTTAATTTGTACTTGTATATTTTCTTCCAGAGGGATACTAAGTTTGGATATATAATTAGAAAGTTACGTTTCTTTGCATTTAATTATTGTTCATTATAGATGATATATTTGAAAATGTTATAGTATAAACAAGAAACAATTATGCGTAATATTGAAAGCTGAGATAAATCAAAATACTAGAATTTGCATCATTATTAAAGCCAGATTTTTATAACAGAATATTTCCATAGCACTGTATTTCAAAAAAAAAAAAAAAGCATTTCTGAGAGTGACTTACTGTTTTGGTTGCTAAACATTGCAAGTAATCTGAAGTTTCATCTGAAATTATACATGCAAGTTATTATGAACAATGTTTCAGAGGAAAAAGCCAACTTAGCAACTATTGCTATAAAAGAACACATTTGCATCTTTTTCAGAGGAAATGTTTGGCACCCATTCTGCTCTGTGGTGGTCTCCAAATGGCAGGTTTTTGGCGTTTGCAGAGATTAATGACACGGAAGTTCCTGTTATTGAGTATTCATTTTATTCAGAAGATACGCAACAATATCCAAAGACCATTAAAATCCCATATCCTAAGGTCTGTGTTATTTATTAAACATAGTTGTTGAGTGGTTTGATTAAGAGAATAGTCACATTTAATCATTTGCTGCTAACAAAAATATTGTCTGTCTCTCCTCAACAGCTTGCTGTGATTACTGTGACTTAAGTCAATAGCATCTGGCAGCTCTGAAGTATTCTATTATCTCTAGGGAAACAGGAAATGAAAGCAATTGAAGGCTATGGCATATTTGAGTTTCTAAAATGATTTGTTGAAGAGCACTTGGGTGATCAATGGAAAAAGGAACACTTCAACCCAATGAGTTGCATAGCAAATAAGGGACTAAGGACCATTAGCTCTGTCATAAAAAGGGAGGAGTGGGCTACGTGGCAGACAGATTTCCAGGTTGATATATTTGCCAGGGCAGATGTGAATTGTTTTTGTTTTTAATGTATGCAATGGAACTATACTTGATTTCAGCTTTGTCAAACTTTAGAAACCGGTATGCTCTCAATAGTTCTAGGGCACCGGTGTCAAACTCGCTGCGTCACATTGCCTTCATATGATGCTTTGCTATGTTTTTCCCATTCGTGGCCCTGGGGTGGGTGTGGCCTGTGCATGATGCACCTGGCCCACAGGCTGCCTATTCGATACCCCTGTTCTAGGGTCTTTGCAGAGGCCATTTTCTCTGATGTTCCATAGATTGATTATGTGACTGTAATATCCCATGACAGTCCAGGAAGTGATTGGGAAGAAGTTTCAATGTAATTGTAGGGAATGTGGTATTGCTTTAAGTGTGCTAGCATTTTTAGTGGTTCAGCAAAGTGAGGAAAAATGTCCCAGCTTGTCATGCATTTAAAAAAGTAAATGTAACTTCTTTTCTGGAGTAGAAGGATTATGAATGGGGCTTTATTCCTGCTGTCATTCATCTTGGCATGGAATTTCTGAAGTAGGTCACCCATATTCTGTTTCAGCAGAATCTTCTTAAAATCCCTAATGGGACATGAATCTGGACATATGTTGGTCTGTTTATTTCTCAGAATCATGTAACTGAAAATATTTGACATATCCTAAAGTTATTTCTGGAAGTCAGAAAGGCAGTACAATTGTTACAGGGCAAAATTAAATTAGTTGTTATGCATATTTGCAATTGATACAATTTGGTCCTGATGAGATTGCTTCTATCATCAAGATTAAAGCTATGGTTTGTTTCAAGAGGAAGCAGTTGCTGATCAAAGATCAAGAGTAATTCTAGGAGGAATGTTGATTGAATTGTAATGTAGGAGTAAGATGGTTAGCATTCCCTTGATCAGTACTTAAATTAGATTTGGTGACACAATGTGCTTTTCATTAGAAAGTACAAACAGAGCTGTTGGTGTCCCCCTTGTCATTGTCAAATCATGACCTAATTATTATGAGACTCTCTGGTGCCACTATCCACTGCAAGGAATCTGGACATTAGATTGGTCCACACCCAGCAACTGATAGAGCTGGAGAAGTTTCAGAAAGAGCCTGGGATTGTCCCTCCTGGCCTGCTAGATGATCTGAAGTCTTGGTTGCTGCATGGAATAAGGGGGCGGCTGAGACTTTGGTTTAGATTGCATTCCCTGTATTTTACAGAGAAGTTGAGGGAGATGAAATGGGAGAAGAAACATCTAGCAGCCCCCAATCTTTTGGGCACCAGGGATGGTTTCCGTGGAGAAAGGTTTTTCCTCAAACTGGAGGGGGCATGGTTTTGTGTGTTGCCTGCATCACACAGATGGGCGGGTTGTTGGAATGCCATGGACTGGGAGTTGTGTACCCATGATCTAGAGTGCCACTAAATTCAACAAAGAAGGACCTTGATTAATATGGGCTAGAATCACTTTTAAGGCCTTGTGGCACTACGATGGCAAAGCAGCAATATTTTTCCATTCTTATTGCATCCGCAAATTGGAATATGCAGCCCTATTTCACCTCCTGTGTAAGGGGGTGCTAGGAAACTTCATCAGGGATGTGTGAAGGAATTTGCTCAGTATTTTAGACTCAGTTATCTGGGAATAGTTTGAAGCTGTTGGAGCTGAGGAAGTAGACAGAGACGTGAGCTAAGCCACATTCTCTTTAGATCTAAGCCACCTCCTCGGGTATGGCATATGAGTGAAGTTTAGTGGTGGTGAATTCTTCTCTGAGTGAGTTTTTACTTTACTCTTAAGGAAGCTTTGTCCACCACCTCTTCAAGACCCCATCATTGGACCTCTTAATACTGGGCAATTTTTGCTCAGTGTGTTCTTTTTGAGGAGGGTGATTAAGAAGATGGTTGTGCAGCATCTTCAAAGGATCAGAGCACTCAGTGGTTAAGATGCTGAGCTTGTCGATCAGAAAGGTCAGCGGTTCAAATCCCTAGCGCCATGTAACGGAGTGAGCTCCCGTCACTTGTCCCAGCTTCTGCCAACCTAGCAATTCAAAAGCATGTAAAAATACAAGTAGAAAAATAGGGACCACCTTTGGTGGGAAGGCAACAGCGTTCCGTGCACCTTTGGCGATTAGTCATGACACATGACCTCGGAGACATCTTCGGACAGCGCTGGCTCTTTGCCTTTGAAACGGACCCCCTAAAGTCGGGAATGACTAGCACATATGTGCAAAGGGAACCTTTACCTTTAAGGACCGTGGATTAAGCAGATTATCTGGATCCTTTTCAGTCAGATTATGGACCTGGGTATGGAACAGATATACAAGTTGTTCTTTTGCCTGTTTTCTGACATAGGAGGATGGCGGTTCCTTCTTTGTGTGGTACTTACATTGAGGATATTCTCCCCACTGAAGCTCTTATGAGCTTCCAAAGGTCCCTCAAAGCCCTTTTATGCCAGCATGCCTGGGAATCCCCACAGGGACGGGTGAACCAATGAGGTGGCTCCATTAACACCCGTTGTATATTATTCTTTATTTTAGCACTGTTCATGTAGCTTTTTAAAAATGCTTTTTAATAATTGAATATTAACAGTTTTAAATATCTGTGAGATGGGCAGCAATCTAAATTAGATTAAATATATTAATAGTTCAAAGGTAGGCTCATTTTCAGAGATTAAATTAAATTAATAATGGACTAGGACTAATGTATGAAATTCTAATTTATTTTGAGAGGTATGTTTAATGTTTTTAGTCTTAATCTGAAAATAGAAAATCATTTTCTATAATAGAAATTTTCACTAAGTCATGTGATTAGGAGTTAATGTTACATTGATCTCTAAAAGAATAATCATTCACAAAATATGGGTGGTCATAATGCATCCTGAACTGGCTGCTTTTACTAATGTAGAAAAATTACATTATTTTTATAAACATTTAGTATTGGCTTTCAATTTTTTAGCTATGAACCTCTATAAAACAAAATTGATTTTTAAAAAATATAAACATATTTTTCTTACATTTCATGTTGAGCTTTAAAAGCTAACGTCTTTGTAATTTTCTAATTAGCATTGCCATTTGGACAGAATCTGTTTTAATATGTTTTAATTTTATCCAGGCAGGTGCTAAAAATCCAACAATAAGACTATTTGTTGTCAATATTGAAGCCCTTCCCCAAAAAAATATCTCAGAAATTGTTGCACCATCTAATATAACATCAGGGTAAGTCCAAGTAATATACTTTGTTTTGGTGAATGTTGTAGATTATTATTGTAATTATTTTATAATTATTGAGTAATAAGATTTTTAAAAACATTCATTTATTGCATTAAAAATCCTATGGAGAGTTCATTTATAAATACTGGAGTTTTTTTCAATGTGTACTCAGCTGGACCATTCATTCTTTTTTTAAAATCATATTTATTAAAACTGCCCAACTCCAAGAAGATTCTGGAGGGCAAATAGTAGGATATACACATAATTAATTGTCCAAACTAAAACAGTGTAAAAGTTTTTTTTTATATGCCAGTGACAAAACTTGAGTATGTGAAGAGAAATATATAAGCTGAATTATTTGAGTAGTCTGTTTTATGTTATAAAATATAAAGCATATTATATGCAATGTCAGAACCTCACATAAGCCAGGATGAGCCATATCAGCTTCTATATTTGAACATATTTTTCAAACATAGAAACAAATGTACAAATACTAATATAGTCTCTCTCTCTCTCTCTCTCTCTCTCTCTCTCTCTCTCTCTCTCTCCCCCCCCTCTCTCTATCTATCTCTATCTATATATCTCTATCTCTATCTCTCTGTCTATCTCTATCTCTGTCTCTATCGCTATCTCTCTATCTCCAGGGATCACTACTTGAGTGTTGTAACATGGGTGACTGATGAAAGAATTTGTCCGCAGTGGCTTAAAAGGATTCAAAACTTTTCTATGCTCACCATCTGTGACTACACTAGTGATGTATGGCAGTGCCCAAAGGTATGAGTGAAGATGGATTGTAACAATAGCAATAGAACTTAGACTCATATAGCGCTTCATAGTGTAGCCCTCTCTAAGCAGTTTACAGAGTCAGCCTATTTCCCCCAACAATCTGGGTCCTCATTTTACCAACCTCAGAAGGATGGAAGGCTGAGTCAACCTTGAGCCTGATAAGACTCGAACTACCAAACTGCTGGCAGACAGCAGAAGTAGCCTGCAGTACTGCATTCAAACCACTGCGCCACCGCAGCTCTTAGAGGTTGTAGAGGTTGAAGGGTGAAGATTAGCTTGACAGTGCAAGCAAACAATTATATCCTTTTTTGTTCATGGGGAGTGCATGGTAGGTGGGGTAAATAATGGAGTTGGTGGAGAGATGCTTGGGAAAACGTGACTTAGGAACGGGAGAGGCAGATTTGTGGAGTCATCTCTGAGCTTCATTGTTTTCTTGCACATGTTTCATTACCCAACTAGTTAACATGGCTAGTAGCCACGAGGGTGGTTTACCCCTTGTGGAAATGTGCCCGCCGGGTTTCCGTGCATTTCATCAGCCTCGAGCCTTGGGTAAGGGTGGTGGGGTGGCGGTAGTGATACGGGAATGTCTAGAGCCGAGAGAGCTCACTGTACCTCAGATACCCGGATGTGAGTCCCTTGGTGTGAAATGGGGCCCAGGGAGGCAGTGGGGCTTGCTGATTGTATACTTGGCTCCTCGCTATACGTCAGCAGCCCTGCCCGAGCTCCTCGAGCTGATCTCAGAGACGGCAGTTGAGACCCCCAAGCTTGTGGTTATGGGGGATTTCAACTTGCCGTCGACGGGGGAAGCATCCGAGGTAGCTTGGGAGTTCATGGCTTCCATGACAGCCATGGACCTGACCCTGAATTAATTCAGGGCCCCACACACGAAGGTGGCCACACTCTGGACCTTGTTTTTGTATCTGAACAGTGGGCGAGTAATCTGGGAAGAGGGGATGTAACCATTACTTCCCTGTCATGGTCAGATCACTCATGTCTCCGGCTGGACTTCCCTGGCGCTACCCCCCACCGCGAGGAGGCGGAACCAAACTGTCCAAGTTGGTACCGCCCCAGGCGCCTGATGGAACCGGATAGGTTCCAGACGGAGCTTGGGCCATTCCCTGTAGCCCTGACGCGCGCTCGCTCCGAGAACCTAGTGGCTGCCTGGAATAGGGCGGCCGCTGGGGCCCTGGACCGAGTTGCGCCTTTGTGGCCTCTCCTGCGGCAACGACCCACCCGGGCTCCTTGGTTCACCGAGGACCTGAGGGTGATGAAGCGCCATAGGAGACGCCTAGAGGACAGGTGGAGGTCTTCACGCTCCGAATCTGACTGAACACAAGTAAGAGCCTATTTACGGACTTACCTTGTGGCATTAAGAGTGGCCAAACGTAGACATTGTGCCACTCTTATTGCATCCGCCGATAACCGCCCTGCCGCCCTGTTTCGGGTGACCCGCTCTCTCTTATCACAGAGGACGCGGGAAGCCCCTCTACAGGGCAGAGCAGAGGAGTTTGGGGAATATCTGCAGGACAAAATCGCTCAGATCCGGAGCGGATGGACCCCCTTCAGTGGACCAGAAGAGCCGCCAACAGTGAGTCTTGTGAGACCACTCTGGGAGGAGTTTGCGTCTGTTGCCCCCAAGGATTTGGATAGGTTGCGTGGACGGCTGCGACCGACCACATGTTTAATGGACCCGTGTCCCTCCTGGTTGGTACTGGCATCCTGGGAAGTGACACGAGGCTGGCTACTGGGCCTGGTGAACGCCTCTTTGAGCGAGGGGTCCTTTCCTGCCGCCTTGAAAGAGGCGGTGGTGAGGCCCTTACTCAAGAGGCCTTCCCTTGACCCGATGGAGCTAGCTAATTATCGTCCAGTCTCCAACCTTCCCTTTTTAGCGAAGGTTGTTGAGAATGTGGTGGCACAGCAGTTTCCACGACACCTTGAGGAATCCGAATATCTAGACCCACGCCAGTCCGGCTTCCGGCCCGGACAAAGCACGGAGACGGCCTTGGTCGCGTTGGTCGATGATCTCTGGAGGGCCAGAGATAGGGGTTGTTTCTCTATCCTGGTCCTATTAGATCTCTTGGCGGCTTTTGATACCATCGACCATGGTATCCTATTGCACCGGCTGGGGGGGATGGGAGTTGGAGGCACCGTTTTGTGGTGGTTCGGCTCCTACCTCTCCGACCGGACGCAATGTGTGTTGGCAGGGGGGCAGAGGTCGACTCCGAGGCCACTCACTTGTGGGGTGCCTCAGGGGTCGGTCCTCTCGCCTTTTCTGTTCAACGCATATGTGAAGCCGCTGGGGGAGATCATCCGTGGTTTTGGGGTGGAGTATCATCTGTACGCTGACGATACGCAGCTGTACATTTCCACCCCAGACCACCCCAACGAGGCTGTTGAGGTGATGACCCGGTGTTTGGAAGCCGTCGGGGTCTGGATGGGGGACAATAGACTCAAGCTCAACCCCTCCAAGACTGAGTGGCTGTGGCTACCGGCAGCCCGGTTCAGTCAGTTGATTCCATCGCTGACCATAGGGGGTGAGCAATTGCCCCCTGTGGAACGGGCGCGCAATTTGGGCGTCCTCCTAGATGCCCGGCTGTCAATGGATGACCATGTGGCAGCCGTGGCAAGGGGGGCGTTCCACCAGGTTCGCCTGGTGCGCCAATTGCGCCCCCTACTGGACCGGGATGCCCTACGCACGGTCACTCATGCACTGGTGACGTCTCGGCTGGACTACTGCAATGCCCTCTACATGGGGCTTCCCTTGGGACACGCTCGAGGACTGCAGCTAGTTCAGAACGCAGCCGCGCAGGCTATTTTTGGGAGTACTAGGTGCTCCCACGTAACACCGCTCCTGCGCGAGCTGCACTGGCTGCCTGTGGTCTTTCGGGTGCGTTTCAAGGTGTTAATCACCATCTTTAAAGCGCTCCATGGCTCAGGACCTAGGTACTTGCAGGATCGCATCCTACCACACACTTCCCTGCGACCGATTCGCTCTCACAGGGAGGGGCTCCTCCGGGTGCCGTCCACTAGGCAGTGCCAACGGGCGACACCTAGGAGTAGAGCCTTCTCTGTGATGGGCCCAACCCTCTGGAATGACCTCCCCCCCGGTATCAGAACCACCACCGACTTTCTCTCCTTTCAACGAAAACTGAAGACTCACCTGTTCCGTTTAGCCGGCCTGGACCATTCATAACCTCATTATACCTCTTGGCAGATATATTTTTAACTGGGTAATTTTAATTGGGTATTTTTTAGGATTGTTTATATACTGTTTTTTATCTGCTTTACCTGTACAGTGTTGTATTGCCGCCTCTTCTATGTTTTTATGTTTCCATGTTTGTACTCTATTTTATCTATTTCACTTGACTGTACACCGCCCCGAGTCCCTTTGGGGAGAGGGGGCGGTATAAAAATCGAAATAAAAGGTAAAAAAGGTAAAGGTAACATCACTGTTACTACCTGATGATGCTCCTTACTAATGAAATACCTGCAAGAAAACAATCAAGGTAAGAAATTATCAGGAACCCCATGGTCCAACCCTGCACTATAAATATTCTCTTCTAGAGGCGGATCCCCACAGTAATGAGCAATTTAGTCTAGTTGCCAGTCTAGCCCTATTTGGACCATGAAGACCTGGCAGCAGGGACCCTCATCCCCTGCCTAGACTCTGTATCATGCCCTGCATGGGCCTTCTTTTGAAAACAACTTGGAAACTGTGTTTGATACACAATGTAATGGCCAAGATATTAGCAGATAAGCACCTGCTATAATCCTGATTCTCTGGTTGTTTCATTGGATATGAATAGGTTTCTGAGTTGAATTCAGAATGCTGGTTTCTGCATTCATGGTGGCACAGTGGTTAGAATGTGGTAGTGCAGGCAACTACTGCTGACTGCCGGCTGACTGGATTTGGCAGTTCACTTCTCACTGGCTTAAGGTTGACTCAGCCTTCCATCCTTCCGAAGTAGGTAAAATGAGGACCGAGATTGTTGGGGGCATAATGCTGACTCTGTAAACCACTTAGAGATGACTGTAAAGCACTGTGACACAGTATATAAGTCTAAGTGCTATTGCTATTTAAAAACCATAGCTTGTTTCTTGTCTACTAAAAGGACTGCGTCTTTCATATACCTAATGGGTCATGCAGTCAAAACTAACGAGTCTGTTTAAAATAGGCATTTGGTGGTGGTTGCCTTTTATAATGTTGTTTTAAAGAAATTTAAGATGATTGGGCTGCTGATATTTATTTGGGTAGTTTTTACGTACTGATATGCATGTTTTTGTTTGGGTATTGTAATTCCCTAAGTCTTGGGAGTGGGGTAGCGAATCAATCAATTAAAAAAGCCATCTATTTGCAGAAACTTTTTGTAAATATTGACATTAATCTTGAAAGAGAGAAGAGCTAGATTAACAGACAGAGATTACTAAGACAATGAAGATCTTTCTCTTTTTCCTCAGGAAAGGGAGCGTCCTGAAGAAAGTAAAACTGGCTGGGTTGGCAGAGTAAGTACAGTGATTTAAGGATCGACTTATATGTTGCATGGCGGCCAAGCATCCTTTCCTGCAGAGGGAGCATAGCTAAAGAGATACCTTACAGTGAGGAAATGAAGCATTTCATTGTACCTGTCAGCTGTTTTCTATCAGAAACATCTATACTCTTTCCTTCCTTGCCAGATGCCAGCCCCATATTAGTAAGATAAAGACAAGCTTGGAACAGTGTTATAAATATTTGTTAGCATATGTCTATGTGGGTTTCAGGGCAGAAAAATCAATTGGTTGAATAGAATTAGATCTTCTATTTCCATGTTGCTTCTTAAAAGCACTTGGCCAACAAACAATCTGAACAATACTGTATGTTATTATTTTATAATGTATAGTTTAATATATAGACACAAAATTAGCTCTTAATAACTTTTTTCCCCACGTGGAATGTTGAGGATTTTTTTTCAAGGCCATTTGGAATTGCAATTATACTCCCATCCCCTGATGTGTGAAATACACTGGCTTCTCAACTTTTTAATTAACCCTGTAACCAAGCCTTCGTTATAGTCGTTGTTATATTTTGCAGGTCATATGGAACCCACATCTCTCTCACATTTCTGTCTTGCAATCCCTAATTTTTAAAAAGGATGTGTGATATATAATGTCATTGCAGTCTTTTCTCATTCTCTTCAAACAGTAGTCAAAGAACCAAACATTGTGCAAGAAGTTGTCACATTATAGGTAGTTTTAATCTGTTGTTACAAGAGGACTCAAAAAGATAAAACTTGATAACAACTTAATTTTTTGTGGGATATCATCATAACCATTTATCTTTAGAAGAATGCAACTATTGCTAAGACTTCGTGTTAATGAAATTAATGTAAATTATAATTTGCTGATTTGGATATTCATCCTGACATTGGCAATTTGTGGGGATTCAGCAAACATTGATATTTCCGATTTCATCTTTAAGATTATCTTTTTGTGGTTGGCATACTAAGTTAAAAAGTAGTGGCTAAGATGCTGAACTTGTAGATCAGAAAGGTCGGCAGTTCAGCGGTTCGAATCTCTAGCGCCGCGTAATGGAATGAGCTCCCGTTACTTGTCCCAGCTTCGGCCAACCTAGCAGTTTGAAAGCATGTAAAAATGCAAGTAGAAAAATAGGGACCACCTTGGGGGGAAGCTAACAGCGTTCCATGCACCTTTGGCATTTAGTCATGCCGGCCACATGACCAGGGAGACAACTTTGGAAAGTGCTGGCTCTTTGGCTTTGAAACGGAGATGAGCAGTGCCCCCTAGAGTCAGGAACGACTAGCACATATGTGTGAGGGGAATCTTTACCTTTACTTATATTAAGTGGAACCTAGCGTTTTCATATCTAATCCCTACAACTAGCAGTTGTTCACATTTTGGGGACATAGAGGTATCCTCGGCTTACAAACATTTGTTTAGTGACCATTTGAAGTTACAAGAGAACTAAAAAAAATGACTTATGACAATTTCCCATGCTTATAATCATTGCAACATCCCCATTGTCATGTGATCAAAATTCGGATGCTTAGTAACTGCCTTGTGATCACCTTTCTGACAAACGAAGTCACTGGGGAATCCAGATTCACCCAACAGCCATATTAACTAAGTTAACAATGCAGTGATTAACTTAACAACTGTGGCAAGAAAAGTTATAAAATGGGACAAAACTTACTTAACAACTGTCTTGCCTAGCAACAGAAACTTTGGGATCAATTATGGTTTCCCCATTGACTTTGCTTGTCGGAAACCTGTTGGGAAAGTTACAGATGGTGATCCAATGTCATTGGGACTGTGCAACCGTCATAGATACATGCCAGTTGCCAAGCACCTGAATTTTGATAATGTTATCCTGGGGATGCTGCAATGGTTATAAGTCACTTATTTCAGTGCTGTTGTAACTTTGGATGGTTACTAAACAAATAGTTATAAATCAGGGCTGTAAAATGAATATTGTATAGTAGTCTATGGTCAGCAGATTGCCAGGTTCTGGTTCTAAAAGGAGAACATGTTTATAGGAACAAGGAGCTGTACAATAACATTACTAAATCTATATGTAGGAATAAAGATCCCCCCCCCCCCCGCATTATCATTTGCTTAAAAGAGTCATGTTTTTTTAATAGCATCAAATATAGACCCACCCTGCAAAATAATGGAAGTTAGTATCTTCTGCTGTCAAACCTGATCAGAAAAGAAAGACCTTAATATAACTAACACATTTTAGCTCTACACGATAAAATCTCAGGAAGCAACGTGATAAGCAGATTGTGTATGGTGTGAACAGTGAAGCAAACAGAAAGGAAAGAAAAAAGGAGTATAAATCTACTATAGAAATAGGAAAAAATAGGTTAACATTATTATTGTCATGCTTGTTCCACTATGATTTATATATGCTCAGATAAGTCAATTACATCAAGAAAATACAAGATATCTTATTACTGTATAAGACATATTACCTGAAACATCCCTTATTTTAAATGTCCCTGAAAATTTGATTGGGCTAGAATAAAAAATGGGTAGAGCCAGCGATAAAATAACTTGGATGGACATGGAGCTCTCTTTGTGTTGTTGAGCTATATCTCCAACTCCCATCAATATTAGCCAACTGGTGGAAATGGTTGCTAGAATGCTTATTCTTTACAAGAAAAAACTTCAAAAAACTTTTTAGAAAGACAAAACAAAACATTTAAAAATGTGCATTAAAAAAGACAGAAACACGAATACATATATTGTTTCCTCCTAGTTGAATACTGATAGATTTTTTACAACAATAATAGTATGGCATTTGTGAAGAAAGACGTTCCAAAAGATTTTTTTTATTCAGTTGTAATTTATCTCTTTACCAAGTATTTAAGATTAAGTGTATATGACACTCTAAATATTGTTGTTGAATGCAATAAATAAGAAAAAAACTCAATTCCAAGAATGAACTATTGTTCCAACAGCTCTGATAAGATAACAGTGAACAATTTGTTCACTGGTGATTTTATGAGGATGTTAATGGCTTTTTAGAGGTAATTGCTTGACATGTTTTGTGGAATTATTCAAATGGGGTATTAGAGTTCTACTGTACTGAAATAAATTTGTTGTCTGCAGTAAATTATGAAGCGTGAAAAAAGATGGTTTTTACTCAGTTGGAATATTTAATGAGATTAAATTCAAGTAATTTAAATTCAAGTAACTTCAAGTAAGATAGTGACACTGATTGCAAAAATGTTCTCTGCATTTATCAACAAAATAGCTTTCCTCAGGCAAAATATCTTCCAGAAAAAAATCTGTCATTCCTAAAATTCCTAAAAGTTTTCTCAAAGACAAACTTAAAACTGCTGACATAGATGCACTTGAAGGTTACTTACATGCTCTAAGACAGGGGTGTCAAACTCAATTTCATTTAAGGCCGCATCAAGGTGGTGTTGGACCTTGGGGGGCCAGGGTGGGTGTGGCCAGGGTGGATGTGATGGATTGAGCACTCTGCCAGTGAAAATGGGCTCCTAAGCTCCATTTTGGCTGTGATGGCCTCCTGCAACCCTCTGTCAGCAAAAACAGAGCTCAGGAAGGCCACATGCAACCTTCCCAAGCTCCATTATTGCTGGCAGAGGCACGGACCAGTCCTTCACTGTTTCCAAGGTGGCCCTGCTGGCCAGATCTAAGCACCCCATGGGCCGAATCCAGCCCCGGGCCTTGAGTTTGACACTCCTGCTCTAAGAATTGACACACTGACTCAAGTTGGTGTGTTAATCAATTTGAAGATTCCTTATGGATGATTAAGCCATTCAAGCTATGGGATATAGATGTGTCAAAAAGATGACAAATATAAAACCAATTTCAATTGAGAAGTTTATTTACACCTCTGGTAGAACAAGAAGATGGCAGTGATTGTGGTTAGCACTAATTTCCCTAATTCATATTTTTTGAGACAGTTTAAGTGCAGTTCATAATCTTTTTAAAAAAAGAAAGCAGAAAAAGGTCTTCATCTCAATGAAAAATATAATTAGTGATTGACAGTACCAATAACAGCAACAATTTAAAAATTAGAAAAAGTGACTATTTCTTTGTGTAGCACAGTGTACTTTCTGCAGATATAAAAATATTGAACAACTAGGTCTTCTGCCAAAAAGGACTGAAGATCACAGATCCAACCCTCCAAGATTTCTGTTGAATGTACGGAATAGCAGAATAGTATTAAATCAATTATATATTCAGTTTACAGAAGAGGTACTGGACAAGCCAGTGTTCTCAGCAGAGAAACATAAGTAAACATACTCAGTATAAACCAGTTGAACTGAATCTTTTGGTTAAATTTCAGTGGTTGTGAACTTTAAGGTATCAGAATTTGAGAACACAAAATGGGGCAGAGCTAGAGGGTTGGCCTCTCTTTGCTTCCTTCAAACTATTTATTGCTTTGTAAATATTCCAAAGTCTATATGTCAACAAATCATACATTATGATTTCCTTTTTATTACCTTCCATTTCTTATATTACAAAAACAAAAGAAAATAAACAGTAAAGAAAAATGAATTGTCAAAGAACCAAGTAATTGCAATTCGCTGATGTTCATGTTGAAGTAAAAACAGCCAATGCCACAGTAGAAATCTATGGCTTTTGTTTCATTTATTTTGAAAACATTAGGAATAACTTGACCTTTGGGAAATAAAAAAAATTAATCCCTAAACAAAATGTGATAGTCAATGTATTTCTATGAGTGGTTAAAATTAATAAACCTATGAAATAGAATACTTACTTACCATTACACCTATAACCATTTTATTATTCTTTTTCACAGTTTCAGCCATCGGAACCTTACTTTGCTTCTGACAAAATTAGCTACTACAAAATTATGAGTGATTCACAAGGATACAAACATATTCACTACACTGATAGCGAAGGCGTAAGTAATGATTATTTGTGTTTCTTTATATTTGTGCAGGGTTGTTCATAAGGAGGGGCAAAGAGAGGCAAATGTTGACACCTGTGTGATGTCATCACTCAGTGCCATGGCTTACATTCTTGCATAAGACATAATGACGGCATTTTTTTGTGATAATGTGTTTACTTACATATTATCATTTTGGAGTTATCCGAGTTTGCTGCAGGCATCTTTCGAAACGACTCTGGCTGAAGCACTTTTCCCCCCTCATTTCTCACTTGCCACACAGATGGTGGGGGGGAGGATAGGAGGTTTGGAATTCTACTCTACAATGTGCTAGAGTCATAACACAGGCAGAGGCTGGTAGAGCCAAGGTCATCTCAACAAATACTGAGCAAGAAAGGAGGGGACTGTCTGAAGAACCTTCCATTTACCCAGTTGGGCAATGTAACCTGTGACACTTGGGGGGAGGGAATCATGTACTCTTAATTATACTGAACCAGAGGTAGGTTTCTGCTGGTTCACCCCGGATCGGGTGAACCAGTAGTGGCGGTGGCAGGAGGCTCCACCCTCCCACCTGGACTCTTCTGCGCAGAAGCGTCACATGAGCTCACACATGCACACGAGTGAACTGGTAGTAAAATAAATTGAAACCCACCACTGTACTGAACCACGGGAAGTATTTAGAATTGGCTTCACATTTTAATGGGCCAGTATGATGGACTCAAAAAAGAGAATATTTGAGAAGAGTTCCAGTCTCAGGGTTCTGACTTGGTTAGGATCATTAAAAAGAGCCGAGGTGGCGCAGTGGTTAGAGTACAGTACTGCAAGCGACTTCAACTGCTAGCTGCAGTTTGGCAGTTCAAATCTCACCAGCGCAAGGTTGACTCAGCCTTCCATCCTTCCAAGGTGGGTAAAATGGGGACCCAGATTGTTGGGGGCAATAGGATGACTCTGTAAAACCGCTTAGAGCGAGCTGTAAAAGCACTGTAAAGCAGTATATCAGTCTAAGGGCTATTGCTATTGCTATTATTTGGAACCATGACAATTGTTTTGTGTATGGATATATAACATATTTACGAAGATTCATATTTTATCTAATCTTTATACTTAGAAAGTTAACCCTATTACAAGTGGAAAATGGGAAGTAATCGACATAGCTGCTCTAACAAATAACAGCATGTGAGTATCCATTGATAACTTTTGAATATGTGTGTGGCAGATGCACAACTCATCCCTTTCTAGAGATAGCCTTTTCTGTTTGTCCCTCCTTTTGTCTGTTGCATTAGAATTGAGACTGAATGAAAGCTTAGCATAAGAAATTTTACATGGCAATGTTATGATCCCTTGCCTTTTATGCTGAGTGTGCTGACTTTCCTTTTCTTTCATTTATGTCTTCTTGATAAGCCAAAATCTCATGATTTTTGAGATATAAATTTTCTATTCCAATCTCATTAAGGCAAGTTTTTTTTATTTTTACATCCCACTGGATTCTATGTGACAAGTTAATCATTACTAATTTAAGCTTTTAAGATTTCAGTAAGACCCAAGTGCCACTAATTTTAGTTGAACTGGGAGCCTATCTGTCAAAATAATCCGTGCTCAATGAGTAATATTCTACAATAGAATAGCACTGGGGTACATTGTCTTCTATCCTTGATTATGAAAATACCATTCTCTTTCCCCCATTGTCTGCTTTCCTTACATAGGACCCACTGTTAATACTTTATATTTATTGAAATGCAATCAGAAAATGCAATACTGCATCATCAAGTAGGAATAACAAATATACACAGAAGCACACACATATGAAATCTGTAGATGTAATACAAAGCAAGCATAAAGTGCAATAATGTAGTATGAACATGCTACCCCTCCCCATTGCATTCAAATCTAAACAAAGTCAACAACAGATTGTAGCTACTTAAGAAATAAATCCTGGAATGTTTCACCAATTTGTTTCCTACAAGTCAGTCACCTATTATATTTTCTCTGGATGAGATGTTCCACAGAAAGCATATTAATATTGTTGAATACATTCCTCTGATTTAATATTTATTTATTATAGCTGCTAAATACCTAATATATTCTCTAAAAGTACTCTGCATATTCAGGGGGAAAATGGATATTCAGAAGTAGAGATCTATGCTGGCAGTTGTCTATTAAGTAATTATTGCACTTGTTTCTCCCTTATTTAACACATTTATATCGCTGCCCAACAACTTTGAGTGACTTATAAAATTAAAAATTCACATTACAATAAGTGTTCTCCTTTGCCTACTACTTTCTGTATAATGAGATACTTTCCATTTTTTGTGGTAGCATAATGTCTTTTCCAGTTTAGAGACTCGTGTAGAATTGAACTTCTGTACTATTGTCCTAGGGAATTTTTATTACAATAATCTAAATGATTATTGTAATTAATAATTAATTAATAATTAATTATAATTAATAAATAAATAAGATGATATATTAATCCATCAATAATCCATTTGCTTATTTCACAGATACTTTATTAGTAATGAATTTAATGGTAGTCCAGGAGGAAGACAACTTTATAAGTAAGATGCTTTTTTATTATGGGTCTGCTATATAAAGCATTTATAGCATATATCTTTATTTATTTTTCACATTTTTAAATTGCCTACCTCCAGTTTGCTCTAGTGCTTAAAATGCTAGCTTGGGAACCAGGAAACTGTGAGTTTTAGTCCCACCTTGTACATGAAAGCTGGCTGGGTGACTTTGGAACAGTCTGTCTCTTTCATGGTTATTGTTGGGGAAAATAGGAGGAAGAAGGAATATTAGTTTGCTTGCCGCCTTGAGTTACTGTACTTATAAACAAAAATAAATGTGGGATATAAGTGAAATAAATAATACCCTAATGTAAGGATGATAATAATGATATAACAATTTCTAAATTCAAAATTAAATTGTGGAAATACAAGTCATAAACTGATGGGCGAAGCAAGTATGCTGCTGGTAGGGTAAATTGGACACATTTGTAAATAAATTGAATTATTTAGATGAGAAAAACTGACAGTGCATTTATGGAATGCTGAATCCATGGAATGATATTGATTGACAATATTTAGCACTAAAACATTGGAGCCCTTGCTTTACTGCAGGTAAAGTAGACAATTGAAGAAAAAAGAAGAGAAATTTGAATTAAATAATTACTTGAAGGCAAGTATATAAGCAGCAAATGTCCATCATAGTTTGCAAAGAAAACACTCTTAGAGTAGCAGAGGAAAAAAATGTGTATAAAGATGAATTGATCTTTGAGAGAAAGTCAGCACTTGTTTAGAAACTGAAGTTGTAAACCATGCTATTACCACAATGGTGGGTTCTGGATCCCGTTCCAACTGGTACCGTTGAAACAGGCCTAGTGGCGTCCACATATGTGCGTGCAATGCGTGCATGCATCTTAGCACCTCCACGAGCCTCCACAATGCTCCAGCTGCTCAGCGGAGCATCGCGCAGGTGCTGTACACGCCGTGGGCAGAAGCTCCGAAGACTTAAAAAACCAGTAAGGAGCTCAGGCAGGTGGGTGGGCCCTCCAGAGCACAGTACCGGAACGGTATCTGGTGCTCTGGGCAGGCTCCGGTACGCCCATACTGGTACATACCACCTGCAACCCACCACTGCATTACCAGCACATAAAAAAAGAACATGAAGCATTGGCGCACCCAAATATAAATTATTCTGGTCATCAAAGGGATGCAAAGGGGAAAAAAACCTGATGAATGTTCCTGTTGAAATCAAAAGTATTTGTAGTGGTGTGCCTTTATGACGTGCAATAGAATACAGATTTCTTCTACCTTTCTCTTTTTACAGAGTGGACTTAAAAAGTGACTTGAAAACATGTATCACTTGTGATTCAAAGGAGGAAGCATGTCAGTATTTCTCTGTATCCTTCAGCACAGATGCAAAATACTATAAACTGAATTGTTACGGCAAGTATTACAGACCTCCCTATCCTTACAGAAATGCAACTCAATCTTTAAAAGTCCTAATAGTTACTCTATTTTTCAGAGTATAAGACGCACCTTTTCCCCTCAAAACAGAGGCTGAAAATCTGGGTGCGTCTTATACACTGAATACTGCATTTTTTGCCTCCCGAAACGCCACCCCCTTCACCAAAATGGCTGTGCAGAGCCTGTAGGAAGCTTTTAGAGAGCTCCTGGGGGCTGGGGAGGGCAGAAATGAGCAAAAAAATGGGCCGTTTTTTGCTCAATTTTACTCCCCCCCAACCCCCAGGAGCACTCTATAAGCTTCCTAAAGTCTATCCATGCCCTTTTTTGATGAAAAATGGGCCGTTTTTGCTTGTTTGTGGCCCCCCACCCCCAGGAGCACCCCCCAGGAGCACTCCCCTAAAGGCTATTCATTCCTTTGTGGGGGAAACGGGCCCGTTTTCACAAACAATGGGCCAGTTTTGGGAGGTTTGCAGAGTGCAAAGACTTTTTTTTAAAATTTTCCTCTTCAAAACCTTGCTGTGTCTTATACTCCGGTGTGTCTTATACTTTGAAAAATATGGTACGTGTTGCATCTTCAATCCATGATTCAAAGAACTACTGTTGTTTGGATGGTCATAAGCACAAAAATGTTCAAGTGCTTCAGGTACTTCACAGCCATCACCATTTGGCATTTTTTAAAATGGCATTTTTCTTCCTGCTTTTCCTCTTAAGAAGTAAGGCAGCAGATGCTGTTAAAAAACACTAGCCTCAGAGGAACAACTTTGTGGTATAAATTGGGCTGAGAGAAAGGGATGAGTTTCAAGATCAAGGGAAGGTTTGGAGCTAGGTCTCCCTAGCTTATCACTGGAACCATCATGAAAACTAGAGGATGGGCTGCAGTTATGCTCTTCTTATACACTGATGTCTCCACGGGTTTAAAAAAGAGTATCGCAGTGCATCATGAAATATAAAGTTATTTTTTAAAGACCTACTAGAAGCTTTTCTTCAGCTTGGTTGCTTCTCTGGCAGCATTAACCAGATTGGTGTGATCACTTGCAATTTGGCAGAATTTATCCCCTTAAAAGAGGCCCGGTGTGCTTGAATATTTACTGCTAAGATTTAAAACGATATTGACCATCCGCATATACTTTGTAGAACAAAACTGATTTTTGACTGGTAAGAACAGAAAGACAAAAATAATAATAATCCCAGCCTCCAATTTCCAGTTTATTAGCTGATATTACAATTGGTATTAATTTGTTGAAGGAAAAGCATTTTGTTTACAGTGTTATTTGTTGTAGAACAGAAAAAAAAGATATACTAGTGATCAGCTTATTTCAAAATCATAAAATTAGTATCACAGTATTAATAGGTTCAATTGAATATAGTTTTTATTTACAGTATTTATTTATTTTAAATATATTTATGGATTACATGTTGCACCTGATTAAATAATCTTTCCACTAAATCATTGATTAAAGCTGCAAAGGAAGAAAATGCAGAATAAAATGCAAAACATAAGAACATCTCAGTCAGAACACATTGGCAAAGAAACAATAGCAATAACTGGAATAAAAATAACTTGAAAAGTTACCTTAATTATTTGGATTTTTTTTTAAACACTGCAAATAACAGGTCCTGACCTGCCTTACTTCACCTTGCAACGCAGCAATACAGGCAAAGGTATGTTATTTTAATTTTTTTCCCTCCTTTAGAACAACATGAATGCCTGTCTATTCTGGGATATTTATGATCTAGAGTTTGTAATATTTTGTCTATACATATCTTACAGTAAGATCAATTATACATAATTAGCTTTATTTCTGGTATGAATACATGAGATTACACTTTGGGGATGTAATTCAGTGACCTCCCCTAGTCGGTTGCCATGCATGGGATGGGGTTCAGTTCCCATCACACCTGAGAGCAATTCAAATTGCTGTTTGGCTGCCAACAATGGGGCTTCTAGCCTAACATGTCTGCAGGGCACCAATTTAAGAAAGCTTGATTTGATCTGTCTAATGCACACTATTTAGAAGAAAATCCCTGAAGTAGAATGAGATTCATTACTAAGAAGCTGTAACTGGTGTGTTAAAGGCATCAGTGTAGAATGTCACTCTAATTTATATAACTTGATGAGAAAAAAATGATAAGAATGCGTGTGTGCGCGCACGCACACACATATTGCAAGGAGATCAAATTTCCAATAATAGCTGGCAAAAGGGTACAAACCTGGGACAAGAGATTGTGATGGTTTTTTTTTAAAATCCTTTCTGCATGTAGCAATTCTGACAAGCTGAGATTGTTGCCAGCTGAGCTCATATTTTTTTGAGCTGGTGCTACTTAGATCTTGAATGTTACGGCATTGTTGAGAAACACTCCAGTTGGTATGACAAGAAATATATTTGTGGGAAAGAATTTGGATTGTTCTGTCTGTTGATTTAAGTGTGTGTCTTTTGCTCTTCTTTTTCCTCCCCTGCTTGTAATTAATATTTGAAATCAGAGGCATTTTTTTTTCATCAATCATCTCCTACACGTGTTTGCTAGGAAGTAAGTCCAATGTCCAGATAGGGGGCACAATGGCTTAGCAGTCAAATATGCTGCGCTCGTCAGCTGGAAAGTTGACAGCCTGTGTTGGAGGCCTGACTACCATACAGCAGGGGGTAAGCTCCCCTTACTTGCCCCAACTCCTGATCACCTAACAATTCGAAAGCCTGCAAATGAAGTAGGTAGGTAGGTACACCGCTTTGGTGGGAAGGTGATTGGCATATAGTCATGCTGGCCACTTGACCATGGAAATGTCTTCAGGCAACCCTGATTCCCTCAGTTAAAGAAATGGAGATGAGCACACACACACCCCTAGGTGATTTGATTTTTAAAACCAGCTCTCTGTGTTGTTTTGATTCTTTGACTTATCAAATATATCTGTTTTAATCCTAGCTATTAAGACACTAGAAAATAATGCTAATTTGAGAAGTGCCTTGAGAGAAATTCAGATGCCCAGCAAAAGACTAAGAAATATTACTCTGCATGGACAAAGTAAGTTTGCAAACAAAATGTAGTTTTGTAACAAAATGAAACAAATCATTTTTTTAAAAACCCTGAATAAAACAGTGTATTTGCATAGCTTTTTGAAATCATAATTTTGAATGACGTGGATGTTTTGCAGCTCTTAATTATTATCAGCTGTGCCTTAGATTTCTCCTATGAGTCATAACAGGAAAGGAGCCATTAAGCTTTAAAATTTGTAATATGAGACTTTGTAGATAAAGACCAAGCAGCTTGCTCAGACAGGATTGGTGAAACCAGGGTTATCTTTTTCTTGATACCTCCATGAATTCCTGCTTTCCGGTGAAGGCTGCAAGCTATTTCAGGTGTGCTGATTCAGGATATATGATGTCTGCAGCGCAGTCTGAGTGCGATTCTGATTATTGTCATGCTGATACCTATTGGTTTCAGCTTGCACTTTGGACTGGGAAGGTCAGAACTGCCAGCAACAAACAAAAGTAATGATTACTCTGAAACATTTACCTTAATTCAGAAGGGCAGAAAGTGAGGCAGCTGAATGTTGTGCTTGTAAAGTTGCCTCATTCACCCATTTCCAAATCTTCCTTCCTTCCTTATTTTTTATTTATTTATTTGTCAACATGTGCAAGGTAACAGGTATTAGTATAGACATGGGCATTTTCACATGAGATCGGTACAAATAGATGGATATAAATAAGTATAGCATGGCCAGGAACACATAAAATGAGTACATATCAATGGGGACAGTAGGACAGGGAGGGTAGGCACATTAGTGCGCTTATGCACGCCCCCTTAGGGACCTATTAGGAAACATGTGAAGTCCATAGTGGACAGTTTAAGGTTAAATTCCTCCCTCTCTCCCTCCCTCTCTTTTATTATTTTTTTTACAAATAACTCAAGACGGTGAAGATATCCAAGACATTCTCCTGTTCCTATTTTCCCCACAATAAAAAGAATCCTGTTATTGTGAGATGAGTAAGGCTGAGAGAGAGTGACTGGCCCAGAGTCACCCAGCTGGTTTTCATGGCTAAGGTGGGACATTCTAGCCTTGTGCCTTAACTACTAAACCAATCCATCCTTCCTTCCTTCCTTCCTTCCTTCTTTCCTTCCTTCTTTCCTTCCTTCCTTCCTTCCTTCCTTCCTTCCTTCCTTCCTTCCTTCCTTCCTTCCTTCCTTCCTTCCTTTCCCAAAATATTGTTATTCCCTCCTTTTTGCATCTGCTTCCTTATTCATTTTCTTTTTGTATGCCTACAACAGCTTGGCTTCCTCTCCCCCCACTCCTCACCCTATCTATGTCTTTCTACTGGAATTTGTCCTTGTCATCTCAAACACCTTCTTTTTCCAGTCCCACCTGATTCTTCCCAGTCTATTCACTCTCTTAGAGTACCCATACTGCTTTCCCAAATCCATGCCTTCAACCATAGCATCTTGCCAGCCAGCCCATCTATTGGAAGGGTGCAACTTCTTTGCAGTGGTGTTGTTGTTTTTTCCTTTAGTAAAGATAATTCTGTTCTTAATTAATAGCTTCTGCTACTAATGAGAAAAAAGGTTGCACCTTTCTCCCCCACCACTCACTTTGGTATAATGAGAAAAACCAACTTCCTTTGTTCAAAAAAAAAAAAGGCAACATTTTTTTCACTGGGAGAAGGAGAGGCTATGAACCAAAATAATAGTGTCATAGCACCCTCTATTGATAAAGTATTTAAAAACCAGAAACACAAATATTCACTCCCCAAAATAAAATATAATTTAGCAATCATTCAAAATAGAAAATTAAAGAGAAAAATTAAAACATCAGTGAATAAAGTATGAAATAAACAGATTTGGTTCTGACCCTTTTCATGCTGTGTAAAGCACAGGGCAGCTTCAAGCTGATGGAAGACCTCAAGAATTCTTTCTTTCTTTCTGCTTCTTTCTTCTTCCTTCCTTTCTTTCTTCTTTCTTTTTTCCTCCCTCCTCCTCCTCCTTCCTTCCTTCCTCTTTCTTTCTTTCTTTCTTTCTTCTTTCTTTTTTCTTTCTTCCCCCTTCCTCCTCCTCCTTCTTCCTTCCTTCCTCTTTCTTTCTCTTTTTCTTTCTTTTTCTCTCTTTCTTCTTTCTTTTTTCCTCCTTCCTTCCTCTTTCTTCTTTCTTTCTTTTTTCTTTCCCCCCCTTCTTCTTCCTTCCTTCCCCTTCCTTCTTTCTTTCCTTCTTTCTTTCTTTCCACGATGCCTTCCAGGTGATAATACAACACCAATCTGATTGTAAGAGAAATTGGCAATTGGAGAAAACCTACTTGAAATTTTTCTCACCTATTTTGGGCTAATTTTGCAATGTTTTATATGAATGGAAATACAGGTAGTATCAACCATTCTTTTGAAGTTATAACAGCACTGAAAAAAGGGACTTATGACTGTTTTTCACGCTTATGACTATTGCAACATCCTCATAGTCATATGATCAAAATTTGGCAAACCAGCATGCATTTATGATGGTTGCAGTGTCCCCAGGATCATGTGATTGTCTTTTGTGACTTTCTGACAAGCAAAGTCATTGGGGAAGCCAGATTCATTTAACAGCCATCTTATTAACTTAACAATTGCAATGATTCACTTAACAACTGTGGCAAGAGTGGTCGTAATATGGAACAAAGCTAACTTAACAACTGTCTTGCTCCACCAGGTTCCACCAGGTTCGCCTGGTGGGCCAATTGCGCCCCCTACTGGACCGAGAAGCCTTACGCACAGTCACTCATGCGCTGGTGACGTCTCGCTTGGACTACTGTAACGCTCTCTACATGGGGCTTCCCTTGAAATGCACCTGGAGGCTACAGTTGGTCCAGAACGCAGCCGCGCGGGTAACTATGGGGAGTATTAGGTACTCCCATGTGACACCGTTCCTGCGCGAGCTGCACTGGCTTCCTGTGGTCTATCGGGTGCGTTTCAAGGTTTTGATAACGATCTTTAAAGCGCTCCATGGCTCAGGACCTAGTTACTTGCGGGATCGTATTCTGCCCCATACATCCCTGCGACCAATCCGCTTGCACAGAGAGGGTCTACTCCAGGTGCCATCCACCAGACAATGCCGGGGGGCGGCGCCTAGGAGTAGAGCCTTCTCTGTGGCGGGCCCAGCCCTGTGGAATGACCTCCCTCCGGATATTAGGAATACCTCTGACCTCCGCTCCTTCCGTGTAAAGCTCAAGACCCACCTATTCCAAGTAGCTGGCCTGGCTCAACTATGATCTAACTATATCGCTCCTGACGGGTTTTTATTTGGGTAATTTAATTGTATTTATTTATCTAGGGGTTTTTAAACATTGTGATTTTAATTGTTTTTATTCATCAGCCCACCTCCTCCTTGTACATGTCTTGGTATACGTCTTTGTTATATGTATGTCTTGTCTAGATATGTATTCTATGTGTTTTATTGTACGCCGCCCCGAGTCCTTCGGGAGAGGGTGCGGCTAAGAAATAAATATTTATTTATTATTATTATTAGCAGCAGAAATTTTGGGCTCAGTTGTGGTCATAAGTCAAGGGCTCCATGTATATAGTTTTCCACTTGCCTGATAGATACAAGTAAGTAGCACCTGGTGTAATTTTGCATTCTAGTCCCCTTATTCAGCTGCCACAACTGCTATGCTATTTGTGAACCTTGATTAATATGGAATAACTCTACTTTTCTGCAGCCAATTCTTTCAGGTGATTTCTATGATAAATGAGTATAACACTGAAAGTTATGGAGATCAAAGTATTTCCTTGCATGGAAATGTGTACAGATTTCAACCTTCATAATCGTTGTCCAGCAAAATTAATGAATGTGTTATCATAGAATCTGAGAGTTGGAAGAGTCCATGGATCCTTCTTGCACAATGCAGGATCCACTACAGTATCTCTGATAGATGACCATACAATTCCATTAGAAAACCCTCAAGCGAAGGAGAACTAACCATGTCTTGTGACACTCTACCATCTGACCGCTCCTACTGTCAGGAAAGCTTTCATGATGTCTAGTCTGATTCAGTTTTCTGTTGTTCTGTAACCCTTTGTTCTGATCCTGTCCTCTGGGACAAAAGAGAATAAGTTCATTCCCACTTCATATATTTGAATGGGTAATTATATTTCTCCACTGTCATCTTTTCTGTAAACATACCCAGATCCTTTCATTGTTCCAATATAACCAGTGGTGGTATTCAGCCAGTTCGGACCAGTTCAGGTGAACTGGTAGTGGTGACCTGTGGTTGGGCCAGCCGACCCACCCCGGCTCTATGCCGTCCTATTTAGCCACGTTTTCTAAGCCATGTGTGTGTGAGCAAAGCGCATGCCTGGAAGGCCGCTGCATGTGCAGAAGGCACATGCAAGCTCACATTTTTGGTGCGCAGTAAACCGGTGGTAAAATTATGTGATACCCACCTCTGAATATAACTTAGTTTCCAGATGCTTTCCCAATTTGATCGCTCTTCTCTAAACTTACTCTAATTTGTTACGATCCTTTTTGAAACTGTGGTTCTCTGAATTGGATACACTGTCATAAATATTGACCAAGGCAGAGTGGACTGGAAAAATTACTTTCTATGAACTCGACTCTATGCTCTTGTTAATGCACCCCAATAAAGCATTGACTTCTTCATATCTGCATCATACTGTTAGCTTTGGTCAACAAGGATACTCAGATCATTTTACAGTATGCCAAACCAGCTCCCACTTTATGCTTATGGTTTACATTTTTAAAATATCCAATTGAAGAACTTTACCTTTCTTTACGTTTTACTTCTTTTCCATTATATACATACATATCACTCTCAAATGTGGCTGGAATCTTTTGGACCTTCTTTTCCCCCCACTTAAATATTAAACTACTGTTCCCAGATTTTTACCATCTGCATATTATTTAAGTATCTTTAAGTGTCTTCTCAACTCACTAATTCACCCAAATGATAGATAAAAGTGTTGAATAACACAGAATCTTGTGGCACTCCATTTAGTACTTCCCCCTAAGCTGAAGTGGAGCCATTAATGAGCACTTTGAGTGCAGTCACTCAGCCAATTGTGAATTCCTCTACAGTAGTAACATGTAGCCCAGGAGAATATTATGAGCCATTCTGTCAGAAGATTTGCTGAGGTGCAGGTAAACCATATTTACTCATAAGTTTTTCAAAGAGGGAAATAAGGTTACTGTGATACTTGTTTTTCAATAAGCTCATGCTGGCATTTGTTAATTGTTGCAGGGATCAGACCAGTGGTGAAATTCATTTTTTAAAATGACCGGGCATGGCTTGGTGGGCGTGGCAGGGGAAGGATTCTGCAAAATCCCCATTCCCTCCCCACTCCTGGGGGAAAGATTCTGCAAAATCCCCATTCCCCCCTCACTCCTGGGGGAAGGATACTGCAAAATCCCCATTCCCTCCCGATCATCTGGGACTCGCGAGGCAGAGAATAGATGGGGGCAAGGGCAGCCAGAGGTGGTATTTGCTGGTTCTCTGAACTACTCAAAATTTCTGCTACCGGTTCTCCAGAACCTTCTGAATTTCACACCCGGATCACACACATGCTGCTTGATCATCTGTTCAAAGGGCTTGCCCAGTATAGACATCAACAGCTCTGTAGTTTCTTGAGTCCTCCTTCTTTTCCTTTTTGAAGGTGGAGATTACATTTGCAATCTCCTGGGATTTTGCCAATCCTCCAGAGGTTGGAAGAAATTACCAAGAATAATTTTGCAATAATCTCAGCTAATGCTCCTTCGGCACCTTGGGGTATAATCTATCTGGCCCTGGAAATATGAAATCATTTATATTAACTAAGTTATTAACTCTGCTATTTTGTCCTTGTCTATCCTAAGTCACAGTTCCCTCGGTGGTATAATAATAACCTGCTAAGGTTCCTCTTCTTTTTTGAGAAAAGAAAAAAGCAACAAAGAACTTTAAAAACTCTGCCTTCTCTACATAATCTATTACTAATTCATTTTTCATAACACTAGATCTACAATATCTTTGGCCTTCCTTCAGTGCCTAATGTAGCTTTTTGTTGTTTTGGGATCTCTCATTAGCCTCAGCACTTTCTAAGTTCAGCCTTATTAAATTTGCTTCAACAACCTCTGGAAAATGAAGACGTAATGCCTCTTCCCTAATTCTTCCTGGTTCTGAAGTGCAAATGCGAGGCTTATTATGGAGTTAGCAACCTTATTCCACCATGAAGATGCGGTCACACCTGTTCACTGGGGGAGTTGAAATTAATGTTTACAGTTGCTGGTTCTGATGTAAGACTATACGAGAGGTTAATTTGACTATTAAATATGCTTTGGAATGTTTTTAATGGTCATGTTTTCCCTGGATTTTTAGTTGATGTGATGTTCAAACATTCAAGATTTCATAAAGCCTTTCCTTTTATAGTAATTAACACCATAACCAGTTATTGTAGCAATCAATTTTATCTAGCAAAAGTCTGCAGGTGGAAGACTTTTCCTATTACTGTAGTGCAAGCTTTTGATCCTGTAGAACAGGAGTGTCAAACTCATGTCACTGTGGCATCACATGACGTATCGGGACTTTCCCTCCCTCCGCTTCACTAAAATGGTGGGCATGGCCAACTCATGATGCATCCGGCCCACGAGCCAGGAGTTTGACAGCTCTGCTGTAGAACTTTTCCAGTTCCTGTCCCTCACCCTGCCTTTCCTCGTTCAAGCTAACTGCATATGTTCTTTATAACTATTAACACATATTGTATGTTTTTGTTTGCTTTCCTATTTTTCTTCTCGTTTTCAGCATACTGGTATCAGATGATATTGCCTCCTAATTTTGATGAGTCAAAAAAGTATCCCCTGCTCATTGATGTGTAAGTCAAACCGCCCTTCCACCTTTATTTATTTATGATTAATTCATGTTGCCAGTGGTGTTTATATTTATGTATTGTCTGCCTGATGCCTCTTGGGTGCCGTGCAAAGATTTAAAAAACAAGACAGGTTTAGCAAAAGTGGTTTACTCAGGCCACTTTTTACTCTGAATGCTGCAGATTGTTCCCCTGGGAAGCAGCTTGGATGCAGACAGTTCAGGGAGATGCAAGCCATCGCTCAGTAGGCAGTTGGCCCATTTCTTCCACCCAGAAGGCAGGGGTGGGATTCAGCCGGTTGAGTCCGGTTTGGGCGAACTGGTAGCTCCGAAGATCAGCTGGGGAGTGAACCGGTTCGCTCTGACGATCAGGTGCACATGATCACAGTTGTTAAACCAGCAGGATCCCACCACTGCCAGAAGGCATTGTTGCTAATAAATTACTGTTAAAGGAGAGGAGGAACGTATTGTCATCTGGTTTCAAGTTCTCTCAGGGGGCTGTGATTCAGTCATCAGATAAATACAAGCAATATCTTTGCACTAGTAAGATTAGGGTTAAGAGCAGCCAGGACAACAACAAAAATATTTCTTAAGAAATTTCATTGACAAACGTTTAAGACTTTAACATGCTTCAAGACTTACTACCTTTACTAAAAGAGTTTGATTTGGCTGTTGCTCTGCAAATTATCATAGTGACAATTAATTTATGATATAGAAAAGCATAGTGGTTCTGAAATAGGGTTTTCAGATATAGCTGTGATGGCGAACCTATGGCACGCATGCCACAGGTGGCACGCGTAGCCATTTCTGAGGGCACACAAGGCATTGCCCTGTCACCTCCAGTGCGCATGTGCATGCTGGCCAGCTGATTTTCAGCTGTTTTTTTGCCCTCTGGAGGCTTCCCTGGAGCCTGGGGAGGGTGAAAAACGGGTTCACCGTGTCATCACGTGTCAAAAGTGGGGGGAACGTGGGGGGGGTCATGCACACATGCAGGTGCAGAGAATTATGAGTGTGAGTACGCAACACATGACCCCCCTGCGCTCCCTCCACTTTTTGCACACAATGGCAAAAAGGTTAGCCATTACAGAGATATAGGTTATAAAAAGCCAAACCATTGTTATAGGGCAGCAGAGTTTTCTGAGTTTCACTGGTGCCATCTAATGGTGATTCAGAAATTGCAGTGATTATTAAGAGTGCCCTGTTCTGAACACACAGTGGTGATGTTAAGAGCCAAACCTCACTCTTACACAGATATGCCTCAGAAACAAATGCATAAGGCTTAGTAATTGCATCATGCCACATATTTTGACAATCCCTCAAAAGTCTTTTCTTCATTGCCTTCAAGTATTCCCAGCTGTTCCATCCAATGAGATGCAGACAGTCCCCACTTAATGACCACAACTGAGTCTGGAATTTCCATCATCAGTTGTTGCAGTCATTAAGCAGGGCGCCATGTGATCTGTCTTGATTTTGACTGTTTTCATGACAATCAGAAAGTGAATCATCAGTAAGCGAATCATGTGATCATTAAGCAAATCCAATCTCCCAAATGGGCTTAAATCTTGACATGTGAGGCCGAGCCTATTTAAATAAATTGGTATACTCTAGGTCGGGACTACTGTACAGTTTGCAGTTAAATTAAAAACAATGGCCAAAGGGTAGCTACCATTAGAAAAATGTGGATTAGACAATTGTACTGTCCACATATATCTTTACTGAACCTGACCCTGCAAATATAATACAGAATTATAACAAAGAAGGCACATTTCCTGGATCCTGAACATATGCTGTTGATGCTATTCCTCCCTCACACTCCTCTGCACATATTAAAGGATTTGCATTAATTAGCTTCTTCCCGTAATCTGCAAATTATAGAAATTTGCTTTTTATAGTAAATAAAATGCAATTATTCTATATCTGGTGAAAATTGGTTGTGCAAGGGATGTAGCATACAGTCGTTACAACGTTTAGTTTATCTTTGTCCTATTAATTCATCTTTTAAACATAATATATAATAATCATTAGCATGATTAATCATTTCACTAATTAAAATGTCAGTGAGCCATAATCAAAGGCTTATTAAAATTCTGAACAGCAAAAGTGGATCCTGGTACACTGTTTAAATTGATTGAAGATTAGCATTTGGATTTTGGGGTAGTATGCAGGGGGATGTGAACATGACCGTGATTCGTAGATTATCTCTTTTCAATTATGTACATTCTTCAGGTGATATATAATTAGCCTTCAGATCTATTGCGAAGGGAAAAACAGACCTCTTCATTTTTGCACTTGATCACTTTATTAAAAAGTAGGGCAGTGCAAAACATTGAAAGAGGAGTCTGCAGTTTTTGTTAACAATAGTAAAGTAGACATCCTCAAAGCATTAAAGCAGCTGCATCTTTTCAGAAGTGCAGCTGCCTTGAAGGCTTACCACAATGTTTGTGCATGAACTGTATATGCAGGTACAGATTCTTTGTTGCATTTGTCCCAGAGTACACACAATATCAAGGACAGGCTTTGAAGCAATCATATAAGCCCTCCTGCAGGATGCAGCTACTTTAATACTTTGAAAAGGATCCCCATTCTGAACAAGCTTTTCAAATCTGAGTCACATACCTGTCATCTTGCACCTGATCAACATTTATGGCATCAACATAGGGACTTCCATTTGGGGAGATATAATTGGGCAACTACAGGATGTGGTGTTTCAGTGGCTAAGATGCTGAGCTTGTCAATCAGAAAAGTTGGCAGTTCGAATCCCTAGCACTGCGTAATGGAGTGAGCTCCCGTTACTTGTCCCAGCTTCTGCCAACCTACCAGTTCAAAAGCATATAAAAATGCAAGTAGAAAAATAGGAACCACCTTTGGTGGGAAGGTAACAGTGTTCTATGCGCCTTCAGCATTTAGTCATTCCAGCCACATGACCACGGAGACATCTTTGGACAGCGCTGGCTCTTCAGCTTTGAAACGGAGATGAGCACCGCCCCCTAGAGTCAGGAATGACTAACACATATGTGTGAGGGGAACCTTTACCTTTTAATTGGGCAACTCATTAACAGTGTTTGCTCTTCATATATTCCAGAAATGTTAATATCGTCAGATAAGACTATTCAATGAGGAACTGAGCAAGTGACTGTGTGGCCCATGGCTGTAATTGCTGCAGGAGCTCCAGTAGCTATAGGCAAGAGCAGTACTCTCATGCAGCAGTTCAAAAGCCACTAATTATGTTTGCTGGGCTTTGATGCAAGACCTGATTAGTATTTGAATGTTCTGGATAAAGCAGTAATCTGTTAGCAAATGTCACAATGTCAAACAATATTTGGAAAATGAATAATTGAGGATCAATAATGCCTTCCATTATGGAAAAAAGCAAAAAGGTGTGAGACATCAAGACATTCCTGCAATTAAGCAAGAACAAATGCTTACAGCTTAAACTCAGTTTTGCTAATTTTGAATTAAGGCCTGGGGTGAGGGTTGGAATGTAGATGCTATAGATTGAAACTATCTCTATGGGCAGTCATTTCAATAGGACTTGGTCATGAGCATTTAATGTTCTTTGAGATTTCTTCCAGGAGCTTCATGATTTTCCTCAACTTCACAACAAATTACGGTAGATTAGGCTGGTCCAAAGTTACTCATTGTGTTTCATGAGAGAATGGGGATTTCTGACTTCTTGTTGGACATGCTCTAAGCGCTACAGCAACCATAAAGGAATGAATTTTTTAAAAACCAGCTCATTATTTTACAAAACGAAGATGGAAACAATTTAATGGAGAGAGTTAAATGGAAGTTAAGATAAATTTCTACCATAGAATCCATATACTAATTATGCCAGAAAAAAGATCATATGATTCAGTCTCATTTCTTATCATTTTGTGCTTCAATTTTAAATTTTCTTTATTTAGAGTCTTCTTTTTAAATACCATTCTGATTAGAATGTATTTTAACCTAAATTGCTGTCTATATTGCTTTTTTTGAATTTCCAGCCATATTTGTGTATAGCAAAATCAGCATTCAATACAGCTAAAGCCAGACAAATAAAAAAAAATACAAAATCCAGCATGCCATAAGGATATGTTTCATGTGCCTGAATCTCAGTTCTATTGTTACGATGTTTGTGGCAAACTTAATTGAAGAGTAGGCTGCTGGGCATTTTCTGTTCTAACCAAAGTCCCTGTTTATATAAGAATTTGGAAAGGGCAGAACAAATAGAGCACAGCATGGATCAAGTCAACCAACATTCTTTCCATAGATATGCAGGGCCTTGTAGTCAGAAAGCAGATGCTGCCTTCCGGATCAACTGGTCTACATATCTGGCAAGCTCCGAAGGGATTATTGTGGCCAGCTTCGATGGTAGAGGAAGCGGTTTTCAAGGAGATAAAATTATGCATGCAATATACCGAAGACTGGGAACCTATGAAGTTGAAGATCAGATCTCAGCAGCCAAGTATGTTTGTGCCTTCATTGCCTTAGTTAGGATGCTTAACATCTTAACTAGATTTCTCTCAATGTTTCTCCTTCTTGCAGAATTTTGTAGGCTTGCTTTTTCTTCTTTTCTCGTTTTTCCTGTTTACTAAATTTTATCATGGGATGCAGTGGCTAAGACACTGAGTTGTCGATCAGAAAGGTCAGCAGTTCCCTAGCATCATGTAATGGAGTGAGTTCCCATTACTTGTCCTATCTTCTGCCAACCTAGCAGTTCAAAAGCATGCAAAAATGCAAGTAGAAAAATAGGGACCACCTTTGGTGGGAAGGTAAAAGCGTTCCGTGTTCCTTTGGCATTTAGTCATGCCGGCCACATGATCACAGCGATGTCTTCGGACAACGCTGGCTCTTTGGCTTTGAAACGGAGATGAGTGTAACCCCCTAGAGTCAGGAACGACTAGCACATATATGCTAGGGGAACCTTTACCTTATCATCTACTCATATAAATACAAGGGTGTCAAACTCATATCACGGCAGTGCTCCATGATGTATTGGGACTTTTTCCCCTTTGCTAAACTGGGCATGGGCATGGCCAGCATGTGACGCATTCAGCCTGTGGGCCAGGAGTTTGACAGACTTGTATTAATATAAAGCTTGGGTGTTTTTTTAAAAAAAAATCTAAACTTAACAGTACATTTTTTAACCTAATACACATTTTTAACCTAATACACAGTTATCATATAACATAGTTAATTACTGTTTTCGCATGAGGTAAACATGTTTGTGTGGGCCTTTCCTTAATGTTCCCTAATTTTTTGATTGATGAATTGGACGGTAACTTTCAGAGAAATGAATTTTGATGGGTAGTTTGAAAATGAAAATTTGATTGACACAAATACACCAATTTATCTTCTATTTCTAACCCCAGTAGTCTTCTTTCTACTTCCTTTGTTCCTTATTGGTAATCCAATTATTATTATTATTTTTAAAAAAGTAGAATAGGAAATAACACGTTTGGGAATAAGTATTGAATATTAATATTTATGTATTACATTTTAATATGCCTGTTCTCCAGGGAGCAAGGCTGGTGGGGAAAAGGAAGTTGTTGCAAAGAAGAATAAGATAAGATTTTTCTGAATATGTGCACTTTTCTGTTATTAATTAGGCTGTTTTCCGAAATGAGCTTTGTTGATAAGAACAGAATGGCTATTTGGGGCTGGGTATGTATTAAAGTATTAACTGTTTTGCTCAGATTTTCTTGCTGCTAGTAAGAAAAGGTGTTTCACTTGAATACACATTGTGATAAATTGCTGTTTGCAGAGACGCAGGAGATATTCTTTACTCCTCTATATTCTAGTTGACCCTTTTTCTAAGTCAATGTTTCTCAACCTTGGCGACTTTAAGTCCTGTGGACTTCAACTCCCAGAATTCCCCAGCCAGCTGTCGCCAAGGTTGAGAAACACTGTTCTAAGTAGAGAAATGTTTCCATTCAAAACCTGAATTATTGCTTCCATCTATCTCTCCCCACATTTTTATGCCATCTGATGGACTATTCAGACACATAGAAACTGGAACAGCTGGATCAAGGCAATGACCCTGGGTCATTGCCTTGATCCAGCAAGACTCATTTTCTACATTCTCACATCTTCTAGTGGCCACAATAACTATGTGGCTGGGTTCGTACCTTGCATTAAGCCATGAGTTGCTTATTCAGAGTTTATTGAGTAAACCATAGTTAGATAGGTTCATACACTACATTAAGCCATAAACATAGTGTGAAAACTTTAATTGCTTGTTCACACAACATGATAAGCAAAAATCAAGCAAGCTGCATTGTATTTTACACTGAATCTATCTGTGAATCTAATCTGTCACACTGTCCTCTTCTAGTGTAGGTTGGCATCTATATAAGGTTGCAGGGAATTTGATTGCATTTTAAAATGATTGGGCCAACTTTCCACTTAAAAGTCTATTCTAATTATATTTTTGTGATATCAAGGGAATATTTTATGATACAAGGGGATGCCTCCTTGCACAAATACTCAGGCTCATCTGTGGAGTGGAAGAGCTATGTTAGTCTAGGCTAGCTTAAAAAGGAGTTGAAAGGACCTTTTCCAACTATAGTCTGGCTATAGATCAGTGATGGCGATGCTATGGCACGCGTGCCACATGTGGCACGTGGAGCAATTTGTCAGGGCACGCGAGGCGCAATAGAGTACTTCAGTCTCCTAGTTAATTACAGACCTTAAAATGATCATCTTAAGTGAAAGATTGCTGAACTCACATACATCAAATGGTTTTAGACTATCTCAAAAAAATCTCAGCAAACACAATGTTTTGTATTAACACATTAAAATTGATAATCGACAGAATTATTACTTGTAATCTGTCATATGTAATCTGTATCTGCAATAACCAATCTAAATTCCCCTCTCCCAGCATCATCACAATTTTAACTCCTACATCAGTTAGTTAGTTAGTTAAATAATTAATTAAAAACATTTATTCAGCCACCCCTCATATAACCAACTCTGGGCAGCTAACTCAACCGAAGTTTTAGTTACGAAGAAGTGAATTGTAGCTGACGAAATGTTTTCCTTTTAGTAAAAGTTGTTAATTAGAACAGAAATGACCAGACGCCTTCAGATTCAGGTTGCCCTGAGTCGCATGACAAGTTGACAGCTATATAAAATGAAGGAGAGCATGAGGCATTCTCCCTAGCCCAACCTAGAGATGCCTCTTTTTGAAACTAAGACTAAGATACCATACAGGTTTTACAAAGGGCTTCATCCCCCGCAAAAGTGGTGTTAGAACAAGCCTTGCCTCATTACTCAGCAAACTGAGATACAAGCAAAGCTATTCTTTAACACACACGCACATACCTGCATGAGCGCGCGTGCGCGCACACACACACAAACACACACTTTGTGAGAAGAACACTGTATCCCTCTTGATCTGTTTGAAATAATAATGTTTTTTTTTTCTCTCAGTCTTATGGAGGTTATGTAACTTCTATGGTCCTAGGAGCCGGAAGTGGTGTGTTCAAGTGTGGAATAGCTGTGGCACCTGTCTCACGCTGGCAATATTATGGTGTGTGTTTATTTATTCACAATAAAGTAGGAAGATCCTTTGTTAAAGTACCACAGAAGTCATAGTGGGAAATGGTATCGGGTATGAATAGTTGGATACATAATTCTCCCACATGAAACTCCCATTTGGTCTGCCTTCCCGAACTCATGTGAGGTATTATACTAATCTGCCCCTAGATTAATATATATTTTTCCCCTACTGGAAACTTGGATTTGAAAGGAAGATAATCTGCTTAACCTTTAAATGGCACAAAATTACTTAATATTTGAAAATTTTACTCTAATGCAAATGTCTGCATTTGCATTCCTCAAAAGTGCCATGTGTTCCAAATTCTGGAGGGATCATTTCTGAATGCCATAGAATTCGTTGGCACCGCTACCAAGTTCCTTTATTACAATGAGCTTTGGAAAGAAGGGTCACAATTTTAATCATTTATTAGAATATTTACTAATTGAATGATACTGCTGGTTGCCTCTTATGTATACTAAAGTATTATCAAACACTCATTATTAGTTTGCTCGGTGTTCTAGAAACTCCCAAAAGGGAATTTGGAACATTAAAGCTGTATATTTCTGCCTCATATTTTGATTCTAATTATCAGTTGATTGGGTAAGCTTTGTAAAGGCTTCTTGAGTTTCTGCTTTTTATTGGGGCTATGAGAAAACATGATTTGTTTGCTGGAAGTCAGAAAGGATGGCATTTGTGTAATTAAGCCCCTCTTTTCATGTTTTCCTTTTGAATATCAGTGCTAACTTCTTCTGTCCTACCTTCAATGGTTAAATTTTCCCATTCAGTTTTTAAAAAATAATGATGTATTAGAATATGCATAATTATTCATAGATTGCTCTCATTGCAAATGAGTATGCTATCGCCAGAAGAATCATAGTTTTGTTCTATATTTTGAAATGTTACAGAAATCTGTTTGTCAAGAGGCTCTATGACATGCCTATATAGGCAGCAATCTCTTTTAAATGATTTCCAGTATGCCAACTGCAGAGTATTGGGAGTATTTATTTTTAAGTCATCTCTATCACTCCTTTCATCAAGAAGCTCAAGGCAGCAAATATAGTCCCTCTTTCACTTTTCCTTTTCTGGAAGCCTGCAAAGTGGCGAGATATTTGAAATAGTGTCATGCTACCAGATGCTTCCTAATTTATCAGGACTTTATCCAACTCCTTTTCTGGAGATGCATTTCTTGCTCTGGAGAAAGGAAAATCTCCTTCCTATTAGTTGGTGGACTTGCTTCTATTGATGGAAGCACAAACTTGGATCCCAGTGAGTAGTACAGACTCTACCGATGTCCTATATGGCTGACTCAGAATTTAAACCTGGGTCTAGTCACACACAAGTCTTACCTGGGATTGTGAGGTATACGTTCCTTGGGGAGGTGCATATAGAGTTCAGGAGAGGTGTGAAAACCCCTTTGGTTAATAAATCCACATTTCTCAAAGTTTCATTGTATTGCTTTCAGTTGTTTTTATTTTGGTGTTTGAATTTTTAGGGGGGATGTGTACATTAAGGTTACAGGAAAGGGAGATATGACAAAAAGTTTGGGAATCCCTTGTCTAAACCTTAACTACCACTTTAAACTAGAATTGGGTAAGGTACAGCTATTGTCAATTACATAGGGACTGGCTAAGGTTTTGGGGAGATTGAGAAATTATCTAGTTTTTTATAGTTATGAGAGGTACTTGAGGGAACACCCAAAAATGTCACACACCCACTGCCAGAATCTCTTTGTTTGGGGTTTTTAAAAAAATGCTTAAAATTAAATAAACAAACAATATGCTGAAGTGGAGGGGGGGGGGGTTATCAAGAAATAGTCAATGGTTTATTTTGATGGTTTGGTGACCCTAAAAGAAATAGCCCTGTTTTGATAGCATCCTTAGTTTATTGCAATTCAGCCAGAGAAAACAGACTTAGTAAAACTTCCATTTTCTTTCCAGTTGATGAGAGAATAATATTACTTTGGCATAAGGTTGCTGAGAATAATTAATAATGCTGTTGCTATGGACAACTGCATACTGAATATTTAAAAATGTGATTATCTCCAATGCCTATTATTAAGGAAACAGTAAATTTTGGGGAAACTTAGCACAATAAAACATTTACTATATTGGTAAATACATGCCAATGAACACCAGAGTTAAATAAGCAAGCATACCCTTTAGATATTGTGTAATACCGCCTTTATGTGTTCCTCTCCATCCTAGATTCTATATATACTGAACGCTATATGGGTTTGCCTGAAAAAAATGATAACCTGGATTTCTATGAGGTAAGAAAATGTCTTTCACTTTTTACTGTACAAAAATAAAACAGTGCAAGATGAATCTCACTCAACGTGACTTCCACTCACGTACTCCTTTCTTCTCTGCACTTCTACCATAAACTTTGGATCACACTCACACACACCAAGTCCTACAGAACATGTGGGGAACATGAGAAGCAAGCTGTGATAGCAGTCCTCCCCCCACTTCCTATCCTTCCTATAGAGAAGTGGTTATATGATAATTTGTTTAGGACATCAGAAGCAATAGTTGTTCTAGGTGGAGAATATTCTAACAGTTTCTGTTGAGGGTTGCTAATATATTCCAGATGTTTCCTAAATTATTTACAGTGTTTTGCTATATCGTAGAGGTTAGGTGACTGCATTTGTTTGGAATATGGATTCCATCTGTTCTCTATTAGAATATAAATATTTATAAATAACTTTTGCAAAACTGTTATTTTTTTATTAGGGAAATTAATTTGGTATGCTATTTGATATATCCTTGTGTTGAGATTTGGGTTTGGTAGACACTCTGTCTACCCTCTCTGGGTTGCAATATTCTAGGAAACCATTAGCTGACAGCAAATAATACTTTGCAGCTTTTAGTATAATCTGAATACTATTTGCAGCCCAGAGATTATAATCCTATTTACCATTGCATCACTTGGCACATTTATCAAGAAAATGTGTTTGCATGTATCTGACCAGACACTTATGAAAGCATATTTTCCTTCCTGCTCTCTTAATCTGTGGCATTCCTTCACTAAAACCGATTTAGGCATTTAATTTGTTCTTTGACTTTTGGAGTTTGCACTGCAATTGAAACTATGGTATAGTCTCCAGGAGCAGTGGGGAATTAGCCTGAGATATATCTCTGCTAACCTTGCTCTTAAACAAGCACATCTTCTATTATATCTGCTATTGCAGCATTTTTACATGCCAGTGCATATCTGTAAATTTTGTGCTTGAGTAAGTTGTGTACATGTTTCTTTTTATTCAATATCATGTTTATGATGCCTTTGCTCCAAAAATAATTTTATAGTAACTTATGATTTTATCTAAGCATACTGTTTCTATTTTTCCATTACATCATAATAAAAATGCATGCACTCTGACACATCCACAGCTATTGAACACCTGCTGAAGTGTGCAGAAACTAAGAAGAAAGGAATGGAATGGACGTACATATTGAGGGTGTACATTTGATAAGGAGATCTAGAATGGGTGGAAGATATTTTGTTTTGAAATAGAAATAGATATGGAATTGAATTAACACACTGAGCTCATTCAGTCACAAAACCCACTGTGGGCAAAGGGAGGGAAAAAATCGCTAAGTTATCCTATCTCTATTCCAGTTGCTACTTGATGAAGTAGCATCCATGTAACAAATGCTGCTCCTGGGCATCTACTGTTCAGGTTTAATGAAGGAACAGGGAAGAGTGAATTATGGAGAAAAAAGCCCATGTTTCTAATAAATAAAAGCCAGAATCATAAAATGAGAGCTTGACAACCAGATAATTTATTTTTGTACTTAAAAACCTAAGATGGGCAGCCATACAATTTTTTAAAATAAATAAATCTGGATTTCTGACATTTGAGAACCAGTTTGGTGTAGTGGTTAAGGCCCTCAACTAGAAACTGTTGAGTTCTTCTCCCACCTTTAGCACAAAGCCAGCTGGAGACCTTGGGCTAGTGACTTTCTATTAGTCCTAGGACGGAGGTCCTGGCAAGCCTCTTTAAACACAAAACTTTGCCAAAGAATAGTCCAGAGGCTTGGGGTCACCAGGAGTCAAAAACTGACTCAAAGATACACCCTACAAACAAACACCAACCCTTAAAAACCCAAGTTGGGCAACTGTACAAATCTATTAAATAAATTAACCTGGAGTTTTGCAGATTCACCTATTCAGGTCCCAATTTCCAATACTGCTGAAACCTAGAAGAGGGTGGTCCCATTCACTCACTCCAGGTTACCTCACAAAATAGTTAAGACAGAATGGGAACATCTCAGGTGGCCTGGATCTTGTTTTTGGTAGGTCCAAATGAGTTGGTCGGTGTTGCCCTTCAGATCTACACATCCTAGCTGGGAAATAAAACTGCCATTATAATGTCTTTATGCAGGGAGTGTGGTGGCCTAGCAGTTAAGACTTGTCAACTGGAAGGTTGGCCTTTTGAGACCCAAATACCGCATGACAGGGAGCTCCCATTCCTGCCCCAGCTCCTGCCCAACTAGCAGTTCAAAGGCATGGAACTGGGAGTCCCAAAGGTGCTTTTTTCAAGAGGCAACTAGACTTTCTTGTTTCTTCTTTGAAGACGTTTCGCTTCTCATCCAAGAAGCTTCTTCAACTCTTGACAGAATGGGCGAGAATGGAAGGATTTATACTCCTTGCAGACAGTTGGTCATTTGCACTCTTTTAGAGAGTAGTTGAGGCTACTTGGAGGTTTATCTGTGTCCTCAGGGTCACCTGAATAGTGCAAATGGGTGTAGAGCCTTCTTGACTGCATGATGTTTCTGCCCTGTGTCCCTTCACTGTTGAAGACAGGCGCAGGCTGTTGGGGATGACTCTGTGTTGTCTGCATCTCAAACTGAAGCGCAAATTGTTCCTGCAGTTTGCAGTTTTTCTGGAAATCCATTCATATTCCTACACGGTATTCACCCCAAAGTGCCCAGCTAAAAGTCTATGGAGATTCTCAGTCATCCAGGTCATGGTTGTCTCAAAGGTAGCTTTTTCAGGAGACAACTGGACTTTCTTGTAAAACACACATACATACACAACCCAAGAAAGTCCAGTTGCCTCCTGAAAGACTCTCCATGGACATGGAACTGGGAGTAGATAAATAGGTACTACTTTGGTGGGAAGGCCTCATGCTGGCCATATCACCACGGAAATGTCTTCAGATAAGGCTGGCTCCCTCAGCTACAAAATGGAGATGAGCTCCATCCGCTAGAGGCAGATCCCCCTGGATAAGGGAAAGCTTTAAACTTTTTTTAAAATGTCATTATAGAGTTCTACAGTCTGACTACTCTTGACTACACCTTTCTGGCTACCACCCCTCAGAAATAGTACTTACAAGTACTAAAAGCTAAAAAAAAGGCAAAAAAAAGGACATTCAAAACAATTGATGGAGTGCAACTAGTGATGAAATGTATATCGTGGTGTAAAATGTGCAGCTTGTACTTGAAGGTCCTCATTTACTGTAGTCGCCTATGGCTGTTTCTAAAAAGCAAAACAAAAAGCTGGGTGTGAAGATGAGAAAGAAAAAGACGTGATGGGTGAAGTGTTGAAAGTCATGCATAATGTAAAAAAAAATTGAACAGTCTTTCCCCCTCCCCTTAGCAGGAGGAGAATCATGGCATGAAAGAACATGTGGGAAAATTTGGGACTAGCAAAAGAAAGAACTTGTTTACACATTCATAATTAATTGTTGGAACTCCCTGCCCTCAGTGGGGCTGTTCCCTGCTCTTTATTTATTTTTTGAAATGGCTTTCAAACTTGTGAGCACTACTTGTCTTAAAAGCTACCTCCTAAATCATAGATAGGCTACTTTTAAATAGGGATCAGATGTAGGCAGCAGCTGTTAACTCCACGTCCTCTTTGTGACTTTCCTTCAAGCAGTTGAATCAAAGGTCTTTGTGAGGTAAATTTGGCCTGATCCTATTCCGGAGAGTTCTTTCATTGTTTTTATCAAGTTATGAAAGAAATTGTTACACCAGAGGTCTTCAAACTTGGCAACTTTAAGACTTGGGGACTTCAACTCTAACTTCTAAGTTTGGGAGCCCCTGTGTTAGTTTCCGGGGGGAAACCCTGAAGTCACATTTTGGCCATTTGGTAACTTACTGCCCTTCTTTCAGCTCTGTGAGAGATTTAAACTTAAAAAGTTGTCTGGGTTTTCAGTAAAACTTTCTAATTTAAGTCCAACTAGTTATGGAATCTTTATTCTACCCTACCCCTCCGTGCTTGCTATATTTGGGGAAGAAGGTTGCTTGCCGAATAACTTTGGGTTCTAATAAGTCACTTGGTAGAACTAAAGCCCTTATGGAATTGGAAGTCTCTTAACTTTCTACAGATTGAAATGTTAGTGCTCTGGGTGCACTGTGTCACTCTGCAGCTTCACAGCACAGATGGCTCCAGAGGACTGTGTAATCTTTCTTTTTGCCAGGAGTCGACTTCTCTTGGCACGGCATTCATTGCTGGCAGTGTCCACGTTGAAACTGCCAGTACCCAAAAGCTAAAGGTTTCCAGTGTGTTACTCAGAGGATTAAATTGGAGAATTTGAAAATTATGGAGGGATGGAGATACGGAAGAGAATTATTGCGAATCCCCTAAGGGAAGAAATGTTTAATTCAGTTCACGTTATAAGTAGCAAGGAATGAAAAATCTTCTTGGTTTAAGATATTATCTGGAGTAGATTTCTCCCCTTCAGTGGCCCAAGTTTTCTTCTTATCATGGAACAATGAATTGCCCTGTTTTCACCCCTTCCTGTCTACAAAAAACATAAAAATATCTCCTCAGAATATCCTCACTTTCAGTGATCCTAATATTTCCTTTCCTTTCCTCCCTCTCTCCCTCCTTCCTTCCACCAAAATTCCTCCTAAAGGCAATTAGTTCTGTGTAGAATCTACAGAATCAACTGTAACAGTGCCAGAAGTTTATTATTTAATTCTTTTGGCGGAAAAAACTTTCTAGTATAGATCTAGTATAGGAATAAGCTCCTTTACAGTATTCTGCCTTGTTTTGTCCAAGTTGAGGAGCACATTCCCTAATTTTGCTGTTAAATGGACAGTTATGTATTTGATTGCCATTCCAAGAATTCCTATTTATTTTCTCAAGGAAATAAAACCATGCTGGCTGGAATTTACAGTCCCAATCTCTGTGATTATTAAGGCTACAGGCAGGCTGTCCTGGAGCCTACACATTTCACAGTGATATGTGGTACTGATCCACCATTTAAGAGTGCTGCTTTTGTGAAACCCAGTTTAAATCAGAACCTACAGTGTCTGTTTTCACATGACAAGTGATTTCTGTTCAAAGCTGATTGTACCAATTGGGGCACCAGCATCACACCAGCATCACACATCACCAGCAACTATTAATCTTTGGGGATGCAACACACTGATGTCTAATTTGCTCAAGTACGTACTCCAGGGAGGTCCCCAGGAGCTGAACATGTGAACATTCAAAGGGATTCATTGTGACCAGAGATTGTGAGATGGCATTGGTGCTAAAATCAGGCTGCCTATTGCATTGGATTGAGGGCTCGCCTTTAAATGTCCTCACTTGATATGGCCATCATCAGGTGATGAAGGTGTGTGCAGTGGAACCAAGTGTTATAAAATAGAACAAGGTGGAGAGCGAGATGTAGTAAAGAATAATGCCACATGTGTTGTGGACAAATCGCTCCGCAAGTGTCTCAGGATTGCAAACTAGAAGAGATTTTAAGCCATAATAGATGAGCCCTAAAACTGAACAGTTCCCCAAAGGAGGATCAAGAGGAGGCCTGAAGGAAACCAGACTGACATGTGCAAAGGGAGGGAAGGGAGGGGCTGAACTGATGACTTGGGGGTGGGGTGGGAAGGAAGGGTGATACAGATAGTAGCTGTCATGTGCTGCCAGAAGACCATGCACTAGAGGTGGGGGGGGGGGACTGTTAAACTTGTGAAAGAGGTTGTTTTGCAGATCTCTCTGAATTTGATATGCTGTTGGCAAGTATTCGAAGCAGTCATAGATTTGGCAATCTTCTCCTAGCAGATTTGAAATGTTCATTCCTCAAGAACTGCTGCATCATTAGGTTATGCAAAACAGGGTACAATTTTGTAAATATGCCATCTCGTACTGGTATGACATTTATTCTATTATCCAAGAAATATGCCAAAGGGAAAGAGACCTTCAGATTCCAGCCAAATATTAACTTGTTTATTGAGTGCTGGTAAAATGTTGACTGCTGTTTGATCTTTTCACAAAGCGAGCACTCCTTGCTGTGGCCTTGGTGTTAAAGGGGAGCAGAGGGCATTTTTACCGCTGGATTGACATGACATTTTTCAGCCTTGGTTTAAAAAGCTCCCTGAAGCCTATTTCTTGGCCTAATGCAGTGTTTCTCAAATTTGGCAACTCTAAGGCATGTGGACTTCAACTCCCAGAATTCCCCAGCCAGCTCAGCTGGCTGGGGAATTCTGGGAGTTGAAGTCCACATGCCTTAGAGTTGCCAAATTTGAGAAACACTGGCCTAATGGGTGAGAGCCCCGAGTCAGATTCTCCCTCGTAATTCGATAAGAATTAGGCAAATGTGGCTTAATAAAGAGCAGTTGAAGATGCTGAGTCCATTTTTGGCTGGTCTTAATTCTTGGCAATAAGTTATATTCAAAACGTATTTTCCCTCCTCCCGTTGTTCACAGTCAACAGATTGAACAACTGAAGGGTGAAAAAAAATGAGGTCAGTTTTCCAGGAGAACGAAGAGCTATCAAAATATAGCATAGATTGTCTCTTTCTTGATTGTCACTGGGTTCCATAGAGAACATCCATGCTGAGCACTGCCAAGTCCCAAAGAGGAGCACTGGAGAAGCAGAGGGAAATGCAATGTTCAACTTTCCGCAGTGTCATACTTTAGTTTTACACATCTACTCGCTGCATGTGGGAAGCTGAGTTGTCTTCCTTCTGAAAAGTGGCAAGTTGTGTTACCTTGATGGTACTAATCACGAAAGGGGAAAAACAGGCATGGAGTTATTTCTGTTTCTAGAAGCCTGTGCTGTCAACACAAAGTTGGCAAGTGGGATGTGAGCTTTCACAAACACATGCATGCACACCTTTGCAGGGTTGAACGCAATGGCTGCCACCCATCCGTGGGCACAGTATATATGTGCGAGATAAATTTTTTAATTTACAGAACATTTTATACAGGTATTAAGACCCTGGATGAATAGTAGCATACAGAGAGTTCTTTTTACCAATGAGTATCAGTGGGGAAGTAAGTTCTCTAAGTTATGTTTTGATTCATACAGGAGCAGGAGTAACAACTCCTGCTTCTTTAGATTTGTATATCGCAATTTATCTTCAGAGCATAAGCAGCAGTAGCTTTTATACAATCCTTTAGTTATCCTAAAGTGTTCGATACTTGTCCAGCTATTTAGGTAAATGAAGAAGTTATATTTTTCTATTAAGACCCAGATGCAGTAATTAGAACATCAGCTTTGCAAGTTAAAAAGCTTATTTTTTATAAACTTCTCTAAGTGGATCCGCCGCCATTCCATTTCTGTTCTCCAGAAGTGTCATTTTTCCATCAGTGTTCTGCCTTTGGGTATTGATGATAGTTGAAGCTTTTGTTTTCATTGCTGGTGCAGAACTTTCAATCTTGGTGAATGGTCCTCAGCAGCCCTTTAGAGGGAACAGCTGCATCTGTTGCCTACTGAAGTCAACATAAGGGTATCTTCATGACAGGCGCAGAGAGGTTTTCACATTTACGATTGCTGTATGAATACCATGGTCATACAGATGCAGCCTTTATTTTCCTTTTATTTAAAATAGCAGTTTGTTGTATTAATGTGTATTTGAGTCACTCACTTAGAGGGTTATATCATTTATTTATGTTTACATTTTAGAACTCTACAGTTATGGCCAGAGCAGAAAACTTCAAAATGGTTGACTATCTCCTGATCCATGGAACAGCAGATGGTAAGCAGAGTTAGACCTCATTGGTCATATGTCTAATAGTAACAAAACAAAGTCAAGGAAAGCAACGGCCTTGAGGACTTGCATGTCTCGTAAATCTCTAGTAAAACTCTAGTATGATGAGTTCTCCCGTCTTTCTTTCCATCTAAGTCTGCTTTTATGAGCCTCGGTGGCGCAGTGGTTAGAGTGCAGTACTGTAAGCTGCTTCTGCTGATTGCCGTCTGCCTGCAATTTGGCAGTTCAAATCTTGCCAGGCTCAAGGTTGACTCAGCCTTCCATCCTTCTGAGGTTGGTAAAATGAAGACCCAGATTGTTGGGGGGAAATATGCTGACTCTCTAAAACAGCTTAGAGAGGGCTGTAAAGCATTCTGAAGTGGTATATAAGTCTAAGTGCTATTGCTATTTATTGTGACAGTTTGTCTGTTCTTACTTCCTAGATAACGTTCATTTTCAGCAAGCAGCCCAGATTTCAAAAGCTCTGGTTGATGCAGAGGTGGATTTCCAAGCAATGGTATGTGAAGGGATTCCTCAGAAACTTAGCATATATGTTGGTTTACATTTTCAGTGAAGAAATGAATATAGATAGTCCTCAACTCAAAGCTTTAATGGAGCCTGCCCATTATAAGTCATGATAATTGTAAAGCAAGTGATCCCATGACCACCTGATTTTATTACCTTTTTTGCAGTGGTCATTAAGTAAATGTTAAGTGAGCCCACTTGATGTTATGGGGCATTTTTTTGCTGAAAACCAGGAATAAATGCCCGCTTTGGGCAAAAACATCATAAATTGCAATCACATAATCGCAGGATGCTGCAAATGACCATAAATGTGGGCTGGTTTTCAAGCACCCAGAATGCAGTCATGTGACCGCAGGTGACCATTGTAACTTTGGAACCAGGTCATGATTTCCTATGAGGTGTTGGGGGAGGGTCCGTCTGACTTTGAATGGTCACTAAGCATTGGCCATAAGTCAAGGATTATCTATATAAGAGAAGGAGGCTAGGTTCGTGTTACCAAAATTAGTGTTGCAGATATGACAGTGTAAGAACTAGATGCATATGCACTTCCTTTAAAGCGAAGAGTTGGTGTTTTGGCCCACCAGGTTTGGACAGTGAGGATGTTGGGGAGGAACATGGGCCAGTCCTGGAATCTAGGGAAGGCTCTGATGAGGGGTCTGTCTCGGAAGCAGAGATGGGGCCAGAGCCATATGCCAGTTATCAGCTGCCTTCAGAATCAGACATCATTAAGGAGACAAACAGCTGGAGCCTATTCCCAATGTGGCATGCGCAGAGTTGTCAGCTAAAGAACTTGGGAGTAAGGCCACAGATGGACAATGAATGGCCCCTCCCAGAGAAAATAAAAGAGGAGCGAAAGGGGAGTGGAGTATGCAGGAGACAATTAGTTTGCTCAATTGGTTCGTGACTCTCTGAGACTCCTTGCCAAGTTTTGCAGATATCGGCCTCTCATCTATCCAAGCCACATAAGGTCTGGGCCTCTAAATCCTCCCTTGAAAGACTTTCTGGATGTGGATGAGCAGAATTCACAGTAACTTAATAGAAGGGGTTTTGTTGGGACAAGGAGTTTGCTATATCGTCTCGGGAAACCTTGGTCATTTGCTCCAGTTATGGGCAGCAGCACCAGCAGCAATAATAGAAAGTATTTTTGAGCATTTGGGAAGGGAGAAGATACACGGTAGATAGCAAAGGGTTTCTCCCACCCACCCCTCTTTTTTAAAGCACCGATTTAGTTTTCCTACTACTGAGAGGTACTAAGGGTTAGGGTAAGGGTGGGGGACTTGAGAATATACAATGAGTACATTCAACAAATAGAAACTTGCCCATTCTCAGAATGGATTCAGTAATGAGCATGGCCAATGCATAGAATACTCATTTATCAGAAAGTAAGTTAGTCAGGATGTTTGTAACTATCCCAGTAGAATTTGGGGTGTAAGGGAGGAGATGTATTCTTCTAAATAACTACAGCACTAGAAACTATAGCTTCTTCATTTATTTTTCTTTTAAAATGCTCTTTCAAGAGAAACCAGGCAGAACAGAGACCTTGTGGAGCATTGTGGGATGAAGGGCATATTGGTGCTTGTGGGTGCTGCATGGTTTGCCACATACAAAGGGCTTGCTGATGAGAGCAATTAAACTGTTGCTATGGATATGCAAACCCCATCTTCTCCCAAATGTTCTTACCTATCGTTGAAAGTTGCAGATGCCAGGCGTCCAAGGAGGATATGTAGTGATTCTTCTAAGAAGGTTTCTTTATTGATCCATGCCTAGAGGCAGAATCTTGCCAAACTAAAGCAGTCTGCTATCTATGAAAGCCTATGCTCAGAAAACTATTAGTCTTCACCTTCTTTCTCTCACCCAAACTATCCGAAATGATTTGCCTCTACTCCTCTGAAACGCACCCCTCCTTCCTTGGAATCCATCACACAAGAAGTGCATAGACCAGTGGTGGGTTGCTAACCGGTTTACTTGTGCTTGCGTGCACAACTCTTATGCGCATGTGCAGAAGTATCCAGGTAGGTGGGCAGAGCCTCCTGCCACCGCCACTACCAGTTCGGCCAACCAGGCCAAACTGAGAGCAACCCACCTCTGGCATAGACCCATAAAAATGGATGAGGAATATTTGGCCAGGCCTTCAATTATATTCTGGCATAGCTGTGCTAATACTATCTACAACATAGTAGTATTATCTATATTATAATTGTAAGAGTGCTCTCAGATATTCTTCCAGTCCTAACTGGAGTTAAACACTAACCTGAAGTCCACAGCATGTGTGCAATACCAACACTCAACTTTTCTACAAATAATGTGTATAATCTCCCAAATTTCTTTCTGGCCTAATCTAGGGTGAGTAGATCTTCGCTACAAAAATCTGTAGCAAAGAAACACAGGGAATCTTTCCTAATTGGCTGCTATTTGGAGGTCTTCTTAGCTCAGATCTGCTTCCCCCTATCCAGTGGTGAAATTCATTTTTTTTTACTACCGGTTCTGTGGGCGTGGCTTGGTAGGCATGGCAGGGGAAGGGTACTGCAAAATCACCATTCACACCTCAGTCTGGGACCAGTCAGAGGTGGCATTTGCCGGTTCTCCGAACTACTCAAAACTTCTGCTACCGGTTCTCCAGAACCTGTCAGAACCTGCTGAATTTCACCCCTGCCCGGATCCCATCAGGAAATACAAATATGCTAGACCAGAGTATTTGGGGGTGAAATGTAGTGTAGTGTAGCACATCCTTGCTTCAAGGAGCCTCTTTGTATAGCACTGCCTCTGGCATAAATAGTGCATGGACCTGTTGAAGAGGGCAGCAGCCTCACTCACTTCTAGTTTCCCTCATCCTAATAGGACACTTCTAAAATTAGGCTCAGTTCCCCAGCTCAAAATAGTGGTGATTAGTTGTAGCTTCCTTTTGCTCTGGATGCTAAGCTTAAGGCAGGAATTACATTTTGAGGATTCATATGGCCACGGTAAAGAGAAACCAAAAGGATCTGTGTTTATAACTTCTATAAGGCAAGAATAGATTTCTAGCACGGAGAAGATTTTAATCAGTTCTCAGGCAGCAGTTTAATGATATGTAGTATCTGGAAGCAAAGCCCCTCTAACCCCCTTTTCTCTTTCAGAAGGAGACAGTCAGAACACAGTATTTCCCTTCCATCTTTTTCTACTCCACTCTCAAGTATTATCTTGTCTTCTGTCCTTTTTAGCATGCATAAATATTAGATGTTGACCAAGCGTCACCATTATGATGATTATCATAGAATGACCACTTGACTTCAATGGAACTTTTAATCGGTGAAATTTACAAAAGGTGAAACAATCCATAGTTGAAGGAATCCCGTTAATTTTTACTGCAAACTAAAAATTGGGATTTACCATTTTTAGCCCACAAACAAACAAAATCAACTTTCTTCAAATGTTTTCACCATGTTCTGGTTTCGGTGGCATAAAAATGCTGCTTTTCTTTATCCAGCATGCTGGATGTGTGTTTTATCATCTCAAGTAATAGATTGTGTTATTTGCTCTTATACAAAGCAAAGGGCATTCTGAATTCTTGCAGTGTTCCAGTTTCGTGACGGGGGGCCATTTATTAATCGATATTTTTGTTTTTCTTTTTTTTCAGTGGTATACAGATAAAGATCATGGAATTGGAGGACACGCCCACAGCCATATTTACCATCACATGAGTCATTTTATCAAACAGTGTTTTAAATTGCCATAACACTGGGAGTGCCTTATCTGTGCAAAGCTGGTGAACTTCTGAAGTTTTAAGCCTTTTCTAGTAAATTGTCCCGTATTTCATTGGATGACGCAGTCAATTTAATTGGTGCGGACACTTAAATGAAGAAACCGTGATTGTTTTTCTTTTCTTTCTGCAATTACCTGCAGGGATCCACTGAGCACAAACCAAAGAACTACAACGCTCCCAGAAGGAGCTACTCGATTCTTTGTTTTTTTTTCTCAAGGACTATTTTGCATTATAGTGTTTTTAAAATGCAAGTTTCCTTGCAGTAAGCAACCATTGCCTTGGGTGCAGAAATATGCCTTAATCTTTTCCATATGGAACTGCTGCTCTTTTGAAACAAGACTTAATCCAAGTTCATCAACTGTTCATTATAAGCCAGGAAAAAAATACTTGAATTCTCTGCTTGAATTCTCTCTGTATTAATTTTAGGTGAAAATGTATCATTTCAATTAAGTATCCATTTTTCTTTATCTAAAATCCTGTGGGTCAGCTCTCTATAAATATGTGGATTTCTACCAATTAAACAGTAGCCAATACAGGGAAATCAACCTGTGATGGGAGAGCTTTGCAAGCAAGCGTCTTGCTTAAGCAGAGAGGAAAGATCACCCTGCCCTACAAGCCTCTAACTTCTTTAAAGTCAAGATGGCCGTTTTATAGGAATATGCCTCCAAATAGGAGGAAAGGAGAGACAGGAACATTAAAGTGGTTTTTTCTACTTCCAGAACTGCTTGCAATTGATAATAACCTAACAATGAAAATACCAGCTACTTGAATTGTTCCCGTTGAGCTCACCAAGGGCTTCCATGAATCAGTTCCAGTGAAGGATGCCAGGCTTCCACCTTGAGAATGGCAGGACACTTGGGGGTGGGGAAGAGCAACAGGTGTTACCTCTGGGTAATAAAAGGGATTTTATGAAGGCTGTTGGAGCCAGCAAGCAGCCAGTTCTCTCCCTTCTGCTTTCTATATGCTTGCTATAGCAGATGATCTCATGTTTCTCATCTCCAACGTGTGTGTATGCAGTACAGTGGAAATTGTTTTTCCTGTAGGATTGGCCCACACATAGGCAGCATTTCCAGTGATTCTGTTTGCAGTGGGTTCCAGAGTGGGTGAGAGTGATTGTGAATATCTAATCAGCCTGAAATGCACATTCATAAACAATTGCTAGAAGACACCCATGGTTTCCACAGAACGAGGAGTGAGATTAGATGCCACATGGTGAGAATTAGCACAGGAATTGGAACTAGATTGCCAATTGGAACCAGATTGCCAACATCTGAGCCATTAGATATTTAGTCTCTGTATTAATCATACCTCATTTGGATTAATATCATATTTAAGACCCGTGGTACATGTTTGGTTCTCTGTATGATATAATTATATGTACCCATCATACATAGGAACCATGAAGACAGGAATAAAAGTCTAGTTCCTCTGTTATGGTGAGTAATATAATTTATGAGAATGAGATGCAAAACATGGTTTGAGAACTTTTCTATGCATGAAATTCATGTTGGATGAATGTAATCTGTCAGCACAATCCTCTAAAAGTTCACCATGGTTAAAAAGGAATCTGTGGAGATTGTTAAAATAGATTGCCTTGCAAATATTGGTATTTTAACTGTAATGCAATAAAATAATTTTCTACTACCAAAGACTAAAACGTGTGATTAGGCCTTTATTCGTTAGCCTCAGCCACAAATATTGCAACAATTTTGAGTCCAATACAATGTTGGTCCTAAAGTTTGGGAAATTCTATGGCCTGCATCTTTTACATTTTCATAAGAAGCATCAAGTCATAGTGTTTCAATATAATTGATCATGATTTATGTTATTTTAATTTGCTTTCAATTATGGTTTTATTAATTGTGCTTCCCTCCCTTTCTGAGAGTTGAAGATCATTTGAAGGGCATCCAGGTTGGGAAAAGTGGAGTTAATAGGATTGTACTTTGAGTCTCTTTAATGAGTGGAAAAATTAATTTAGTGAATATTAGCAGCTTTTCATAATTGCGACAGTTCCTATTAGTATCACGTAACAAAGTTTGTTGAGTATTTTATATTCAGTAAGTCAGTGTCAAATCTTACTTTTTCTGGCATGGTGAGTTGTCAGTGACATTAGGTGTGAATTCAAAGTAGACAAGGGAAGGGAGAGCTATGTGGAGAACAAAAATCATTTTGAAATACATGTCATAAAGATTTTAAATTCAGCAGAGAAAGAAAATGCATTCTGATTTCTTTGAAGTGAAAGTTGTGCAGGAAGCTTGTTAAATAAAGCAGATATAAAGTGTCAAAATCCGTATGTTTCTGCACCAGGAAGCAGTCCTATATTGTTACTTTTCAAATGCCTCCTGCTAGCTCTGCTTAAAATCTACAGATGCCTGAATTTTAAAATAAAACAGGCAATCATTCATGAAGTCCATCAAATACATATGTAATTTGCTCTTACATAAATGGAATTGTAAACTTGCAGTGAAAAAAAAAGACTGGATTTAGTTCTACCAAGAATAACACCATCTAATACATATGTAAGGAATTAGTCCCAGTGGGTTCACATTGGTTTTTTTCAAGTGTCTGCATTATTGGATCTGCAGTTCTACATACTTGTAATTGTGTAGAACAGGAGGGGCAATCTACATCCCAAGGGCCACATATGTCCCTTAAAGCCTGCTCTGATCATGATTGATGAACCCTGGAAGTCTAGTTTCTTGTTTCCCATTTTGTGTGGGGAACAAATAGGAACTCAAAAGACGTTTAACTCCCCCATTCCTCTTAATGCTTGATTTAGACTTGTCTGCAACTACATGTAGGCATCAACACATACCAATGCTGAGAAGGGGTTGATGGATAAGCGTACGTTGCAGATGATTGCAAACAGGATGATGTGTATACCTGTTGTGGCCCGCCAGCGGCCAGCGGAGTTGACAGCAAATTCGGACAGTAAGAAGGTTGGGGAAGAACATGGGCCATTCCTGGATTCTGGGGAAGGCTCTGATGAGGTCTCTGTGTCGGAGGCAGAGAGGGGGCCAGAGCTGTATGCCAGTTATCAGCTGCCTTCAGAGTCAGACATCAGTGAGGCAGATAAATAGCTGGAGCCTGTTCCCAGTGTGTGCATGCGCAAAGTTGCCAGACAAAGGGAACAGCTAAAGAACAGAGGGCGATTTGGGAGTAAGCCCACAGGTGGACGATGAATGGCCCCTCCCAGAGGAAATAAAAGAGCAAAAGGGGAGTGGAGTTTGCAGGAGACAATTAATTCGCTTTATTGGTTTATGACTTTCTGAGACTCCTTGCCAGGTTTTGCAGATGTTGGCCTCTCATCTGTCCAAGCCAGATAAGGTCTGTGACTGTAAATCCTCCCTTGAAAGACTTTCTGGATGTGAATGAGCAGAATTATTAATTAAAGGGATTTTTGTCAGGAGAAGGAGTTTGCTTCATGCTTTTGGGAAGCCTAGATCAGAACAATACCTCCCAAATCTGAACCATGCTTTGTGTGGAGATGCAAGTCCTGCATGCTGATTAGTTGATTCCACTTCCTCTTGGGTGTCAGGTGGAAGGCAAGGCACATTCAAACGACATTAACATTTATAGAAGTGCTAATGCAACAGCCATGCAACCATCTCTGAATGATAAATACATACATGAGGGGTTCCGGAGACGTCTTAAACCAAACTTTACTCTGTCCGCACCCCTTCCTGTTACGGATTAGTCATCCCTAATTTAGATGCAATATATATGGATCTCAACATTTTCTAAAAGGAATCCTAGAGTGGGTTGCAAACAGAATCAAAAATATGCTGTAATTTCTTAGCGGTGCAAATGTGTAGAATTCATCCACCTAGTGATGATTAATGATACTCTTAGCAAATAAAGTCTCCAACTTGAACTCAACTTCTAGTGGCTTCATAGATATATTAATGTAGCTTTCTTGGCAACAAGATGTAAGTGGGTTGCCATTGTCTCCTCAATTTTGTTTAAATTTCTTGGTAGGCTCCCATCCAATGACTCATCTAACCTTGATTAGCTTTTTGGAGATTAGCTAAAGTCTGATAGATGCTGTCAAAGCATCATGTATTGATTTAGACATGTAATAGCACAATCGATCTCTTAGGATTGATTAACATTCATTAGAATAATGAATTTTAGTGTTTGGATCTTGATGCAGAGAACTGCAGTATCTAAAGTTTGCATGTTTACTATGAGAGAAGCCTGAGACCAGGACTAGCTAGCACTATCTCACTGCTGCAATGGTCACAGGGGAGAGTGCTGATTAGCTGTGCATGTTGGATAAATCCTTTTATATAATCTTATTTGTGTTTGTGTAAAAGGTTAATGACACTTTGTCTGCATCATAAGCAATAAACATAGGCATGTTAAATATAAACAGGAAGAACAGTTAGGATAAATATTTATTTCTGGATAACATTTCTTGAATCATGGAAAAACAACACTCTATTCACATGTACACTTAAAACTTTTTAATAAATTACATCCAAGAAATTAAGCAATTTGACCTGGAAATGGGAAATCAAAAGTAAATATAGTATTGCCAGTTGCATTTTACACTCTTATTGTGATTTGAAAATGTTGGGATTGATACTTACACAAAAACAGGATATCTATTTAAAAAAAGAGCCCTCCAAAATCCTGAATAGCAATACTGCAGAATAATTCAGTCCATGAATTTTTAGTGTCCAGAAAGCTGAGTAGATTGTTCTGCACATTAGCATTAAAAAATACCAGCAGTCTCTCTTCATGGACCACTCTACATTGCATGGCTATTAAGAGACTCATTTGGAATGTTACAAGGGATCATCCAGTACACAATGACAAAGCATTTTAATCTCATACTTTTCTCTAAATTTATCCATTTTTTTTCTTTGAATGTATCATTTGCATAACATGAATTTGAGGAATTTAGACAACACTGAGAGCCTGCTAATACTGGGCCTCAAAAATAACTTCAGAAGCAATGCTTTTCGTTATGTAAATCTAATTTTGCCTACTTTTGGCACAAAAGCAGCTGGTGAGATACTGTGTTCAAAGCACAAGGCATATGGAATTGGGTAGCCTAGGCTCTTACTCTGCTATCACTGAAGAAAGAGTAGCCTGTGCAGATGGATGAAGCCCATTTCTCAAAGCAGCCATTCCCAAGCTCCTGCAGTTGAGCGGATGCTGTGAATCTGACACACACACACACACACACACACACACACACGGCTCTTAAGGCTACAACTTTCTTGCAAAAGGCAAGAATACATTCTCTTTTAGCTGATGATGGAAGAGAACGTGTCTATGGCAAGGCCTTGGCTCCTTAATCTTGGTTTTTCCATCCACAACATGGAATAAACACCACGTATTTCCTACTTGAACAGGCAGAAAAAAATCTGAAGCTGCTGGGTGCATTTGACTACAACCATAGCAGATGTTCTACACAAAGGTGGGGAACTACGGCCCCTTTATGACTTATGGACTTCAATTCCCAGAATTCCTGAACCAGCCATGCTCAGGAAGTCTGGGAGTTGAAGTCCACAAGTCATAAAGGGGCCACAGTTCCCCACTCCTGTTCTACAGGAAAGACCAGAATCTAAATGGCTGCTGCTTGAACCCACTAGGTGGATCTAATGGAGTGGGAGGTTGTACAGAAGGAGGAAGCCTTCTATACGCAAACTCTGTTTAAAAGATATGCTAAAAGGTTCCAAATTGTAAAAAGAACTATGCCTTTTTTCTGTCCTGGAAAATCCCTATTCTTTGGTCCTATGTTCCTGTCAACATGTACTGTATATACTTTGAAGTTCATGATCCTTTGGAGAGAAACAGGCACAAATGCTTCATCTAAAGTTTTCCATTTGTTTCTTACACACAGACCTAACTTCGTGTATGGCACCCACTCAAACACTTCAATGGAGAAGTCAGTTCAACTGCAACTTTTCCAGGTCCCTGACTAGCAAACAAGAATCAGGGCTGGTTCTTATCACTGATTCTGCCTCCTTATTCTCTTCTAGCTATGCAAGTCCTGCTGATCAGGCTGTTGCCATACCTGGCAGCAGACCTCAGCTCAGGATTCTTCCCGTAGTAAGGGGCAACTTGGAACTTGAAAAAGCCTGTATGTTGAAATCCCATAGGTATATTTGCCTGATTCTTGAAACCACTGGTGAGCTTGTAAGATCTGATTAATTGTTTGTTAATGCCCTTCCCCACCCCTCAAAGAAACTAAAACCATACTTAAAAAATTAAAAAAAAATTTATATTGCACAATGCATTCATTCTCACAAGTGCTTGGGACATTCCCCCCCTCCCATCTGCCTTCATACCATGTGACCGTTCTCTTCGACAGATTGGCCAACCAGCTAGACTGAAACACACACACACCCAATCTTGTAGCCTCCTTCACAAATATGCAGACACAGGTTGCTTATGCACATTCCAAATGAGCAACCAATGGCTTTGGCTATGGGGAGAATCATTTTGGTGAGAGTGCCCTAAAGAAATTGTGGCCAGGCACCCTACTAAAACTACGAGTCCGTTACTTGGCATGGCTGTATTTGACCGCAGCCGAAAATGGCCAAGAATGGGGAGCTGTCCAGCACATGCAACCTGCTTGAGAATGGACCCTCTTTGACGTTGTTTTCTGGGGTGAAAAGATGCAGTTTGGCTATCATAAAATTCAAGACAGTAATAATATTATATGGCTTCTACAGAAAGAGTGTGGATTCCAAATACATGAAACTATTAAGAAAGACTGAGCATACATTTGTGCAGAACAGAGACCTGATCAGTAACAGCCATGTCCACAAATGTCAACACTTTTATTTCAGATTGGGATCCTGACTTCAAACTTAATTAGCAAAGGGAAATAAATGAAATTATAATCAAATCACACCTTGGTCCCGTTGGTATTTTTTTAAAAAAGTGCATGCTTGAACAATTAGCCTGAAATCAATAGGTCTTAAAATTTTAACTATGGATGGATTGTGCCTGGAAGCATGCACTTGAAGGAAAATGAGAAGCAATTGCCCTATTGATTACCCTAGATCATTTTTACTGATCATTTCCGTCAAGGATTATAATCCAGAAAGTTAGGGGAAAAAAATAAGTATTGTTTATCTCCACAATGCAGCTGTTGGATTTACCACTGCAACATTTAGTACAGTACAGTATAAGATACAATAGTAACAGCTTGCATTCACAACAAATATTGTACGGATAGTGCACATCGATGGATGTGGCTTTTTTTCCCCAAACAAGATGAGAGAATGTTAACTATATTCTATATATCTTTATATATTATGTTGTTTTATTTTTCCAGTTATATATAAATTTAAATATTAAATATCCAGTATTAAATCAAGGAAATTGCACAAATATAGGTCTCATCCTTTAAATCACACACACATACATACAATCGTACACCCACACATACAAGCCATGATTTTAAACTTGGGGTGGGGGGGTTGTAACTTCCTTAAAATGTTATGAGTTTGGAGGATTAAAGCACTCATTATTGAAAAATAGCTCTAAAAATGAATTTTCCTTTGTTACTTTTAGATTTCTGAAACAGTTGGCCCCAAACTATACAATTCTTTGATTGTAGGAATATGGATTCAATTGTTGAATCCTTTATTCATCCGAATAAAGATTATTTCCAGTTGGTTTTTTTGTTGTTGTTGTTCTAGTATGGAAAAGCTATGAAAATAAGTCACATAGGCAAAGTAGGAAAATATGTCCACTTCTATAGAGAGAGGTTGGAATGGAAACACTGGTTCAAATATCCCAAAGGTTTCAACTGAGGAATCCCAACATGGTTTCATTGGCTAACCCCATTTTCTTCATTGCTTCGGCCGGAACCGAAGAGCAGACAGTGAACTGAAGCACATACTGCACAACTTACATTATACCAGTGCTACTGTGAGATGATGCACAAGATGTACAAGGGGGCAATCAAACCTGGAACATTAATGATTGCGGCACTCCTGCATTTCTCTTGTTTTTTTTTTTAAACAAAGACACTGAAGAGCAAGTCACAGACAAGTCTCACGATCCACACCTTTCCCTGAGTCAGCTTTCTTCTCTCTGCGGCCTTCAGTGCTAGTTGGGGGAAGAAGAGAAAAAGAAAGAAGTTGCACAGTTGTATTCCCACAATGCATCATTTTGGGGACTGTGTAAATGAAGTGACCCTCTTCCCTTCGCCCCCCTTCGCCCCCACCCAGCCCCCATGCTTTCAGCCTATGCTCTCATGCTACACTGTTCAGTCTGGGACACAAGAACAGAAATAGGACTGCTGTTTGTGGATTATGATTACAAAGAAAATTGTCAACAACACAGATAAATAAGGAGGAAGCAACAGAAATATTTTTAAAAAAACAGGACATACAAATCTGCATGCACAAAGACAAAAAAAAAAGATACAGTACATTGCATGAGGATCAAACAGCAATGAAAATGTCTCTTGCAAAATAACAACTGACAAGGTATTTTAATTGCAGAAACAAGAGAATATCGTCCAATTTATTTGCCTTATTTTTATTATTATTATCGTTTATTGTCATGACCGTTGTTTGACAGAAAGATGGGATCAAAAGTTTCAATCAATCAATATGTACATGTGCAACAATCCTTTTCATCTTTTAGTAATGTTGTTTCAATGCAACATCAAGAAAAAAGTCATACTGTTGGGGAGGGAATGAGAAAAAATAGATGTGCAATATTTACAACACAACGTAATAGGAAGCTTTTACTTGAAAGCTTATTCTCTATTTGCACAATAAATTTTATAATTCAAACCTACTGTGAGTATATTGAATTTAGTAGCTGGAACAATAAAATACACAATAGGCCAGAACACACAGTTGTAGTTGATTAGTTAGAAAGTGCCGACTCATGCCTGAGACAAGCTGCACTATGATTGGTTGCTGTAAATATAAGGGGGGGGGTGTTTCCCTTCCCCCCGCCTTTTTTCTTTTGTGTGTTCTGTGTACTGTTTTAGATTTACCTCATGACATGCCCATGTTTCTGACTATCTTATGTTTTTTTCTTTCTAAATGATGACTGCTATAAGGACTGCTATAAGTTATGTATGTATGTATGTATGTATGTATGTATGTATGTATGTATGTATGTTTGTTACAACCCCTGGTATGCCCAAATATGGGAAGGAGCTCACTACTCCCCCTTTCTGTCCTTCGGCTCATTACAGAAGACCATCCAGGCAGAAAACCATATTTTTTATTTTTAATGTTGCCTTTGCTATGTTTGTGTTGTATTTGTGCTGATAAATAAATAAAGGGAGAGTAGTATAGATCTATTTCAAGCTATTTAGCTCTCATCAGCAAGCCATACCCTTACTGGGATTCGAACCTGGGCTGTATTACATTATGGGCAGATGTGTTAGCCACTAAGCCACAGGCTCTCCTCCTTATCAGCTGAGCCAGGGAAATAGGTATGTATTTGTGTTACAACCCCTGGTATGCCCAAATATGGGAGGGAGCTCACTACTCCCCCTTTCTGTCCTTCGGCTCATTACAGAAGATAGCAAAGGCAACATTAAAAATAAAAATATGGTTTTCTGCATATATATATGCTGGTCTTGTTGTATTCCGGTTGTATGTATGTATGTATGTATGTATGTATGTATGTATGTATGTATGTATGTATGTATGTAAAGGTAAAGGTTCCCCTCGCACATAGATGTTAGCCATTTCCAATTCTAGGGGGCGATGTTCATCTCTGTTTCAAAGCCGAAGAGCCAGCGCTGTCCGAAGACGTCTCCATGGTCACGTGGCTGGCATGACTAAATACCAAAGGCGTAAAGAAAGCTGTTACCTTCCCACCAAAGGTGGTCCCTATATTTCTACTTGCATTTTTACATGCTTTCGAATTGCTAGGTTGGCAGAAGCTGTGGCAAGTAACAAGAGCTCACTCCATTGCACGGCGCTAGGGATTCGAACCGCCGAATTCCCGACCTTTCTGATCGACAAATTCTGTGTCTTAGCCACTGAGACATTGCGTGCATTTTATTTATATATATATGCTGGTTTTGTTGTCTTTGCAACGTTTCGGCAGGATCTCACCTGCCATCTTCAAGCTGTGGGCTTAAAATGTGATCGGAGCTGCCGTCTTTCGGAAAGACGGCAGCTCCGATCAAATTTTAAGCCCACAGCTTGAAGATGGCAGGTGAGATCCTGCCGAAACGTTGCAAAGACAATCTCAACCTTACACGGGAAAAGACCCGAATACAACAAAACCAGCATACCTACACCCGTGAAAATCTACGAAAACAAATATATATATATATATATATATATATATATATATATATATGTATGTATGTATGTATGTATGTATGTATGTATGTATGTATGTATGTATGTATGTATGTATGTATGTATATAAAAGACTACAAATTTGTGTTAGATGTGTCTCCAACTTCATCTGGACACCTAATCTATCATTTGCTTCTATAAATCAAAAAGTGTATAATATCATTTTCTCATGTTCATGCATTGATTAATGTTCTGCTGAAAAGCAAACATTTACAGTATTCTACACAGCTCTTCCAGTCAGGAATATGGAAGTTTAGTTACCATCTCCTCTCATAGCTTCTCAAGCAGATTTTTTCCAACAATTTCCCAGACACATTTATATGTTGTTTTGTCATGCCCTCTTACTAACTTTCCTTTTGTTTTGAGGAATGGTTACAGTATTTTTCCAATAATTAATCTGCAAAACCTTATCAACCATATCTTAACATTTTCTTCACTTAGATCTTCCACTTCTGCAACTTTACCAGTTTTCAACATTCTCACCATCCATAAGGCTACCTTTTTCTTACTTTCTTCTTGGTATTTCTTCTTTCTTAGAATTTATTTCAATTGCACTCTTCAGCATATTGTTATCATTCACATACAAATCTCTAAAACAGTCATTCCACTCATCTTGTGGAAACACACTTTTTTTTTTACTTTTCACCATCACTTGCTTTCTTTCCTACTGTTTTTCTCCCAATAGACGTTGTCTAGTATTTTTCACTCATCCTTAGTTTCAGCGGTAATCATTCTCTTATGTTCACTTTTTTCTTATCCATGGCAACTTTTACTTCATTCCCCCTTCAATACTGTTTTTCATGCTACCCATTCCAATCACTTCAATAACACTCAATAATTCCGTTCTCTTAGTTCCAGGCATCTTCCACAACTTTTTCCTTACATCCACATTCCATTCATTTTGTTGTGATATTGATCTATCTAACATGTTTTTCCACACAGGATTTGTACTTTCTTTTTCTAAAGTTATTCGACTTTCATCCATTCTTCTGTGAATTTCTTTCATTTCTCCCTTTGTGTCTATGTCCAGTCTTGTCATTATCAATCAATGGTCTGACCCATTTTTAAAATATTTGATCATCATTTTATTCTTCATAAATTATCTCAAAATTTCATAATGAACTAGCAAATAAATTAGCTGTTTCTATCTACTTTCATCCCTTTGTTGCATGTATTCATGAATAGACTAAAACTTAAACCACATATTCAAAAACAGATCTTTTTCTACACAAATACTTGAAAAATACTCATCATTTTTATTCTATTTGTATTCAAATGGTGCAATATTTTTTCCTGCATTACCTTGCCTTGCCCCCAATCATCCATGTGATTTATGTCACTTAACAGAATAATTCTGCTCCCCTCCATCACATCTGTTGCATAATGTCCACCAAATCAGAACTCAAGTCAGTCAATTACCATCATTCTCTGGCACAAGAATATGCACTTATACAATCCTAAACATTTATACAACTTCACGGCAACTAAATGACACGAATCCATATTTACTGGATACCCTCTGCCCTTTCGAGGGCCCACCTTAATGACGGATGCATCAATCCAGAGAGGTGGAGGAAGAGGAGGCTCCGGGGGTTTTTGTGCAAATGTTTTTTAAGTGTTTTAAGGGGATCCAGGGGGGGAGGGGTGAGCCAGACCAGGAATGGGAACAGAGCCAGGCGAACAGGTGGGACTGAGGAGAAAGACAGCGGAGTGGGGGAGGGGAGTCAGTAGGGCGTTCCTTTAGAGGGTTCCTATATCCCAACGGTCGTAGGAAGGGGTGGATGCGAGGACAGAAGAAGATTCTGCAGTCGGTTGGGAGACCGTTGGCGCTGGATACGCCCGGTCGCTTGTACCAACCCCCGCACTCTAGGTGGTCAGGGTTTACAGAGCCGGGGCATGAGGCTGATGTTGTGTAACACAAGGTCCGTTGTTAATAAGGCCCCCCTCATCCATGATCTGGTTTCTGAGGGGGAGCCGGACCTTGCAGGGATCACGGAAACCTGGTTGGGCCACGAGGGGGGTTTGCCCCTCGCGGAAATGTGCCCACCAGGATACCGTGTATTCCATCAGCCTCGTGCCCGGGGTAGGGGTGGCAGGGTAGCGGTCATTATACGGGAAGTCCTGGCACCGAGAGAATTCGCCGTACCTCAGATATCCGGATGTGAGACTCTAGGTGTGAGATGGGGCCCAGGGAGTCAGTTGGGCCTGCTGATTGCATACTTGGCTCCTCGCTATGCATCAGCGGCCCTGCCAGAGCTCCTCGAGGTGATTGCGAAGGTGGCGGTTGAGACCCCCAGACTATTAGTTATGGGGGACTTCAACCTGCCATCGATGGGTGAATCATCCGAGGTAGCTCGGGAGTTCATGGCTTCCATGACAGCCTTGGACCTGACCCAAATAATTCAGGGCCCCACACACGAGGGAAGCCACATGCTGGACCTTGTTTTTATCTCTGGTCGATGGAAGAGTGATCTGGGAATAGGGGATCTGGTTATTACTCCCCTGTCATGGTCAGATCACTCGCTTCTCCGACTCGACTTCCCTGATGCTACCCCCCATCGCAGGGAGGCGGAACCAGAAGATCTTATGATGGTTCCGCCCCAGGCGACTGATGGAACCTGACAGGTTCCAGACGGAGCTTGGGCCACTTCCTGTAGCCCTGACCCGCTCCCGGATGGAGGACCTGGTGGCCACATGGAATAGTGTGGCGGCCGGGGCCTTGGACCGGGTGGCGCCCTTGCGGCCTCTCCGGTGGCAGCGAACCACCCTGGCCCCTTGGTTTACCGAGGAGCTGAGGATGATGAAGCGCCACAAGAGACGCCTAGAGAGCAGATGGAGATCCTCTCGTGCCGAATCTGACCAAACACAGGTAAGAGCCCATTTACGGACCTACCTTGTGGCACTAAGGGTGGCTAAATGCCGATATTACGCCACCCTTATTGCGTCCGCAGAAAACCGCCCTGCCGCTCTGTTTCGGGTGACCCGCTCCCTCCTTTCACAGAGGCCGCGGGAAGCCCCTTTGCAGGGTAGGGCAGAGGAATTTGGGGAATATCTGCAGGACAAAATCGCTCAGATCCGGAGTGAATGGGTCCCCTTCAGTGATCCTGGGGAGACACCGGAGCCGAGTCTTGAGGTACCACTCTGGGAGGAGTTTGACTCTGTTGCCGCCGAGGATATGGACAGGCTACGCGGGCGACTGCGGGCCACCACATGTTTATTGGACCCGTGTCCCTCCTGGCTTGTACTGGCAACCTGGGAGGTCACACAAGACTGGCTCCTGGGGCTGGTGAACGCCTCGCTGAGGGAGGGGTTCCTACCAGCCGCCTTGAAAGAGGCGGTGGTGAGGCCCCTACTTAAGAGGCCTTCTCTGGACCCAGTAGAGTTAGCCAATTATCGTCCTGTCCCCAACCTTCCCTTCTTAGCGAAGGTTGTTGAGAGTGTGGTGGCGCAACAGTTCCCTCGACACCTGGAGGAAATTATTTATCTAGACCCGCGCCAGTCCGGTTTTCGGCCCGGCCACAGCACTGAGACGGCTTTGGTCGCGTTGGTGGATGATCTCTGGAGGGCGAAGGATGGGGGTTGTTCCTCCATCCTAGTCCTGTTAGATCTCTCAGCGGCTTTCGATACCATCGACCATGGTATCCTACTGCGTCGGCTGGAGGGGATGGGGGTGAGGGGCACCGTTTTACGGTGGTTCTCCTCCTTCCTCTCCGGTCGGACGCAATGTGTGTTGACGGGGGAGCAGAGGTCGACCCTGAGGCCGCTCACGTGTGGAGTGCCACAGGGGTCGGTCCTCTCACCTCTCCTGTTCAACACATACATGGGCTGGGCGAGATCATTCGAGGATTCGGGGTTGAGTGCCATCTGTATGCAGATGACACTCAGCTATATATCTCTACCCCGAACCACCCCAACGAAACCGTCGAGGTGATGTCCCGGTGTCTGGAAACCATCCGGGTCTGGATGGGTGACAACAGACTCAAGCTCAACCCTTCCAAGACGGAGTGGCTGTGGCTACCGGCGCCCCGCTTTAGCCAGTGTGTTCCATCTCTGGCCATCGGGGGGGAACAACTGCCCCCGGTGGATAGGGCACGCAATTTGGGCATCCTCCTAGATTCCCGGCTGGCGCTAGATGATCATGTGACAGCCGTGGCTAGGGGGGCGTTCCACCAGGTTCGCCTGGTGCTCCAATTGCGCCCCCTACTAGAGCGGGACGCCCTTCGCACAGTCACTCATGCCCTGGTGACTTCCCGTCTTGATTACTGCAATGCTCTCTACATGGGGCTCCCCTTGAGATGCACCCGAAGGCTCCAGCTGGTTCAGAATGCAGCCGCGCGGTTTATTATGGGGAGTACTAGGTACTCCCATGTAACACCGTTCCTGCGCGAGCTGCACTGGCTGCCTGTGGCTTTTCGGGTGCGTTTCAAAGTGCTGATTGTCATCTTTAAAGCGCTCCATGGCTCAGGACCTAGTTACTTGCGGAATCGCATTCTACCCCACACATCCCTGCGACCAATCCGCTCTCACAGAGAGGGACTCCTCCGGGTACCTTCCGCTAAGCAGTGCGGGCGGGCGGTGCCTAGGAGTAGGGCCTTCTCTGTGATGGGCCCAACCCTCTGGAACAACCTCCCCACCGATATTAGAACTACCTTGGACCTCCGCTCCTTCCGTAAGAAACTCAAGGCCCACCTGTTTCGACTAGCCGGCCTGGCCTAATTGTAATTACAAGTAACACTCACTACTGACCTTCCTGGATGGCTTTTTAAATTTTTAAATTTTGGGGTTTTAAATTGGTTTTAGAATTGTTTTAATTATTTAAATTAGTTTGGGTTATATATATATAGACTGTATGTTTGCGTTGTTCTGTCTGGTGTTTTATGTCATGTTTTGTTGTTTCTATATATGAACGGTCTGTACACCGCCCCGAGTCCCTGCGGGGAGAGGGGGCGGTCTATAAATTTAATAAACCTAAACCTAACCTAAACTGATATAAAATTTACCTTTTCATTCATAATTAGACGACAACTTCATTTTTGTGCCTGTATTCATCAACTCCATTCTCCTAGATCAGACCACCTTTATTCAATCTGTTCCACTTTATTCCTATTTTCCATTCTTTCTCTTCATATCTATTATTTTTATTTCATTACATTCATTCATGGTCTGTATCATTTGCTACTACATTGTACATAGCTGTTTTCCATTTGTTAGGCTTAGCATTACAAGGGCCGCTAAATATTGACTTCTACTGCCTATCATAGTTTTGATCATATAAAGTTTTTACATAATGCATTTTCATAAGATGAGACTGTATGGATTGTTACCAGTCTTAGCTGTACTTGTGCCACAAATATTGCTCCCTGGTAATAGTAAGGGCAGTAATGTAGAATTCTGGCACATTTTGGTTAGTATATTACTGGCACAACCAAGGCCCAGTTTTACGTCTAGGAACTAGATATTGTCTTGCAATCAAACATACTGGTCCCACATTCTAACAACCAGGTCCTTTCAGAATCTAGAGCTCCTTTGAAAAGACTTGCTCTTCTGTTATACTTCTGTTATTATTGGTGTACCATCTAACTTCACAATTTCCTGTCAGCGCAGGCTCTTCTCTTGTTGCTGAAGCTTACAGAATAACAGAGGTCTCCTAGTCCAACCTCCTGCTCAAGCAGGAGACCCTATAACAGGGGTGTCAAACTCAAGGCCCACAGGCTGGATTCTGCCTGTGGGGTGCTTAAATCTGGCCCGCTGGGCCGGCCTGGAAATAACACAGACTGCAGTGCCTCTGTCAGCCAAAACTGGACAAGGGGTGGGGGAAGGAGCTGCAGGAGGTGTCTGCCCGATCCCCCCCCCCCAAGCTAGCCCATGGAGGAGAACTACAATGCTGAGCTGGCCCTCAAACAAATCCAGTTTGACACTATGCCATTTCAGACAAATGGTTGCCCAATCTCTTCTTAAAAGCTTCCAGTGTTGGAGCACTCACAACTTCTGGAGGCAAGCTGTTCCACTGATTAATTGTTCTGTCAGAAAACTTCTCCTAAGCTATTAAAAAAACAGCTTGCAGGAAGGTATTTGAGAGCCAATTATTGTTTAGTCAGGTGCCAAGCTTCCCAAGGAATCTTTAAAATGTTACCCTAACTCACACATTCAGAAGCCAGGAAAATGGCAGGACGGAAGAGTAGTTTGAATTTTACCTCACACTTTGGCAAAAGTTTGGTGGTGGCATTGTCCATCAAGGATCAAAATGGCACAAACGTTAGTTGGGTGTCATTCTATCTTTCATCCAAGGTAGACTTGGACCACAGCCACTCACCCAGAGTCAGGATGGGCACCGGAGACTATTTTTCAGCCTATTTTGCAGCGGCCATGTTGACATAAAAGCATTGGATGGGAGATGACTATTGTTTGGGGTTTATTTATGTTTGTGAATGGTAATGGGGATGGTGAAAGGAGGGAATGAAAGCAGTACAGCTCCCAGAGCCACCTGCTTCTCTTCCCATCCTTAATTTTTTGGGGGGAAAAGAAACATGACTCTCAAATACATTCTTCCCTCCATGAAGAAAAAAAAAAGAACACAGTGGCCATGCTGACTGCAGGTTGAGGCTGATCCCAGTCTGAAATTATGCTGTTGCAGCATCTTACCCAATGGAATGTATGAATTAATCTCAAGATCTTCTTGTTTATGCTGCTGAGGGAGAGGCAGACCATGGCAAAAGCAACATGCTATTTTGGGGTGACAAAATACCAAGACTCAAGCTGACATCTTTCCTTCCTGCTACTTTATTAAAGTGAAGGAATGTGGCAGGGGTGAAATTCAGCAGTTTCTGGAGAACCGGTAGTGGAAATTTTGAGTAGTTCGGAAACCTAGCAAATATCACCTCTGGCTGGCCCCGCCCCAATCTATTCTCTGCCTCCCGAGGAAATGGGGATTTTGCAGTATCCTTCCCCTGGAGTGGGCAGGGAATGGAGCTATTGCAGTATCCTTCCCCTGCCACTCCCACCAAGCCACACCCATAGAACCGGCAGTAAAAAAAAATGAACTTCACCACTGGATTGTGGCTAAAGCAAGTATCTCTTCCAAGTTTCATGTGTTGGTTTTATGCACGATATTTGGTAAAATGAAGCTGAATGCATCCACACAATTTTCGAAATGTGCTTTCCGTATCCTTTTGAAATGCATTTTGTCTCCCCAAAATTTACATTCTGTACATTTGTGAACATTTCAAAAGATACCACACAGTAACAATCAAGACAAAGGTTTGGGGAAAGGATCTTACCTTTGGGAAATCAGCTTCTAGAATTTAGGAAGGGGAGCTTATGGTAGGAATGTGATAATGGAACAATCAAGTAGAAAATCATGTTAATTCAGAATGAATAGTAACTGAGGGAACAATAGTTAAACAAGACTGCACTTACCTCAACACTCTACACAGAGATTATCACACAAATAAACCTGCCTTTTACGCAGAGGCCTAACAGTCTTGGAAGATGGAAAAAGTGAGAGAGGGCTCCTTATGCCTATATCCTCTATGCTCTGGTTACTCAGAAGCAACCTACTTCTAGTCATCTCCTTATGGGAGGGGCCCTTTCCAATTGTTACTTATATGCATGTTACATTTTCACTTATGATATTTTATTCAGACAGGAAAGTCCACCTTCTTTAGCCCTTTACTTCCTGTCATTTAGGAGTAGCAATTCTATTAGGTTCTCACTCCAGAGCACAGTGTCCTTTAAAGAAATAGAGCCATTACTTGTCTCCCTCCACTCCCTTCCCTCCTGCTTTCCTCTGTGTTGTATCTATTAGATTATAAACCTGAAGGCAGAAACTATTTAATTGTTTTATTTAAAAAAAAAACATCATTTGTAATACTAAATCAGATCACACCAGAAAATAGATCAATTCTGGTTTATATGAGAATCATCTTATATCCGCCAGAATCTCTATGGCACCCAGTAATTCAGCTCAGTTTTAAAAGAGGTGATGGCAGGAGGGACTGAGTAGGCCCATCATAAGGAGCCCTTTAGCATTATTAGCACATGTCTCGTGCTAGTTTTAAGAGTCTGTAAACGCTATACAATGCCTGCTGCTTTACTACAATTATATTGAGAGAAACAAGCTCTTTTTGAGACAAGAAGATCAGGAAAGAAGAAGGGACGGTATGGAGAATGCACCTGAGAAGTGTGCTAAGCCTTCTGTTGTGTAGTTTTACAAAGAAAGGAGGGTTCAGATGAGAGATTACTTATATCCCAGCCCTAGTACGATAATTTCCTATATGGAGGACTCTGTATGTAGGAGGCATGAAAATCTGTGTCTATGTCAAGGGATTATATTGATCCCCAGAGTGATTCTAGGTATCCCAATTCCCTTGATATACGCTAGTCCAAACAGACTAGCAGGATCCATGTGGGTGGCCCACAAGCTGTGCTCTCCAGAGACTTCTGTGCCAGGGATCCGACATGTGTGCTTCAATATGATTTCTTTGGAGAAGATCCCTGTTGCCAAACTAGAGTTTGCAGGATCCCTTGTCACTGGCCATCTTGACTAAGGTTGCTTAAAGGTTGTTAGTCTGAAAGGCCAGGAGATTACTGTCGTTATTATAGAAGCTGCATGTTGGTGCAATAGCTTAGTGTGTACATATCTAGGGTGCACTTCTATAGACTCTTCCTTCAGATTGATGCTATATTATTCATACTTTGGGGATTCCCCCAAAAATCAATCGAATGCATCCATGATAACATTATGTAAATCTAAGTAATAAATGTATAATGATTTTACTTTGCTAAGTAAAGCAAATACTTGATCCTCGGCTACCATGAATTATGAAATAAAAGGTATCTAGAGTGTTCAACTCAATATACTGATTCAGTCAACCTCACTTTAAAAATTGTATAAAATAAAAATATTTTAAAAACCTTTTAGCAGGAAAGCTGGACTCCTTGTCCTTGGCATTTTCTGATGGTATCAACATTGTCTTCCATACAGTTGTTTTTGACATCTCATCAGAAATATTTATTACAGATGGGTCATCTCTAGAATAAAATCGGCACATTCAGAGTCACAATCAAACAATGAATTTTAGCATTTAATGCAGCCAAAGGAGAAGAAGTGTGCCAGTCTGTTTTAAGGTATTCATTCAAATTACCTGCTAGAACTGTGTGAAACTTTCAGTGGGCAATTTATTTCAAAGGAGATTCAGTCAAAGCATTCTTCAAGGGGAAACTTTCGATCAAATGAATTGAATTATTTGCCCTCCAATCAGTTTGGAGTGATTCAATTACAAACTGAAGATGTAATGGATTTCCTGGTTGAGTTAAGAAAGTGGCAACGGCATTCAATGATTACTTCTCACCCTATTGGTGCCACCTTCGTTGAAACACCTATTTTCCTGGAACCTGGTTACCATGAGGGTTCAGGAAAAGGTGGTTACTTTCAGGTTACTTCACATCACCAACAGTGATGTGTGCATACATCATCTCCGAATTTCCTTTCCCACTTCAGATTTGAGTGGCTGTGCACCATTACGAAGAGCTACCCCCCCCCCCCAGTGACAAATGATCTGCTTTTCAGATGGCAAAAGCCCCAGCTTGCTCCCTGGGACCTCCAGGGGCTTCTGGCTGAGAGTCACCCAGAGCCACTAATGGGCAATTATGAAGTAGAAAGAGCCCATCTCTGGAATTAAGGCAGCTTCTTTATTGGGCTAGACATGATCCAGCTCTACCATATATAGACCAGTAGGCATTTTTAAAGCTTTAGATCCAAACAAGAGCCAAACCAGAAATGAGTTGGGAGTTATATAATCAAATCGCCTGGTGCGCCAATTGCGTCCCCTATTGGACCGGAACGCCCTTCGCACAGTCACCCATGCGCTTGTGACGTCCCGGCTAGACTACTGCAACGCTCTCTACATGGGCCTCCCCTTGAGATGCACCCGAAGACTGCAGTTGGTTCAGAATGCGGCCGCGCGGGCAGTTTCGGGAGTCGTTAGATACTCCCACGTAACACCTCTCCTGCGTGGGCTGCACTGGCTGCCTGTGGCTTTTCGGGTGCGTTTCAAGGTGTTGATTATCATCTTCAAAGCGCTCCATGGCACAGGACCTAGTTATTTGCGGGATCGTATCCTGCCCCATACATCCCTTCGGCCGATTCGCTCACACAGAGAGGGACTCCTCCGGGTGCCGTCCACTAGGCTGTGACAGCGGGCGACGCCCAGGGGAAGGGCCTTCTCTGTGATGGGCCCAACCCTCTGGAATGACCTTCCCCCTGACATTAGAACGACCAAGGACCTCCGCTCCTTCCGCCAGAAGCTCAAAACCCACCTGTTTCAGCTAGCCGGCCTGGCCTAATTCAAGCTTTTCCACCTCAGTTTGTATTTTTAAATTTTACAGTTTGGTTTTAAGGTTAGGTTTTTAATTTTTATAAACTTGTACAGGGGTCTATTTAATCCAATTTTAATTATATTTATTATCGATTGTATGGTTTTAATTTTGTACCTGTACACCGCCCCGAGTCCCTTCGGGGAGAGGGGGCGGTCTAGAAGTCTAATAAACTAAACTAACTAAACTAAATCCCCACTTTTTGAATTTTGCACCAGGGTTATCATCAGTGGTGGGTTTCAAAATTTTTTAGAACCTCTTCTGTAGGTGTGGCCTGCTTTGTGGGAGTGGCTTGCCAGCCATGTGACCGGGTGGGAGTGGCTTGCCAGCCATGTGACTGGGTGGGAGTGGCTTGCCAGCCATGTGACTGGGTGGGCGTGGGCAACTTATAAAATGTGGTGAAACTCACTTAACAACGCTCTTGCTTAGCAACCAAAATGTTGGCTTTGAAGCTTGCAAGTATTAAAGCTTAAATTTGAAGCATGCAAGTCTTAAAACTGTCAAGTTTCAAGACTCTTGCACCCCTGACCCTTTAGAAAAAAACCCCAGGGGTGTGCAAACTTGACAGCTTTAAGACTTTTGGACTTCAACTCCCAGAATTCCTCCTCTCGCTCTTCATCTTCATGATGTGCGGACGGGCAGGAGGAGGGAGCTGGAACCAGTTCTAAATGGCACTTTAGATTTGTGGAACCTCTTCTATAGAAGAGGTTAGAACTGGCAGGAACCCACCCCTGGTTATCATCATTAAAATCAAAGGAGATGCAAAGGTTTTCTTCTAGCACGGAATGAAAGCGATGGGGCTTTTGTTTTTTTAAATAGAAATCACAGAATTTGGTTTGAATCTTGTGGATAAAAAGGGGAAAATATTTTTATAGCTTTTATAGCTTTCCAGTTTAACTGGAAAAAGGGGATGGGGGAAATAGTTAAATACACTCCTCCTCAATCCAGTTATGAAACTACTGCATTGCATCTCTTTTAGTTCTAAAGCATCAAGAGAAGCCAAGATTCACTTCCCCACTGACAGGGAACACAGTTAGTTCTGAGTAGATTACCTGCAGTGTCCTTCAAGTGGCAACTGGACTGTTCCTTCCTCTTCCATTGCTAACATACTTTGTTCCTCCTAAGACAAAAGAAAACGGAGAGGTTGACCAACAAATTATTGCAGCAATATTGAAATTTTCAGATCCAATCTCTTCCCCTTAAAAAGAGCATAATTTCTTCACTTCTTTTCCATCCAAATGTTTTTTTAAATTGTTCTGAGAAAATCAAATGTCATTTCAGTGATTTTTCTCATTCATAAATCCTCTTAGAAATTGTAGGTGCCAGAAATTAGGCATTTGCTCTCCCCTGCCAATTTTGCTGTACAAATCAAGATTAGAAATCAAGAAAATAAAAATAATGAAATTAGATAAAGATAGAGATGATAGGGAGAGCGAGAGACAGAGACAGACAGTGAAATATGATAGACAGACAGATGATATAGAGAGATGCAGAGATAGATATCAAATAGAAGATACTATAGATAGTCCATTTGCAGTACTTCTCTTGTTTTGTGTGTAATTTCTATTCATTTCAATAGAAATAGTATAACTGCATTTTGGGAACATTCTATATCTTCCTTCATTTCATGATATTCTTCTCCTCCTTCAAGCAGTCCAGCTCAGCCAAACAATACTGATTCCCTTGCCTTGATTTTGCCTATTGGCAGGAAGCTTAAACCAATTATGGAATCCTTGGTGCTTGGTTATTTTCTTGCAGACATTTCATTATCAACTTAAGTAACATCATCAGTCTGTAGGAGAAAAAGCAACCAAGCTCAGAGAGCACCAAGGATTCTACAGTTTAACCTTAAACTACAAATATTCTCTGAAACCCATGATGGTGAATCTATGGCATGTATGCCCGAAGTGGCACACAGAGCCATGTCGCCTAGCACAAGTGGCGGCGCCTGTTCCTTTTCTGGGTTTCTGGCGCGCATCCGTACACGATGATCAGCTGACCTTCATGCGTGCAGAAGTGCCGGAAACCAGAAGAAGTGGGCTTCTGGTGTGCACATGCGTGCCAGCCAGTTGATTGTCGCCATCACTGTCTTAAACCAATGGCCTTATTGGAGACCTGGGGTTTGAAACTCAGTCATCTCGCCTTAGTCTTATACTCTTAAGTGAAGAGAGAGCAATAGATAACCCTAATAGCAACGGCATTCAAATAACATTTGGTATTTCTGCTAGGTTGTTTCCATTCAAAAATCATCGATTTTTGATGATTTGGGGCTTTTTTTTACTCAATCTGCTGGACAAGTAGCCACTAGAGGTATTATTAGCTCAAGCATTATACTTGATAAAAGAAATACTATAGTGAAACTCTTAAGTTTGTCATCTATTATCCCCGATGGTTTGGAAATGTTACTTCTGTAGATGCAGCCTCAAACTGCATTTGCCTTTTTTAAAAAACCCCAAGTTTATTTATAAACATAGAACTGTGTGGAAAGGCAATACAAGAAAGTGGCATTCAAATGTGGTCAAGGTATAAAAATGGCCATACAGATTCATAACAACAAATCTATTCTAAGCACCCCTTTTAAGTAAAGACATATGTATTGTGTGGGCAGAGGGAGAATTGGGGGGGGGGGGCATGGAACAAATGCATTTAAATGACTGCGTCAACATCAGCAATACAAGTTAAGTTAGTTTCCCACTTACTTCAATGGAAATTAAATAAAACTATCGTATTTTTCGGAGTATAAGGCGCACCTTTTTGCCTCAAAAAAGAGGCTGAAAATCTGGGTGCGTCTTATACATTGAATACAGCATTTTTTGCCTCCTGAAGCCCCGCCCCTTCACCAAAATGGCTGTGCATAGCCTTATGGAGGCTTTCAGAGAGCTGCTGGGGGCTGGGGAGGGCAGAAATGAGCAATAAATGGGCCGTTTTTTGCCCCCCACAGCCCCGAGCAACACTCTATAAGCCTCCATAAGGCTATGCATGCAATTTTTTTGACAAAAAATGGGCCCTTTTTCATGAAAAATGGGCCGTTTTTTGCTGTTTTTTGCCCTCCCCTACCCCCCAGGAGCACTCTGCAAGCCCCCCAAGGCTATTCATGCCTTTTATTTGAACAAAATGGGGCCATTTTTGCAAAAAACGGGCCGTTTTTCGGAGGTTTGCAGAGTGCAAAAACTTTTTTCCTTTTGGAAAGCTCTTTAACTGATGAGAATTATATTGATCAAGTGCTGTACCAGCAGAAACAAAGTCTTAAGGTTTGTCAGTGATTTCCTTCTCCAGCACATGGATAAATACACCTGGAAACATCTACCAACCTACCTACCTACTCTCTCTTTCTCTCTCCCTACCTACCTACCTACTGAATTTCTCTTTCTTTCTCTCCCTCTCTATCCCTCTATCTACCTACCTTTTTTTTTAATTTGCCTCTTCAAAACCTTGGTGCGTCTCATACTCTAAAAAATACAGTGACCGCCCACTCATTATGATGAGGAGCTGTTGAGATAACAGGATTTCCATCTTTGGATATATGTCTGCATCAAATTTAATTTAAATCAGGAATATCACATTAATCCATGACATAATAAGTGGCTGGGAATAAATATTGCTTTCCACCTTGATGTTTAATGGTTACCATTGATGGAAATTTACAGTTATATTGAAGATCAAGCCACAAAATGAAAATCTTGATCCAGTCAAATCAGACTTTTAAAAACATCTTGTCAACTTCATTTCTATCTGTATGGGGAACAGATTTCTATTTTTAAAGCCAGAATAATGGTGTCTTTCCAATTAAATTCCAGAGGCTCCATGTCAAAAATTTTTACTTCTAGTTAATTTTGTCATTTCTAAGCTTCACAGCTTCCCAGGATTTTGACAGCTGAGCAGGTTTAATAATAGCCTCAAATATTTAGTAATGCCATAACATATAAAAATAGGGTCTTGGAAAATATAGCAAATGAAAAGAAAAAAAAATAATTATTTCTGTTTTCCTTTTTGCCACCATTCATATTTCTAAAAAGAAAAGTGCAACATACAAATCAGACCAAAACAAATGCACCCCTGGACAATCCAAAGAAAAAATCTTGTCTACATTTGACACTTCCCATTGTAGGAGACAGAACATATCACTTCTTTTTTTTAGTTTTTGTAATAATTTTTTTTTATTTTTTATTTTCAAAACACAAACAAACACATCCTCCTTTACATACTGTAGAAAGTGTATCAGTTGGTTACAAAAAGGCTTTCGTGCATCTCCTCCACAGTCAACAAACATAATTCATATTAACTCAAGTATTTTAACTCAGATAATTTATACACGTTACCATCATCATACCTCCATTTTCGTTTGACTATAATTGTTTAAACATCCTTCATCATAAAATATACCAAGATTTAATACATAACTACATACTGGCATTTCATTTACTGTTTCTAAAATCCTCCAATAACACTGAGTCCTTATGTCCTATTCTAGCTAAACATCCATAATATTTAATAACAATTTCTGATCCTCCTTTCCAAATCAGTGTTTACAATTTACATCCAGTTTCCTTATGTTGTACCCATACCTATATATATATATATGTTGTTATCATTATCCCTCCTTTATTTAACTATATCCTGTATCATAACATTTTCCCCCTAATAATCAAGACTTAACTGTATCTAATTTAGTTCTTTTTTATTAACCTTTATATATAATCCAAAAGGATTTCTAATCTTCCTTTCATGAGTACTATTCAATATTCATATCCAATTATTACTTATAATAACACTACACATTGTATACATTATTATCATTATCAATTATTTATTTAACTATATCTATTGTCACTAAATTTCACTAAGATTAACGAGTTTTAAATTATACTCTTCCATCTATCAACCTTTTTAAGTAATTAAGCTCCCCGTTAGGAGAGCAAGTATGCAGAGAAGCGTAATGAGAGTGATATGGAATAACATGCACAAACCAGCATACAGAGACACTGAATAGTATAAATATATAGTAGTTTACTATGTAGAAATATAGAAGTATTCAGAGTCCGGTTATCAGTCCAAGTCATACACGGTTCAGTAATTCAGTTATCAATATTCTCAGTTTAACACACAAAATATAGCTAACAGTTGCAAACCTCAATAACTCACTTTACACCAACCAGCTTCTAACAAACACAGAGAGAGAGAAATCTAACAAACATTCTAGCCTTCTCTTATAGCTGCTTGAGGTAATAAACCAATTACATTTCTCTAACATTTAAAGTAACAGTAAAGTAATCATAGCTTATATACATTGGCAAGCCAAGCCTAGGGTTACATCCCTAACACACCTGTATCTTTCCAGTAGCAAAACAGTCTCATATCTTCTGCCATTTGTGGTGTCAGTCCTCTAATCATCACCTTAATCAACTTTGTATGGACTCCTCTTAGCAACTCCTTGCTTGTAAAATCTCTCATGTAATTTTGATGCCCTTCTTCTGTTTCCTTAATCAGCTTATCTTTGATTGTCGGTAGTGTTATCAATGATATTGCTAATAAAATTTCTCTTTAAATTCATAAATTCTTTTGTTTTTTCTTCTGTATCTTGCCATCTGGGGTAGAAATTTCCCTCCATTTAATTCCTCTTTCAGTATTCCACTCTTTCCATTTTCAGAGACAAACCAATCACCATAAATATCAGCAAATTTAATTTCTTTATATTCATTTTCCTCTTTGATTTTTAGGATTTTAACCACCACTTTTTCCACTTGATAAACATCTCCAACTTCTTCATCATATTTTGCTGTTAGATGCTCTAAGTCTTCCAACTTCTTCTCTATCCTTTTATATGTGTTTGATAATTTCTGTATTTCTGAGAATATCTTTTGCAGACTTAACATTTCTTTCTGCTGTTGAAATTGTGCCATTATGTCCAGCTAACAAACACTGCTGCTGTAGCTTGGAAGGTTAACAAGATTAAGCATAGATTCACAATAATGTTTTATTTTCACTTTTCTCTAGTTAAAGATATACTTCGAAGGGATATCTGTATGCTTTTCTTCTTATCACTCTCTATAAACAAGCAGTGAGACCTTGGAGTGCCAAGCCAGGATAATCAGTGAGAAAAGTAAGAGTGTTTCGGTTCCAATACACAAACCTCCAGCCTCCGAGTAGCAGTGTTATTGTTGCAATTTTCTTTGTTTCTTTTTGTATCTTTTTTTTATTTCAAGTTTTAAAAAAAGTCCAATTCTTGAATGAGTTAGAAGAACTCCCACAGTAATGAAAGAGGAGAATTTTAGTCCATAGGTTACAAAGAATCATAAAAGAAAAAAAATAGAAGAAAACTTAATCCATTCGTTTTAAAAGACTTGCATAAATTCCATCCATGAAGATAGCATTTAAAAAGTAAGATAACCTGCTGTCCAAAACCATTCCAAACTTAATTCTGCCACTTATTTCTTCTGTTCTCCAATTTAAATTAATTTTAAGTTTTTTTATAGGCAGTCTCTTTTAAAACGATAAAAATTCCTCACCAGCTGAAAACACTTTCTCTTTCCGTATCCTTCCATTTTGGAGCTGCCCCGACTTCATCAGCCTAATGGCTAGATTTTTTGTCGCCAGCTTGAAGAACTTCTCTTGGATCGATCAGGGACTTTGCGATGCCCCTGAGATCAGCAAGACGTATTCTTCCTCTTCACCGTCTCTGTGGGAGGATTTAGGTCTGTTTGGACCACCCAGTGGCAAAAGTATCAACAGCGATCTCAGAGCATTGAGATCGCATGTCGTCTCATCGCGACATTGGCTCCTCCTCCCCAGAACATATCACTTCTGTCGGGCTTGGGTGCATGATCCAATTATTTCTCCACAGAAAAATTGGGTAAAAGAAATCTGAAAGCAGGAAAATTGCTACCTATTGGTACATGTTTATATTAGGTCTCCCTCTTCTGAGCTGTGGAAATCTGGAGAAGCAGTAGATGGCAGCCAAGAGTTAGAATAATCAAGAAATCATAGGGATTTTTGCAACCAACTCACGCTGACTTTCCTAATTCTTATGCCCAAACCTGTACTATTTCAGAGAAGCATAGATAGATCAGCAGCATCTTAATGACTCCTAGGAATAACTTAACTTTGGGTGAATTGTAATTATTTCATGTAGCACTTCATATTTAAATCAGAGCTTTGGCTACTCCATGTGGAAATACACTTCCTGTTTGCATGAAAAATGTACCAAGAGGCCCTATCAACCAAGCCAAAAATCTTGGTTTATACTTATGCAAAAAAAAAAAAGACATACAAATCCACTCTTGGTGAATTGGCCACCTTTATCTGCAGAGCCACCTGTTAGATTGCTGTTTTCAAAATAGAATTTTAATAAGCTTAATTAATAATATTGGAGAAGGAACAAAGAGAGAAAGTCAAAAGAAAGAGATCGTAAGCATACCTCTTTTTCAGCATCTTCAAGTTTTTTTTTCTTGCTCTCTGGCATCAAATCATCCAGCCAGCTTAGCTCACGTTTGGTGAAAAAGAAGTCCATGAGTTTTCTGACGAACACCAATGCCAAGACCTAATCCAAATATTTATACTATGGTAAGATTATTGACAGGCACAGATGACATATTTATTCTTAGAAGGAAAAAAATCAAAGTCTACAGTTCTAAAATTATTTGCAAAATTCCCTCAAGCAAAGCCAATAATTACTGCTACATGCATCAGGGGTGGGTTCCTGCCAGTTCTAACCTCTTCTATAGAAGAGGTTCCACAAATCTACAGTGCCGTTTAGAACCGGTTCCCTCCCCCCGCCCATCTGCACAACATCAAGATGAAGAGCGAGAGGAGGAATTCTGGGAGTTGAAGTCCACAGGTTTTAAAGCTGTCAGGTTTGAACATCCCTGGGGTTTTTTTCTAAAAGGTTAGGGGTGCAAGGGTCTTGTAACTTGACAGCTTTAAGACTTGCACACTTCAATGCCAGAGTTCCTGAGCCAACATGACTGGAGGAGAAATTCTGGGAGTTGAAGTCCACAAGTCTTAAAGCTGTCAAGTTTGAACACCCCTGGGTTTTTTTTTAAAGGGTTAGGGATGTAAGGGTATTGTAACTTGACAGCTTTAAGACTTGCGTGCTTCAAATGCCAGAGTTTCTGAGCCAACATTTTGGTTGCTAAGCAAGAGTGTTGTTAAGTGAGTTTCACCACATTTTACAAGTTGGCCAAGCCCACCCAGTCACATGGCAGGCAAGCCACTCCCACAAAGCAGGCCACACCTACAGAAGAGGTTCTAAAAAAAAATTCAAACCCACCACTGACATGCATGTAAGTAATTTATCTGAGTTATAGGATGAAGTGGGTATGGTCTGTAAGAGAAATGTTATCCTTTCATTATGAAAAAGAATTTAGTAATAATCACATCCATGCTCAAAATAACTACTGTCCCTTAAAGACAACAATGATTTTTATACGAATTCAGAAATAATGGATTCATACCATCATCGGAAATACAATGGCAGCTTTTGAAACTTTAATAACCCATAGTAACACAAGACAGCTCAGCTGGATGACTGTGAAGAGATGGACTTTTCGAAGGGGAACATGCCTTAGGTAGATGAAATCTGGCTGGTGTTTGGCAGGCATCCAGAATAACTTGATTCTGTCAAAAAGCTAACAAAGAACAAACTAATTGTTTATATTTAGGAAAAGGCATTACATGAGAGAACTTCAAATGAAATGTTTAGAAGAACAAGGCAACCATTGTCTGCCTCTGCTTATGAATTCGCATGCTTATGATTCCCAATTTCTGAATTAATCTTCTGAATTAATCTAATTCAGAAAAGTGTTTAGAATTGCCAGTATATGTGAGAAGTTCTTTAGCAGATCCAGGGTGAGGTTGAAATAATTCAGAAATAATCCACCTTGAGCCATGGTGGCACAATAGTTAGAATGCAGTATTGCAGGCTAATTCTGCCGACTGCCGGCAGTTCAATTCTCACTGGCTCAAGGTGGGTCAGCCTTCCATCTTTCCGAGGTGGGTAAAATGAGAACCCAGATTGTTGGGGGCAATATGCTGACTCTGTAAATGGCTCAGAATGCTCTAAAGCATTATGAAGCAGTATATAGGTTTAAATGCTATTGCTTGTGATTTGCATCTAAATTCCATTCTTTCAATACACACATGAAATTTTAAATAACAAATAAAACATACATATATACATAGTTCAAATCTAACATATCCAAAGTCTTTAAGTTGGAGAAAACTGTTTGAAATCCATGAATGCAAACAAACATAGCAAAATAATTTGGCAGAAGCCATTGGAACTCAGGGATGGAGCAGAGATAATTTTTTTCTACCCACTATTGAAAATTGACTGATTCACCTGAAGGAGAAGAAGTGGCCAGTTTCAAACCTGTTTTCTCCTCATGTACACACATACACATACACACTTATAGTAAATATATATCACAACGATATATAATGGGATTTGTTGAAATCATACCGTAGTAAATCTATTTTTTACTGAAATTTCGTTTTATACATTTGGTGGTATACTTTGTTGTCAATATATCTTGTCTTTTCACTTACAAATAAATAGCCTCCATTTGAACTACCATATTTTTCAGAGTATAAAACGCACCTTCACCCCCCCTAAAACTGGGTGAAAATTTAGATGCCTCTTATAGACAAAATACAGGTGGTTTTGGGCTCCCAAGTCCTCCGTGCATTGCGTTTTCACCCTCCCAGGCCTTCAGAAGTACTCTGCAGTGCTCAGCACGGCCCATTTTCACCAAAGCAGGCCCATTTTTGCAAAAAAAAGGAGGGCTCATTTTTGGGCTCCCAAGCCCTCCATACGTCATGTTTTTTCCCTCTCATGCCCCCAGACGCACTCTGCAGGGCACAAATGGTCTGGGGTTTTTGGTGAAAACGGGCCCATTTTTAGTGAAAATGGGCTGTGCAGAGCACAATGCTTCTGGGGGCCGGGGAGGGCAAAAACGCAATGCACCGAGGCAAAAAACTATTTTTTTTCTTGTTTTCCTCCTCTAAATTTAGGTGCATCTTATAGTCCAGTGCATGTTATAGTCCGAAAAATATGGGACCTAACAAGGATTTTTTCCTCCAGATAGGCAGTTTCCATCATGCCTTTCCCTTGACCCAACTTACTATATTAGCATTAATAACAAGCAAATGGACTCTTGGCCTCTCTGAATCCAATAAACAGGGAATTGTGCCAACCCAACATCTCATGTTGGATGTTGGATTAAAGATACTATTTGTTAATACATCTGAAACAGTGGTGGATTGCACGCAGTACGCCCTGGTATGGGTGTACTGGAGCTTGCCCGGAGCACAGGGTACCCATCCGGTACGGTGCTCCGGAGGGCCCACCCGAGCTCCTTACCTGTCATTTAAGCCTTTGGCGCTTCCGCACACATGCATGGCACGTACGGTACCTGCGCAATTCTCCGCCGAGCAGCTGGAGTGTCGCGGAGGCTTGCAGAAGCGTCGCAGGCGAGTACGACGCATGCGCACACTGCGAGCATCCATGTGGGTGATGCCAGCCATACGTTCCAACCGTACCGGTTAGAATGGGATTCGGAACCCACCACTGATCTGAAATGACCTTATATGTCTTTACTAGCTATTGTGTCTTTAAGTTTCCCAAGCAGGAAACTCATGGCAAGAAGTGGTGGGAAAGGAAACAGGATCATAGGCCCAGTAATACGTCAGATGCAAGCTATCATTCTGGCAGTCTAGAGATATGACTCAAGAGTTTTGCTACCAATGCTGAAGTTTAGCCACCTCTTTTTATGTAGGTTGTACTTTTTTTCACATTTGTGTCCAATTTAATAATGCATAGCAAGCAATAATAACTTGGCTGTGTTGACCGCGGCAACAAAAGAGACAGGGACATAAATATTTCACATCCTCCACTTTACCTGAATTCCTTTGAGAGAAGAGGCACCCATGTAAAGAAATACACCATAAAGTACTGGCATGGGAATAAACTGCAAAAAGTAGAAGGAAAATGTATATCGTCTCAGTAAATTGGTAGTGACAGGCAGCATGAAAAAATGAAGAACCTGGCAATTTATTTATTCATACTGTATTTTTCCATCAACATCTCACATAAGAGCAGACTGAAGATGACCCTGCCCACCTTCATGGATGATGCTTCATTGCTGTAACATTGGCCTGCAGGGTTCACATGCAGAGCTATGCTGTATTGGTGTTGTTGTTTTTTACTTAACTTAATGAGTGAACTCAGAAATTGTGGGTTACAATTTATGGCTTTAACGGGTCACCATAACTTAATAGAATAGAATAGAATAGAATAGAATAGAATAGAATAGAATAGAATAGAATAGAATATTCTTTATTGGCCAAGTGTGATTGGACACACAAGAAATTTGTCTTTGGTGCATATGCTCTCAGTGTACATAAAGAAAAATAAAATAGAATACATTCATCACGAATCATAAGATACAACATAGGTTACTATAATCAATCAAATCATACTAGGAAACAAATAAAACAATATAAATTGTAAACATTCAACAGAAACATGGTTATAGTCATAAGTGGGAAGAGATAGGTACTAGGAAGAATGAGAAGAATAGTAGTAGTACAGTCTTAGTAAATCATTTGACAATGTTGTGGGAACATTGTTCCCACACTTGTTACCAAACTTTTGTTCCCAAACTTGTTCAATACACCACAGTAAAAATATTATGAGAGCCCAGCCATATACATAATATGTAAAATGTTTTTTTTCAAAATCTTTGACTTTCACCCTTCAAATTCAGCTTTGTTCACAGAAGGAAAAGTTTCTCTTGAAATTCTATCATGCCCAGCAAGGTCTCTTGACTCAAATAGAATAGATTTCTTAAGAATGAGCTGCTGGTCAGCTGTTAGAAGAGAAAAAAGAGCTTATCTTAACAATCCTCTGAATTTGGCCATATCTTCTTGGTGAATTTATTAAATGAAATGCCGATTTATTACTTCATTATTGAAATGTTAAAGATTCTACGTGGCACAGGGAGCTTGAGTTAACCAGTACTAGAATTATTCAAATTATTACTGATTGAATATTACTCATATTGAATTAGATTATAAAGATATGATACCAGTAGTATCTTTTCAGTCAAATATTTAGTCTATGAAGGTCAGGTCTATCTGGATGGACAGTAATTCTCCAGGATCTCATCCACCTACTTTTCTAATATTTTGCAACCTAAAATCCTTTGTTTAAAATAGAGATACCCAACATTTGAACCCAAATTCAAAACATATGCTTTATTGTGAAATGGACAAAAAAGTGCATAGCGAAAGTATCATTTGTTCATAGGACCCATGACTTCCAAATTGACGTCAGATGTACATAAAGTGCAATTCATTTTTAGCTTGGTTTTATGAAGTGTATACTTACCTTAAGCACTCTGGTTAAAAAGACTGAGCAGCCCATCAGGATAAATATCATGAGCCCAGTGACCCGTTGCTCGCGAATGCCAAGAAATTTGGGCTGCTCTCCTGGAGCTGAACATTCGGATTCCAACTTTAAGCTGTTCACGTGAGAGATGGATAAAACAGTGGCAGCCACAAACCAAGGCAGGCCCATGATTGAACACACACCAAGCATGAGGGCCACCATCAGCAGGTCCAAGTGATAGCCACAGCCTTTCTGTTAAAATAGAGATGACAACAGACAAAGCTAGAAGGATAGGAGGCAACATCTACTTAGAATATGAACCAACAGTTGCACTTAATAAATGTTTATACGCCAATAAATGCAAAGTACATGAAATTGTATTAAAGTTTCTCCTGTTTCCCCCCCCCTCTTGTAGCGTATCAACTTTTCTCAATCTAATATCTTCTGCCCTAGATAGGATTCCGAGAGCTGTAGTCCAATACATCTAGAAGGCATCGGATGAGAAATATTCACATTCATACACAAGATCAGATGTATCTTTAGTTCCTTCTATACATTCTTCATCCAGGTGAGAAATCACAGCTCAATGCTTGATAGATTGTACTATTTCAAGGGTCTTTATTCCCATATCTCCTAATCTAATAACCTTAGATTAAAACCTTCAACACTCTAGACATTAGCCAAGTTAGGGTATGGATGACTGAAATTGTAACCCAAATGATCCAGGAAACATTAACTTTGATAAGATTGTTTTACAGGATCACTGTTATTTATTTCTTCATATTCTGATCTATAATGCAATTCAAAACGACATCAGAGTCCACTAATTGTGTTGGAATCAGTTTCAAATTACATCTTCATACCTGATGTATAGGACTGTTGCATAAATCCTCCGCCATACAGTATTTATGGAACAGCATCTATGCTGGAGCAGGTTTGCCTATTCATGCTAACAAAAAAACCCCTCTCAGTTTGTGACATGCACTAACCCCCTGTTGCATCAAGAAATATATTCCCCTCTCTACCGACAATCTGTAGTGAAAGATACAAATACCTATTTTTAAATGCTGTCAAGAAGATAATTTGCATTTAAAAATATGCGGAGAGCCTGGAATCATAAAGTAAAAGGTTAAAACAACTTCAGTGGAGTTACTTTCTTACCTTTAGCTTATGTTCTTTCCTGTTTATAATAACAGCTGTAATTTGTTGGTCCATAAATATCAGAATGGTACAAAGAAGAGCCGGAATTAGAGCAGCTAGGACTGTCCACCAAGGATTCGGACCCAAAGGTGAGACAATCCAGCCACGGTCATCCCTGGTAGGCTAAAAGAATTCAAGTACATTTCAGACGGTTGAAACTTATTAAATCAAAACATCATTTGCCCTCTAAAAAGGGGGCAAAATATGTTACATGTTATAAAATCAAAATGTTTTACATTAGGTTCAGACAATTATAATAGCCAGGGCCGGATTTTCCTATAGGCTAACTAGGCTTCAGAGGGGCCTTTTATTTTTATTTATTATCCGTGCCACATTTTTTATAAAGGTTAGTACCAATTACAACATGTTTCATTTAATATATTGATATATATCACAGTAATGATGTATTTTATTATCTCTCATGTAATTTACAAACTTAAAAATGGGAGGTGAAAGGGCCCCATAAGTGAAATAGCCTAGGGCCTCTTTTCATCTAAATCCGGCCCTGATAATAGCTCTGGTGATAGTTCAGAATTTAAAAAATAATAATCCTTGCAAATTTCATATGTCCACAGTGCTTGTTTTTAAAATACAAAAGAGTAAGTGTTAAGGAATGTATTAAAAAATCTACACAGGATTCCCCAGTTAATACTGCAAGATTTTTAGGGATTTAACACAGATATTGGAGCGGGACAAGGAAGTCCTTACTAAGCTTAGTTAAGCAAAGCAATCTGTACTTCATTTACCATTTGAATTTATTCTTAAATTCCTCCATTAAAAATGTGTTATACAAAGTTCATATCCCTGATATTTCAATCAAGTTCAGCATGAAATAGCTATGAGATGCATTGATCATAGCCAATGCCATGTTTTTGTGAGGTCTAGGATAACTTGATGAGGAATTACCTTAAAAACATTTGGAACCTGAAGTTTTGGTGATGGGATCCCAAGGAAATAGTCAACTATCACCATAGATAGGATGGTGAAAAAGACGGCAAAGTCACTTATCACAGACCGTACCTGTAAATATTAAGCCAATCATCACTGAGAATGCAAAAAGTTTTCATAAATGAGCAGGAAAAAAAAGCAATTACCAGGTGGGTTGTTAAAGATTTTAACAACCTTACAGAGTAAATGCTTCAAACTATCTGTCTGACCGAGGCTTCACAAAATCACAAAGCAGAGTCCTTGTCCCGACAAAACCCCTTTTTATTAAGCTAACAGTCTTTCAAAGGTGAATTTACAACCACAGACCTTATCAGGCTTGGAGAGCTGCCAGGCCAATATCTTCCAAACGCAATGCAGTACAAGAAAATACTTGGCAAAGAGTCTCTGAGAGTCACAAACAGATCTTCACACTAATTAAGCAAACTAATTGTCTCCTGCAAACTCCACTCCCCTTTTGCTCCTCTTTATTCCCTATGGGAGGGGTCATTCACCATCAACCTGTTTCTTTGTTCCTTAACTGTTCCCTCCTCCTGGCAGCTCTGTGCATGCACACATCAGGAACAGGCTCGAGTTGTTCTTTTGCCCCACTGATCTCTGATTCCAAAGGCAGCTGATAACTGTTGGCGGCCCTGGTCCCATCTCTGCTTCTGATGCAGAGCACTCATCAGAGCCTTCTCCAGACTCCAGAACTGACCCATGTTCCTCCCCAACCTCCTCACTATCTGAGTCTGCCACCTGCTTCGCTGGCGGGCCACAGCACTACCTGTGAAGCAGTTTTGTTGTTTTTTAAAGTCTTCTTTGTGAGCCTGAAAAATGTACAGTTGCTTTGACAATTATTCAACACAGACAAATGTCTCTCTCTCCTTCTCCCTCCCTCCCTCCCTCCCTCCCTCTCACTCTCATACACACAAAAAGGTAGCACTAGACCATAGGATGCAGAAGCATTTGAGTTTTGGCTTCAGGTGCAAATATGCCTAAAGCTGCCCTGTTGTATTAAAAGATGTTATCCCTAAGGAGGACCTGACACTTAAAGCATACAGATAGCTCTTGACTTAGGATGGACTCTCCAGGCATGCTTGCAACCAGTTCTGAAGCCCTCTGCAGTTATGTAACTGCATTTTGGGTACTTAACAACTGACTTGTATTTCAAGCCATTTGCAACATGTCATGTTCACGCAACCACGTTTTACATTTTCACTGAAAACTGACATTTACTTCTAGTTTTCAGCAAAACCTGGTCGTAGTGAATAACTGATTTGCTTAATGACCACAGCATTGGATCAACAATGGTAAAGCTGGGTTATTCACATGACGGTGGGACATTGCAAAGTCAAGGACTATCGGTACATTTAAAATTTCTGATTTATTTATTTTGCTGAGAATTAATTCCTGCCCAGTTTGGAAGAAGAAGAAAAGTTAAAACATACTTTCTCTCCTCTCCATTGCTATTCTCAGATATCAATCCCCCAAAGGTATTAAACTTCTTTAAAATGCTGTCCCGCGTTGCAGAACCAAGATGATACTAATAACAATTAAATTAGGGATAACTGTGTCTTGCATCATGTGCTTACAATATTTCTTTCATGATTTGATTTTTAAAAATTACCTTGGTTGGGAAGTAACGGCTAGTCTTGAACTGCTTCAGTGTGGACGACAGTATGACCGTAGAAAAGAATAAGATGACTGACCAGAAGAGGACATCTGGAACATAAGGCTCATGATCGCCACAGGCTCGTCCAACAAATATCCCTTTCCAGTTCTGGCATTCCTAGCGGAGAAAGTAAAGGCACTATTTCTGTCTGCTAACTGATGGCATGCTATAAAGCAGAGGTGGGGAAATATGGCCCCTTTATAACTTGTGGACTTCAACTCCCAGAATTCCTGAGATCAGCATAGTTGGCTCAGGAATTCTGGGGGTTGGTCCGCAAATCATAAAAGGAGCATAGTGTCAGAATATTCATGAACTGGAATAGAACATAGCAATAGGTCAGCCATTGGGGACTGGCTGAAATAGAACATGGTAACAAGATCAACCAATGTATAGGCATGGCAACTGGTCAGCCAATGGGAATTATTTGATGACTGAGAGCCATGCCAGAAAGCTCGGAGCCTGGGCATGGCTTACCTATGTAGCTCTGCCTCTGTGCAACAGAACTAATCTAGTCTCTTCTATGAATTGAAACCGGAAACCAATCTCTCCTTTGCCTGTGTTTTGCCTGTAACTGCTACCACATTGGAGAATCAACTATTGGTATTGTACTATTGGTATTTACTCATGTGTTATAAAGAAACCAAAGACAGGACTTTACATGATCAGTAATACTCTTTCTTACATTGAAGGCTATTGTAGACATTTTTAAAAACCCCATGCATAATTTACATTGTATATTTAAATACCTTACATGTTTGAAAGACATATTATGTACAGAAACTCTAATCTGGGAGTCTAGAATTGGCTCTGGACTTGTATTGATAGTGCAATTGGCAGCATACTAAATTTGGCTGCTAAAGAAGTTAGAAAAAGTATTACGCCTTTTTATCCCTGCTGTCTGGGAATACTGGAGGAAGATTAAAATGTGCATAACCATCAGCGCGCTGATGATGCTATTGAGTTTGGTAAAGAAATGTCTTCAAGAAAAACAGTAACCTCCGAGAGCGGCAAGGACCCCACAGATTAAATAGCATCATTTCCCCTTGCTAATTTCTGACTTGCAAGCACTGAAAGGGGTTGCTTTTCACCCTTCACAGTACTGACTCCAGAATAAAAAGTGATTTTAATGGCAGCATGCTAGATGCTACATGAGGTCATATGTCCCGTTCAGATTTGCTGGTGCTTTCTTAGTAATTCTGAACCAGCAGCTTGGACTAGCTTGGGTGCTTGCTTCCTGGAATCCTAAAGCTGAGTTTAACAGCCAGAAATTGGAGGCATAATTATATCTTTCCTTTTTTAGCTTTCCCTTTGTTTCTCTCTTCTTTGACCCTTATATTCTGGTTCCAATTAAAACACACACAAAACTAGTCAAAACATTAAATCAGCTTCGGATAGTAATTTCAAAACAACTAATTGACTCAAAACCATAATGGATTAACTGTGGTTTAATGTAACTGGGAAACAGTGAGGAACAAAGGGAGGTCCAGAATTGGTTGATATCATGTTTCATACCAGCTAATAGTTACATGAGGGTTGTTAATGGAAGGTTCTGAGGTCTATTCTAACCTGGCACTTCATCTCACTTTGTTAGCAACCATTATTTTACATTTTTGGTAGCCATGTTTTTTGTTCATTTTGTTTTGTTTTAATTTAGCATGTTGCTAATGCAGGTCTTAGAAGAAATTAACTAAGTTTTAACAACCAATTTAAGGCAGGAAAAGCTGGATGAAGTGCACAGCTAAAAAGCTCTAAACCATTTCCTCTGGATCAGTGTCAAGTAACTGGCTTGTAAAGCACAACTTCTTGGAGGTTGGTCTGATGGAAAACATCAGATTAACATACAACCGTTTAAATAATTTCTGCTAGTTTTACATTAGAGAGGACTTTCTTTTGCCACCAGGGGGAGATAGACTCCACACAACCACATTATAATAAAAACGACATCGTTCAGACAAATATTTGAATGCTCATTCCGAAAGGCACACATTCCACATCCTATTCCCAAGCTTTTCGTGGTGCTTTTCTGTGTGCAGAAACACTTTCGGCAAACATGTACAGAATCTTCCTTAAAATGTATTTCCATATCAAACCCTTCAGCACATAATATGCTCGTTTGTTCACTGCAAACGTTTAAAAGACCATTTAAAGGAGATCTGTCAGCAATCTGCACTATACAGTAGTCTATATGGCTGAACTGACAGATTATTGGGAATTTGCCTAGACTATGTTTTCCCCTCTTTAAATGGGAAGGGAGTGGAGGAGAGAACATTTTGAAAGTGGATTTTTTTTTGCAAATGGAAAGTCTAGATTATTTGATAAGAATATCTGTATATAGTACCCAGGAAACAATTAAAATGATACCCCTTCTGATTGTTCAAATATAATGAAAGAAAACAGAGAAGATGGAAATGTATGATTCAAAACTTTCCTTCAGGTTCACAGACACTAACAAATGTGATGCTGTAGTATTTGCATAACCCAGCTGCTTAAACCAGCCTGCAGTTTAAAAACTACAGCACTGAGAACACCAGATTGGAATTTTAATTTAATTTTATTTTATTTTTTAAAAATGTCCCTTTGTTTCCATTTGTTTTAGCTTCTCCTGCAAGCCTGGCATTTTTCAACCACAAAAGAGGCTAAATAATTGCATTCCTATAAAAATATGGTTTGAATTTGAAATTAATAATCCCAGGGCTGCATGTATCTCCTTTAAATACTCTTTTGTGTCATCTAGGATGACTTAGTCTTTCCTAGCCCAAAAACTTCAAGGGTATGTGTGGAAGCAACCCAGATCATCCATTTAGGTTTAAGACAAGATCTTCCTATTGCTGCTCTTAACAATATCCTCATCCCACATATTCAGTGTGGCTCTTTGCAACCAAAAGGGTATCCAATAATAACATAATATGCCAGTTTTCTAAAGTGCCCTAAAGCACAAATATTCCTGCTGCAACCATGCAACCTTTGTAATATTCTTGTGACGTCTTGCGTAGGACTCACGCTATTCTTAGCTAAAGAAAAATATAATATTCTTCCCATGTGTTACACAAATCACATTGTATCACAATTCTGCACTAGTGGAATCTGAACAGTTGAAATTTCTTAGAAATATTTTCCAATATTTGGAAGTTCTGCGCTGAGAAGCCAGTGTTACCAGAATGGTGATATAGATATAATAATAATAATAAATGAATAACAATAGCAGTACACATCTACATTAGGTTCATTATCAAGATTATTCTTCTTTAGCATGATCTGTACTCATATTATAGGCAGGTTTGTCACAAGACACATCATTTATTAACGAGGAGCTTTGATTATGTCAAGCTAGGATTAAATCAGAGAGTTATGCACATTGGAAGGCAATCAGACCAGTCTTGTCTTCCAAGACATGTATTTTTAGGAAGCCAAGTCATTCAGATGTTACAAAGATCCTTAACTCAATTTTAGTAGAAGCTAATGATGATCAGTTCATCATCAGCGATTTATTGGAAAGAAAATTCTGTACATAGCCTGTTTTTGTCCCTGTGAAGTGATATCACTTATGCTGGGGTTCCTTTCATTTTTTTTCCCCTTTCTAAGGATAGTTGCGGAAATTTTACAACTCCACACTTAGTAAAATTCTCAGGCCACTCAGATTAATGTTACCCTTACTATGTACTGTTTAGGCAGAATGACAAGCAGTGTTTTGTATGACTTCTCTTTGTTTATTTATTTCAAAAATAAAACATAATAAGCATTTCAAAAGCTATATCCAAAAATAAAAATTAACCACAAATGAAAAGCCAAGATGAAACTCAGAATAAATGCCCACTCAGTTACCTGGTACCAGAGGTGGTATTCAGCAGATTCTGACCAGTTCTGGAGAACCAGTAGCGGAAATTTTGAGTAGTTCGGAGAACCGGCAATTACCACCTCTGACTGGCACCGCCCCCATATATTCTCTGCCTCCAGAGTCCCAGCTGATCGGGAGGGAATGGGGATTTTGCAATAACCTTCCCCTGGAGTGGGGAGGGAATTGAGATTTTATAGTATCCTTCCCCTGCCACACCCACCAAGCCACGCCCACCAAGCCACACCCATAGAACTGGTAGTAAAATTTTTTGAATCCCACCACTACCTGGTATCCAAAGTATGGTGGGATGGAACAGCTTGAACTGTTTATAGAGAATTGCAACAAGGTGGGGGCCTCAACAGCTGCCTTGGATGAGATTAGTCCAAAAGGTAGGGGCTACTATGCAGAAAGCAGGGTCAGTTTATCTCTTGCTTTCATCCCTTCCTGCTTGCTTTTGTTTTTATTCTTGTGCTATCAGTCTTAGTAGGTTTCCTGGTTATCAACCATAATAAAACAAACATCATATTGATTCACATTCAACATGCTGGTAAAAAAGAGTTTGTGTTTATGACTTTCCTGCTACCTTATGGCCTACTGAAAATGCTGTACGGATGGCAAGGGGTTTTTCTAAATGGAATGAAATGTGACCCCAAGGGCAGATAGCAAAAGAACTCCCCCCCCAGCTCAAACATTTGATGGAAGTAAGTTCTCTTGTGAGATCAGAATCTGCTTTTTTTTCAGGGAGTCCAATGAAATACACAAAGCCACATTTCTTAGAGTAGATCCCTAATTATCTGTCTTCAAAACTGCTTGCATATTTGGTGCAAATTGGTGGGGGCTTCTCCTTCTTCCCTTCATAGTGAACACTTTTAACAGAATAGTCAAGGCACATCTTATTTTCCAGGATTTGATTTGTTAACTAGTTTTAGCATGAATCGTAATTCATGTTTTGAGAGTTTATATGCCCTTTGTTTAATTTTTTGCTAATTTTGGACCATAAGGAAGGCTGAGCGCCTTTGAACTCTGGTGCTGGAGAAGACTTCTGCAAGTCCCTTGGACTGCAAGGTGATTAAACCGGTCAGTCCTAGAGGAGATCAACCCTGACTGCTCTTTAGCAGGCCAGATCCTGAAGATGAAACTCAAGTACTTTGGCCACCTAATGAGAAGGAAGGACTCACTGGAGAAGAGCCTAATGCTGGGAAAGACTGAGGGCAAAGGAAGAAGGGGGACGACAGAGAATGAAGTGGCTGGATGGAGTCATTGAAGCAGTTGGTGTGAGCTTAAATGGACTCCGGGGGATGGTAGAGGATAGGAAGGCCTGGAGGAACGTTGTCCATGGGGTCGTGATGGGTCGGATACACAACTAACAACTACAACAAATCATCTTGGATACTCAGTTGAATAGCAAGGAGAGATCTATATTGAATGAATGAATGAAGTATCAATACTGAAAGTAGTTTGCAGACTGGGAGAACACCCTGCCATTAGCCTCTGTATACTGCCCAGATATATCCCATAGGTACATCTTGATTGAATTTACGATATGATTTGGTTGCATACTTACAGTCACAGTAAGATTTGCCCAAGGTATATCATATGAGGACATGTTCTTTGACTGCCAATATTGTAAGGTAGTATTGCTTGGGTTATCTGGTTCCACACAGCTGCATCTGAAAAAACAAATCAATGGTTGATGTTCTCTCAATTAGAAATGAATAATCTAATTCACCATCCTTTTCTCTTGGGCAATCACATATGCATTGAAGTGGGTTAAACAGCCCTGAATGATACCAGACATAATTTTCCAGTCCCAGCAATGGAATTGAATTGTTCCTGTATGTCAATACATACAGTCGTGTCTCTCTCTTCTCTTAAATGTTACAGTATATAGGATGCTTGTTTTCATAGTATATTCCAAAAATGGCCTGGTGATTCATTTGTAAAAGCCCTCTATAAGATGCAATCTCTGCCTCAGTCCATTTGTTTTTACTACTTATCTTTTATTTAGCCTTATTATTATCTTTCTTACTGACCCCCTCTTATTGGTATTATGATGAGGGTGATGATCATTATTTTGTTGCACTGCATGTACACTGAGAGACATGTACACCGGAGACAGATTTCTTGTGTGGCCAAATAAAGTATTCAATTCAATTCAATTTTCAGTCATTGCTCCACTTTGAAGAAAGATGATGACTCTTCAAAACCTCTATTTTTACTAGGTTCTCAGAAGAACAGAATTTTTGTTCTGTGCAGACATACACTTCACTACAATGTAAATTGAGCATTGAAAAAGTTCTCTGATAAGCAGGAGAGAATATATAGCTCTGTTATGAATCATTTTTGTAATTCTGTGGTCCACATTCACACATTTTAAAAAGTGCACAAATACACAGCCCTTCTTCATTCTCTAACAGTTCTCTGCATTGCGATTATGTTGGAATTCCTAACTTGGCATCCCTTGAAATCCTTTACATCATTACAATAATTACATTACTATCATTCAGTTTGAATTATTCTCAAGAAAAGGGTGCAAATGAATAATAGCTGAAACACATTCTGTTCCAGGGGTGAAATCCAGCAGGTTCTGACAGGCCCTGGAGAACCGATAGTGGAAATTTTCAGTAGTTCGGAGAACCGGCAAATGCCACCTCTGACTAGGCCCAGGAGTGGGGAGGGAATGGAGATTTTGCAGTAACCTTCCCCTGCCACGCCCACCAAGCCATGCCCACCAAACCACACCCATCATGCTATGCACCGCCCACCAAGCCACGCCCACAGAACTGGTAGTAAAAAGAATTGAATTTCACCACTGTTCTGTTCCTGTATCTTTTATCAGTTTCCCACAATTGGATGTTGGATTTGGTAATCATTTACTTTGCTGATCAGTACTGATGATGTTACCTAGTCTGGGTAATAAAACATCTTTAAGAAAACAAACCAAGCTCAGAGAGCACCAAGGACCCCTCATTTCAATCCTGAGCTACAAATATTCTCCTTTATTGAGCTCAGCAGATACAGGTAATCCTTATGGCTACAATTGAGCCTAAAATTTCTATTGCTAAGCAATATAGTTGCTAAGTAAGTTATGCTCCCTTTTAATAATAATAATAATAATAATAATAATAATAATAATAATAATAATAATAATAATAATAATAATAATAATTTAATTTGTTAGCCGCTCCCTCTCCGCAAGGGACTCGGGGCGGCGTACAATAAAAACATACATACATACATATAAACATACAGATACACACATATACATACATATACATACACGGAGGAGGTAATAGTTAAATATACATCACATTAATAATAATAAAACATTAGCCATTAAAAATACCCCATAATAATAATACAATTTAAAAGGACTGTCAGGAGGAATAGGATATACTACGGTTGAGCCAGGCCAGATAATTGAAAAAGGTGGGTCTTGAGCTTTACACGGAAGGAGCGGAGATCGGAAGGAGCGGAGATCGGAAGTAATCCTGATGTCAAGGGGGAGGTCATTCCACAGGGCTGGGCCCATCACAGAGAAGGCCCTGCTCCTGGGTGTCGCCCCCCCGACACTGTTTAGTGGACGGTACCCGGAGAAGTGATCTCTCTTGTCACAGTTTGCGATCTCTCTTGTCACAGTTGTTAAATTAGTAACACATCAGCCAGTCATCTGGCTTCCCTCTGGACTCTGCTCGTCAAGATGATCGCAAAAGGTGATCACATGACCCCGGGACATTGCAGCCATCATATATACAGTACATATAAACATCCAAAATTTCATCACGGAATCACAGGAAGGACACCATGGTCATAAGTGTGGAAAATGGTCGTATGTTACTTTTTTCAGTGCTGTTGTAACTTCGAATGTTCACTAAATGAATGGTTTTTAAGTTGAGGACTACCTGTACTCTGCAGGAGTGCCACACGTACTCAACATTTCAAGTTGCCCACCAGCCTTAAACCTTGGATCCTCCCCTGTTAAGCCATAATTCATTTTAGATAAAATGGAACATTAATCCCCACCCCACCCCAGTCCTATGTTGTTCCTTCTGGCTTTCAGCAGATTATCTCAAGCAGAAAAACCTTTCTCTCAGAATATTAATCTTTATTTTATTTTTTAATACCAACCCTGGGATTGAACCTGGGCATAAAAAGCCTCCGTTCTGTTATTAAGCTTGATGGGGTTGCTAATATCAATCTCCATGATTGTCAGCCGGGGATTTGTGGCAAAACTAAATGAAAAGGTTAGGGATAAACAGGAAAAGGGGATTATAAAATAAGGGATTGGGCTGGAAAACAAAAAAAGATCATACAGTGGGGTAATTCTGTTTGCAACTTCAAGCCCCATCAAAGTTTTTTTTTTACCATGTTTCAGGAACAAAACAAGAGATTTTATTTTTGCCATTTAATTTGGAATGATATAACACTGTACTGTGTAAACAAAGTTCAGTTGCCTTTTGAAAAAGCACCTTTAGGACTGTGGAAAATTAAAAATAATAATAATAATTTGCCCCCTGCTGTGGGAAGCAAATAGTAGTGCAAAAGAGATTTGGACCAGTTTTATCAAAATGTCTGGACACGCAAGAATACTCCAACTTGTCATACGGCAATATACTTTTCCTGTTTCCCAGCTGCTGTTAAAGTTACATGTCAAAAATGAATTATGAAGCCAAATGAAAGAACTACAGAAGATGCCATGTAGGTATCCAAGCGTTAAAAAAGCAACGCCAAAGCAACTGTGGGTCCAAGGAGGAAGTTTGTTCTATATACTGTTTCAAAGAAAAAGAGAAGAGACAAATGCTTCTCAGAAAGCAACCATCTAAAGCAGATAATGAGCTTTTCCATCCCAAACTTTGACACAGAATATAAATGGGTGGGTGGGTAGGTGGGTGGGTGGGTGGGTGGGTGGATGGATGGATGGATGGTGGGTGGGTGGGTGGGTGGGTGGGTGGGTAGGTAGGTAGGTAGGTAGATGATAGATAGATAGATAGATAGATAGATAGATAGATAGATAGATAGATAGATAGATAGATAGATAGATGATAGAGATACATATATACAAATGTTATCTTCAGATCTAGAAAGATTTTTTTGCCTTGGGCAGTTGAAACTAAAAATAGGGGCAGTTGATTAAGAAAGTTGTCCACCTGTGCAAGTTTTCCAAATACTCTGCTCCAAACAGAAGAGTGCATCTGTAGGTCAGGATGGAACTATGGAATCCTTGCTGCTCTTTAAGCTTGGTTGTTTGCTTGCAGATGTTTCATTACCAGACTAGGTAACATCATCAGTCTTCAGAGTATCAGGGACTCCATTCTATCCCCTCCTCTGTCAATCACCAGCATCCCACACCCACTGAGCAACCTCAGGAAGGCCTGTGCTGTTCTGAATCCCCCCTCCCCCAGGAGTGTCTGTGCATATGTATGAACATACACATTGACAAAAGCACCAGCACTTGGAGACTGAATTCTCCATCAATGTACATGGGCGGGTATTTAACTATATGTGTACATATGTAATCAAATGGGTGTGCATCTGTGTGTATGTTTGTGTGTGTGAATGAATGACATACGGTGTTCTTCTAAGACTGTTTTGGGTTGTTTTTCTATTGTTTTATTTGAGACAGAGTAAAAATTTGAAAATGAGTTTCTGTCCATAAGATTTCAGTACCTCGTTGCTGCTATATATGGGAGATGCTCACTGTTGGCCTCCCTCTCCTTCTCTTAAAAAAAATTAGCTTTTATCAGTTCTGCAACAGAGACTTCATGGAGACTTTCTCTACATCAATGTTTACAGACATGCTGGAAAAGGAACCACTCTAGGAAGGAAGGAAGGAAGGAAGGAAGGAAACATTCTCTCCATTGTCATTTGATACCAGCGAACATCCCATAGTAAGGTCACATAGTTGGTTAGATTGAATGTAATTTATCTTAATTACAATCATTATGCAATTCTCCATGTCCCTTGATGACTGCAAAGTATAAGGTGGCTCAATGAGTGTATGAAGAGTTAGCAGAAACAGGATGGATGGAGTCCAGATCCCTCCCACATCAGTGTGCCTGCGGACCCTGCATTGAGATTGTGCATTTGGCTTCATTAGGGAAGCAGCCATATACAGATTGTGCTTATTAGACTCCTCTGTCCAATCAGGCACTATTGACCAAAATTCCCCACCAGATAAAAGAACATGTTCATGTTCTCTTTTCACTAATGTTTCAAAGGTGCTAAGTCAAATGTGAGCACGTACAGGTCTCCTGAAGGTACTCAGTGCCCAGTGCCTGAGAGGCTGAAGTCTCACAATGGAGCCTACCAGGAGTGATATACACCTACCTTCCCTACAGGTTCACAAATATGAACGCATGCGCTCACATACACCACCTCCGTGCATATGCAGATCCTTCCATGCATGCGCTTTTGGTGAAAAAAAATGCCTAAATGGAATGCTATAGAGCCGGGCACAGGTGGGCGTCTCCACCCCTGATTTCCGCTACCGGTTCAGGCAATCTGGTCTGAACCGGTAGAATACCACCTCTGGAGCCTTCACCTAGAGAGCAGATGATTGTGAGGCCAACTCACAAACACCTTTGCTAAGTCCCCTCATTCATACTTAGGATTCAAAGATAGTTGGGGTTTACAGGTTTTAAATATAAGACCTAACCCCAAAATTCAAGCAAGCAAGCAAGCAAGCAAACAAACAAATAGATAAGTAATAGCAGCATCCTTTAACTAAAAGAATCTAGGTCAGTTAATCATCAGAATGACATGAACTTGGCACCTTTAACAACTTTCACAGTGGGATGTTACGCTCTCAATTCTTAAATGTTTGCCATGGACAGATTGTCATATGCATACCGCCATGCCAAAGCTCTTTGAAATTATTCAGTATAATCTGTTAATAATCAAGGGACGTCTGGTTAAAAAAATAGTTTCTCTTTTTTGTTAGAAAACATCAATTCATCCCTTTTGAAGTAGAGAATAGAACTGCCAAAGTAAAGATTAAAATTAGTGAATCGATTTTTGAATATTATCTAGGGAAAATCGATTCTGATGAAGTAATGGCAGGTGGGGGTGGCCTTGGGAGACAGGAGGAAGAGCTGCCGACCGCACAACTGGCTCGCAAAGATGTCTCGGCCTATAGAAGGGGGAATGGCATGGGAAATATTTCAGAAGGGCCCCACTCTAGTAAAAGGAAAGAAAAGGAGAAATGCATTCAGTCTCGCAAGATTCTGTTTAAGTAACCTTACAATAAAAAATAGAGTTTGGCTGTGCTTGTTTGGTGGACTACCTCACCGGGGTAACACATGAAAGATATAAACATTCACATTTTATTTGGAACACTTGTCTTTATTTTTTTCCACTTAGACCCTATCAACACTTACAGGACGCACAGCAAAAAAGGGATAGGGCTTCTCGGCAAAGGTGGATATTCAACACTTCAATGTTGGAGCATTGCTTGCTGAACAAGCAACCATTGCTGTTCTTGAGGATTCCATTCCAGTATAAAACTATGGATCATGAAACTGTGAATAACAAAACTTCAGTTGCCAAAAGGAAGCCCACAACCCTGCCAATTTTATTCCTGTGGCCCTTAGAACCTAAACAAATGTGTGAATGGTTATCAAAAAGACCATCTACCCTGTGGTAGACAGGTATATAAATGTAAAAAAAACCCTTAATAATGCAATGTAAAAAAAAAAACCTTAATAATAATAGGAAAATGTGGCATATAAATTCCACTTATAGACTCATTTGTAGATAAATGAATCCCGCCCGGCGCCCAGGAGTAGGTCCTTCTCTGTGATGGGCCCGACCCTATGGAATGACCTCCCCCCCGATATTAGAACAACTACCGATCTCCGCTCCTTCCGCAAGAAATTAAAGACCCACCTGTTCCATTTAGCCGGCCTGGCCTAACCGTAGTTTTAATTTCCAACACTTCTGACCGGTATTTTAATCTCTGGGGATAGATTTTTTAGATTGCTTTTAATTTTTGTTTTAGAACGGTTTTATATTGTTTTGTTTTATGGGTATCCGATATTGTATTTTGTATGTGGTTTTTAGCTGTGTTTTGTACACCGCCCCGAGTCCCTTCGGGGAGAGGGAGCGGTTTACAAATGTAATAAAAAATAAATAAATAAATAAATAAATAAATAAATAAATAAATAAATAAATAAGGAAGTATCTACAGTGGAATCCGTTATGAGGTACCGGTAAGTGTAAAGGTATCATTCAACATTCAAGGAAGGCCTATTTTTATACCCAGTAATAAAGTATTACACAGAGATACATACAGACACAGATCCACACAGACACACCCACCCACCCAAGGCATTCTTGTACTAAGGACATACACTATTCATACAAGGCAAAGGACTGTTACAGAAGGTTATAAACTCAATATATACCCTTTAATCGATTTCCCCACAAGAATCTCTATGTAAATACATCTATTTTCTATACATGTCCACTGAGAAATAAAATTTATTGACATTCATTGGATTGACTTTCAGTAAGCACTCAGAGAATTGCAACCATATAGTTAGCTATTCAGCTTTGGAAAACATATGATGCCTTTATATTATCCATCAGCTATCCATCAGTAAAGTGATATGTTTGGCCAATGACAAATTCCACAGATAGTGGGGTTGGGTGGGTGGCGGGGAGTGGGGGGGGATTTGTAATGTGAAATGATGTATTGAGCTAAAGGAGTGAAAAAAGACAAAATGAGCAGGTGTGTATACTTATTTTATGAATGATAATGGCTAGCAATTAAAAAAAACCACAGAGAATTTCATTTGCGATTTCTGACAAGTGAGAGATTGATATAGATTTAGAAATTGAAAAGGTCTTTCAGAATTTATTACTGCAACCACGCATGAGCAGACTCATACATCGGTTACAATTGCCATGAAGATACCTATGTTGATTTCTTTAGAAATATTTGACCATATAATGAACCATTCCAGAAAGAATTTCAGTATACGTACCTACATGAAAAAACAAAGGATTTCACAGCTTTCAGAACACTGAGACAAACTTCACTACAAAATTGTAGATAAGCATATTAGCAAACCAGCCACTGGATCCTGTCCATCATCTTGTTGATTCCTCACTAATCCCATTGTCATTTGTTCATTTTTGCATCTTCTCTTTCACCAAAGTAGAATCGGTAATCTAGCATCTAGTAGGTGCTTTCGTCAATGTGAAGGAACTATGGGAGATGTAACTTTCTACCTTTGCTATATTTTACGGCTCAGCTGCCTCCCGCCACTCATCCCACTTCAATGGGATTCTCACAGTATGAACTTTTTCATTCTCTACCAGTTGCATCTGAAGGCAAGTTATTTCAAAGGGCAGCAGTTTTTTCCTCACAGATAATTACAATTGCACCTTGATATGTCACCAACATTTATAAGGTAAAATACAACATAGCGGGCTGCAGTTGTGAAAGTTTAGTGTAAAAGTAAACAGCCAGTCTTTCCTTGGCATCAAATCCCAAACAATGTTATAGTTATAGGGAAACAGTATTTCAAAGCTGTAGAGAGGAAGATAACCTTGATAGAAATAGATGAAGTTCGTTACCAAGATGACAAGGGGGAAACCATATATTAAGCCCACAAAATAGCTTTCTCAAATGGTTCAAAAGTCCCCTCAGTAATTTACAAGAGTATAAGAAAGGGAAGGAGATACAGCACAATTAGACTTATAAAAAGGTAAAGGTTCCCCTGGCACCAGGGGTGGGTTCCTGCCAGTTCTAACCTCTTCTGTAGAAGAGGTTCCACAAATCTACAGTGCCGTTTAGAACCGGTTCCAGCTCCCTCCCTCCCGCCCGTCCACACATCATCAAGATGAAGAGCAAGAGGAGGAATTCTGGGAGTTGAAGTCCACAAGTCTTAAAGCTGTCAAGTATGAACACCCCTGGGGTTTTTTTCTAAAGGGTTAGGGGTGCAAGGGTCTTGTAACTTGACAGCTTTAAGATTTGGACACTTCAATGCCAGAGTTCCTGAGCCAACATGACTGGAGGAGGAATTCTTGGAGTTGAAGTCCACACGTCTTAAAGCTGTCAAATTTGAATACCCATGGGGTGTTTTTTCTAAAGGGTTAGGGGGTGCAAGGGTCTTGTAACTTGACAGCTTTAAGACTTGAGTGCTTCAAATGCCAGAGTTTCTGAGCCAACATTTTGGTTGCTAAGCAAGAGCGTTGTTAAGTGAGATTCACCACATTTTACAAGTTGGCCAAGCCCACCCAGTCACATGGCTGGCAAGCCACTCCCGCCCAGTCACATGGCTGGCAAGCCACTCCCACAAAGCAGGCCACACCTACAGAAGAGGTTCTAAAAAAAATTGAAACCCACCACTGCCTAACACATATGTGCTAGTCGTTCCTGATTCTAGGGGGTGGTGCTCATTTCCATTTCAAACCGAAGAGCCAGCACTGTCCAAAGATGTCTCCATCATGAGGCCGGCATGACTAAACGCCAATGGCAGTTAGTTACATTCCCACCAAAGTGGTCCCTATTTTTCTGAGGTAAACCAGAAATGGGCTGCGTAAACAAGTGGAGCTCCATTCATGGGATGCAGAAAAACATATCTCCATGGAATCGGTCCCTGTCGCCCGAAAGGTTGGGGGCCATTGCTATATGGTATCTAAAATTTATTCAGGCACACAACATTCACAGCATTTACACTGCAGTGTCCAGGTTATTTTCAGAGAGAAACCCATGCAACCACATAGTTTAACCACAAACTATTCAGATTTTTAGCATTAGGACTAAGATAAAGACTAAGCTAGCATAAACTTAGTTTTACCAAATGAGTTGGTTATTCCATTTAATTCAAATAGAACAAAGCATAATTAATTTTAGGGTTAGCTGAACATTTTGTATGATTCAGAATGGTTTTGCTGAATTGTTTATGTTGCAGAATATCTCAATTGCTGAAAGTTTGTGGCTTATACTAACTACTCTTATCCGAAAAGGAGAATTTTGGCCTACAGAAAGACATTTCTCTAAAAAAAAAAAAAAAACCCCAGCCCCAACCTACCATATCAATTAATGACTGCTTTAAAGTTAACATTCATGAAATAAAATTTCATTTTGAAAAACACCAGGTTACCTTTCTTTAAATTTGTAACCATTTCCTCTTTTATATGAACAGAAAAAACAGTATAGAAAGTATATAATGCAACTTCAAAATTAATAATTATGATAATAACAAAAGGGGAGATAATGAGTCCATATTCTTATATATCCTATTTATTTAAAAATCTAATTAAAATATTGACAAACAACAGATATCAATGTGATCATGATGATCTTGACAACTTCATCAACCTGAGATTCATGAAGAGAGAGCCAAACCTTAGCAAGAAATAGCAAATTTCTCTTTCTACTGGGCATTTCCTCCCTAATTCTCCTAGTAGAAACTCTCTCTTTGGCAAATAACATCAGTAACAATTAATGGAGAAAATCTTACTTACGAGTATTGTGTTAGAAGTTCCAAGTTATTATACATGTTGATTGGATATGTTTCTCTGAGATGATAGAGCTTTTCTAAGGCCTCATAAATGAAAATGATGCAGATAAGAGATGCAAAAGCTTCTTCCGTAAACCGAGTAATATAGCACACCAAAGAACTTGCATCAGTCGCAACGAGAATGAGACACAGAATTGCAGTCCATAAACCAATGCTCGCTCTCAAAGAAAGGTAAGACAATCCGTATTCCCTATTAATAGAGTTTTGAAAATATTACTGCAGTGGTCAAATAAGAAAATATAGACTTGGGAATTCTATGTGGTCTCTAGACAATCAATTATTCTTCAAATCAGCTTTTTGGGAAAGCATAAGAAAGGCTATAACTACTTATTGTCATCTGGCAATGCTAAGCCATAAAACATATTTCAGTAATAAGGGTGATTTTTCTGGCTTATGGTTGTAATATTGCCTTGAGGCAAATTCCTCAATTTGCTTGCAAATCTCAAAAAATAAAAAGGCTTCCATTCTGCTCTTGAAGAGTCCGGGATTTTATTACTGGATTTTATTCTCTTGTTCCTATAGTTGGTTTTATCTTAAATATTGATAGATGTTATACTGTTGACATATTCTGCAAATAGGAGGGGCATTATGTATGTGAGTGAATAAATACATAAATACAATGCTATGTTAGGTTGTGGTTCACAGGTTCACCTCACCCAGGAGAAACACCTAGAATTCATTTTAAAGAACAATGATATTCAAATATACAAAGTAAAACTAATATTTAATTAGACACAATCCCAAATATACAAGAATTTGGGCATAAAATATCAATGTAGACAAATACATCTACGGTCACTCTAAATTGGCCAAGGAATGGGCCTTGGTCCTTACCTGATACGCTCACTTTCTGGTAGAGTAGAGACAGCAGCCAGACTGGGTATGCTCCGTCCATTAACCAATCGGACTGAGTCTACACTTATGATGTCATCGGGCCCTTGTGGCTCCTCCCCAGTTTCAGATGAAGGAAAACTGTAGACTCAAGTGAGAATTGTGAGCAAAAAGTGAAAGTCCATAGTCACTGTATCTCTCTCTCTCTCTCCTCCACACAAGGAATCCCCTCGTGTGACCCATACCAGGGGGGGCTGGCTGCTGTCTCTACTCTATCAGAAAATGAGCATATCAGGTAAGGACCAGTGCCCATTTTCCTGTTATCGTAGAGACAACAGCCAGACTAGGATGTACCAAAGACTGGGCTGTCCACTAGGGTGGGAAATTGTAAAAAAAGGTCCGTTAGGGCACAAGCACTTGTTGCAGCACCCTGCGCCCAAAGGCCGCATCAGCCGACGGATACTTGGCCAACTTGTAATGACGTATGAAGACTGTGGGAGATGCCCAGCAAACTTCTTCCAAGGTGGCTTGAGTGGACCAAGCCGCAGATGTTGCAGTGCTGCATGTAGAGTGAGCTGTAATGTTTGCAGAGACCTGTATGGATTGAAGTTCATAAGAAGCCTTGGTACCCAAGGAGGCCTGGCGAAAGGAGATTAAGAGAGCTTCCAAGTGGCGGAACGAGGTGGTGTGATCGATGTAGATCTTGAGGGCACAATGTACGTCAAGAGTGTGCCACTTGTGCTCCCTCTCGTGACGTGGAGATGGACAGAAATCAGGTAAGGTCAACTCCTGACCTCGGTGGAAACAGCTATTGACCTTCGGTATAAATGTTGGGTCGAGTCTTAAGACAACTCGGTCTGGATGGAACAAGCACAAGTAATGCCTGACTGAAAGAGCAGCCAAATCAGAAACATGTCTGGCTAAGGTTACAGCCACCAAAAACAGCGTTTTGAAGGACAACAGTTTCAAAGAAGTGGATCTCATAGGTTCAAAGGCGCGGATGTCAAAGCCTCTAGGACACGAGGTAAGTCCCAAGTTGGATATCTATGTATGGCAGGGAGATGCAGATTGGACGCTCCACAGAGAAATCTCCGGATCAAGGGGTGAGAAGGTAGATGTTCGGATGCCAGGCCATCCAGAACAGAGGCCAGAGCGGCCACCTGTTGGCGTAGCGTGTTAGGGGTAAGTCCCTGATCAAGCCCCCTCTGCAGGAAGTCCAATATCTGCGGAATGGATGCCCTAAGTGGGTCAACAGTCTAGTTGGAACACCACAGAGCAAAAGTACACCACGTGGCATCATAAATGCTGTTAGTAGAACTTCTGCATGATGCCTGAGTGGTAGCAATGACGTTGAGGGAGATGTTATTGGCTGTTAAGGCTTGCCGCTCAATCGCCATGCAATTAATTGCAGCCACTGGGTGTCGGGGGATGACAAACTGACCCTTGGTGTAGAGACAGGAGAGACCATGGGATGTGCCATGGGGTGGAGATTGACAGAGTAACTAGGTTGGCATACCAAGGCCGGCGTGGCCAATTTGGCGCTAGCAGCAACAGTTCTGCCTCCTGCTCCAGCATTTTTTGAATTACCCTCTGAATGAGGGGAAGAGGAGGAAATGCATACAGGAGACCCCTGAGCCACTGGCATCTGAGAGCGTCTACTCCTTCTGCCATGGAGTCTATGAACCTCGAGTAATACCTGGATACCTGGTTGTTGTCTGCCGTTGCGAACAGGTCTAGGGCTGGGATGCCGAACCATAGTGTCAGTCGATGGAAGATGTTTGGATGGATGCTCCACTCCACCTGATCTATTGTCTGGCTCAGCCAGTCTGCTTGGACATTGGAGACCCCTGAGATGTGTTCTTCCCTGAGAGATGACAGGTGAGATTCCGCCCACTGGCACAGCAGGTCGGACTCCTGCATTAGGGACCAGGAATGAGTTCCCCCTGTCTGTTTATGTGTGCCTTGGTCGTGGTATTGTCCATGAGGACTAATATGTGTCGGGCCTGAACTCTGTGGTGGAAGTGTCTGAGGGCGAGGCGAACCGCCTGCAATTCTAGCCATTTATGCTGTTTTGGCTCTCTTTGAGGGACCACTGATCCTGAGCCACTAGGTCCTGCATGTGTGTCCCCCATCCTGTCAGACTTGCATCCGTCGTAAGTGTGAGATGGCACGGCTCCCTGAACAAGGTCCCTTGCAAAAACGCGAGGACTGCCACCATTTGAGAGAGTGTAATACCTGTCTAGGAAGGAGGACCCTGAGAGGAGAGCTGCCCTGTTGGCCTTTTGATGTGGAAGCATGAACCATTGAAGGCTCCTGCTGTGAAACCTGGCCCACGGGACAATTCCAAAGCAGGATACCATCTTGCCCAAGACATGGGAGAGAAGAAGAAGGGATGCCTTGCGTAGACGTTGCACCTTCCTGACAAGTTCCCTCAGACTGAGAATGTGGTCGTTGGATAGGAACACCCTCTCCACCATGGTGACTATCGAGACCCTGAGGTAGAGAAGGCGGGTGCTGGGAACGAGGTGACTCTTTTTGAGATTCATCCCGAACCCGTGATTCCGCAAGGTATGAATGGTGAGGGTGAGTCTATGAAGATGGGGATATGAAGGTAAGCTTCGGTCAAGTCTACCAATGTGAGGAAATCACCTTTCCTGACCGCCTGAAGGATGGTGTGCAGAGAATGCATTTTGAACCACCGATAGACAATGTGGCGGTTCAATGTTTTTAGATCTAAAATTGCTCTCCATCCCCCATAATTCTTCGGTACCACAAACAGGCGGGAATAAAAACCCTGCCCTTCCTGATGGGGAGGAACCGGTTGGATGGCCCGGATCTCCAACAGGTGCTGATTGGCCTGTTCCATCAGTGCCCTCTTGCGAGGACACCAAGAGACCAGGCATGGCAAGAAGTGTTCCTGGGGGATAGAAAGGAATTCTAGCATGAGACCAAATTTGACAATTTTGAGTACCCAATTGTCTGTTGTGGTCTCCTCCCAGCGGTGGGCAAAGAACACCAGGTGGCCTTCGATCGGAAGAGAGTCCAGATAGTCATTTCCTACGTGAAAAATGGGGTTGCCTCCTCCACGGTAAGATTTCATGGAGGGGAAATGCTGTGTGTTTCTATTGGACCTGTCCTGGTGTGATCCCTGTCTCGGAGTGTAGGATTGGCATTGTGGACAGGGGAAGGAAGGTCCCCCATCCGCCGGTCGAAAGGGTGACCTCCTATAGAAGGGAGCGGGCCGACTGTCCTGTTTCTTGTAGATGGATGAAAGGATCTTGCACTTGTCTTTAGATTCCGTGAGGTATGGGTCTAAGGAATTACTAAATAATTGGGTGCCACTGAATGGGGAGGCTGCTAGGCGCCACTTGGTACGGACATTCGCCTGCCATGGCTTGAGCCAAAGCAGATACCTGGCCGTGACCGAAGAGGCCATGGCTTTAGAAGCAAATCTAGCAGCATTAAGGGAAGAATCAGCCGCAAATTCAACTGCTCCCTTATCTTGTTGAGATTCCTATGTGATCTAGTGTCAGTAGGAGTGATGCACTCCTGAAGCTGGTCAATCCAGACCAGGGCCTCCCTGGAGAAAAAGGAAGTGGCCGTAGAGGCCCTAACAGCCCAGGCCCCAGCCTGATAGTTTTTTACTAACATTTGATTTGACCTTTTCTCCTCAGGGTTGAGAACCTCCTCAGGGGCTCCAGAGACCACAGTAGGTGAAGACAGGGCTGCAACCGGTGCATCCACTGGGGGAGTCTCGAAGAACTTGGTGAGGTCTGGTGCAATGTTGTAGAGACATTTGTCAAGGTTGGTCAGCTTTGGGTCCGTGCCTGGAGACTCCTACTACTTCTGGATGATGTTCAGGAATATCTTGGGAACAGGGATCAGGTCTTTTTCCCCCATGGGTTTGGTGAATGGGGTACTGGGACCCTCAGTTGAAGCCTGGTCCGTGCCAGTTTATCTTGTGAAGTAGAAGCTGAAGCAGAAGATGGTAAATTAGCAGCTTTGATGGCCTTAAGTAGAAGGGACTTGAAATGACCAGTTTTGAATAATCTGGTAAAGGCAGGGGTATCTGGCGTGACCACCTTATCATCAGACAAGTCTTGCTCCCCGCCAATTGAGGCCTGAGAAGTAGAGGCAGAGGGATCAGATTGCTAAGCTGCAGCAGAAGATTTATGCTTATGGCCATGTGATGGAGCAGATTGGGGTTGCTGTTGTAGGCCAGCAGCCATGACCTGTTTAATGGTTTCAGCAATGATAGTTGCCATATCAGCAGGAGAGGTGTACATGGTGTGGAGGGCCCCAGAGCCATGTGTAACAAAGAGGGAAGCCTGTTCAAAGGTGTGCTCCCTATTGAGAGGGACATCAAAGAAATTGCCTCTGTTGTCAGGTTCCATCGAAGACAAGGACTCCAAAGAAGACAATTCTTCTTTCCAAGGGGGGGGGGGGTCAGGGCCCATGGGAGACAAGACAGGTGGATCTGGAGATGCCACTTGGTGATCCTCTGAGGGAGGGAGGGAGGGTTGGGCAGTTAGACTATGTTGCTGTTTTTGGGCGCTCTGAAATTCTTTCTCAAGGGCCTTCTGCCTATGCTCTTCTGCCCTGGTAGTCGCTTTAGAGAACTTGGGGTTTACTCCTGAGGAAGGAGCCTCTTTGGCTTGCCTCTTCCTGCTGTTCTTTGCCCCTGATGGCCCTGTCTCCTCTAGTCCTGCATTCATATCCATAGCTGGATCAGCCATTTCCCCAAACATAAATCAACACCCCAATAAGATAGGCAGTGGTGTCACCCATTTGCTGGTCAGGCGCTCCTGATCCGGTCCACCTGGGGTGATCCCGCATTGCTGGGCACTCCAAACGGCTGCTGTAGAATTCGCGTCTTTTTTAAAAGCGTCCAAAATGGCTGACTGTTTTTTTCTGAGGCTTTTTCGACCCGCAAAATGGCCACTGATACTAAGTGTGGCCAGGCGATCTGCAGAATGGCCACCGGACTCGCCTGGAACCGCTGCGCGTGAAACGGCCGGTTGTGCGTCCCTCTGAGTGCCCAGAATCAAGAAGCGCTGTGGGGAAACAGCCATGGAGCCGTAGCTCGTGAGCTGGCCGATCTGATTGCAAGGCAGGCTTCCTGAGTAAACTCGTGGCCGCAGGCAATCAGATGGCTGAGGAGAGGCAGCCAGAAATCAGTGTCGAATTTCCCTCCAATTTGTAGAATAAAGGATTATTTAAGGAACCAATGTAAAGGAACAATAAATTTTTGGGAAAATTCACCAATTAAAGATATAATTAAATAATTTGGAGGAGAGATCAATTCTCACAGCCAGTCCAGGTTGGACTGAGTCTGAAACTGGGGAGGAGCCACAAGGGCCCGATGACATCATAAGTGTAGACTCAGTCCAATTGGTTAATGGGCGGAGCATACCTGGTCTAGCTGCTGTCTCTACGATAACAAGAAAATATAACATTTTAAGGATAGCATTAGCAGTTAGACTTATATACCGGTTCACAGTGCTTTACAGCCCTCTCTAAGCGGTTTACAAAGTCAGCATAATGCCCCCAACAATCTGCGTCCTCATTTTACCAATCTCGGAAGGATGGAAGGCTGAGTCAACCTTGAGCCGGTCAGGATTGAAGGAATTGAACTGCTGTCAATGTGAGCAGAATTAGCCTGCAATCCTGCATTTTAAGTTAACCACTGTGCCACCATGGCTCAAGTATGCTGCTATCTTGTTTATCAATCAATAGTGGACTTTTAGAGATGAGATTAAACATATCAAACTTAGCACAACTTTTTTGAGCCTTTCTAAGAGGCTCATTCAATTGAAGGCAGAAATGGTGAAACTCAAAAAGGAGGAACACAGAGCACTTACTTGCAAAATTTGAATAATATCTTTTCAAACACCAAAACTGGTCCTGTGCTACCCAATATGGTAAGAGGCTGCCCACCAAACAGTGAGTAAGCTATTCCGGTCATCGATGCACCAAACAGAGATTCTATTGCACTCTGTGTATTAAAAAAAAAAAAAAGCAGAATTGAAAAGTTAGAGCTGTGACTTGGGAATTGATCCTTAGAAAATGCCACCCAGAACGTTTTATTTATTGGGATAGGGACAAATAGATACAGTAAGGCTGAAAATCCAATTGCAACACATACTATACGACCCTCTGTTGCTTCTCCCAGCAAACCGCCAAAGGTGATAACAGGAGACATACAAGCACAATAGAGAAATAGAAAAGATGCTAGACACTGCAAGCTGAATGCATCGGTGAAGTCACTCAACAAGAATGGCACTTTCCTCTTGATATCTAAAACCAAGCCCCCAAAGAGCCTAAAGAGAATGGAAAAAGAATGAATATTACTAAAATGTGATTTTTTTTTAAAGCAGAAACTGATAGTTACACTAAAATTTAATGTGCTATTTGCATTCATTTTTAAAATGAGGTATGAAATAGTCAAGAAGTCTCCAGATCACCATCTTCCCGTTTCTAGCATTATGCTTTAACCACTACATCAAACTGGTTCCTAACATCAGTATTAAGTGTTAGAGTATTAGTATTAGGTATTGAAATACCCTTGATGGCAACAGGTTACTGCCACTGAGATATGAGAGAAAGCAGAACTGGAACCACTTTATTTTGGCAGAAATCCTGACAAGAGAATTTCCTGCCCGTATACAAACATAGCCAGATGGCATGGAAAGATCTTCAAAGTTGCTGCTAGGCCAGTGGTGGGTTCCTGCCGGATCGCACCGGATCGCGCACTCCCTTTCGGTGCTAAACCCGGAAGTACGGTCTTGCCCCGCCCCTGGCGACGGGACGACGCTTGCCTGCGCTCCACCAGCTCGGCTGGGAACGGAGACGTTTCCTCAGCGGAGCGGAGCACCTGAAAGGGACGCAGGCTCAGCCTGCCAGGCTGCCACCACTCCACTGAAGACATTGCTGAGCAGAGAAACGTCTCCGTTCCCAGCCGAGCTGGTGGAGCGCAGGCAAGCGTCGTCGCGTCGCCAGGGGCGGGGCAAGACCGTACTTCCGGGTTTAGCGCCGAAAGGGAGCGCACGATCTGGTGCGATCCGGCAGGTGCTAGGCCAACAAGAGAATATAGTGCAATGATGCTACAAGTAGGAAGTTCAGTGGCTTTGCTTGAGAGAAAGCCAAAATGGTCCCCTAACCAGGTTTTCAGCATTAGCTAAGATGAACAATTTCCTATGAACTCCAAATTACTGTTATAACAATATTATATGATGTCTCAACTATCCCTATTCCTGTGTATATTTCCTATCAGTAGTAAGCATTCACAGGATGACAGCTATGGTTTGAATTTTTCTTAACTCCTTAAAAAATGTATGCACATACTGAATTTCAGTATTTTAGCAATTGAACAATTATAACAACTTTCTAAAGTGAATAGGTCAGTATTTTTTAATTTTTTATACTGGTTTTTTTCCTTAACAACATAAGGCAGCTACAGTATAATCGACCTAACAATATTTGAAATAATGGAAGTAAAATTATACATTTAATACAGAAATGAACCTTCCTTCCTTCATTAAATGGAATGGGGCTCTCAACACAAAACAGCTGCACCTGCACTTTACAAAGAAATATGTAACTGGAATTTGCCCTTTAAAGCATAGAGACTGTCATGACTCCATTTATTGCATGGCTATTTTTAATATGTTCAATGATATGCATAGTAATTGTTTGCAAGACATAAATATATATGCAGGCTAACCCAACCCATTTTAATAGGGGAAACATATTTACATAAGTATTGGTTTTAAATAAATGGGACAGCCTATTCATTTTAACCATCATTTTATATGTGCCTATCATAGTACCTATGATGAGTGCTAGATCATATTTTTTTAAAAAGAGCCTTACATGTCTTTGTATGTGTGTATATGAATGGATATTTACATATGCATGGAATCAAATAAAAATACTATCTTACTACTAACTTTCCAGTACGTTGTAATTCTGGCCCGGAATGTCCTCCAAGTGGCTCTGGATCTCCATGAGCAGCAGTTCCATTTGGTACACCTGGAATTTTACGTTTCTCCTAAATGAAAAAAATGGATGTGTCTGTTTTAAATTTGTTTTCCATTCCAAATTGTGGACTGAAAAGGTAAGTCAAGGTAAGTTAGAAATATCTAGCTTCCTTTGGTAGGCACCTTTCACAAATGAAAGTCACCAAAGTAGCTTATTTAACAGGACTTCTAGCATCTGGAGATGCCAAGCACAATCTGACTGGAAAAGTGCTACAATAAGAGCCTCCTTATCAGTTAATAACATCCTGTGAGGCTTCAGCACTAGAGAGTAAAAACTAAAAAAAGAAAAAAGGACTATATTCAGCCATCTTTCTCCTGTGGGTTTGTGGGATACCGTGTCCACCAAACCTTTTCCATTGCTGAGACTTTCAAGTACAGTGGAATACAAGTCAAGGCAGAGAAAGAGCATATTCCTGCTGATTTACTATTACGTTACAAGGACACATTACTGCCATATGTGAGCTACTGTTATACCTCTTTCTAGAATCTCTTTTATTCTATATCTACAATTTATTTATAATAGAAATAGAGTAGAGTAGAGTAGAGTAGAGTGAGTAGAGTAGAGTAGAGTAGAGTAGAGTAGAGTAGAGTAGAACAGAACAGAATCTTTATTGATTTAGTCAATAAATTCACTGATTGAAGCAGTGTTAATGGTAACATGTCTATGCAAAATCATAGGGGAAAACCTTTTGAGATGTCAATGAACTATAGGAGAGGTAAATATTGTAGAGCACTGATGATATCGTATGTAATTTTATCACAACTGGAGGAAATGGGGAATATAAATGTAAAAAATATATATATAAATAAATAAATACCTGAGAAGGAACATTTTTGGGAGGTTCTATACGAATTGTTGGGTCCCATTCTCCTGGAGGGAGAACTGTCACTTGATCAAGAAACTCATCAATTCCAGCGACCAAGTCACTGCGATCCTTAGCTTTATATGCAACATCATGAAATACCTATGGAAGAAAGAAGGAATTCCATGAGATTTTATTTCTAAGGGGGGAAATCCAAACACTGTTGTTTCTCAACAAATCATAAAAAGTATTTTCTGCTCATTTTTAGTATTATTCACTGTGATTCAAAATATTGATTTTTTAAAATCTTTCTATTTAAATGGGTCTGAAGGTTGAGCTAAGAAACGTCTAGTTATTAAACTAAAGCATTTTGGAAGAACATCATGAAACAATAAATCTTCACACAAAGCACTTTAAAGTAGGTAACTTGGCGATGGGTTTAATCAATGCCTGTGAATGGATAAGTACCTCATCTGTCATTAATGTTCCAATTGACCTGCCAATCTCATGGAACTGTTGACCTTTTCCTAAGGGTCCCAGAAGAATAAACAAAAATCTGTGAATAATAAAACACAAAAATTTCAGTTAATTTTACACAATTCTAGTATATGAACAAATACAAGTTAGAAGAAACTTAGTCTCTGTTTTAACTGCTCTTGAATTTCTATTTTGCAAATTGGAAAAAAAATCTTTTAAACATTGATATACCATTTTTTTTAAAAAAAACAAGAATATGTTATTTTTAAAGAAAATTATAAACTCTTTCCCTGGTGATGACATAATTGGAATTATTTCGTCCTCGCCTAGTTTTGGGCTCATGTATTTTTTAAAAATTAAACAGAAGTATACACATAAAAATGGTTTCCTAATGTATTATTAAGCTGTAAATGTACAAATATTGTGTGTATTGTGTATAAATATTTACAAAACATAATATTACACAAAACAAAATGAGAATCATTTCTGTTTGGGCAGGTATCTTACCATTTTTTAGAACAGTTAATGCTTGTTACGTTCTGTTTAGGGTCATCATTTAGTCCCCCCTCTCGCAGTTATGGCCTCCAGCCCTCTCAAGGGCCCACCTCGAGGACGGGTTGATTAACCCAGAGAGGTGGAGGAAGCGTTCTTTGAGAGGTTTTTTAATTAATTGTTTTTTAAAAATTGTAAGGGGTTCCAGGGATGGGGGGGTGGACCAGGTCAGGAGTGATGGTAGAGCCAGGCGATTAGGTGTGGTCGAAAGAGGAGGGAGCAGAGCGGGGGAGGAGACAGAAGACAGCATTCCATTACAGGGCTCTCTGATATCAACGGTCATGGGGAGGGGCAGGTGCGAGGACAGATTAAGAACTCATAGTCGGTTGGGAGACCGGGGGTGCTGGTTATACCCGGTCACTTGTACCAACCCCCGCATACTAGGTGGTCAGGATCTACAGACCCAGGGCCTGAGACTGTTGTTATGCAATGCAAGGTCCGTTGTTAACAAGGCCCCCCTCATCAGCGATCTAATTCTGGAGGGGGAGCCGGACCTCGCAGGAATAACTGAGACCTGGTTGGGTCACGAGGGAGGTCTCCCCCTCGTGGAAATGTGCCCGCCAGGTTATCGAGCATTTCACCAGCCTCGGGCCCAGGGAAGGGGCGGTGGGGTAGCAGTGATTATCCGGGAAGACTTAGAGCCGAGAGAGTTCACTGTGCCACAGACATCCGGGTGTGAGTCCCTTGTCGTGAGATGGGGCCCAGGGAGGCAGTGGGGCCTGCTGATAGTGTACCTGGCTCCTCGCTATACATCAGCGGCCCTGCCTGAACTCCTCGAGCTGATCGCATCGGTGGTGGTTGAGACCCCCAAACTTTTAGTGATGGGGGATTTCAACTTGCCGTCGATGGGAGAAGCGTCTGAGGGGGTTCGGGAGTTCATGGCTTCCATGACAGCCATGGACCTGACCCAATTAATTCAGGGCCCTACCCATGAAGGGGGCCACACATTGGACCTTGTTTTTGTCTCTGGCCAGTGGATGAGTGATCTGGGAATAGGGGATTTAACTATCACTCCCCTGTCATGGTCGGATCACTCACTTCTCCTACTTGACTTCCCTGGTGCTACCCCCCGTTGCGGGGAGGCGGAGCCAGAAGGCATTAGATGGTTTCGCCCCAAGCGCCTGATGGAACCGGATAAGTTCCAGACGGAGCTTGGGCCACCTCCTGTAGACCTGACCCACCCCCAGGTGGAGGACCTGGTAGCCGCATGGAATAGTGCGACTGCCGGGGCCCTTGACCGGGTGGCGCCTTTGCGGCCTCTCCTGCGGCAACGAACCACCCTGGCTCCTTGGTTTACCGAGGAGCTAAGGGTGATGAAACGCCGCAAGAGACGCCTAGAGAGTCGTTGGAGATCCTCCCGCTCCGAATTTGACCGAGCACAGGCACGAACCTACTTAAGGACGTACCTTGTGGCATTAAGAGCGGCCAAACGTCACCATTGTGCCGCTCTTATTGCGTCTGCAGATAACCGCCCTGCTGCCCTGTTCCGGGTGACCCGCTCCCTCTTGTTTCAGAGGCCACGGGAAGCCCCTTTACAAGGCAGAGCAGAGGAGTTTGGGAAATATCTGCAGGACAAAGTCGCTCAAATCCGGATGGGATGGGTCCCTTTCAGTGGCCCAGTGGAGACGCCCGTGGCGAGTCTTGAGAGACCATTCTGGGAGGAGTTTGACTCGGTTGCCATCGAGGATTTGGACAAGTTACGTGGACGTCTGCGACCTACCACATGTTTATTGGACCCGTGCCCCTCCTGGCTTGTACTGGCATCCTGGGAGGTTACACGCGACTGGCTCCTGGGCCTAGTGAACGCTTTGTTGGGCGAGGGGTCTCTGCCGGCCGCCTTGAAAGAGGTGGTGGTGAGACCCCTACTCAAGAAGCCTTCCCTGGACCCAACGGAGCTAGCTAATTATCGTCCAGTCTCCAACCTTCCCTTTTTAGCGAAGGTTGTAGAGAGTGTGGTGGCCCAACAGTTTCCACGTCACTTGGAGGAGAATGATTATCTAGACCCGCGCCAGTCCGGCTTCTGACCTGGGCACAGCACGGAGACGGCCTTGGTCGCGTTGGTTGATGATCTCTGGAGGGCCAGAGATAGGGGTTGTTCCTCTGTCCTGGTCCTATTAGATCTCTCGGCGGCTTTCGATACCATCGACCATGGTATCCTGTTGCACCGGCTATGGGGGTTGGGAGTCAGGGGCACCGTTTTACGGTGGTTCGGCTCCTACCTCTCCGGCCGGACGCAACGTGCGTTGGCAGGGGAGCAGAGATCGACCCTGAGCCCCCTCACTTGCGGGGTGCCACAGGGGTCGGTTCTCTCGCCACTCCTGTTTAACACATACATGAAACCGCTGGGCGAGATCATCCGTGGCTTTGGGGTGGGATACCATCTGTATGCTGATGACACTCAGCTGTACATCTCCACCCCGAACCACCCCAACGAGGCCGTCGAAATGATGTCCCGGTGCTTGGAAGCCGTACGGGTCTGGATGGATGACAACCGACTTAAACTCAACCCCTCCAAGACGGAGTGGCTGTGGCTTCCGGCCCCCCGGTTCAACCAGTTGCTTCCATCTCTGGCCATTGGGGGCGAACAACTGGCCCCCATGGAGCAGGCGTGCAATTTGGGCGTCCTCCTGGATGCCCAGCTGTCCATGGATGACCATGTAACAGCTGTGGCAAGGGGGGCGTTCCACCAGGTCCGCCTGGTGCGCCAATTGCGCCCCTTATTGGACCGGGATGCCTTGCGCACAGTCACCCATGTGCTAGTGACGTCTCGCCTGGACTACTGCAATGCTCTCTACATGGGGCTTCCCTTGAGATGCACTCGGAGACTACAGTTGGTTCAGAATGCGGCTGCGCGGGTGATTATGGGGAGGACTAGATTCTCCCATGTAACACCTCTCCTGCGCGAGCTGCACTGGCTTCCTGTGGTCTATCGGGTGCGTTTCAAGGTTTTGATTACGATCTTTAAAGCGCTCCATGGCATAGGACCTGGTTATTTGCGGGATCGCATCCTGCCCCATACATCCCTACGACCAATCCGCTCACACAGAGAGGGACTTCTCCGGGTGCCGTCCGCTAAACAGTGTCGGGGGGCGACACCCAGGAGCAGGGCCTTCTCTGTGATGGGCCCAGCCCTGTGGAATGACCTCCCCCTTGACATCAGGATTACTTCCGATCTCCGCTCCTTCCGTGTAAAGCTCAAGACCCACCTCTTTCAATTATCTGGCCTGGCTCAACCGTAGTTTATCCTCCTCCTCACAGTTCTTTTTAAATTGTATTTTATCATGGGATATTTTAATGGCTAATTTTAATTTTCTATTATTATTATTAATGTGATATATGTTTGATCACTACCTCCTCCATGTATGTATATGTATGTATATGTGTGTGTCTGTATGTCTATATGTATGTATGTATATTTTTATTGTACGCCGCCCCGAGTCCCTTGCGGAGAGGGAGCGGCTAACAAATTAAAAATTTGAATTTGAATGAACTTCCTCCCAGCTTTCTATAAGCAGATTTCCTGTTAATCATGAATACAAAACCAATTTTTCTATCAAATTTAAATGAAAATTGTCATTCAAACTCATAGAATTTTCACATATGGATTTAAATTTTTAAAATTGTAAAAAGAGAAAGAGGATAGCCTGTGAAATTTAGACCTTCTTCTGACTTTATTGCAGGGCATTAAAAAGCTGCAATTTTATATAAAGTTTGAGACAACTTAATCTTCAAAGTAAAATTGTGCACACATCATACAGTACTCGATGGTGGTTGTCAATTCCTTCTTATGTCATGGATGGATGGATGGAATACATTTTGGCTACAGCTGTTTGTTATAAAAATCAAGATTTTTGTTAAACTAATCATCAATGATATTGTCCAATTTGGGTAGTGAGGTGGTCTTCACAAATGCTGCTCTGTAGCAATATATAATCCTTAATATTATTTAGAGCAGTCTTCCTTATTCCTTAGCTGGCCCTTATTCTTTTTATCTGTGAGCTGCAGGATTGAAACCAAGCTGGAATAATTGCATTTCTTTCTTAGCAATGGTTATAAATTACCTTGATGGGATTGGAACTTCTGTCAATCCTGAGAGCAACATAGCAGGAGACAATCTAACAAAAGCGACTACAGCACGGTCCAAGAATTCAAGCTCACCAACCAAAATGTTTGAGGCTTCAGCTCCAGGAGGGATTTTTTTCATGAAATGCAGGTCAACCTGATCATTAAAAAAAGGTATACAAGAAAAAGAAGGATGGGAGGTGGACTGAGAGAACTAACAGATATGAAGATTTCTAACATTTCATTTCACTGACACATTGATACATCATGGATCGTTAACCACAGGATAAGTTAGCATAAACATGTATTAGTGGAGGTACAAAATCTGAAAAATTAATTGAAGTTATCAATCAATAAAAACTTCAATTGTGGGTTTATAAGACTTGGCAGTTAATTGAACAATTAATGCTCATATTTGTGTTCTAGATATAATCTAACTGCAAATGGTATCTTAGTCATATTGATACCTTATAAAAGGCTAATATTCCTGGTATTGTGCAAAGTCTATTTAGGGTTGCTAATTCTAGAACTCTTGAAAAGGCAACTTAAGAATTCCAATCCAAATAATCTTCAATTAATGAGTTAATGAATTTCTTCAACATGATTCATTTCAATAGGGTCAAGAGCTGACCATTTTTTTAAAAAATTGGAATCATTCATGCTTACTGACAAAAGTAGTAGTCATTTTTACTTCCATTTAAAATTTTAAATAAATTTATGAATGAAAATGAGATTGTGGTTCTGCTTTACAAAATTGACAATGGTTTTATTATTGCTAATGAAAAACAGCACATTTTATATGAAAGGTGTTGCAATGTGACAGTTCTGCCATGATCCAAAAATGAGCCAGGTGGCTCACACTGGAACCTCATGAGTCATTTCCATGGGAATCAAGAAAAATACACTCAGTGTCCCCATCTACTGCTCACACAACCACAATTATTGTTCCATAGACTGTGCCTATGCCTCAACAGCAATTCCTGCCCACTGTAAAATGCAACATGACTGGCAGCTGCTGCTATACATAAAGCATCCAATGAAGTTTTCCTTTTACAGAATAGGGCATTAGAATAGTGTTTCCCAATCTAGACAACTTCCATGGATTTCCATTCTACAGAATTTTTAGCAATGGCATGTGGTGGGGAATTCTGGGAGTTCAAGTCCACACTTTAGGGAGTTGTCAAGATTGGGAAACACTCCTGTTAGGAGCCAATGGCTCAACACAGTGTTTGCTCAGGTGCTCCATTGTCACAAAACCAACAATACTGTTAAAAGTTCAACACATCATGCTTGCATTGTTAAACTTCACTACTTTAAATTGTGTACAGATGTTACTGTAACAAAATGTTCTTCATTATGTTACCTACAAAGCCTCATTGTGAGGAAAAGTCTTTCCTCAATAGGATGCATAGATTCCACAGGAGTCCTCCACTGCTTTATTGAGACACAGTTACACTGTTAGTGTCAAGCATAATGGATCTCTCATTAGATTATATTGGCCAAGGTACTTGCAAAGATAGTAAGCAACCAGTTGAAAGACTTCTAATCTTTCTCTCTCCAGAAGCCATTATTATTGAAATCAAGGTTGCATTAGCTTTCTGAGAAAACAAGGATTTGTAAACAAAAGGAAAGAAAGAGCAGCATTATAGTAGAACAGTTACCTACTAATTGCACTGAATTTCTTGTTGCCCCCAAATCCAGTGTGAGAAAGCTTAGGAGCATTATTTAACGTAAGAACAGCAACCAGAAAAACGATTTCATAACTATGTGGGCTGGGGTTGAAAAGGGTCGTGTTAGCTTTTTGAGAAAGTACGGAGGAATGCTATACACGCAAAGAGAGTGCAGCCTTACAGTACGGCAATTTGTGATTAACTGTATTCAAATTCCTGCTGTGCCAAAGATTCACTAAATAATACCACTGAGAAAAATAAAAAGAAAGGTGCAGCTAATGCTGGGTGTGTCAATACATGTATTGTGCTTAGGCAAATACAAAAATAAGGAATCAACAGAATTATAGCAAAAGCTCTCTCTCTCTCTTCCCAGGCCTTCCTTTATGTGGGCATAGTTATGATACGGCCTAGGTACTAGCTTGATACAGTGGTTTTATTATAGTCCACAATCATGAAAATAACATTCTACAACCACAAGTTCTTTTTCTTTCCAATACTAGTTTAATATGCTTAAATAGAATTTCTCTTGAATTATTAGAAATTATTGTAACATGTATGCAACTATACAACAACAACAACAATAATAATAATAATAATAATAACAACAACAACAACAACAATAACAATAACAATAACAATAACAATAACAATAATAATAGAACACAAGCCCCAAATGACTGAGGATATTGCAGATAGCCTTGAAAAACCAAATAAAACATTAAATGGGCTAAATCTCAGAAAATTTGCCAAATCTTATAAGATTTTACCATCCTTTTCCACAAATCACACAAGATTTCAGGGTGAAACGCCATCTGTTATCACGCACAATCTTTCCAACAAGCCTTTAGGGTGATCTTTGAAACTGACAATGCAAAGATCCACATGAAGAAATGGTTCCGAGTTGCTACTCTTATTCGTAAAATTATTGAAAAGCATTTTTCTCTCTCTTTGATTTGTGTCATTTACTTCATGTTAACAGTTAACTGTCTGATGTTCACAAACATATTTTATTTGTGTTCTTCCCATAATACCTTTCTAAATGTTATGAAGAGTAATTCACAAAACAACATGTTCAAATTGATATCACAGCTTCATATTCTGAGAATTTCAAATTACTGCGTTTCTCTCCCATTTGCTTTCCCATTACCAATCTAAACACAAAAACAGTGACCAAATCCAATATAAACTGTTAAAGTGACCATTTTAATGTCTATCTCGCAGCCATCTGTCAGTAGCAATGTGCAGTGTGTCTTCAATAGTGTTTACAAAGTTGTTTTCTTGCAAATGGCTCTGGCACATGGACAGAATTTAAGCGCCATGGCGTTGTCTGTGTTATGAAATCATTTTCAAAACTTTTAACATCTCCAAAAATTAAGCCCAGAGTTCTTTTTTTTTGTTGTTGTTGCTTTGCCATCTTATTTACATATTTCTTGTGGAATAATAATTTAAATCTACATATTTATCTGGTACCGAGGAATTATTACTGATTGCTTGAAATGGAATAGTTCTTTTAAGGGAGGACTACTTCACAGATGGGAGAAAGAATATGCACATGCTTGGAAGGATTTGAATTACTTTTGATGGCAGGATTGTAATTGAGCCCTCATACAAAGCAGCAAAGATGAAGCTAAGCCAAGACCTATTAGTAGGTGGCTTTTGTGCATCGATAAACTGTCCTTCCTCTCATCCCCAATCTCATTTCCACTGATCATCAACATGGCTTAGGACACCTGCTCAAGTCAAATAAACCCAAAGGGCTGGGAGTTTACGAAGCAAGTATTCTACACAACTCCAACTCAGTTAATCAATTGTTGCCATCAAATAGATTGGCCAATAAAACAGTAGAGGTCACCTAATGCATTATGTGATGCCTCCTGGCAGTTTTAGATATATATATAAAAAATCAATTAATTTGCAACACGTTGTTCACCACATCTAGAAATAATTGGCCAGCAAAAGACATCGATCTTGACAATCCATTAATTGGAGTTATGATCATGTTGTCATGTAGTCCTGCAGATCAGGCTAGAGCTTCATAATGACTTGCAAGAAACCTTGGGTCCATTAATTCTCAGGCTTAGGGTGGCTTTTCAAGCACAAATGGGGGTGAAGCATGAAAAGGCACATAACGCAAATGTTAGATACTTGCTCTAGCTACAGGGGTTTCCACCAAGGTCCTCTGTTCCGGCAGGAGCAGAGGTTTAATCCTATTGGTCAAAGGGTCTGACAGCTCCCTATAAAAGGGGTGCTGTCAGACTCAACCTTCACTGGATTGTTCTCACTTGTTGTACTTAATAAAGAGCTGTTGTTACCGTTAAGCCTGTGTGTGCCTATCCATTACTCAATCTAACACTGACGATGAAGGTGGGATTGGAAGGCAACTAGGCGAACCGAAAAGAGCGTAGCAATCCAGCAAGTACATCCAGCCAGGAGCTCAGTGCAGCTTCAAGTGGCCATTTTTGAACAGCAAACTTAAAATGCCCTCTGAACACAAAATGGCCATGTATGCCCCACCGACTCTGTATAACCCAGTCACCGAGCACCGGAACTCGTACATGCTACGATTTGACTGCTTCCTCAAGGCAAACAACTTCATGGGCCTTTCTGAAGGTTGCAAGAAGAACATGTTCCTCGGGTACTGTGGCCGGGAAGTGTTCGAGACGGCGAAAGACCTCTCTGAGCCAAAACCACTACAATCAGTCGCCTGGTCCGTGCTTTAGCAGACACTAAGGACCCACTATGTGCCCAAGCCCTCCAAGCAAGTTCGCCGGCATGAATTTAACATCAGAAACCAGAAGGAGGGCGAGTCAACTAACGAATACGTTACGGCGCTCCGCAAGGCCGTGCATACTGCAAATTCCAAGACCTGGACGAGCTGATTCTGGACCGCATAATTTGCGGCGTATGGGATATTAACCTACAGTGGAGGTTACTCGCTAAATCTAACCTTACTCTACAGATCACCTTGGACGAAGCCAGGGTATCCGAATCATCCGTCAAATCTACTGAGACTCTGCAGCGCCAAAGTGCTCCACAATACGCGCGAAAGAGTACATGTGTACATCGCGAGGCTGCCGAGCCCGAGAGCTCAGAAGGCAAAGAAGATGACAGCTGCCGCATGCGCAGTAGCCGCATCCAACCACCGTGCAAATTCAAACCGCGTCTCCTGCTTTATGCTAGCTGCGGAGGAGACCATGTCAGATTGGCTTGCTGTTTCTGCGACGCAACCTGCCAGCTCTGTGAGCGAAAGGGGCACATCGCCAAGGTGTTCCAGAGCAAGTTCCCTGCCACTGCCTGGCAGCCTAGAAGCGCACCAAACTGCCAACAGAGGCCCAGCCAAGGGGCCTGGCAGAAGCCACCATGGTGCTCAGAGGGCGACAATAGAGTCACCTACCACACGTCAATTGGCCAAGTCTGCACCAGGGGGCCAAAAAAGCTGAAGGTCACAATCCTCATCAAGGACTCCCCATGTGATATGGAGATGGTCATCACTGACCATCATACCATGGTCTACCCTAAAGCAGGCTATCCCTAGCCTAATGAAGCAGTATTTTCGCACCCCTGACATCCGCCTATGTGATTACAGGGAAACCGGGTCCCCATCGTGGGCCAAGGTACCTTCCAGGTGAAGTTTAAGCAGTTCAGCAGGAAACTCCCAGTGACAGTGGTCAGCGGCAACCTGCAGAGCCTCCTAGGGCTAGATTGGTTCCAAGCCCTGGGCCTAGAAGTGACCGGTATCAACGCCTTGAAAGACGATGGCGCTGAAGCCATCTTTAAGGAGTTCAAGGATGTCTTCGGCACCAGTCTGGGTAAGTATGTGGGGACTCCAATTTCCTTTAGTTTGGACCCCAACATAGCCCCAATAAGGCTAAAACCCAGGAAAATACCTTTTGCTCTCCGCCCCAAAATTGACAGGGAAATTGACAAGCTCACAGGCCAGGGAATCCTAGAGCTGGTCGATCACACATGCTGGGAGACCCCTATAGTGACAGCTGTCAAATCTGATGGGTCTGTCCACATCTGCACAGACTACAAGTGCACAATAAATAAAGCGCTACAACAAAGCGCCTACCCTGTACCCATTGTACAGCACCTCCTTCATTCATTAGGCCCCGGAAAAGTTTTTGCTAAATTGGACATGGCACAGGCATACCAACAATTGCCTGTAGATGGCGCTATGGTGGAGGACCAAACCATTGTGACGCACAGAGGTGCGTTCAAATGTCACCGCCTGCAATTCGGCATTAGTATCGTCTCTGGACTGTTCCAAAGCGTCATGGAACAGCTTTTGCAGGTGATTCCAGGAGTCGGCCCCTATTTCGACGACATCTTGGTATTGGCTGCAAACGAGGCGCAACTTCTAAAATGTGTATGAACAATTTTGGCTCGAATTAGAAAGATTATTGTTCTCCATAAGCTTGAGATAAACAGGAGAAGAATTGAATCTGCCATTCGGAAGTTAGAACCTGGTTTTTTTCTTTCTCTTTGAAACATTGTTTCCGATTCCACTGACGCTGTAACAAGAGCTTTGCAGTTTTGTAGCTTTGGAGCTTTGCAGCTTATCTTGTGCAATTCGATAAGAAGCCTAGCCAAGGGCAGAGTTGCCTTTTTTAAAACACTTTTGGCAAGGGAAGGGAATTTTTTTTCTCCCCCTTGCTTTTTTTTAATTTGGAAACATGTATGAGGGAAAACTGAGTCTTCAAGATTTGTTGACTGAAATTCAAAAGTTATCTGAGAGTTTTGATAAGAAATTGGATAAACTACTATTAATAAGAGAATTGACGCAACAACTGGCTAAAGAGATACGGTTGTTTTGTTACTGGAAAGACACAGGTTGACAATGAATGCTGATAATTAAAAACTTAGTTAATCTTTGGTGATTAATAAGTAGGATTTTGTAGATGCTTATAGAATGTTTTTGTTTTTAAAATGTTTATTCGTTAACAGATAATCCACTATGATAATAATAGTGAAATAATAACTTTAATTAGTGAAAACAATTTGGATATAAACTGCAAATTGGGACCTGGGAAAAATATTTATTAATTTTACTAATACTTTTTTGTTTGGATTTTGTTATAAAGATGTAGTCTCTCCTGGGTACTTATAAATTCTACTAATAAATCTTTGTCTAGTTTATTATAAAGATGTTAGATAACTACAATAACAATAACGAAATGTTAATGGATAATGTTTAATGATTTTATATGTGTTGGTATTGCTGAAAGTAATTGTATATAAGCATGAGGTTTACAGAAACAGCTAATGAATGCCAGTATGTGGTTGTGTCTTTAAATATAAATGATTCTAGATGAAAGCACATTTAAACAATTATAGTTAAATGAGAATGATGGTACATTGATGGTAAAATACATAAAGATTTTTGATTTAAAATGTACAATCCAATATGAACAAAATATAAAGAATGATTGTGGTAGTAACGCACGAAATTTATTTGTAACCAATTGACATGCTTTCTGAAAGATGTAATGAAGAATGATTTTTTGGTGTGTTTTTTGTTTAATTAAAACAATAAAAAAAATTTAAAAAAAAGAAACAAAGGCCTTCGTCTCAAAAAAAGAGAAATGCCAAATTAACGTGCCAAGGGTTGAATTCTTAGCGTACCTGATCGATGGCTCTGGGATTCACCCAACCACAGAAAAAAATCAAAGCAATTCAGGAAGCCCCCACAACTCGCAATCAAACCGAGCTGCAGCCGTTCCTCGGGCTCCTTAATTTTTACAGTGCCTTTCTTAAACAGAAAGCCACTGTTGCTGAGCCCTTACACCGTCTCCTGGCTAAGAAGGTGAAGTGGTCCTGGAGCAAAGCCGAGGCTGCCACATTTGCCGCAGTAAAACGACTCCTGTCGGTGGATTCCTTCCTGGTGCAGTACAGCCAGACCCTGCCGTTGGTGCTGACCTGCGATGCTTCCCCATTCGGCATCAGCGTCGTCCTCAGCCACCACATGCCCAATGGAACCAAAGCCCCTATTACATTTTACTCCAGGACCTTGTCCGCTGCAGAGCAGAACTACAGCCAGCTGGACCGTGAGGCTTTGGCTGCAGTGGCCAGAGTAAAGAGGTTCCATGAATATCTATATGGTGGGGACTTCGAACTGGTTACAGACCACAAGCCGTTGTTGGGCTTACTGGCTGGTGATCAACCTATCCCAGTGTCATTATCATCCCACATGACCAGATGGATCATCTTCCTAGCTACCTTCTCCTACTGTCTTATCCACTTTGGGGCACGCTGATGCTCTCAGCTGCTGCCTGCTGCCTGAACTTTTCGCTAACCCTACCCCCAAGACGCCAGTCCTCCTCATTGACTGCCTGGAGACTGGGCCTGTCTCGTCCAGTGACGTTGCCCGTCACTCTGCAAAGGACTCCACCATCAAGCAAATTTTGAACTAGGTGTGGAGGGGGTGGCCCAAGGGGCCTATTGGGGCTGATTTCAAAATATATTTTGCCAAACGCGATGGGTTATCGGTTGTAAATGGCTGTCTACTGTGGGGGGACCGGGTTGTTGTTCCACCCAAACTGTGCATTGCAGTATTAGAGGCTTTACACGTAGGGCATCCTGGAATTGTCAGGATGAAATCTTTGGCTAGGAGTTATGTGTGATGGCCTAACATGGACAGGGAGATCGAAGAATGGGTGGCTACCTGCACACCGTGCTAGGAGTCCAGACCAGCTCCCCCAGAGGCGCCCGCTAAGGAGTGGGAACGACCTCAAACACCATGGTCTAGGGTGCACATTGACTTTGCTGGCCCAGTTCACGGCCAGACATTTTTCGTAGTTGTGGACGCCTACTCGAAATGGTTAGAGGTAGTCCTGATGACCTCCACTACGGCAGAAGCGGTCATCAAGGTGCTACAGAGACTTTTCTCCACGCACGGCCTGCCTGACGTCTTGGTCTCTGACAATGGGCCCCAATTCACGGCCGTGCAATTTGAGACCTTCCTAGCAGCTCAGGGAATCAGGCATGCCCTGGTCGTGCCATTCCATCCAGCCTCCAATGGTCAGGTGGAGAGAATGGTGAGATCTGCAAAAGAGGCCCTCTCTAGGATGGGCCCGGGAGATTGGCAAACATGGGTTGACCACTATTTGCTAATTCAGCACATCACACCCAGTGCCACTACAGGGTGAAGCCCCTCTGAGCTTCTCATGGGTGGCTAAGGTCCCACTTAGACTGGCTACACCCCAATTATTCTGCCTCATCGCCCCCAGACTCCACAAGCAAGAATCGGGCTTTTAGCATAGGGGATTCAGTATACGCCCACAACTACACCAGGGGAATTCTGTGGATTCCTGCCACAGTGATAGGCATCACCGGCCCTCACTCTTACCTCCTAGAGCTCGAGGACGGTAGGAATTAGAGAAGGCATATTGACCAACTCCGTGGCCGCCTCTCCAACTCCACTCTTAGACAACCAGAGGTAACTCCTGCATGAGTTAGCCAAAGCCCTACCCAAATGGAGCAAACACTCCTTCCACAGCCAGCTCAAGCCCGAGGGTACCAGGAAACCTATCTGGTTTTGTTACAGGCCCGCAGCAAGCTCCGTGCGATTCCTGGTGATTTAATGGACACACACATGTAGTTTCCTTGACTGCAATATGGAAGTTGTTCACCACCACATGTGGTATTTAGCTGGTTAGGACCGGTTCTAGTGAACCGGTAATGGAAATTTTGAGAAGTTCAGAGAACCAGCAAATACCACCTCTGGTTGGCCCCGCCCTCCCAACCCCACCATTTCCTGTCCTATATTCCCTTGTTTTTTAGCTCAGCTGATTTGCATGGCAGAGAGGATTGCCCCGCCTCAGCTGAGCTAAACAACAGTTCAGCTCACCAATGCTGCTACTGAGTGCTGCGCGTGTGCATGAAGTACACTCTCATAGAACCGGTAGGAAAAGATTTGGAATCCCACCGCTCTTCACTGCCTCCTCCTTCTGGGATGCCCATCACCATAGAGTTTTCTGGTAGACTGTCATCCAAATATCACCCAGGTTTGAACCTGCTTAGCTTCCAGGACCAGGCAAGGTTGAGGGGGGGAGGAAGCTATAGTTTTGGGTAATACTGTTATGCTGAAGCACAGATGAACACAATGCCTGTCAGGGCACTTCCTTTTTGGATCTGATTTTGGGGAGCTTATTCTAGGCTACAGTCCTATATCAACTTACCTGACAGTAACCTTCGCTGAATTCAATGGAAATTCCTATACATAATTATACTACTTTGGAAATATTAAAGGTAGTTTTGCTGGGAAAATGACTGTGTTTTTCTGGGTTTGCGTGTGTATGAAATAAATTTATACCTTCCATTTCTTTAAAAAATACTTTGTATATTTGAAGGTTACAAGGACAATCTTCAAATGAAATGAAGGATGGCAGGACTATTGATGTTTAAAATGTTCAATACATGCATCTAGAGTAGCTTTCCCCATCCTGGTACCCTCCGTAAAGATTGGACTACATCCTATCTTCCTCAGAAGGAAGCCTGTTCACTGCTGGGAGGAAGATGCATGGTCCAGGGAGAGCCAGACCAAGGAAGGCTGATCTAGAACTTCTGGAATTTCTGCCAACTGCACTGACAAAACACAGCATTGAACTGGTACTAACATTTAGCAAGAGATGCTGCTTGCAATCACCATAGAAAGATAGCCAGAGTGGATCCTCACCTCTCTCTCTCTCTCTTCCTGATGAAGGTGTCCTTTTTCATTTCTCTGTTTCATCCCAAATAGACTAGTGTTATGCCCTTTTTGCTGGTCTCCTAGTCCCTGCACGCACAATTAACAGACTTCAGCTGGTTCAAAAGGCTGCTTCTCATATTCTGCCTGGCACCAGATGGAGCAAGCACATAACTAGAACTGGCTCAGCCACACTGACTGGATGTCACATTCAACAACAAGTCAAGGCACTGTTGGCATCAATTTCCTTAGAAGAGAAACTCAGTTAAAGATACCCACGTTAATCCTCCCCCTGCCCCACTTGGTTCAGCTGAGGCCAACTGCTGTGGCTAGAGATTTGTCGAACCAAAGCCTAATACAGCCGATTTGGTGACACAACACCCCTTTAGGTAATTTTTAACTACCGATTGGTTATATAATATTCCCAATAAATTCACGTTTTCCCTTTCAGTTCTTTTGGACAGCCATGCTGCTTGTCACAATTTACAGTGAGCAATGAAGTATCACAACATAATCATAAAACCTGAGATTTTGTACATGTTTAAAAATAGTTTTTATATTGCCAAAGGGTAAATGTCACAGAATATATTAGGACCAATATAAATCTGAACACTAAGGCAGCAGAAGAGTCTTTCCCAATTTTCTAATTTAACAGGAGACTATCTCCACAAATACTCTGAAAATGAAACACAGAAACGATGGTTTGGCTGTGGCTAAATATTTGGGGTATATTTTACTGGTCTAACTATGTAAGTTATGGGATAAGAATAAGTTATGGGGAGGCATCTTAATGGCTGGTCTAATTGCTCCTTTAGAAAAGCTGACTTTAGGGGTAAAAACTTGGCAGAAGTCAGAAAGGAAAAAGCACACTGAGCTCATTGCCCTGTTATTGCCTTGTATTTTTCAATTAACACCTGGAAGAGAGAGGCTGTTTAGACAAGCTAGCTTTTCCTATTTACTCTTACAAATTGTGACATAACAAAACTTTTTGCTCTAACCTCAATCAAATAATTATTTCTCTCTTTTGTCATAGCAGGGGCCCAGTACCTGCTGGATACTTAATCTTCATTAATATCTAAACTTCTTTTGCTGATGCCTAACCTAAGCAATTTTGGGATGGAAGGAGAAAGAAAGGTTGCAAGGCTTGGCCAATGAAAGCATCTCCTTTGTGAGTCAAAACCCAGAGACCATTTTCACCATTTGGGCTCATCTGATTGGGGCAGATCCCCCTGTGCTGTGAGTATATTCAGGGACAATTTAATAAATTTTCTTCAAAGTTTGTCGCCATACTGGCATCTCCCTTGATGTTATAGTTCTTTGGCTCTGTCCTGCAAATCCTAAATTAAACATTGACCAACAAATTAGTGACAACGTTTCTTTTCTAGCAAGTTAAATTATGGTTCTCTTTCCTTAGCTTATAAATAAGCTTATAAATTGCTTATAAATACTGATAAATAGCTCTTCTGCATTTCAGGCAGAATCTTTTCCAGCTTTCCTTAGAAATGGCTAAATTGAATCAAGTCCTCATGTATGCAATGCAGGGAGTTTATATTCTGGATTGATAGTTTATTAATAACCATCAGCTGTCAATGAACAAAATATTCAGGAAGTTCAATGTGTTAAGATTTACTGTAGAGAGGAGTGTCCAACCTTGGCAACTTTAAGGCTTGTGGACTTTAATTCCCCAGCCAGCTTAGGTGGCTAGGGAATTCTGGGAGCTGAAGTCCACAGGTCTTAAAGTTACCAAGGTTGGACACCTCCGCTGTAGAGCTTTTATTAAGGGACTTCCAGGATATTGCTGCCAAATTTCATGGTTGAAATCACACAGAACAATTTTTATACCTTAATATTGTAGTGACAGTATGGAAAGGATGAGTGAGTCAATCAGCATTCTACTGCCTTAAGCCTTAAATATATTGTAACCACGTTTCATTTTCAGAGATGGGAAATGCTTGAGAATGCTACCACATCATTTCAAAGATCTTTCGGTTCAGATACTGAAACGTAGCTTTTCATCTCTTCTAAAGTTTAATGATGTCTTCACAGTGATATGGAATGAAATGAACCATTTTTTTTAAAAAGGATCCTTTGTTTTAAATGGTTAAATGTATCCCACTCCATTTATTTACATAAAATGCATGTAGTATGAGACAACGGCCAATTATAATTCATTACACTGAAATGAAACATGCTTTACTGCCAGAACTAAGCTGTACTCTTACCATTCCAATATTCAGGTTACAATCTTACCTTACTAAAGTCAACAGTGCTGTTTTCTCGGCTGACATCATTTTTGGTTTCAATGGTTGGCGCAGACTGTGGGGAAACAATCTGACCTGCTGGAAAAAATTGTTATTACAGAATACTAACACTTTTCTGTATTGTTGTTATAAAACAGTCAATCAAGATAAAAAAGTAAATTCTCCCTTGAGTCAGCCCTGAGTCCAGTGAACCTCAGAGAAGGGGTTGCAGTTTGCTTGGTAATAGTAGATAAATAATGATTTTAAAAATATCAGTCTATAGTGCTGGATTTCTCAGTCTAGTCTCACATTCAAATAACAATCAGGGCAAATGCCACTTAGCTTTTTTTTCAAATTGGTTGAAGCTTTGCTAGGTTCTACCACCTGAAAGGGCCTTCTGCTGAAGAGACATTTAAATAAAAGATTCATATACGTCGTATCTATATACAAAACATTTTATGTTGCAAAGTACAGGCTATTACTACATATATAAGTAATACATTTTCTTGATCATGACTTACTGAAAATAAATAGGGCCAACTGAATAAAAAGTTTTTGACTATTTGCAATATGCAGCACTGCTAAAGCCATTACTTTATTGATTTACTAAAGCTCATGACTCAACTTGCATTTAAATAGTGAATGTGAAATTGGTTGTTTAATGCCTCCTGGAAGAAAACAAGCAGAGGAAGGATTATTAGATAGGCATTGCTGCCTTGAGTTCTTTATAAAAATAATAAAGGCAGGATTAAAATAATAATAAAATAAAAAATAAAATAAATAAAATAAAATAATTATTGAAATAGTCACCTCTCCTGGGTGATGATGTCATGGAACATTGAATATAAAAAGCATGACATAAGGCACAGGTCTTCAAACCTGGCAACTTTAAGACTTGTGGCCTTCAACTCCCAGAATTCTCTAGCCAGCATAGCGACTGGAGAATTCTGGGAGTTGAAGTCCACAAATCTTAAAGTTGCCAAGTTTGAAGACCTGTGACATAAGGTAACGACTTTATCTCTCTGTTCTGAGAGTTCTAATAAGGAATGCTATTCCTTCCAAGCTTATCCATATATCCTACCCTGCAAATCCTGAAAACAGATCCATTATACCTCATGAAGCTAAGTGCCCTATATAAAGCACAATAAAGTGTCTTATATAAAACTTAAGAATTCAAATCCTGGCAAAGGGGAGAGGGTGGACTGAATCACATACAATCTAATCCCAACTATATCACGTGTACCTGATCAAGTAATGTGTAAAACATGAATCAAATGAAAGCTGACTGTTACTAGTGCAATAAATACATTTTCCCAGGATCACTGTTAGAAGGCACCTCTATAGTGCAATAAGATGCATACTTCCTTACAAAATTGCATACAGCTTATTCATACCAGGAGTATTTAGGATTGAAGCACTCTTCAGGCATCATTCATTCTCCCAAAGGAGTTTGTGGGAACTGTAGTTTTAGGGGGGGGGCATGTAGGAATTTTGAATGCAGTGCACTCATTCAACTATGATCCCAGAAATATTGGGAGGGAAATCATTAAAAAAAAAAAAAGCTACACAGGTTTTAGTGCTAAAGTAGAGATATTCATTGTCCAAGTCCACTCTACATTTTCATTCAGACTTTTCCCCAATTTTATTTTATTTTACTTTGTGTGTGTGTGTGTAAATAAAATGACAGATAAAATATTTCTGACAGCACAATCCATTTCTAATTTATACTTTTCAGGTTAAAAAAATATTAAGATCATTTACCAAAGAAAATTATCCTGGCTAGAGTGGAACAGCCATTAAAAAAAATCGGATACCTTTTTGCAAAAAAGCCATGAAGACCTTGAAAGTGATTGTCTACATTAATCATGAAGACACATTATGCTAAAAAAGGCTGATGTGAAGAGTGAATATCTGAATTGTCCTAATGTTCATGCAAGATAGATTTATAGTACACTACCTCTGGACCTTCAAGGAGTTTACAGAACCCAAAGGTTAGAGATGAAGGAGGACAAAGATGGGATGAGCCTGTTAGAGACAGATACAATAAAGATATAGCAAAATAAAGAACATGGAGATGATCATGCACAACAGCAGAGTTTAGATCAGAGATTGTCAAACTTTCTCTGACTGCAAAATCTGTTAGTTAGAAAAAAAACATATATTCAGGAAATCTTGATCAAGAGGCAAACCTCTAGTGCAGTGGTTCTCAACCTGTGGGTCAGGACCCCTTTGGGGGTTGAATGACTCTTTCACAGGGGTCGCCTAAGACCATCGGAAAACACATATTTTCAATGGTCTTAGGAACCGAGACACCAATTTTATGCTTGGGGGTCACCACAATATGAGGAACTGTATTAAAGGGTCGCGGCATGGCGAAGGTTGAGAACCACTGCTCTAGTGATTAAAAAAAAACCTGTCACATGCTAGTGAACTTTTTTTTTCTTGTCTTCAATCTCTCAAAGAACTCTCCTGCCAAATTCACACAGAACAGTAGGGTTCCATGAAACACCGTTTGAAAAACTCTGGTTTAGATTGTGCACTATTATTCGTGAACAGGGAAACCTCTGGTGCAGGAAAGGTATGATATGAAGTGGGAATGGTTTAAGAATGATGGAATATTTATTTCAAAGTAGTAATACGATAACATTTCTGTGAAAAGAAATAGTAAAACTGAAAAGGATGAACAGAGGGGAACGAGTGAGAAAATAAGAAAAAGTGACCAGGCTGTGGAAATTTTGAAGCCAGGAACACCTAACTTTTAAGGAATTACAAACTAGAACTATTAAATAGCATAGATTTTTCCTCCAGCAGCATTCAAACAAGAACATTCCATGGGTTGATTACACCTTTGGTAGAACTTGCAGCAGAAGACGTAAAAAATTCTGGTAGGGCAATCTAAATATGTCAGTGGTATATCATAATCTCTTATACAGAGGTGGGCTTCACATAATTTAACAACCAGTTCACCTAGTGCAGAACCAAAAATGTGAGCTTGCATGCAGCTTCAAACACACAGCGATTTCCTGTGCGCGCCTTCTAACAGCTTCTTAGGCAGCCACGGTGAATAGAGCGAGCGAGGCATGGAAATCAGTTGGGCTGCATGGGCGGGGCAAATGAGCCATAGTGAGATATACAGGACGGGATAGCGCTGGAGAGCGAGGGCTGGCCCAGCTGGTGGTCGGAACGACCAGTTCACCCGAACCGGTCCGAACCGGCAGCAGTCACCTCTGCTCATATTGCTTCCCAAAACTATGGAAATTGAAGACAGGGCTGAGGACGACAATATTACATTAAGACTGTCATCTTAATCAAAAATGTCGTAGTTTTGATGGACTGTTATTCTTGTTCAGTATTTTTTTATCCTCACTTCCATTATCAATAACAATAACCAATAACAAAGCCCATAATGTGAAACCTACTCTATCCACAGGGGAGGACATTATTTATATGTAAATGAATAAATATGTAACGACAAAAGGAACTTGAAAGAAATACCTATTACTACTGAAGTTGCGGGAAACAAATGATCATGCGATCTTTTACATATAATAAACAAATAGATATATTTTACTGATAAATTTGATATTAAATTTAATATATTTGTTTATCTGATCAATAAATATGTAAATAAATAAAGTTTGGCTCCCTCAAGATATAGTCCATTCAGAAAAGAAAATCATCCCTGTCCTTAGTAATTAGGATATCATGGAAAGGATTAGATTAGGAACCTAGGGACCTGGTTTTATAAATGCAATTGTTTCATCTGTAGTAGAAAAAATAGCATTGGTTAATGCAAGTTATCCATTCCACAAGTTGGCTTTTCCAGAGAAAATATTGTCAGCTCAGCCATAAAATAATTGGAAGGCTATGGAACTTTGCTAAATATGGAATATATAATAGGCAACTATAGGTTACCCCATATAAATAACTCTTTAGAAAGAAAATATATTCATGAAATGCTGTTTGATTTTTTTTTGGAGGGGGGGGGTCTCTCAAATACAGCTTTATTTGTGTAGGCCTGCCTTGAGTTCGATCCTAGGTAGAGGCAGATGTAGGGTCTCCTGCTTGGGTAGGGGGTTGGACTAGATGACCTGCAAGGTCCCTTCCAACTGTGTTAATCTGTTACTTCATTATCTCACATAATCTCCCTTCCCACAACTGATCTCACCAAATACAAAATGTGCTGCTATATCCATTCACACCAGTGGTGGGATACGACTGGTACACCCGGTACGGGCGTACCGGTGCCTGCTGGGAGCACCAGGTACGTTCCGGTACAATGGTGCTCCGGAGGGCCCACCTGCCCGCCCACTCTGCTACCGCTATTTGAGCCAATTGGGGCATTTGCACAAGCGCATGGAGCATACGCTGCCTGCGCGATACTCCACCAAGTAGCTGGAGCATCGCGGGCGCTCCATATGCATGTGTGTGCTGCACACGTGGACGTGGGGGGCGCCTGGCCCCATTGCACCATACCAGTTGCACCAGGATCCGGAACCCACCACTGATTCACACATAGTTCTGTATAGGAGAATTGCATCTTTGTCCTTGTTAAAATGGCTTCTGCTACCTCCAGTACCATTATAAACAATCTGGGCTTTGATGGTCCAATTTAAATGAATTCAAGAAAATTTATGAGATTTTACCTAGTATCGGGTCATAAAAAGCTCCCTCTATTGACTTCATTAATATAAGCCAGACCCAGAGGATGCACTGGTTCTAAACAATGCTCAAATTAAGCAGCTGAGTAATAATAATAAACAAGATGCAATGACAGAAATTTAATATCCCTAACTCTTTTTTACTTCAAAAAAGATTTATCGCATGTGATGCTGTTTGAAGGGTGCATGCATTGCTAAGTATTCAAAGTAAGAATTGTTGAAAATATTCAAAGTGGGTGTAGAAGACATACTTCTCATTTACATTGCATAGACCATAACTCTACCTTAGAAAGATTGGGGTAATCTTTAATTTAATCAATTTAATCTGTAATTCATCAATGTTATTACCCAGGGAATTATCAACTTTCTTGTGACTGAATCAAAAGTATTGCTTATTTAATGGCCAATGTTATGAGATATTGATCATTAAAGTCATGACAATAATCTGTTGACTTCTGTTACAATTTGCACTCAAATATAACCAACTCAAATCCTTGTTGCTAACAGATTGTTAATAGAACTAATTCTGTTAACAGAATGTAATTGAATCAATGTTAGTTTACTAATACTCATCATTGTTACTGGAAAATGAGTCAAAATAGATTGGTACTGTTCAAATATATTGATCCAGAGTTTGTATCATTCCTAAGGAGCAGTCAATGAGCAAGTTAAGTATGGAATTGTATTCTAGCACGGGTGCAAGGCATCTATTTAGGGGGGGAATGTTTAAGACATATATGGCACAGTTCCGAACCTCCTTACCTGAAATAGTCTCAAAGAAATCAGACTTGGTTAAAGGCTTTATTTCAAGACAAAAGATGACTAATTTGCAAAATCTTTTTCATAAGGGATTTTATAAAATGTATTGCTTAGGTCTCCTGAAGTCAGGATAATTGGCTTGCTTTGTTCTGAAAATATCATTTTTCCCATCTTAATCTTAGCAACTCATAATTGTTTAGGAAATGGAGTGACAACAGACACACTTACATAACCCCACAAAAATGATTGCTTTTTTTTTCTTTTATAACTCTCTTCTCACTTTATCTCAAACTCTAAATTGATGAAAGTAGCCTTAGGAATGTATAAATGTTATTTAAATCCATTCATTGAAATCAACGAGGTGTACAGCAACTGCTGAATATATCTTTCTGTAAAAACAACTAGTTAAATAAAGAAGCCAGTTAAGCTTCTGTACATCAGTACGAAAAACTTACGCTTTCCCTTCCTGATTGCCTGTAAATTGTTTCCTTTATGAGGTGTCCTACTCTATAATTTCAGATCCACTATCAAAGATTTGCTACCATCCCTTATAACTCCAATTCCCCACAGTTAGGGAAGGAAACCTGAGAAAATGCACGTGTTGGACAAGAAGATTGAAATGCCTATTAAAATCAAAATATGACATAAAGGTTCCCCTCACACATATGTGCTAGTCATTCCTGACTCTAGGAGGCAGTGCTCATCTTCATTTCAAAGCTGAAGAGCCAGCATTGTCCAAAGACTTCTCCATGGTCATGTGGCTGGCATGACTCAATGCCGAAGGAGCACAGAACGCTGTTACCATTTGACCAAAGGTGATCCCTATTTTTCTACTTGAATAGGTATAGGGACAGGTAATGGGAGCTCACTCCGTTATGTGGCGCTAGGGATTCAAAGCGCCAAACTGCCGACCTTTCTGATCAACAAGCTCAGTGTCTTAGCCACTGAGCCACTGTGTTCCTAAAATGTGGCATGAATCACAGTTTTTGGCAAATCCATTGCATCAAAGCTACAGTAACCATTACTTAATTAACATGACACTTTACCATTTTTGTCCATGGAATGGGGTTCAGACTGTTTCTTGCCAATGTCAGCAAAGGACCTGACTATTGGGATCCTATTGCTTAATTTCTTTTGGTTCTGATGGTGATGCTGTTTGAGTAACGCCTCGTGGACTCTGTGGCGAAAATCCTCACTGAGTTGTCCGGATCCTACTTGTTGATCAAGAATCATATCTGAAAAATAAAACAGCAATTGAAGGATCTTTTGAGTTTTGAGTCAATTATGCAATAAGTAGCCACATTTCCAATGGATTCTCAATTGAAGCATTCAGACAAATCTATTACTTATATATGAGACTAGCTGGATACCTGTACTTCACGACGAAATTATGTGATCGGGCTATGCAGGAGAAATTTGGTTCACCATCCATTGGCTCAGTGGTGGTCAGTGATTGAAACACATAAGGAAATATCGCTCCCACCACCTTGAATCCAGAAGTAATTCCATAGGTGGAAGTTGTAGACATTTTGGTGAAGTACCGACGTTTAGTACTGTAAGGAGCCCCAGACCGCTCCTGAATGAAGGAGTGGAACATCTGCCAGTTTGAACTGAGGTAACGGAATGTGAGGCAACTGGCAGTTGCAACAGAGTTCTTTTCAGGTGGGAACAGGGAGTAGAACTCCTTAGCATCAGAGCATGTTAATTACGTGTATAAAAAATACTAATGATCTGATGGTCATTTTGAAAAATCCTTTCTTAGCAAGCACCTAGAAGCCAAGAGGAACATATGTGTCAAATTTCAAGTTTGTGGGCTTTACGGTTCTGGAGATTTCATGATGAGTGAGTGGTATTTGCCTTTTATACATACAGATTTTATCACTGTGATGCAAATATTATTGCAAGTAATACCTAGTATTGATGGTTCAGATTTCCATGGGAGAGCTAAAGGGATTTTAAAAAATGTGTGAAAGGTACCCTTTGAAATCACCACTCAGGCTTCCTTGGTCAATGACCTTCCAGGATTGAGCTGGGAAGTTTGCAAGAGGCCTCTACTTACATTTGTTTCTTAATGAACCTGCAAGAAGGTTTCCACAAGAGGTCTTCCCAGACCTCTCTGTCCTCATAATACCAGATTTGGTACTGGCATTTGGTTATTTTGATGTTTTGTAACCATGATTATGAACACAAAGGATAAGCAGTATTGACAAACAAGCAGATCAAGTTTGCTATTCACTTCCATATTCAACTATTCAAATGTATGTAAGCATTTGAGTAATCAAGCTACCAGCTATAGAAAGCCAAGACATTGGGATTAAGGCCTAGGGAATGCCATGAAGTGGGATTTCACCCTTTCCTCACACATCATTTGCATTCCACCTGCTGGCATTCCCACTGTGGCTTTTTTGTTGTTGTACATTTTGTTGGCTTTTTAAAGAAAACAAAATAAGCAGGCAGGGTAAGAATTAATCACTATTCCACCCTCACTTCAAACTGGGTTTGCTTCTACTGCTTTGCAACTACTTACTGGACACACTTTTTTCAAACTGTATGATGAGATAGCATCTTTTTTGGGGGGGGGGGGAAGCAGCTTTTGAGAAGCAGTTGCTTCAAACTGCTTTCTTGGTTATGCAGATATAAAACTGCCCAAACTCTAATTGGGGCAAAAAAATGAATTTTGCTATACAACCTCAATTCTGATTTAAATTTCATATATGAAAATGAATTTTGAAAGGATGAGTAGATATGACCATAAAGTCATCAAGAGTGCAGCGTTTCTCGATCAGTTTTAAAATTATAACCAGGTATCCAAGGGTGAATGGACAGTTAAAAATATGAAATATAAATAAATATGTCCAGATCAGCTTCTGGTATCTACATTTCTCCCTCTCTTTCTAAGCATAAGCAAAATTCATCTCTATACAACAGATATTGGAGAATTAGTCACTATGGAAGACTGAACTGAAGCAAAATGTATATCTATATATTTGATATAGATATATAATCTATATATTTGAGTGCACTATTATTAACTATATAAAATTAATCGGCTGGATAGATACAGCAGTTTCTTCAGTAAGAAAGTTAAAGAGGGAAATAAACAAAGAAGGAAGATGGAGAGAGAAATTTTATACTGTTAAGTTTTAGATATTTTTAGAAAATGGTAACACTTTTAAAAGCAAGTTTCTTAGTACAACCAATGAATCAACATTAATTAAACCACAAGGAGTTTGCATATTCATTAGAAGACACAATGTCACACAGCCCCTCTGACATAGCCAGAGTGAGTCACCAACGGTTTTGTTGAAAATCCTTGGATGGCTCATGAGCCTTTTTCTGAGCCATTCCACTTTTCCAAGAAAACTCAGGCGTGAAACAAGAAGGGCACGCAGATGTCAAAAGCAGATGGGATTAGTCAAGTGTTTGATTATTTGAGAAAAAAAGGCACAGGTACTCAGAATAAAAGGCACAATTCTTAATTATGTATGTCTACAGAACAAACCAGCTTGCCATGTACTGATGTGACAGTCATCCTTTTATGTCTTGTTCAAATAAAAGAGACCATGTGATTCGAAGAACACAAAGTTATGCCATTGTCAAGGCCATGCATTCTGCATGGATGTCTACCAAGAGAAATCTTATTTGTATATTCATTAGCGCCCCCCCCCCAAAAAAAAATCCAATTGCATGAAATTTTGGCTCTCAGACAAGTACACATGTGCAGAATCTTTCAAATGTGCAGGTGTTGACACAGAGGGAAGAAGCTTGCTTTCTGTTTAAGCGCATTGACATCTTTCGTGGGATTAGCACATGGAGGGGGAATATATGTGCCTTCTCCCTACACTCTTTGACCTGAGATGTCATATAGCAACACTTTTATGAACAACTGTCACCTTCGTGCCCAACTTAAGAGTCTCAAGAGCATATGTATATCAGGACACTTCAGGAAAAAAGTCTAATCCAATAGTATAGTTTGTGTCACTTTAAGAAAGGCCTATGCAGAATGGCATCATATAGTCCTACTTTCTATTTCATCCATAGCCAGCCAGATAGCTCTCTGAAATGTATTAGCAAAGTAATATAAGTTTTTCCCAGCATTTAATGTCAAGTATGTATACAGTTTCTTAGTAAAACAAAAAAAAGCTTCCAGAGTAGGTAGGTAGGTAGGTAGGTAGAATTATTAATTTTAAAAAATAGCCAAAACAGCCACAATTTACATTAATACATTAATGACTAGGATTTATGTCTACCAAAATAATATGTATATCCTTTCAATGAAGGATTTGTGCCCATCCCCAAGTATCAGTAAGTCCATAGATGTACAATAATGCTCATAGTTTCTTGAATATTAAATACTAAAATACTCGTCTTTTATTCTTAAGAAGAGCATTGGCATTCTTGCATTAAAGACTTGAATCTCCAATAATGGAGATTATTTGTAATTCAGGGTAGAAATGAAGGGTTCTTGGTGCTCTCTAAGTGTGGTTGTTTTCTTGCAGACATTTCCTCATCATATCAGTGATGATGTTACCTGTTCTGTGTAATAAAATATCTGCAAGAAAACAACCAAGTTCAGATAACACCAGGAATCCTCATTTAAATCTCCTTCCAAGATTAGATTTTCCTATCCAAATTTCTCCATTTTTATAAAACCCATTTGATTTTGATTTGTGATGTAAATGGAGGCTAATATTAAAGTTTCATTTTCAATTTTTTCCCTGAGAATAAACATAAATCTCCATCATTATCTTTTTTAATTCTATATTGATCTCTAATTAAAATGGCCACTCATGGATTCATTAGCACTTTCAGCTTTTCTAAATTGTTTTTCTTAAGCAATCCTAACTTTTATGTTTCCCACAACATCACTATTGATGCGTTAAAGGATATTATATATTTAGAGACATTCTCTTCTATTGGATCTTATACATTTGCTAATTCTAGTTCTTTTTAATCAAATCGCCCATTCCCCTAACATTTAAAGTTACCATTGCATTTTACATTCAGTCATTCCTGCTTTATATTTCTCCAGTGTACATTTTGCTTCCTTAAATAAGGCACTGCAATAACAGCTACAAAGACATTACAACAGCAAGCAAATAGTTTGATTAAGTTGGAGTAAAATTCAGGGAAGCCATTTAATTTAATTTAATCGTCTCCTTTCACCTGAACCCCGCTTCTCCATTCCATTGTCCTAATTCCCATCTAATCTCTCCCAGCAAATATTGCCCTCCCTGACCCTCTTGATTGGGTGTGAAAAGTCTCACAGAGAGTTGAAAAATCCTCTTTTCAGTCTAAAATGGAGCAGTGGCCGGGGGGGGGGGGGGGGGGAACGTTATGCAGTACTTAATTCATATTGCCCCCATTTAGGCCCCAGTTAGGCTTGGGCCTTTTAAGTATGTACTGTATAAAATAGGTTGTTTTATTTCTATCCAATTATTCTTTAACTGTTTTCAGACACTTATTCTAACCTTTAACATGTTTTTTCTTCCTTTCCCTTCTTCTTTTTTAAATCATAAAGTCTAATTCTTTACTATGTTCTTCCAGTCCATTTATCTTCTCAGGGAAAGTCAGCCATTCTCCAAGTATGCAAATTCACCTTCTTATAATTATTCATGGGGCTGTCAAAACTCTGTTCGCTTTGGAAAGAGTAGAAGTAATCTCCTTTTCCTGAAGTTTAACTTATTCCTTATTATTATAAAACTCTTCAGTACGAAGTTTGAAGTCTCCCTTTCCTTGTAAAGTAGCTGGATTTTCATCTGGGAAAAGATATGTAGTTTCTTCCCCTCTGTTTTATTTTCGCTAGCTAATGAGCTTTTTATAAATTTTATCTCTGACCCAGGATTAAGATATCTTATAATAATATCTTGTGGGTTTTGCATTCTCGTGAGCCTAGGTCTCTAAATTCCAGACCTTCCAAGGGCACACTTCACATCTTTCTCAGTAAATTACATTTCTGGCACATTAATTTTTGGAATAAGGTATCCTAATAAGTCTTATCTGCATTCTCCCAAATCCCTCTAATCCTTAAATTGTTTCTTCTGTTTCTATGCTAAACATCAGCCAAGTCAAAGTTTCATGTTCATCAAAACTTTTTAAAATTATGCTAATATTCTAATTTTTATAGCGGTGTATTGAGCCTTGCTAGCTATCTGATCAGTCTCTGAAATCTGATTAGTCATATCTTTGAATTGCTTTTTTATATGATTAGACATACTATCAAAGTCTTTACAAAGTGCAATTGTTCATTTATCCCATTCTAAATTGAATTGTTGGTTTGTTTGTTTGTTGGCTTGTTTGTTTGTTGGCTTGTTTGTTTATCCTATTTCTAAATCGCCCATCTCCCTCAAAGTGGGAGTCGGGGTGGTATATAATAAAACATCAAAATATAAAACAGCATATAAAACATTAAAAGGGTAAAGTTAAAATGTTGGTTAAAAAATTCAACTCCTTCTGGAAAGTAAGGTGGGATATAAATGTATTAATATTAAATTGTTTGAACAGCCAAGGAAATTAAAGCAAAAAAATATCAGTAACATTTTTCTTTTAAGAATTGCAGCCTGCATACATTTCAGCAGAGATTCCACTAAGAATATTTTGTGCAGTTAAAGGCTATTCGGTGGGGATACTTGAGCAATGTTAGGCAATAGCTACTTGGAAGTAATCTAGAGAGGCCAAGACCTTGATATAATCTGACTCAGTCCTGCTGGTGGAAGGTCTCTGAACTCAACAGTAGCAACTGTAGGTTTTAGCAGCTGTAGATGAAGCTATACTTCAGATTTGCAGACAACAGCTTCTTTATGGCTATAAAAGCTAAGAGAGATGTCAAAACAGGCAAATTTCCAGACTTCATATAGCGCCCAGCAATAAATGTTGATTCTCCAAAAACTCAACTAGCTAAGAACAGCAGTTTTGTAAACTCGATATTGCTATCTAAGCTAAGGTTGCTAAATTGCAGATGTGAACAAAGTCACATACTGTATGCACAGAAGATCTGATTCCTGCAGAATCAAAATCAGAGGTGAGTTGCTCCCTGTTCAGCCCGGATCGGGAGAACCAGTAATGGCAGCGGCGGGAGGCTCTGCTCACTTGCCCGGACGCTTCTGTGCATGTGCAAGCAAACCAGTAGTAAAAATAATGGAAACCCACCACTGATGAAAATCATATACCTAAGGTTGCTTCAGGATATAAATCCATGATGTATTTATTTGTTTGATCTACCTAGTTATGTTTGTAGTCTTCCCCCATCCTGTTTGATTCTGGGTGGGGTATAAAAAAGTAAACAAGAAGACAACAAAACCCAGTACAAAGACTTAAAATCATTAAAAACCAAGTAAATATAAAGAGTCTAGGTGCCCTATAAATTAAAGCACAAAGTTGTTATTTATGAAAAACAAACAGGGTTGGGGCTATCAATATTCCAGGAAAAACTGTTCTTTAACATCAAGGACACTGCAGAGAAAGATTGTTGCCTAATCTAGACTCGGTGTACTTTGTGAAGGGAAGGGACGGTTCCAAAACAAGCCCTCTCTCAATGGCCAGACTGGATAAGCAGATTCAATTTTGGCAAATATTGAATCTGCTTATTTATTCTGAAATATCCTGGTGGTACATCATAAAAGGCTTTAAAAATGTTGGCCAGCATTAACATTGGGCTCTGAAGCCAAAATGGTAGACAATAAAGTGGCTTCAGAATGGGTGTTACAGGAATTTATGTTATACAGGGTGTTATGGCTGTTCAGGAGTTTACATTGTAGAACCTGTAGCTTCCCAGTCATCTCCAAAGGCAACCCTTTGTAGAGCACCTCATAGTAGTCTGAGTGAGTGGTAATCAGGAAGTTTTGTCCAGGTAGAGATGTAACTGGTACACCCGCTAAAGCTGGATGAAGCCCTTATTAGTCACTGTTAGATTAGTAATTTTATTTTTAGTAGGATTTCATTTGTGCTTATTTTGCTCTTACTGTTGTGGTCCACCGGCGGCTTGTGGAGCTGGCAGCAGAGTCAGACAGCAAGGAGGTTGGGGAGGAACATGGGCCAATCCTGGAGTCTGGGGAAGGCTCGGATGAGGGCTCTGCATTGGAGGCAGAGAGGGGGCCAAGGCCATCTGGGAGTTATGTGCTGCTCCCAGAGCCTCCAAAGTCAGACAGCAGTGAGGCAGAGGAACAGGCTCCTTCTGTTCCCAGTGTGCACATGACCAGAGCTGCCAGAAGGTAAGAACAGTTAAGACAGATGGGACGATTCGGGAAGCAACTTGGTTCATGCTGGTCAGTTTACTTTTTGAAGCTCCGTTCTGACTCTTTGCTCCGTTTGGCCTTGCCAAGCCAATTGCCAATTAAGACTTTGGCAGCATTTCCAGGAAGATAAAGGTGGGTGTTTATCAGCCTTATCCTGAAGGACTTTGGCAGCCTAATGTAGGACTTGTTACAACTATTTGGGACTCATTACGGGCTGTGAATGAACTTAATTCACAGCCTTTAAAATAAAAAGAGGATTTTTGGGGGACTAAGCGTGTGCTTTTTATTGTATCAGCAAGCCTAGATCAGAACACTTACTTTGTCCTGTTCAGATCTTCATAGTCTCCAGATAACTGTCTTTTCTTCCAGTCCTTTAGAATCAGTGGACTTTTGGGTAATTCTCTTAGCCAGATAGTCAAGATACAACTGTCTCTGTTTATATAATGGCTCAGTCTTGCATGATAATTATTGGTTCCCACGTTGCCTGCTTCAACCTTAACACATATCACTATCTCTTATTTTTTTTATCCCCACTTAAATAAAAATGAATGTTAATAAAAATGAAGGCTTAATTCCTTAACATGAAAATCACCATGATCTAATAATAGAATTATTCAAAACAGAAATTGGCCCTCACACAGAGATAAACTTATAACCAGCAATGGCTAAGTCTCACTTATCATAGTGTGAGAAATCTCTCCTAACAGCTTTGCAGATAAATTGTGTCAAGTAATATTTCATTTTATAACAAATGTATATTGATCAAAATGGAAGTTATATTCAACTGTTAATTTATTTTACCAGTTTACTAGTTGCATTCCTATATTCACATACCTAGCGGTTAAGTCCCATTGACCTCAATGAAACTTACTTCTCAGTTAGGATGTAAAAGGAATCTTTCACTAATTTATTTTCAAACAAAATGGTATCATCCAGCAAAACAAAATTTGCTATTTTGTGCTATAGTACAAAGTCCACCTAATGTACACCTTATATGTTTCCTAACTAAAAAAAATCAAATAAAAAGGAGCACAGTTTGGAAAAATTGTATATAAAAGAGAGTGAGAGAGAGAAACAAATCAACTGAGAAATTGTATACATACAAAAATCCTCCCAGGTATCAGAGATAGTCTAATAAAAATATTAGAGGGAAGATTACTTTACAGGAATATTTGATGTTATAGAAATATTTGAAGCTTTTTTTTTACTGTCAGAAAATAATAATTTCCAGAAAAACTGATAGAGCTTAGAGTCATGGAATAGATTTGGCTGAGCTGTAAAACTCTTAGTTCTGAATACACTATTTATTTATTGAAGCACTTTTTCCTATTAAATAATAAAAGCAACCTAGAAAACATAAACTTCATATTTCTTTCATTACACAATATAAAATTGAACAATTAATCGTGTTAAAGTGCAAATTTCAGCTTTTCAAACCAACTAAATACTACTTCAGCAATTTATGGAGTATACAGGAAATGCATTCACAGCACTGTTACTGTTACCTATAAAATACATTTCCTTTTGAACATTTCAATTGTCTTTCATTTTAAAATATTACCACCATGAATTTGGAAAGTTCTATTATTTTATTTCTTTACAACAGACAGATATTAACATGCAAACAAACAACATGGTTTCCTTTGGGCCTTACTAATAAAGCTTTTGTAGCTGAATACAAAATTGGGTCATTCTGCAGCATCCCATCTGATTCCCTTACTATTATTATTACTAATTACTTACTATTATTTATTATTATATTCCCTTATTACTCTGGTAAATGGTATATTTCTTTTAAGGACAACCTCATCCAAATCGAACTTATCTGTTCATTGTTATCACTCTAAATCTAAAACAAATAGCTCCCTACCTTAGAGAAAATAATGTAAAGTGCAACATCCGTGCTATGTAATATATAAAACATGCTAAAAATGCATGCAATAATGTTGGGACCTTTAATTTAAAGTTTTTAAAAAGTTTGCAATCACACCCTAACATGCTGAGAGAGATTTCTGAGCGGGTAAGGTAAGATTAAAAGACTAAATAAATGAACAACTCACCTGCGATTTCTTCTAAAGAATTTGCTCTCATGTCTAGTAAGACTGTGCCGTTAAGGATACAACTTCTCAATTCAAACAAGCTATGAAGTGATAAAGTAGCAACATATGGTTTACTCCACCTCTCCCCGCCATCTTCAACATCTTCTTCAAACTTCAGCCACCTAGGAAAACAAAACATTTTAGTCAGATCTCATCAGCTGAAAAGCATGCAGTATGACAACAAGACATAGAAAACAATCCACCAATAGTAGGTAGAATATAGTATGAGAGGAGATATGAGAGAAAAAGGGAATTGCCAAAACCATCCTTCTAAGTTTCCAGTTTCTGGAATCAGATAGCCTACCATGAAGAGGAGATTATCACTAATCCATCTTTGTTTTTGAATTTTTGACACAGTTTATATTAGGAAAATTGTACTACTTCTATAATGTTATGAATTCTATATTACAAGGATTTCCAAGACTGTATATGTAGCAGTGACAGGAAAAAATGGTATATAATGGTCAGAAATCATTATTTTACCTTAATAATACCATAAAGCCTATTACTTTATTTCAATTTCTATCTTCCACTAACTATATATTAGAATTTTGCTTTTAGCATTCTTGCTAAACAATTATTTTGCTGCATATCCTATGGAATTTTTCATTGGAAACCAATGATAAAAAAATATTATTTTTAAAACCCTTTTTTTAAAAAAAATGGACTGATGAATTTTGATCCACATAGATAATTTGAGTGGTTTCTCCCCAACCTCAACTTCTCAATAATTGTATTCCAGACCATTTCCACACCATCTTTACCCAACTCAGAATCAAAGGATTATTTTAAAGATATATTCCTCAACGTACTTTTTAGCATCCGTAAACTACTACAAAGTATACACCATCCATAAAATACTAAAAGGTATACACAGAAACTAACATACTTTCCTGGAACATTGCCGGATGGCATTTGAAGCGTAGGATAGCTCTTTCATGGATTATATCTCTAAATATGATATCACGGTAACGCAGTGGTTAGAGTGCAGTACTGCAAGCTACTTCTGCTGAGTGCCGGCTGCCCGCAATTTGATAGTTCAAATCTCATCCAGCTCAAGGTTGACTCAGCCTTCCATCCTTCAGAGGTGGGTAAAATGAGGACCCAACTTGTTGGGTGCAATAGGCTGACTCTGTAAACCGCTTAGGGAGGGCTGTAAGCACTGTAAAGCGGTATATAAGTCTAAGTGCTATTATTATTATGTTATGGACGATTGGGTCAACTGAAGACAGAATGTCTGATAATTACATTGTACAATCTCATAAAGCTACCAGAGGTAGGAAGTGGAGTTATGCATTTGTGTTTCAAATAAGATACAACCAGTGATGGCCAAATTAGAATCCAGCAATCAGTTTGCTATGGTTATAAACTTCCAACTTAGGCTTTGTGACTTCATAATCATGAATACATTACTTCTTCATCAGCCACTACAAAAACATTTAATAGATGCCAAAAGTTATGATGACATTAGCCGGAGATTCCAAAAATAATGGTGTTAACTTTTCTGGAACCCATTATATAAAAGTATACCTTATTATTGATAAACCCATTCAAAAGGCTGTGTTGCTTCAGCAGAAGCCATGTTATAATAAAAAGAAAAGCCTATGCTCAAATTCTATTGTTACAGCATAATGATTTGCTTAATACTGACTGAATTATTTTAGCTACATCTGGTGTGTTTTTAGAAGGAGCGTTCATATCATTAACCAACAGATACATGGTGAGACAAATTAGTTATTTTATTTATTATCTTTTTTTTACTGTCAAGAATATTACTTGGATTTTTTTTGCCAATAACTTAGCTGAAGGAGAGGGCATTATCTGCAGCTTTGCCTCAGTCAGTAAAATGTCTTGGGACAGTTCCCTGCTTTCTTTAAAAAAAATACAAAAATCTAACCATTTCCTCACTTAAATGATAAATCTGTTACTTTCTGAATAAGTGAATCACAAATATCCTGGTTAAACGTAAACATAACCATTAAAGATTTCAGAAGCATTATCTTGATTAATACATTCCGTCGGATCATTTAGTCGCCAAGCAATGCGTTCAGTCCTGAAGTTGGTCAGTCTCTCACCTAGGCTGACTTATTTGACTGGTTTATCCATTATTGTTTAGCTTCTCTGTTTTCAGACAGAGCATGTAGAAAAAGACGTGCCACCTTTTTCTCTGAGGAGAGCATTCCATAATTCCCCCCCTCCCCTTCCAGTCCAATTTAGGGCTTGATAGTTATTCACAACTGAACCTAGCAAAAAGTTGTTATCAATAATATTCTGGTTTATATCCTGCTTCTATACCATGTCTGAGGTATCTGTTTCCCTTCAAGCCCAGTCCCTCTGTTTCTGCACCTATTAAATTATAATTGTCAACTTTTAATTGAAAAACTCTAGAGAAGTATGAAATTAAAGTCAGGTATAGAAGTCCTACATTAGAATAGTTTGAGGTTTGCTGCATTGGATTTTATCAGATATACAGCTAGGCCAGTGGTTCTCAGCCTTCCCAATGCCGCGACCCTTTAATACAGTTCCACATGTTGTGGACACCCCCAACCATAAAATTGGTGTCTCGATTCCTAAGACCAGCGAAAATATGTGTTTTCTGATGGTCTTAGGCGACCCCTGTGAAAGGGTCATTTGACCCCAAAAGGGGTCCCGACCCACAGGTTGAGAACCACTGAGCTAGACACATATACACGCAACTTCATATACCACCTTTTCTTCTTGAAAAGTCTTTTTGAAGTTTGGAACCCTCATCAACTCCCTCCAACCACAGTTTTTTTTTCATTTTCTTTGGCACTTATTACATTTCTTCCCTCTTTTTTATTGGTTTTGTCATTTGAAACTCAGTGAATTTGAAATTTCAATCCAATCAGAAACATTCCTATCAATCCATCAATAGAAAGACTGCAATAAACCAGCTGCCATCTCAAAAACAGTGCATTTCTGAGCACAGCTATGGGACAACCCAAAGAAATACACAAAGAATGCAACCTGGATAAATAAGGATAAATAAGAATAAAAAAGAAAATGAAAGAACTATTAATAAATAGCAGAAAACATGAAGGAAAGGGCAAGGAAGATCAAAAATAGGCCAGCACGAGGTGAAGATGAACTGCATGGTTTTTGCTTGAAGCAAGTCAAAGTCTAAATTCAGTGGAGGAAACATTATCAAGTCAATTAACACCTGGGTAACTCATTAGATTCATTAGGTTCACAGCTGGAATAGTGGATTGGACTCAAGTGGAACTAAAAACTCTGAATAAGAAGACTAGAAAAATAACGGCAATAGATCATGCCCTTCATCCACACAGAAACATTTACAGATTCTAGTTACCAACAATGTTCCCTCTAATTTTTTTTCAGTGTGAGCAGAAAAGTATAGTGTTTGAGCGGCACATTTTTATGCTTGAGCAGCACCTGAGTTTTTTTCACAGGTGTCACCTAAGACAACAACAAAATCAGTATTATTTGAAACTCAAAGTTATGTTTATTCAAGGTACCCGCTTAATTAAAAGTGTTATATAGTATCACTTAACAACGCTCCTGCTTATCAACCAAAATGTTGGGTCAGAAACTCTGGCATTTGAAGCATGCAAGTCTTAAAGCTGTCAAGTTGCAAGACCCTTGCACCCCTAACCCTTTAGAAAAAAAAACCCAGGGTCTTCAAACCTGACAGCTTGAAGACTTGTGGACTTCAACTCCCAGAATTCCTCCTCCAGTCATGTTGGCTCAGGAACTCTGGCATTGAAGCATGCAAGTCTTAAAGCTGCCAAGTTGCAAGACCCTTTCACCCCTAACCCTTTAGAAAAAAGAAAAAAAACTAGGGTCTTCAAACCTGACAGCTTGAAGACTTGTGGACTTCAACTCCCAGAATTCCTCCTTCAGTCATGTTGCGGCGACGTCATCTGCGTGGATCCATCTTCGGCTTTTTTCACAGGGGGCAGGGCTGCTGCTGAAGATGCTGACAACGAGCCCCTGTCACCACCAGAATAACAGCTGCCTCCTCCTTCTCCTCCAACAGCACCACCACATTTGGAGTGAAGCCACCAAAGCTCCCGCTGGCGCCCCCTCCACTCAGAGCACCTGAGCTGCGCACCGCGTTACCCCTGCTGCCTTCTCCTCCGCCGCCGTGCTTTTGAGAAGCCATGAGGCTTTTTTCCCCTGCTCCCGCCCCCTTCTCCACCTTCCTACTAGCTCCCGCGGCCTCATGGCTTCTCAAAAGCACAGCAGAGGAGGGGGCAGGGGTAACGCGGGGCTCAGCTCAGGTGCTCTGAACGGAGGGGGAGGCGCCGCTGCCACGGGCGGGGGCGCCGGCGGGAGCTTTGCCGGCTTCACCTCGGCCGCAGCGTCGGGCAGCAAATGTGGTGGTGCTGTTAGAGGAGGAGGAGGCGGCAGCAGATATTCTGGTAGCGGCAGGGGCTTTGGGGGTTTACTTTAGCTGCAGCACCGGGCGCAAGCAGCTAGGATTGGCCGCCCACAAAGGACCTCCCCGGGCTTGCTTTCCTGGAGTCAGTCGGCCCGCGCTCACCAAAACAAGTCCGGGGAGGTCCTTTGCGGGCAGCCAGTTCTAGCCGCCTGCAAAGGACCTCCCCAGCCTCCGGCGCCTGTGACAGCAGAAAGCACTGCGCGGCAGTTGGAAACTGCTGAGCGGTGTTTTCTTGCCACCTGCGCGGCCACGCAGCCGCGCACCTTAGAGGGAACAGTGGTTACCAAGAAGCATAAATGGATATAGAATATTGCAAATATACCACACAGTTGAAGGAGGGGAAAAAGGGCATTGGAAGAATATTTGAAGAAGAGTTGCCCTTTGTGCTTCTTCAACTGTCTAGTATATTTACAATATTAGACCACACAGGCTTACCGAATACCAGAAAGACCAAATGGCCTACAAGAAAAACCAACTGAAGAACAGAAAAGAGAACATTACATGGCCAATACCTTTAAATAATATCAGGCAAGGGAGATAATAAAAAAACTTGGCAATGGCTAAAAGCAGGAAATTGAAAAAAGAGACAGAGAGGCTTATTCTGGTTGCACAAGACCAAGCCTTAAACAATGCATACAAAGCCAGACAGCAACAGACAGTAAGTGCCACCTCTGTAAAGAAGCTGAAGAAATAGCAGACCATCTAGCTAGCTGCTGCAAGAAGATCACACAAACAATGGCATGACAAAGTAGCAATAATACTGCATTGGAAGATATGCAAGAAATACCATTTGCCCACAAACAAGAACTGGTAGGACCATAAAATAGACACTGTAATAAAAAATGAAGAAAACGAGCACTTAGACTTCAAGCAGACAAATTGCTACCACATAACACCTCAGACTTAACTGTTGATAAGAAAGACATAAAGGTCTGGATAGTGGATGTGACAGTACCTGGAGACCGCAGATTAGAAATGAAATAACTGGAGAAAATTACAAAATACAAAGACCTGCAAATAAAGCTAAAACAACTGTGGCAAAAGAAAGCAAAGATAATATCAATAATAATAGGCACCCTGGGTGCAACCCCAAAATCTCTGGAGCAGTGATGTGCGGTCAATGGAGGCAGGGGAGGCAGAGCCTCACCGCTCTCATCATAAAAAGAAAAAAATGGGGGAAAAAGGTCCCCTTCATGTTGACTTGGGCTCCGGTCCAGCTACCAACAACCAATGCCTGGGAAACACAGCTCCTCGGAGCTCCTCTATGCAGCCACCACCCGCCCTCGCTGCCCCTTTCGTTGCTTTCCCATTCAGGCGGCTGCACTGTCACCCCGCTCAAGCCTTGCCGCCTGCATGGGAAGCCTCCTGAATGGGAAATGGGAATGGGAAGCGCAGCCGCCTGAATGGGAAAGCAACAAAAGGGGCAGCGAGGGCGGGTGGTGGCTGCAGGCAGCAAGGCTTGAGCGGGGTGAAAGCGCAGCCGCCTGAATGGGAAAGCAACGAAAGGGGCTGCGCTTTCACCCCGCTCAAGCCTTGATGCCTGCAGCCACCGCCCGCCCTTGCTGCCCCTTTCGTTGCTTTCCCATTTAGGTGGCTGCGCTTTCACCCTGCTCAAGCCTTGCCGCCTGCATGGGAAGCCGCCTGAATGGGAAATGGGAATGGGAAGCTCAGCCGCCTGAATGGGAAAGCAACGAAAGGGGCAGCGAGGGCAGGCGGGAAAGCAACGAAAGGGGCAGCGAGGGCGGGCGGTGGCTGCAGGCGGCAAGGCTTGAGCGGGGTGAAAGCGCAGCCCCTTTCGTTGCTTTCCCATTCACCCCGCTCAAGCCTTGCCACCGGGCCCCACGGAGCTGCTTTTCCTGGGCAGCGATTGGTGAAGCCGCTTGACAACCACACAGCTGGCCCGTCGCCTCTCGGGTCTTTAGGAAGCAAACGCAAAGCAACCCACCACCATGGGCCCGCGCTTGTGGGCGCCGGCGGCTGCAAGCCTTGGATGGGCTCTTCTTCTTCTTCCTCCTCTCCCACACCCCTGGGAAGCTCCTGTCCCCATTTTGTGCGTCTCCCTCCCTCACCCCGATTTTTTTCTCGGAGTCGGCGGCTCGGGAAAGGCCCGCCCTGTAGGTGAGTCTCTCGTTTGATGTGGGGCCATTCCCGGGAGCCGGCGGGTCTTTTGCTGGCTGCCAAGGCAGGGCTTCGCTGAGGTGACGACGCTGAAGAAGCCATGCAGGAGGAGTTAGGGGGATGCAGAAGGCCCGAGGGAGCTGGGGATCGGGCTTTGGGTTGGTGGGAGACCTTGAAGGAGTGGGGGGGAAGGGACTGGTGCCGGTGGAGGAAGCAACGCTACGCAGATCAGTGCACTCCGCGGTCCCCTTAATGTTCACTCAGGAAGGTGGGGAATGGGACCACGTGTGCTGGAGGCTGAGGCTGCCTCAGCCTCCTGCACACGTGGTCCCATTCCCCGCCTTCCTGATGACGTCACCAGCCTCACCAGCCATAACCCTCACCGCACGTCACTGCTCTGGAGCACTACTTGAACACCATCAGTAGGGACAAAATTGCCATCAGTCAATTGCAAAAGGCAGCTTTACTTGGAACAGCTTACATCCTGCAATGATACCTTTAATATTATTAAACAACAACATCTGCCTATCCCAGGTCCTGGGGAAGGACTAATGTTAGACTGACAAAAATGCCAAACATCTAAACATCTGGCTGACTGTGTTACCAACCATAATAATACATAAGCAGATGGGCATGAAGGCAAAACTAACTGAAGAATTGTCAACTGTGATTTCACATTCTTGTGTACATAATAATGCTTTTACCATATTTTTTGGAGTATAAGACACCCCGGAGTGTAAGACACACCAAGTTTTTGAAGAGGCAAATTTACAAACAAGTTTTTGCACTCTGCAAACCTCCCAAAAACGGCACGTTTTTGCAAAAAACGGGCCTGTTTTTTTTTTCAAAAAAAGGGGCATGAATAGCCCTTAGGAGGCTTGTAGAGTGCTTCTGGGGAGCGGGGAAACGAGCCCCCATTTTTTGCAAAAACGGGCCCATTTTTTGTCCAAAAAATAGGGCACGGATAGCCTTTAGGAAGCTTATAGAGTGCTCCTGGGGGCTGGGGTGGGGGCAAAATTGAGCAAAAAACAGCCCATTTTTTGCTTGTTTCTGTCCTCCCAGCCCCCAAGAGCTCTCTGAAAGCCTCCTACAAACTATACACGGCCATTTTGGTGAAGGGGGCGGGGTTTTGGGAGGAAAAAAATGCTGTATTCAGTGTATAAGACACACACAGATTTTCAGCCTCTTTTTTGAGGGCAAAAGGTGCGTCTTATACTCCAAAAAATATGGTATGTCTTTTTCATGGATATTTCATGCTATTAAATCTTCCCAACATGGATGTGCCTTTCTTTCCTCACCATACTTTTTTTTCCCTCACCATATTGTTTATGGGAAAAGAACTCTTTGCCTGACTTCTCTGATGAGACAACTCCATTATGGTTGAAATTCTGACATAGTTCTCATTCTCCTCATAGGGTGGATGAACCTCACAACCCAGTCAAGGTAGGTCCTAGGCTTACATTCCATGACAAAATTGTTAATACTATCAAACAACAACATATGCCTAGTCCAGGTTCTCGGAAAGGACTCAACAAATGGACAAAAAGGTCAAATTCAATCTAAACATCTCGCTGACTGAGCAACCAGTTAGATTAATAAAAAGTTAAATCCTGATTTTGAAGAAAACTGAATGATTCCAATAACTCTAATTCTACACAAATTTAAACTATATGTTTGACTTCAAGAGCTGTGGTGATTCAGCGTTTAGAATGCAGTATTGTAGGTTAACTCTGCTCACTGCCAAGAGTTCGATTCCTTTGATCTTGATCAGGTCAAGGTTGACTCAGCCTTCCATCCTTTCAAGGTTGGTAAAATGAGGACCCAGATTGTTGGGGGCAATAGGCTGGCTCTGTATACCGCTTAGACAGGGCTGTAAAGCACTGTGAAGTGGTATATAAGTCTGTGCTATTGCTATTGCTAAATCTAAATGGATATATGTTTTTTTCTGCTGATATTCACTGGGTCTTAAGCAGTGGACCATGTGGAAGAAAAAACATCTCATTTACCTGGCAGTCTCCCTCCACTCGGCATCATCTCCTTCTCGCAAGCAAAGTTCATCAAGCTCGGTGAATAAATCATGTGGGATGTGCTCCTCATCATCATCTTCTGTTCCAAGAATAAACTGCACCCTCTGTGAAGGAGTATCTAGGGAGGAAAAAGAGCAGCACTAAGAAAGTTAATCAGAAGACATGAACTTACCAAAGGAGCTGAATAGCCAGCAATATGATTTGGTAGAAACATTATATGCATCATAGAAGCCAAACATTATATGATAGAGGACCAATGTGAAATTTGAAGTATATTTGTTCATTTATTCACAAAATGATTGCCATTTGTCAGATTTGTCAGTTGATAAGTTAGTAACATAAATGATAAATATCCCTTTACTAAAAGACAAGGATATGCTTCCTTGTACCATCCCATCCAACATCCCAGCTCACCTCTTTTCTTTTCAGAGTAGGTATTTTCAAACAGAGCACTAGACCAACCCCTACCCCCACACCATTTTATTAATCATCTTCTTCTTCTTTTAACGACCCCCATAATCCCTTATGGGGTGGGGTCTGAGCAACTGAATGGAGCTAGCAGAATGTTTTAATGGCTGGATGCCTTTCCTGTCACCAATGAGGAGTTTTGTTCAGCAGACGTATTCTCATGATGCCCAAAGAAATATCTGCCTTTACCTAGGATCGAACTCACAACCTCCTGATTGTCAGGTGAGAGCTCCACCTCTAGGCACTGCACCACTCCACACCATTTTATTAATGATTTCTATAAAATACCTCAAGCACTTAATAGAATGGACAGAGCCTGGCTAGTGCAGAAGAAATGTCAGCGGTCATATTGGTGCTTATCCCTGATGTAGATAAAAATTGTTAAAGTAGATGTGGCCCCTATTAAGAGTTCTCTTAGTTCCTGAATTATTTTTATCTTTCCACTGGGGATGGGAAATGTTCACTATAAATGTAAGATGAATTTAAATATGACAATGAATAATTGCAATCACATTTGCTTTAAAAATGAATTGGATGTGTGGATGTCCAACAAGAATAAACTAAGGATAAGCAAAATTCATTGACTAGGAAAAAAATATTGTGTAGAATATTCCCTTCTCTCTGGATTATCTTAAAGTTCATCTTAATTTTATTCTGGGGACTATTTGGTGATTTGATGTACTGGAGGCAGTCTGAAGGGGTCCATCGTGATTCACCCCCCCCCTCCCAAAAAAATCTGTTCCCTCTGTAACTCCATGTCCAGAATACTTTGATCTACTTCTGATTTAAAGGATTTACTTTCCAGAGGATTAATTTCCAGAGGAAATTCAGCATGGTCCTGGGGCAAGTTTTATACATCCCTGCAAGAAAGGAAGAGGCATGTAAATGTTCAATTTTTTAGGGGGAGACACGACACTACATGGACATCTGGTTTGAAAATCCATGCTTGTTTCTGGTGGTTATTCTATACTTCCCACAGTTTCTTTTAGATCCCAGTTCTTTTCTTCAAGGTTTCTGATATAGTTTGGTTTTAAAATTGATAGATTTCATGTTTTGAGAAGCAGTGAGCATCACAAAAAAATATAATGCCAATAGGAATTAAATGCAGGAATTAAATCAGTAGACAAGTAACTGAGTTTTCCATTAAAGCAGTCGTCATTGTTTTGGAGAAAGTCATGAACTGAAGGACTTCTACCCAAGAAATAGAAAGAACTGTCTGAACACTGTTGGCATATCACCATGAAACATTCCGTGGCAGAGAAAGACTCTTCACAAAAGAGCAATGCCTCATTGTCTTGTGCTCATAGGGGCGGTCTAGGCCCTTATTATAAGGGATTTTTGACCCACCCTACCTCCTACTTCCTGGGATCCTGCTGTAGCTCCATGCTGATCTGATTAAGTCAAGGAGTCGAATGGAGAACATGCAAGCATGCCAGAGTACGCAAGCACAAAAACAGAGGGAAAGGCTCTCAATGTATTCTCTTTTATATTTGTGCAAAGGGTAAATGTGTCTTAGGGATGGATCTTGAGTGAGTAGGATGAGCCACTTGGTTACGAGCTGGTAACGGAGCTTGTATTATTATTATTTGTACCTACAAGTCAGTTTTTAACGCCTGGAGATTGCCTGGACACATCTTTGCAGTTTTCTTGGCAAGGCTTGTCCTCGCCTCCTTCCTAGGAATGAGAGAGAGTCACTAGTCCAAAATCACTCCATTGGCTTCATCCCTAAAGTAAGACTACTGTAGAACACACAATCTCCTGGTTTCTAGGCCAGAGGCCCTCAACCTTTTTGGCACCAGGGACTGGTTCCATGGAGAGAGGTTTATCCACAGACTGGAGAGGGTGTGGTTTCATGTGCTGCCTGCATCCCGCAGATGGGGCTTTGCTTGTTTGCACAGCCCAGTTACTGGCATGCCATGGACCAGTGCCAGTCCATGAGGAGTTGAGGATCCCTGTTCGAGACTGATGCCTTAACCATTACACCAAACTAGCTGTCAGATGAGTTTTTAAGTGAGCACTTATTGACTAACTGTTCTCTGATCTCAGCTCTTAGCCAGAACGGCAAACACAAACTGTCTAATGGTTTACTGCAAGCTCTATGAACTCACAAACCTGTCAAATGGGCTCTATAGACCAACAGACATAAAAACAGCCCTGGGGTGGAAGTAAAAGTAGACGGCAAAATTCTGTGCACAACTGGATGCCTACTCAAATAATAATGCTTTCTGCTGACATACTTTGTTGTTAAGAGATGTTTATGCAAATGTAGCATAGTTCCCTATAATTGTTGCTGGAATAATTATAAATTTTTAGATTACACAAAGCAAGTAAACATATCTGATACTCCCGCCGCCATAACAAACCTGTGAGGAGAGTTGGGCTGAGAGTGAGAGGGAGCAATTGGCCCAAAGTCAGTCAGCTGATTTTGCTGCCTGGAACTCACAGTCTCCTGTTTTCTAGGCCTGCCTTTTAACCAGTATGTGGCTCAAATGAATTCTCTGAGTGAATAAGAGAGTATGTAAATGTCCCTTGAAGCTTGTTCCAGATTTTAACAGATGAATGCACCAAAGCTTGTGTTAATGCAAGATAGACAGGATGTTGTGTGTTACAGAGGGAAAGCTCCTTCTTGTGTTGCCTCTGAGGTATTAAATAACAAATTATGTCCAGGCAATATTCACAGCGTTCTTTGTTATCTCAACACCAAAAGGGTTGTTTTGCTTCCTCTCAGCAGTCTCAAAAGAGAAACATCTCTTCGACCATTACACTATGAATAGGATCTGCATTTCTGGAAAACACAAAACGATGGCTGCAGTTTCTGCCACTCTGCTTCGCCATGGACAAGATTGTCCTAATTGCACAAGAGCCAAGCAGCAACCAAGGGTCATCAGCTGCAGTGATGGTGCACTCTTAAAGCATGGCTTTACTGCATGGCGATAAGAGACCTAATTCCCCAGCTGCCAAAGAGTAAGAAGCCTCCATCAGTTTCTGTGGTTTGGTTCACTTGTAACACAGCTATGCTAAGCTGTTCACATAGAATGGGACAGAATCAGAGGTGACATTCTACCGGTTCGGACTGGTTCACTCAAACCGGTAGCGGAAATCGTGGGTGGCCCCGCCTACCCACCCCGGCTCTATGGCATCCCATTTAGGCATGGAAGGTTGCGCGCATGCACAGAGGTGGCATGTGTGAGTGAAGCCAACATGAGCGCACACACGCTCACATTTGCAAACCGGGAGGGAAAGTAAGTGAATACTACCCCTGGACAGAATGGGGAGGAAAGAGCTAGTTTGAGACATGGCAAAAATAAAGATGGATACATTTTTCAATTGCAACAAAAATTACAAATGGACAACCATGGTGTATTACAGGTAGTCCTCAGGTTGTGATGGCAAATGGGCAGGCTTCATGTGACCACATCATTTGCTTTCCCAGCAATACCTGCTGCCATTGTTAAGTGAAAACCATATGAGTCATTAAGTAAGTGTGGCTTATGACTTCTTGCTGGCTTTCCCACTGAATTTGCTTGTGGGGAACTGGCAGGGAACATTGGAACTTAGCATCACATGATTGCAGGGATATTGCAATGGCTGGAACTTCAAGAATCAGTCATCGCCCCCCTTTGTTCAGTGGTCATAAGACTAAATAGTGGTTGAACAAATGGTTGTAACTGGAGGACCACCTGGATTGCAAATCCATGCCAAAGTCCATCATAAAACTGATCCATACAAAGACTAAACCCAGCATGGGCATTAACTTGTTTGAGGACAGATGCTGACTTTGCACTCCTTGGAGGAATCTTCGAGGGAAAGGACTGGGAGATATGAGGACAGAGGGAATGGCCTTGAAGGACAGGAAGAAGAGCTGCTACTGTGATGTTAAAAGGTACCCCCATAGGCATGTGAGCCACAATGCTACCAAGGCAAGAGTCAGAAAAAAGTGGCCAAGAAAATATCATAAGTAAACTTCTCAAGTTACCCTCTCCCAGGTTCACATGAAGATAAAAAGGGAGTGCATCCAGACATGCTAGATTCTGTTACTATAGCATTACAATAAAAGTAATTCTGAACTACAAGGTACTAGTTTTCTAATTTGGTCTACCCTGAAGAGCTGACAATGTGGGGGGGGGGGGGGAGGACCATCTCCTTTTCATTTTCTGATGATGCTACCAAACCACTACTACTACCATTTTGCCTCTGTTTTAGTTAGTTCCTAAAACAATAGCTATTTTAGTTGTACAACTAGTATGAATGCCTCTCGCCTCCATTCTATGGTACCTGGAGCATCCATAAGTGCTCTGTAGGTTTTTAGTATTTTTTTTTCCTTCCAAGAGGTGCAGAATAGGTGTTTTAAGCTTTCATGAATCTCTGTTTTATTTTGAACTAATTCCCACAAATTCTCCCAAAACAAAAAGCTAGCAAAGGATGCTGTGTCTCCTAGTAACTTCGTAGTCCCAGATATATATTTGCAGTTCCCTACCTCTCTCTTTGATAAAGATAAAATGTTGTCCTTGAACAGAAAAAAAATCCTTTCCTGAGTCAATAACAACAAAATCATCCTTAAGAGCTTAATAAGAAGTAGAATACTTATAATAGCACATGCTTTCATAAATTAGTATACATTGTCATCTGCATGAAATTGTGATTTTTTTCAGTTAGCAAGGCAGAGAAAGAAAATAAATGTAAATAATACTGACTGTGACAATAAAGTAAAAATAACAGTAAAAAAGAATGTAGAAAATAAGCATGATGACAGTTCATTAAACAATACTGCTAAAAGCACTAATATTCCAGGATACTGGTTACATTTTATTGTAGAAATGAAAACTGATCATGAAACAGATTTAAATCAATAAAATAACTCATATTTACAAATGAATGTGCCCAGAGGATTCCAAAGAAAGAAAAGGGGAAGTTCCAAACAAGGACCCAATTTATTATGAGTTTAAAGTAGGTTACGCTGAATTTTTAATCATACACAAATAGCTCTTCTTCTATAGACTCCCTATAGCCATATGTTAAATAAGCCTTAGGAATAAAGTTTATAAAATCCAGCCAAATGGATGTCTATGTTGTTAAACTCTAGCCAAAATTATCACGAAAGATAAAATGTGAATACAGACTGCTATTTTCATAAAGCATCTTAAAAAGACAGAAAACCTTAAGAAAAGTATGAGAAGAACCTCAGATAAAATATTTTACCCTCAAATCTGTGTGTAGTACAAAAAATATTACTGATATATTCCATGATCCTTTGGGGGGGTCTATCAAGAAAAGGCAGGTTAGATGCTACTGTATATAATCAGATTCAGAAAATCAAACCAATGTGTAGACTGCTTTCTTTTCCCCATCTCTTTTTCAAGAACAGTTCCTTAAGAAGCAGATAGCACAGGGCTGTCTTAACATATGGGCCTGATGGACCCATATGATTGCCCATGGCCCCATGAGCATAGGGGCCCCATACTAACGTGTGCATGTTTTTTTAAAATACATTTTTTATTTTCAAACAAACACAAACACGCAAAACATATAACATAAAAACCTCTTCAACTGCATACAGTGTGTCAATTGGTTAGTGTGTCACTTGAGCTTTATCAAAATTCACATATTGTCAATCAAATATCTTTGTATACATTATTATACTTCATTTGTTTGATTAGCACTACTGTTCTAATATAGGTATTCTATATATGTATCCATTTATATTATAATGATTCATTATATCATCTTCAATATATCCAATAATAAAGAATTTTTATATCCTATTCTAAATCATTCTATTATTTTAGCATTGATAACATTTTCTAATAATTTTCAATTCCATGTTTTTCCATTATTAGTATCATCAATCTACTATACATGTATACAAATTGTTATAATTGTTAAACATCCATTAAGCATAGCTATTATTACATCCTTTTTATATGAAACATATTAAATTTGAAGTAAATTTATATTATGGCATTTTATTACATCATCCTGAAATCATCCAATCTTATAACATCTTTATATTCTATTTTATATAAAATTATTTATCTTTTCTAAAAGGGTTTTTCAACATCATCCTCACTTACAGTTTGTATAAAATTTCATATTATCAATCTAGTATATATAAATGCTTTATTATCATTATTGATCATTTATTTGACTATAGCTATTATTACTTTGTCTTATACATAGTACTCAAAGTTTAACTACCTTTAACTAAATTTTATTGTGACATTTCATTTCATCATCCTGTATCCTTCCAGAAATAGTGCAGTCCAATATCTCTTGCCATTTGTAAAATGTGTATTCTAAGTGTTTTCTTGATAAGTCTTATGTGGACTTCTCTTGACAACTTGTTAGTCATTGCATATCTTATAAAGATTCGAAACTCTCTATCTGTTCCTTTCATCAGCTTGACTTTTGTTATCGCTGGTGCTTCTGCCGAAATTACTCTCATTGTTTCTGCCAATTTTCTCCCATTTCTTCATCTATATTTTGACATCTGAGATAGAGTTCCAGTTCATCGATCTCTCCTTTCCATATTTCACACTTATCATTTCCCTCTACTCTAGATTTGCTGTCAGTGTCAACAATTTTCTTATCACATTCATATGTCTCTGTGGTTTTTTTAACTCTGTCCTCAAATTTCATCGTTGTTGTATAAGTATTCTCAACTCTTCCCTCCATACTTTCTGCATTTTGAGCTATAATTTCAAGTCTCTTTTCAATTCTCTCTGTGATTATTAAGACTTTTTGAATTTCTAGCATAATTAATTGCATGTTAGTCCCTTTTCTTCTTTATATTGGGCCATTTTTCCAGGTTATAGATGCTGCCACTAAAACATCCAAGGCTTTTGCTAGGTTTCAAACAAATTCAGTAAAGTTTTTCAGGTCAAAGCTTTCTCTTTCCTTCAAAGAAACACCTGTATAGCCACTGACCCTTTCAGTAAACAAAGCCAATAGCTTTGTATTAACAGATGTTGCCAAGCCTCTAGCCTCTAGATGGCAGTGTTACATTCTTTTCCTCTGTTTTTGCCTCTCTTTTTAAGCTCCGAACTCCGGAACAGAAGAAAAAAAATGTTTAAAGATTAGGATCCGGCCAAGCCTTGTGAGGAAAGAAACTTTTAATCCACAAATACAAAAAATGGAAGAAGTATAGAGGAAGAAGGAAAAAAAGACCAGTCCAGTTTAAAAGTAAGAGGCATTTGTAAAAAGTCCATCCATAGAAAACAAACAAAATTAAAGTGAAAAAGATAACACAATAGTTTTAAACCAGGGTTAATTCACTGCTTACTTTCTTCTGTCTTTAATTTTATTTTAACTAAGTCTTTTGGGTTTTCTCTTCTCTAATAATAAGGATTTTTCTCACCATTTCAACACACTGTCTCTCCTGTTCTGCTTCCGTTTCAGGGACTGTCCCAACCTTCTGCAGCCATTTTGACTGCTTCTCTTGTAGCCAGCAAAAAGAGCTTTCTCCTAGACCGATCAGGGATTTTGCGATGTCGCTGAGATCAGCAGGACGTGCTCTTCTCTATCACCATTCCTTCAGAACAGTTTAGATCCAAAAGGACTGTCCAGCAACAGAGATATCGACAGCAATCCTGGAGCCCCAAGATTGCATGTTGTGTCATCGTGACATCAAGCCCCACTGTGTATGTTGACCCTTCAATGCACCTTGTATCATATAAATACAGCAACTGTATGGCTTACTGTGTATTATTGTATTTTTCAAGCCTCGTGTTTTGTTCAAATGTTTATCATGTTGATTAGTTGTTGTTGCAGAGCATGTTCTTAATGTTTCAATACCGATTTTGTTGGCAGTGCCAGTAAAATAAATATATGTTATATTTTATCGACCATTTAAATTTTTATTCCTGTAAGTACACTGCTTTGCCTGGGGCCCATAATGCTGTTAAGCTGGCCCTGATATAGCATGCTAGAAAAGTCTGTGAAATCTATCATTGCTCTGTTAAACTTGCACTCTTTTTCATTACATACCGCGTTTCCCCAAAAATAAGACAGGGTATTAATAAGGCGCTTGGCCTTATTTTCGGGGAGGTCTTAGTATTTTTGAAATGCAGGAGGTAGTAAGCGTGGTCACCTCATGGCTGCTGATGTGTTACAATATTTTCGGGGAGGGCTTATTTTCGGGGGAGGGTTTATTTTAGCACATTGACTCATTGGGCTTACTATCTGGGCAGGTCTTATTTTCAGGGAAACATAGTATATATATTGCACAAGCTTATTTCCTGTTTGCACACAGCATATATTGTTTTGCTTTGGAGCAGCACTATGATCTTTCTAAGCAAGCATCTCCGAATGAAATAAAGAATGGAACAAAATCAAATGGAAAATCTCCTTAAATTCTACTGTACTTAACAGGTAGTTTACTTAACATAGAAGGTTTTGAGCATAGGAAGTGGTTCTACCTAAAATCTATATGTACACCTGATCTGTCCGCTCAATCTCCAACCCAACCACGTTGGGCAGCAAAGCTTAAATTATGACTCTAGTCACATTTACTTGAATAGTATTTTTTTCACTGTTGGTGGAAAACCTGCATAATGCAAAATCCATGATTGAACAGAGAATTTATGCAAGTCAAAACTTGCTTTAGAGACTGCCCTCTTCCAAAGCACGAAGGAATATTTGGATGAGAGTGGCATTCTTCACTTCTGGTCTGAGCAAGTATATACCTATAAATCTAGCTTCATGCAGAATGTGATGGGAGTATGAATTAATTAAAAAATCTTCCAAGCTGGCAAGATTCAGGGCTTTAAAAATGCCATTTTAACAACTGAACAATGCTTTAATAGCTATATGCCCAACTCCTTATATGCTGGGAATTTTAACATCTTCAGCTGAAAATTTCATAATATTTTTTCAATTGTTGTTTCCAAGGTGACAGTTATGAAATAGGTATTTAAAACACATATAAGTTATGTGCTTCCTCTCTAACTTTTGAAAATGTAACCTAGATCTTTCCAAAACAAACACCTAGCCATGTCAGGTTGACCCATATATTATCAGATTCATCACACATTTATCCTACTCCTTTTAGATAGACTTTCAAAGAGATTCAGAAGCTTCTTTTACACAGGGAAGAGGTTCATACTTGCTTAACACTGTCAGACCCTTGAGTATTTCCAGGTCATTTGGAAAGAAGATGCTTTTTTCCCCTTTTGCATTAGGTTATTTCCCCCAAACCTTAAATTTATACATGGATACTAATGTGTGCTGACAGTTTGGGGTCTTTTTTTTAATGGAAATATATAATTGAAGGCCAAGAGAAAAAGACATTTGTTTCACTAACGGTGTTCTTAAAAGGCACAATCTGTCAGGATTTTCTTGTTATGGATAAGGGGAGCTTAACATTATTATTTCCAAACAGCTGTAGGAGAGGACCAGGCAAAGCCAAAGCGGAATCAAATGCACCATCAGTTTGGAGATGGGAAGTTTGTCCTTTCAGACTTGCAAGATTCTGTTAATGTTAAGAGTCTTGGTGGTGCAGTAGTTAGAATACAGTTCTGCATGCCCACAGCTAGCAGTTCAATTTTCACCGGCTCAAGGTTGACTCAGCCTTCCATCCTTCCAAGGTGGATAAAAGGAGGACCCAGATTACTGAGGGCAATATGCTGACTCTCGTAGGGACGCGGTGGCTCAGTGGCTAAGATGCTGAGCTTCTCGATCGAAAGGCTGGCAGTTTGGCAGTTCAAATCCCTAGCGCCGCATAACAGAGTGAGCTCCTGTTACTTGCCCCAGCTCCTGCCAACCTAGCAGTTTGAAAGCACATACAAAATGCAAGTAGAAAAATAGGGACCACTTGGTGGGAAGGTAACAGCGTTCCGTGAGCCTTCGGTATTTAGACATGCTGGCCACATGACCACGGAGACATCTTCAGACAGCGCTGGCTCTTTGGCTTTGAAATGGAGATGAGCACCACCCCCTAGAGTGGGGAATGACTAGCACATATGTGTGAGGGAAACTTTACCTCTACCTTAATGCTGACTCTGTACACCACTTGGAGAGGGATGTAAAGCACTGTGAAGCGGTATGTAAATCTAAATGATATTGCTAATGTAGCCTTTCAATAAAGTACTATTAGTTCATCTAGTCTAGTTTCCTGTCTATTTTACCTGAGAGGGCTAATTATTGCATTTATTTATTTTTACCTCCTCCTTTGTAGACCGTTGCTTGTGTACGTCGCCCCGAGTCCCTGTGGGGAGAGGGGGCGACTAATAAGTCTGATAAAATAAATAAATAAATAAATAACAATAGAGGGCATTCTGCATACTTTTTCTTGCCTTAGTTAATTTGATATAATGAGATGAGGGATGAGAATAAAAAATGAACTACATGCCTCTATAAATAGACTTGTCTTTCAGCAATTGATAAGAAAGGATTGTAACCACATTGTCAGCTTTCTCTAAGTGCAACGGTTTCTGCAGTGCATAAAACACTACAATGCCTGACATCAGTTATTTATCTCTACAACTGATGCTGATGAGTAATGCTGCTGTCAAAATTGATGCAGAGATCTTTATGTCCTTTCTCAGTATGACATTTCATGTGTAAAAGCTGTGCATTACTCTGTATGGGGAAAAAACCTCCATATATAAATATATCTGAGAATTTTGGAATCCTATTTTTCAGGTCAACATTCTTCAAGGCAAAACTTTGTTTTCATGTAGTAGCCAATAGCAATTAAATATTAAAAAAAGAATACTCTATAGCCCGGCTCCCAAATGACGTAGATTTGATTATGAAAGAGAGCTTAACATTAAATGCATGAAAGAGGATTAAGTAAAAAGCAGAGTGTGTTTGAGTGTGCCAAAATACCCACATCTCTGAAGAGTTTTGCTAGCATCAACAAGTATAGCAAAAATTCCAGTGATATAAACAGGAAACGGGATAACTCAGCCTGCATTCCTACAGCACCAAGTGAAATTTCTATAAATCAGGATGCAGAGAGATGTATTCATATATTTCATATTTTGACAAATCAAAATGCTATTGATAAATTGAGATCTTGAGAAGCAGCGATTTGTGTTCATAAAACTGACCCAGTAAATAAAGAGGGCAAACCAGTGGTATACAGATCCTCTCCTACTCCTTTCACCAAGCAAAGTGAGTAGGTTCCAGTGAACTCACTATGGCTCATACATGGACAAAAACATCCTGCAAATCTCTGATTAATCCCAATAATAAAAAAAACCCAATTTTTCTTTTTAATATTTGGATTAATATTTGAATAAATCATCTGTGGACCTCTGCAAAACTTCTCTATTTATTTTATCAATAATTCTGATATTTTACATGTACTTTATTTTCAGTTCACATTGATACCAATGACAATGGATGACTTTTCCACTTTGCTTTCTATAATATTCTCATATTTTCAAGTACAAAGTCATTCCATGCCTTTTCTGCCTTGTTTTTTTTTCCTCATGAAAAATCTGTGTATCATTTCTAAGCAATTTCCGTTAATATTTTCACGGGGGTTTTCTTAGGAAAATGAGAAAACCAAAAAATAACTTGCTTCTTCTATCAGTTAGCAAAAGTGAGCTTTTGGTAACTCATATTAAAAAGCCAATCAAATAAGTGCCCCCAACATTAGCCAAACCTATTCAGACATTATTCACGGAACATGATAACGCAAAATTCTAAACTGTACAGGTAGCCTGAGAAACGTATACTTGTTTAGCCTTTTTTTATTTGTTTTTAAGCTACCTGCTAATCACTTAAAGGCCCCAAAGAAAGTTCCCAATGTCAGAGGCAAAATAATTGTGTGCCACTCAATAGCTCTGCTGTACCCAAATAGCTTGGTGGGATGAATAATGTTTCATTTGGGCTATCATGTAAACAATACTGTTATAACTTTCTAGAAGATGCAGAGTATTATGGTTCTTCTTAACTTACTGTCATCCTTATGACAGAAGCAAGAAATCATTGTGGGCAGTTAACAATAGCCTGTGATTCAGTGCTCATGTAAACAGATTCAGAAACAGATTCCAAAGAAAGGCAATGACTCAGAAGGCCAACCACAAATTAACAGCCTGGTTAATGAGCCCATTTTGAACAAACCATGGATCAATGGGGGGGGGGAAAACTGTTATATGTAAAGTTCACACTGGGTTTTTCCCTGCAGGGAGAGGTCTGTCCCTCTTATGTAAGTGCTTTTATGCTTATCAATAAAAGATTGATTATAAAACATGGCAAACTTCCAAAATTTGCAGTTGTCAAGAGGAAAACCTTTGTATGGGACTTTGTATGCTTTTTTTAACTGCAATAAACTGAAATATGACAGAGGAAATATCATGTCTATTAAGATGATAATAAATGTTATTCGGGAAGAGGGTATGGAAATTTAAAAGGCAGAACACATGAATTCAATTTCTCTGTATGGCCTGTACTATATGAAGTTATCTCAGCAGCTAGCAGCACTGGATTGATCTCTGTTAGGTTGGATCAGGCTAATCAAATATTGGGATGGGTGACCTGCAGGGAATATTTGGGCTGCTGGGCTAGATGGGGGAAAAACCATCTCAGAAGCATGTGATGACAAAGCCCTTTCTGCAAAGAAAACTATATGGGAATGAAAGGAGTCCAGCTTGAAGGAATCTTTACTTGATGTCAAGACACAACACCATGGTAAACAGCCAAACTGAATTATTGTTTCCCCTTATTTAATATTCCCTATTATTAAATCTCAATTGCATCGCATCTTATTTATTGCTCTATCTTTTACCCCATGGTTTAAAGAATACTAAAAGATCATTCTCAGGACCTCATCACCATCCTCAGCAAAATTCCATTGGATACTTTCAACCATCTATTTGAGAACAAGAAATGCATGTTTTGGCTTTATAGGTAAAGGTTCCCCTCACACAGAAGTGCTAGTCGTTCCCGACTCTAGGGGATGGTGTTCATCTCCGTTTCAAAGCCAAAGAGCCAGCACTGTCCGAAGACGTTTCCGTGGTCATGTGGCCGGCATGACTAAGCGCCAAAGGCCTTCCCACCGGAGGTGGTTCCTATTTTTTCTACTTGCATTTTTTACATGCTTTCAAACTGCTAGCTTGGCAGAAGCTGGGAGCTCACTCCGTTACACTGCGCTAGGGATTCGAACCTCTGAACTGCCAACCTTTCTGATCGACAAGATCAGCGTCTTAGCCATTGAGCCACTGTGTCCCTTTAGCTTTATACCTTCGTCTAAAAGACAATATGAGCTCCTGTGGCAACAATAAACCATTTATGAAAGACTTGCCGGGAAGCAAACAATCAGGGCTCACTGCATTGTTCTAATGTCACCCCCATCTCACCCTGCCCTCTTGGTTTTTAGTCTCTATTTAAGTTTGCATAATTTTAACCATTTTGTATTATCTTTTTATCATTTTGCAATGAGAATCACTGGAGTAATGAGACAGGCAGCATGTAAATTTAATAAATAAAAAATAAATATGGGATAGCCAATCAGTATAATCTAAGGCTACATAAATAGGTTATACTAGGTTCAGTTTTATAAGAAAACTGTAATCATTTCTGATTTGATTTTTACAGAAAAATCCTAGGCATGTCTACATGAATGTTTCTAATGGTTTGACCAAAACTAACCAGGGGTCCAAATAGAAAATTGCGAAAGATACCTTTTCTGCCTTCATATTCTTCCGCAAGGGATGTTAACAATTTCAAGTCCTTCTCTAAAGGCTCGTGTCACTTTGCTTTTGTACTTCTAACGCTTATCATTTTAAATACATTTTAAAATAAAAGATGTGTTAAGTTTATTCCAGAAATTACACTGGCACTTCTAAGAAACTAAAATATTTTTTGACATTGCAATACTGTTATTCACAGTATGTCTCACAATACCAGGGATGTGAGGTCAGGGGAGGCAGGGGAGGCAGAGCCTCACCGTTCTCATCATGAAAATAAAAAAAAAGGGAAAAGGGAAAAGGCGCTGAGGAGCCTTCTGCACACGTGGTCCGGGAATGGGACCATGTGTGCAGGAGGCTCCTCTAGCCTCAGCCTCCCTCCTGCACACATGGTCCCATTCTCCGCCTTCCTGAGTCAACATGAAGGGGACCACGGAGCGTGAGCCGCGGTCCTGCAGAGCACGCTCCGTGGTCCCCTTCATATTGACTCAGGAGTCAGGAAGGAGGGGAATGGGACCACGTGTGCAGGAGGCTGAGGCAGCTTCAGCCTCCTGCACATGTGGTCCCATTCCCCGCCTTCCTGAGTCAACATGAAGAGGACCGCGGCTCGCACTGATGATGTCACCAGCCTCACCAGCCATAAACCTCACCGCACGTCACTGCACAATACTATTATTCACTCATGTTTTTGTAAGATCTGTCACAAGTGAAGGCGAATATATGTGTCCCAAGATAATATTGCAGGATCCAACCTGGGTCGGTCACCGGGACCAGAGGTTTTGTCTTCTGGGCTTTCGGATTCTTGCTGGAGTCCATCCTCAGGGAACTTCTCTGTGTGCTTCCTCTGTGAAAGCATACAGAGAGGTTCCCCGAATATGGGCTCCAGCACAAGTCCAAAAGCTCAGAAGACAAAACCTCTGGACCTGGTTGGTGCCCAACCTAGATTGGATCTTGTAAGATCTGACTTTTTAGTATAATACTAAAAATGTTCACATCCTTTATATACTTTTAGTGGCTATATTCTTATTCAGGCAGAAAAGTACTTTCTATCATTATTAAGTCCATTAGAAATTTCTCCTGGGGAACAATACCATTATAGCAGCATGGGACAAATCTGGAATCGTTAAAGCTGAACTCATTGTTAAAATTGAGCCATTGGGAGAAGCGAATGGGGCTCATGCTTGGATGAATATGGTATTCAAGGCAGAGGAAGACAGAAGGAAATCTCTCCCTACATATTCAATTCAATTCAATTTATTTGATTTCTAGACCGCCCCCTCTCCCCAGAGGGACTCGGGGCGGTGTACAGGCACCGAATTAAAAAACCATACACATAAGAATAAATACCATTAAAATCAAATTAAACCTTAACCCCTGTACAAATTGATAAAAATTAAAACTCGGCCTAAAACCAACCCGTAAAATTTAAAAATGCAGACTGAGGTGGGAAAGCTGGGATTAGGCCAGGCCTAATATATATGTAAAATATATCAGACTTAAATGACTCTTCTTAAATTTGTATATGTCTAGTGGTTTTGTGGTTTTAATATTTTGAGGTTCAGTCTTCTGGGCTTTCGGACTTGTGCTGGAGCCCATCCTTAGGGAATGCCTCTCTTCACCAGAATGTGGAAAAAGAGGTTCCCCGAGGATCGGGCTCCAATACAAGTCTGAAAGTTCAGAAGACAAAACCTCTGGTCCAGGGGTGGGATTCGGCTGCCTTTACTACCGGTTTAGTAGTAAAAAATTGTGCTCTCCGTGCACATACGCATTCTAGTTTAAAACGATCTGTGCATGCGCACAACATTAAAAAATGAATAAAAATTACATTTTTTAATTAAGATTGTTCTGCGCATGTGCAGAACAGAAAATCAAGATGGCGCCGCCGATCATAGAACCAGTACAGTCACGTGCCCGCTGGAATTACTACCTATTCGGCCAAACTGGACCCACCTCTGCTCTGGTCCCGGTGTCCGACCCAGATTGGATCCTGCAACATTATCTTGGGACACGTTTATTCGCCTTCATTCGTGTTAATATGTTGAGATATTTTTTTAAATTCCTGGACGGCTTCCAGCAAAAGTTAGTACAGTACAGACTAATCAGCAAATAAAAATGGTGATAGTTTATTTAATGCTTTCAAACTTACTGTACCTCCCAGTGAGGAGGAACAAACTCATTGTACCTTCTAGTGAGAAGGAACAAAAGAAGCAGGAATTCAAGAAGAAGGGGGAGAGGCAGTTTATTACCTGAGGTAGCTGGCAGTAAGAGAAGACAGAATGACAAATTGTTCTGTTGTTCAAATGGAATAAAGAAGAGAAATGAAACAGAAATAAGGAAAAAATGCAGCGGGGGAGGAGGAGGCCAGAAGAGAAATAAGAATTAAAGATGGCTGGGCCATTAATCTGGTAAATTAATAAATCAATGTCTTCTTATAAATTTTCCATGTACAGCTATAATTCTAAAGTATTATAATATATTGGGGTTTTTAATATACATCCAAAGAAGACCACGCTGCAAATTAGAGACACAATTTCAATAAATGTTCTTGTATCAAGAGATAAAATATCCAAAGGCTAATAAGCGAATGCCTCTTTTGAAGAATGAGACATGAGAATCAGGGCAGCTTCTGAGAGATTAAGGGTCCACTGGAATTTCAAATTACAGTAGGCAGTGATCAGAAGGAACTTGGAGATGTGGTGTAGGGTCTTCTGCCTAGGCAGGACTAGAGGACCTCCAAGGTCCCTTCCAAGGTTATTGTTATTATTCTGTTAGACAAAGAAATCCTCATGTGATACTATTCTACCTGTTTCCAAACCACCATTTTCATATCAATAATAGCAACAACTAGCACCAGTAAATAGGTCCCTTCATAGATCTAGTAAGATGGTATTCTGCAGAGGTGGGTTGCTGCCAGTGTTACTGCCAGTTCGCAACCCGCGTGTGTTGTGTGCGTGCTGTGCATCCATGTGCAGAACAACTTACAGTGAACTGTGCAGGTGCAGTCACTAAAATCCAAAATGGCGGAGGCCAAGCAGCAGCGAGGGAACCAGTTTGTGGGTGTGGCAGGCCTGGGTCGCTGCCAGTTCTGCAACCCAGGCCTGAATTCCACTACCGGCTGGGCCTGGTTCGGCAGCATCCCACCTCTGGTACTCCGTCCATAAGCCATTATAACAATATCCTCTGCTGTTCCCACTGATGGCATTTGATGCTTTCTGTAGGGTTTATAAGCTTTTGGGAGTTAGTGTAGTCTGAAGACCAAGTCCAGGTGAGATATAAAAGATTGGCTGTGCTTTGCTTTCTTTTTCTTTTTGAATAATGTTGTTAATTATATTAAACAGATAAAACAGATACAAAAATACATTAAAAATATAGAAGCTGCAGAAACCCACCCAATTCCCACCCAAAACAGGGAAAATAAGAAAAAGAAACTTCCCTCTCATCCCCAATAAGTACATTTGACTTTAAAAATGTATCTCTGCCTTTTAAAATTCAACCAAGGAAAGATTCAACCAGGAAATAAGGAGACATTTTCTGGCAGTGAAAACAATCAACCAATGGAAAAGCTTGCATTCGGAAGTTGTGGGAGCTACATCACTGGAGGCTTTCAAGAAGAGACTGGACTGCCATCTGTCAGAAATGGTATAGGGTCTCCTGCTTGGGCAAGGGGTTGGACTAGATGACTTACAGGGTCTCTTCCAACTCTGTTAAACCAAATATTTCTTTATTCCATACCTCACCCCATTTTCTATAAAATCATCTCTAGATCCTCAGCTCACCATATTAAACAGCAAAATCCAATAAAAGTTAACACAAGTTAACAAAAAAAAATCCCATTATTTAAAGCCTAATCCATCTAATATGCCTCATTATAATAAACAAAACATGGCTGTACTTTTGGGTGCTTTTTTAGAAGGTACTTGTTATAGGGTAGACTTATTTCTGAGTAAGGAAATGGCCCTTCACTCACACTGATGTATCGCCTTCATTTTACCATTTTCCAGGTTTTTACAGAGTACTCAACAAAGGATAGACAAAAGCAACTCAATTCCTAGGAAGAAAGAGATGCCGATGGTTGGAGGATTTCAATAATCAGTTTTGAGTGATATACTACTATACTCTGATTACTCTTTTATGAATTAAGATAGCAGACAAATATTCTTTGGTCTGTCATAATTTCTTAGTTGTTTAGGTATGCAGCAATATTTACAAGCTTTACCTGCTATACCAGCCCTGCTTTGTTCTAGGACAGAGATCGGCAACCTTAAACACGCAAAGAGCCACAAAGGTCCTTACTGGAATCCCCCCATCCATAGAGTCTCCTCCTAGTGCAACGTCCTTTTTCCTCTGCTGACAGGAAGTCCGGTTCCCCCACCACAGAGTCTCCTCCTAGCACAGCATCCATTTTCCTCTCCCTCTCTTAACCGAAAGCCCTATTAATTCTGGAGCTGACTGGCAACAGGTAGCCACAGCCGAGGGATGAAAGAGTCACAAACGGCTCCAGAGCTGTCGGTTGCCGACCCCTGGCCTAGGAAAAAAGAACTTGATACTATCATATATTCTCTGGTGTAATCTTGACATGTCAGCTCTAATGTGTTCCTCTTCAGACTATTACCCTTATTGTCCAAAACTTCAAGAGGACTAGAATGTTTCAACCCTTGTTTACTGTGGTTCCCATTTCACTGAGCTGTTTCTTTCAAAAATACGAAAATAAAGCAAGACTTACCAAATGAAGGAGACTCTCGACCATCCTCTAATCCCGAATCTCTTTCTCTGTCTCTCTTTCTATGTTTGTGTCCACGGTGTCTATGGCGGCGATGGCTTTTCCTTCCACCCAGTGGCACATGAACCCCGATAAACAAAGTCCTGTGACCTACACAACAGAATGCAGTCCAAGTAAGTATATTTGATAACACATTTAACACTAAGACATTAGGACAACAATAATGTTTATGCATTATATAGGGGTGAATGGAAGTCCTAAAAACATGTGTTAAAATGGGGGAAAGGGAAAAAAAAAGCTGAACAGATTTAAATACATAACACACACTCACTTCGTGTGTGTGTGTGTGAGAGAGAGAGAGAGATGCACGTACACACACACACATACACATACACGCACATATGGAGAGGCATATAGTACCCAGTCTTTCCAATGCTGACTAGGAATTCTGGAATATTTAATTCTAACACATTAAACAGTAATAGTCTTAGTAATGGTGCTACAGCATAAAATTGCAGTTTTAGAAGCTCTGGAAACCATCCTGAGATTATAATTATAATAAATTAAATAACATTGAATGATAAAACAGCTGAAGTAAAATTTAGAAAGTAAGTAACTCAAGTAAGTCAGTAAGAAAGAACAAAGTTAGGAAGTTCAATGCTAGTTCCAATTTGGACACTTTCCCCACTTGATCATCTATTTGTATCGTAAGATTTTAAACACTATGATAAAATGGGTAACAGCATATTTAGACAATCAAAATACAATACGAATAGAAATACAGAGAGTTGGGATAAAAAGTTTACATTAATATTTTGATACTGCTGTGCAAAATTGGATTTTAGAGTATTATTCCTGTTACAATAATTGGCAATGAAAATTACTATTATTTTTTATATATTTGAAAATTTCATTTAATTTGGCCTATTATAGCTATCATCTGTGTTTTGTTCAGAAAGACAGAGGGGCGGAGGAAGGAAGGGGGAGGGAGAGGGAGAGGGAGAGGGAGAGAGGAAGGAAGAAAGGAAGGAAGGAAGGAAGGAAGGAAGGAAGGAAGGAAGGAAGGAAGGAAGAAGAAAGAAAGAAAGAAAGAAAGAAAGAAAGAAAGAAAGAAAGAAAGAAAGAAAGAAAACCGCTCTGTTAGACAGGGATGGGTTGCTACCAGCATTACTGTCAGTTCGGCATGCAAAAAAATTTGCCCATGCGTGCTCACTTTGCTCACGCGCATACCATTAGGTGCTCATTTGTACCTAAAAAGGTCTGCGCATGCGCAAAACGTTAAAAAGGTTCTAGTGGCCCAGGCTGCCAAATTACTACCAGTTCAGCCGAACCGGTCCGAACCAGTAGGAACCCATCTCTGCTGTTAGAGTGATTTAAAGTATTGGATTAAGAATATGGAAACCCAGCTTCTGCTCCAACTTCAACCATAAAAGCTAATTAGTGACTTTGGGACATTCATTCTCTTCAGTCTAGCCTACCATGCAAGATTGCTATGTAGAAAATATGAGAAGGGACACAGTATGTTACCTTCATCGGAAGGAAGGAAGGAAGGAAGGAAGGAAGGAAGGAAGGAAGGAAGGAAGGAAGGAAGGAAGGAAGGAAGGAAGGAAGGAAGGAAGGAAGGAACTGATGATGTTGCCTAGTTTGAGTAATTAAACATCTCCAGGAAATCTACCAGGCTCAGAGAGCACCAAGGTTCTCTCATTTCAACCCTGAGCTACAAATATTCTCTTTTATTAGTAACATGAAAGAGTTAAAGCCATGCAGAGTCCAGGGGGACAGAAAATACATCTAACTATCATTTTCATACTACCTGAAAACATATAGAAATCTCTTCAGTTGGGGCTTCCATCTGCATCTACATGAACATACTCTCCAGGCACACACGCATATCACCTCTTTTAACTGTAAGAGCTTATAGTGACCATTAGGAGGCACCACATGACCAATTTAATCCATATGGGGACTCTTCAGGTGCAGTTAATCAGAGGTTATTTTATGGGGTTCAAATTCTCTATCAGAACTCATACACTTTCTCACTTTAGATAACTATGCAGTGGGCATTAGCATTCGTTTTTAACCTAATGGTCACTGCAATCTATTTTATCTGAACTTTGAATCGTTTAAAAAAAAAGGATAGAAATATCACCCCTTAAAAGGTGTTTGTCTGATGTTGGGAATGGTTAGGTTCAATTAAGGCCAGGTACTGAAATAGGAACATTGAAGGAAGGCCTATACCAGGGGTGCCCAAACTTGGGAACTTTAAGACTTGTGGACTTCAACTCCCAGAATTCCCCAGCCAGCATGGCTGGCTGGGGAATTCTGGGAGTTGAAGTCCACAAGTCTTAAAGTTCCCAAGTTTGGACACCCCTGGCCTATACAAATGAGCATGTTCCCCCCAGCATGGACTGGTACCTACTGCCAGCATGGGGACTAAGCAACATTTGAGCATCATTGAGATATAGATTGCTTTTTAAATGATCATTTAAAAGTTGCTTAATATGGATAGGGGTGGCGTGAGACCCATTGCTTGCTTCCAGTTGCACTGCAAATGGGTTTCCCCTCAGAGTTTTCTTAATCCCTTCCATTACGGGCAAAACAAAATCAAGAAAGTGTGCCATTTGAACACTGTAGGCATGCCACGCACAATTTGCTGACAAAATATCCAAAGGGCATTTTTAAAACGAGGACTTAATATTCCAATTTAAAATCTGTTGGAAAATAGCTCTTTTCCAATAACAACTGTCCAAGTACTTGCAGAAGCAGAAAAACCACTTTTATGCAATATTTTAAGGGATCCTCCTTCATGAAAAATAATCTTATTTTACAACTGTCTCACCATTATGACGCAAAGTGTGCGAGAATTCTTAATTGTGAATTGTCCATTTATCATATTCCTGGTGTTGGTTGATAATTGCCTTGCTATATATATTTAGTATATAGATTGTTATCATGTGACAGGGAGTGTAAGTCGGTGCTGCCATGCAGAACAAGCACAGTAACATGCATAGGTGTGGGGGGGGGCGATATGTGGTACAAGTGCCAGCAGGAGGGGGGGGCTGAACTCTGGATAAGAATAATAGGGCATGCATGTGGCTGCTGCTGCATGGCATGAGCACAACAAAGCACTTGGATGTGTGCTGCTGCTGCAGGGCACAAGTGTGACAGGCCATGCGGGTGAACACCGCGATGGGGCATATAAGCAGGGTCCACGCTCACCTTCTCACCCAGAGGCTCCTCAGGCAAAAAAAAAAAAAAAGTAATGGAAGCGAGGGCCACTTAGGAGAGCAACTTGCAAACTTCCCCGCCTGTTTCTCCATTGGGTTCGTTTGCTGGAAACTGGCAAAGAAGGTGATCGCATGACCATGGGGCACTGCAACCATTTTAAGTGCAAGCCGTGACTGCGTAGACACTCTGATGGCTGCAACTTTGAAGACTGGTTGTAATTTGCCCTCAGGCAATGCCTCCATTTGCTGAACGTTTGTCATCACTAAGCAAGGACTATCTGTATTTGTATTTATTAATAATATTTACTTAAACTGTCCTTTCATACGGAGTTGTGAGCAAGGATGTGTATTTCTAAGATTGGGAGAAACTCATACTAAAAGTTGCGTGACAGTAAATATGCTGGGGAAGTTTGTCTTGTAATAGATGCAATAGGTGGTCCTCTATCAGAATTATTATGGTTGCAGATTTCTGCATTGACTAGAGAATCAGTTTACATGGCCACTAAGATCTCTTTAGAACACTCTTCTACTACCATTGCCGTGCTCATATAAAGGACTAATTTGCCTGATCTCATCCACCCACTAAGATTATTCAGCCTGTTGTGGACATGTTTATTTATTCTGTTTTAGAAGCGGTCAATGCAAAATCATCCAATGCCTAAGCAGAAAGGATCCAGCTGTTGCTAATCCCCCCCAAGCTGATGTTTGAGTTGCAACAACACTACTGAACCTGCTCATCAATAACTCGTTCTGAGAACAAGAGAGAGTAACATACAGCAATCAACATTGCTTAGCTACAGCTCCCTCCATATCTAGCCACTGATATGACCAATGGGGTGTGATGCTCCAAATTATAACTCCTCATCATCTAGAGGACATTACAATAGTCAATTCCTCTTCTGAGAGGGAGAGTAAAGTAAAATACTTTAGCAACGGGATCTATAAATTCTCCACAGAAACCTTGACCTTGAATAAATCCTTCCTTGGAAGAAGGTATTAGAGTTGACAGGTCTTCCAGAAAGCCATTTAGAGATGCTCTTTGAGCCTGGCAAATATTCCAGAGAGTAACTTGTAAGCCATCCAGAGTCATTGATTGAGACTGGCAGCTATAGAAAATAAATAAAATAACAAATAAACTGCTTTCCTGCAAATACAATAGGAACAGAGAGCTGCAGGATCTGATGTGGGTCAGTCATCAGGACCATGCTGGAGCTCATCCTCAGGGAACTTCCTGAGGATGGTCTCCAGCATGACTCCAAAAGCTCGGAAAACTAAACCTCTGATCCTGGTGACCAACCCAGATTGGATCCTGCAACATTATCCCAGGACACGTATATATTTGCCTTCCTTCAGAACAGAGAGTTTCCACAGTAAACAAAGGAAGGTGCATAGTTAATTTGAGGGGGAGGAAGAAGGAGACAAACCAAGCATATTTTTTATCTCAAATGATCTTTGCCTAAACTGAAATAAAATGTATTATTTAATTTTATTTCTTGCAAGGGAGTAGTCCTGCAAGAATCCTATAAGACTCAAACTCACGTTAGACTTCAGTGGATAATCAGGAGATCAAGAGCTCTAGGGTAATGGTGAACAGATGAGATGGAGGAAGCTTGCTTTGTGAGGAGAAACTAGACGCATCTTTCTCTAATTCCCTCTCTTTTTCTGAACAGTAATTCGTCCATAATCACTCTAGAAGATGACGTAGACAAACGTCTTTTACCAGCTACTTGGCATGAGCAGGAGCTGAAGCTAGATTTCTAGCCTAACATGTTAACCCTACACAAGGGGTGAAAAACTCATGGCCCGCAGGCCAGATGTGTCACACGCTGGCCACGCTCACCCCTGGTTTAGCAAAGGGGGGGAGTCATGATGCATCACGTGACGACAACGTGACGCCATGAGTTTGACACCCCTGCCCCTACACCATATTGGGTCTTACCAAACCTTACAGCATGTATCACCCTCTCCATTAACACAGTTTCTCTGGAAACAAGACAAAAGGAATTTCCTGGAAACAACCTTCATTAAAACTCATAATGTATGATGTAATATGGCTTTATCAAAGTGGCATTGTATCCTAGACAGGATTCTAAATAAAAATAGATTAAGGGATAGAAAACTCAATAAGAAAGAATGGTTGATACAGGACAATGCAAACATTCACTGAAGTATGAAGAAAGGAACAAGGAAGGAAAAGAGAACATCTGCGAACCACTATTCAAGCTCTGTGTTCATAAAGTTAATTGTAGCCCAGAAACCAATAATTTGGGATTCAAAAAAAGAGGGGGAAATTAGAGGATTGTAACAGATGATAACTACTGAAGAGAAGACAGAATGGGAGCTAAGGAATAAACAGGAAACATGAGGCCTAATGCACACTGAGGTGATAAATCTTGTTTGGAGCATTTCAAATTGCGGGCAGGGGCTTCCCATGATTTTGTGTTCTTCCAGATAAAAAATTTCCCACAGCATAGAAACAAAAGGCAAAAACAAACGCACATTGTATATAGGAGCTGATACATCATGTGAGTTCCCCCTGTCTTTTCATTACTGCACTCCCAGCCACAGGTTTCCCATACTATTGTGAAATGTTCTTAAAATAATAGTTACTAAACATAATGGCTCCACCCTGGCACATTTTCTGCGCTGTTTCCTGCACTGCCAATCGGAGGCCAACTGCCGTCCAAAAGGCTATAAAACTAAGCACCCATTAAATCTACATTAAATCAAATCTCTTTACAAAGAAGAAGAAAAGAGATCCCATCTATCTGAAAGCTCATTTACATCAGGCAGGATTGTTTTATTTATATTTATTTATACTTCACATTTCTTATCCACCCATCTCCCACAGAGAGGGGCTGTCTGCATTATAACTTAGTGCAGCAGCAGCTGATAAGCAAAGTTGAATCCGGAACTATTGGAACTCGGTCTATTCAGAACTTAAGAGTTTTCTAATTCGCCTTCTGCTTTATTGCAATAGAATTGTGATTACCTATTTTTCCCCATCAAGCAAGAATTTTAAAGAAGACTGATAATTAACATAAACTGTTATGCAGAAAAACAGCAACTTTTTAATAATGATTGTGAAGCTGAAAGATGAGTCTCCCTAAAGAGGTGTTTGTCTCTTTTAACATGTAGATATTTTTTTTTTAAAAAAAAGCAAGTTCTCAAACTAGGGGGAACAGAATTACCATATTTTTCAGAGTATAAGACACATCTTTTTCCCTCAAAAAAGAGGCTGAAAATCTGGGTGCGTCTTATACACTGAATACAGCATTTTTTTGGCCTCCTGAAACCCCGCCCCCTTCACCAAAATGGTGATGCATAGCCTCTAGGAAGCTTTTAGAGCGTTCCTGGGGGCTGGGGAGGGCAGAAATGAGCAAAAAACAGCTTGTTGTTTGCTCAATTATACCCCCCCAGCCCCCAAGAGCACTCTATAAGCTTCCTAAAGGCTATTCATGCCCTTTTTTTTACGAAAAACGGTCCATTTTTTGCTCATTTTTGGCCCCACCCCACCTCTTCAAGAGCACTCTGCAAGCCCCCTAAAGGCTATTCATGCCTTTTTGGGGGGAAAACGCGCCCATTTTCGTGAAAAATGGGCCGTTTTGGGGAGGTTTGCAGAGTGCAAAAACTTTTTTTTTATTTGCCTCTTCAAAACCTTGGTGCATCTTATACACCGGTGCGTCTTATACTCTGAAAAATATGGTAAGCAAATAAAGCACTATTCAGAATGATGACATTAGACTTCCTCAAATACTGGGAATGACTAGCTCAGTATAAATAATAATTATCCTGTTCTAAGTGTTTATTTATGCAACCAATTTTTCTGTGCCTGTTCCTTATCAGTCAGGGCTAGTCACAATGAGCAATTCCCATTTTGCTGCCTGGATCTTGCAGCATTTGATCATGTATAGTGCAACTTCTTTCGCTATCTTTTGGGGGAATATAGGTAGTCCTCACTTATGACCACAATTGAGCCCCAAAGTGAGACATTTGTTAAGTACATTTTACCACCTTTCTCGCTACAGTTGTTAAGTGAATCACTGCAGTTGTTACATTAGTAACATAGTTATAAAGTGAATATAGTTTTCCATTGCCTTTGTTTGTCACACGGTCACAAAAGGTCATCACCTAACCCAGGGACATTGCAACCCTAATAAATATGAGTTCGCTGCTAAGCATCTGAATTTTGAGTATATAACCATGCTGCAATGGTCGTAAATGTAAAAAAAAATCATTAGTCACTTTTTTCAGTTCTGTTGTAACGCTGAACGGTCACTAAATGAACTGTTGTACGTAGAGAACTAACTGTATTCCTTGTCTTATAAACCTGTGAATGAACTAAACTAAAATCTTCAGAGAGATTCGAAAAATAAAATTATGAAGAGCTTTAGGAGGATATTTTGAAATTGTGTGAAGGATCAACCAAATAGCAAATACAGTATATTTTATGTAGACATGCTGCACACTGGTGTAATAAGAGTAATACATCAACTTTGCATCAACACTGATGAGGTCTAACTTATCCTTTATCTGGTGTCTTTTAATGAGATAGGACAGATCTGGAAAATATGTAAAAGAGGGCAACTGGAATAATTTGAGCATATGGATTTAAACGCCTTTCTTAAGAAACATGGTTAGAATGCTTGAGACTCTTTACCTTGGATGGGAGGGAGGGATTGAAGACTCTTAGGATAAGAAGCACATGGCCTGAGGTTTGGTTGGCATGGTGATTTATAGCAGAGGTGGTATTCAGTAGGTTCTGACCAGTTCTGGAGAACTGATAGTGGAAATTTTGAGCAGTTTGGAGAACTGGTAAATCCCACCTGTGACTAGCCCCACCCGCATCTATTCTCTGTCTCCCAAGTCCCAGCTGATCTGGAGGAAATGGGGATTTTGCCGTATCCTTCCCCTGGAGTAGGGTGGGAATGGAGGTTTTACAGTACCCTTTCCCTGCCAGGCCCTCCAAGCCATACCCACAGAACCGTTAGTAAAAAAAATTGAATCCCACCACTGATTTATGGTATGATAAAGTTAAAGTAAATGTAGATTTTAAAAATCATTATTATCAGGAATGCTATATTCCAAATATGGAATAGATACAAACCCAGGCTATGCCCAAAAATACTCTTGCATATTTCAGCCAAAGAAATGTTTTACAGAAAAGAAACAGTGTCAAAGATAAACGGTTACATATAAAGGCTTGATTATACAGGAAAATAGAGAACTTAAGATGAAATCAAGAGAACAATTGACTGCTGAGGGCCTTAGTTTTCAATGGTTTTCACACACACAATTAAGAGAAAGATTTAATAAGATAACAGGAATGGAAAATGATAAAATGAAATGAAAATGAATTATGTATGAATGATGAACATGTGACTGCTAGAATGTATTGTATGAAATTTGAAATAGAAGTTATAAAATGCATGATAAATGGGCCAAGGACATTTGTTGTTGTTGTTTGGTTTCTATATTTGTTTGGAAGGGATCGTGATCCTAGTACAACCCCCTCCCCAAGGCAGGAGATCATTATTTAAATGGATTAATGAAGAAAATGTGGTTAAAAGGTTTGAAATTTACTTTCTCTTACAATTTAAAAGAGTAGCTTTATAAAATGATGCACCATTGGTATATGATTCCAGAAAAGTTGTCTAAAATGTATAGTGGTACCTTAGTATCAGTGGTGCATTAACCATTAAGCAGACTAAACATGTGCTTAGGGCACCAGGCCAAAGGGGGCACCATAAAGTTGAGAAACACCAATGATGATTTGTACAGTATGTACAAAGGAGAGGGATACCAAGATTTGTCAGTTCTCAGGGCACCCATGAGCCTTAATCCACCACTGCTTAGTACTCAACTTTAATTGGATCCGGGAGGCCCAATGAGTACCAAAAACGATGAGTACCAAACAATTTTCTTCTCACAAGGAATAATGTAGTGAGTCACAAGGCAGCCAACACTGACAGGTTTCTAGCTTATGCATTGAGAACCACACAAACAATAAGTACCAGGACAATTTTTTTGCATAAAAATGCACTGAGTACCAAATTAATTGAGTACCAAATTTAATTTCAAAAGAGTTGAGTACCAAGGTATTCTTGGAAATGTGAAAATATGAAGAGACGTTTTATCATGTATTTTTCTTTTAGTCTTTTGTATTTTTTTTTCTTTCATTTTCCTTAACCAAATTCAGTGCCCTTCCAACAGTTGTTACTGAATAAGTCCCTTTCAAAGTGAGACTGTATTCAGGAGGTGGAGGAATAATTGAATCAATGGAATATGTTAGTCTGTATTGCCCTATTTATGTAGGTGCTCACCAGGAATTAATACTTCCACTCTTTACAAAATATCCTAGTCATTCCAACTCGTTTTATTTAAAGATGTTATTATCAAATTAATCGGACTTTATTTCCTTGCCCACAGCCAAGTTCTGTTCCATTCTCTGCACAGAATGCCATAGTATTAACTCTTTAGAAATTTTAGAATAACTATATTTTTCTTTTATCTTAATTAATTGTGAGTTTTGTGTTTTATTTACTGGTCTATGACTGAGTAAAGATTTTATTGATTGATCATTTATGTTTCTGTAGTTTTTTTAAAGCCTATATAAAATATTTTTTCATGAAAAATATTTAAAAAGGAGATTGAAGGTGGACATAAATCATGAGATAGGCAAATTCATAAAATATATACATTCAGATAACCTGGAGAAAATAGATAGCAATAAACTGTTTTCACTAAATAGGGGATCATCCCAATAAAGCTAATTAGAAAGTGCTTTTGAAAATGAAGCCAAGAATACATAATTCAGCTCTGGAATCCATGAAAGCAAAATGTAATCATTGGCAACTAATTTGAATGGTTTAGAAGATAATTGAATAAATTCATGGAGGGCAGGTCAATCAATGGTTACTATTTTTTAAAACAAAATGTTGGTTCTTTTGATATCATATGAGGGTAGATGAATAGTTTAAAACAAAAATAATCAAAAGATAACATAAGAGCTATCAAACTTGCAACTCAACCTCACCCCCCAGATGCGAGCAGCATGCTTTCAAACTACAGCTGCAGGGGAAACAACATTAGGTAAAGAATAGATCGTCACCTCACCTTGAAGACCGAATGTCTGGCTGGCCATTGTGAGAAAGAAAACACCTACCTGTACTTATCTAGGAGCAATAATGGGATTCAAAAATTTTTACTACCAGTTCTGTGGCCGTGGCGTGGCAGGCATGACGTGACTTGGTGGGCATAGTAGGGGAAGGATACTGTAAAATCTCCATTCCCTCCCTACTCCAGGGGAAGGTTACTGCAAAATCCCCATTCCCTCCCCACCCCACAAACCTGCTTTCCAGCTCTGTTCTCCTGTGCAGGGCAACAAAAGAAAACCCAGCCAATCAGCTGGGACTCGAGAGACACCGAATAGATGAGGGTGGAGCCAGTCAGAGGTGGTATTTGCCGGTTCTCCAAACTATCAAAATTTCCACTACCGGTTCGCTAGAAATGGCCAGAAATGGCTGAACACCACCTCTGTCTAGGAGGACTATTCTGCTACACCAACCCATGTACTTAACCACTTCATGCATCTGATGTGGTGATTCCTGATCAACCCCAGTATAATAAACAAGGTTTATTATATTCATTAAGAGAGGTGCGGAAATTAAAAGGTAATTATCTGCACATTTTTTTGTTACAAATGGTGGAAGCTAGTGAGGTCCTTCTACTACAGAATAGCCTAAAAAATGTAACTCAGTTCCCTCCTGTAGGCTATAGGCGCTTTCAAAAAGTAGTTTCTAAAACCTGGAAACAGTTCACACCTAGTTTTAAAAGGCTGAAGCAGAGAGGAGAGATGTCCTGTGATGCAAACAAACTTCAGTAAAATCAGGGTTTCCTATTAGAATGTAATACATACAAAGCTTTCACAAACACTTCTGAAGAAATAAACAGCTTGATCATAATATATCACTAACCCATGATAAATTTAGGATTCTACATTTAGGATAAAGACAAAGTCTATCTTTATCCTAAATGTATAATGAGTATGCAGTATACTATTATACTATTAACAGTATACTATTATAAAGCAAACATTTATTTTTATTTTCTTTCCAGGCAGGGATTGCTTCACACATACACATGCACACACACACAACATTCTGAGGCTGTGACATACTCTCCGACTTGATCTGTACAAGTCACCTGAGACAATGATGCTGCATTTTGTGTCTCAGTGAATAAGGTCACAGCAAAAGGTATGGTATAAAAATAATATTCAATTCAACTTAGAGATCTAGAAGGAAACCGAAGGAAATTTAGCTTTCTATGTAATTCTTAAACGAGCAGACTGGAACTTTGCTTTCTGGGTCAACTAACTTCCCACATATGAAATAAAATGTAAATGAAAGCTCCATGTCATAAAGGAGATAATCTCATCCACATTGATGAGCTTAGTAATGAATGGTAATAAGTATATAGGTAAGTCTGCCCTTAACATGAATTTCCTTTTAATGCTTGGTATTCAATATTACTGTGGGTTTTTTTTAGCAAAAAAGGCCATACAAATCTGACAGCAAAATATAGGTAGTCCTCATTTAACGAACAGTCACCCAACAGCTGTTCAAAGTCATGATGGATTCCCCCAAAAGCTAATTACAGGAGTCCTCGACTTATAACAGTTTAGTGACCATTCAAAGTTACAACGGCACTGACAAAAGTGACTTATGACCGTTTTTCACAGCTACAACCTTTGCAGCATCCCCATCATCATGTGATAAAATTCTGATGCTTGGCAACTGGTTCATACTTATGACCATTGCTGTGTCCCAAGGTCATGGGATCCCCTTTTGCAACCTTCTGGCAAGCAAAGTCAATAGGGAAGCCAGATTCACTTAACAACCGGGTTACTCATTTCACAACTGCAATGATTCGCTTAACAACTAAGGCAAGAAAACTCACAAAGTGGAGCAAAATTCACTTAACAAATATCTCATTTAACAATTGTGGGCTCCATTGTGGCCATAAGTCGAGGATTACCTGTGCAAGCCAGTTCCAGAATTCTGACAGCCGCACAGACTCCCATAGTGAGTTACATAACTACATTTCGGGCACTTAGCAACTGACTCATCTTCATGGCTGATTGCAGCGTTCAGTGCTCAGGGGATCATGATTGATGGTTTCCATGCAAAAAACACCATAGGAATATATTGATTCATTTAACGACAGTGGCATTCACTTAACAACTGCTGGGTAAATCTCATAAAACCAGGTCTGGTCGCATGAGTGCCTCGGCTTATGACTGTCATGACTTATAGCAGGTGAGTAGCTGCTGCTGCAAGGCAGGGAAGCATGCATGGGTGGCCAGAAGGCATGGTATGATTGCAGGCAAGACAGGAAAGTTGAGATGGTTAAAATGTTTCTTTTATCCAAATTGCATTTAATTTTGTCTCTAGTTTGAAACTGCTTCTGGATTTTGTGTTTGCAATGAGAAAAATAAATGAAACTTTGATTCTGTTTTCATAAATTAGACAGGTTTATTGCTATAGAAATGGCTTCTACATATTTCTGGGTAAAAGCAAAAAGTTGTGGTTGTAATGTTGTTACCTTTGACTGTGCCAAAGAGAGTCGGAAGTGGGTGCCTTTTTTCTTTTTTTTTCTCCCTCTACACTAAACCCCCTCTTTTTCCCTTCCTCTCGTCTTACTTTTCTATGTTTTTTTTTCCTTTGTATTTTATACTTTGATAAACTAATAAAAAGTTTTAATTGGAAAAAGACAGGGGTTGTTGCTGCTGAGTGGGGTGCAGTGCAAGCAGCTTACCAGAACAAGTTGCGACCTTCCTTGCTGGCTCCCTCATCAACTTTGCTTGTGGGAAGCCAGTCAAAGAATAGTGATTACGTGACTATAGGATGCTGCAACCATAGTAAGTGAGAATCAGTTGCCAAGCACCCAGATCACAAACACGTGAGCCTGTGAATTCTGGGACAGCCAGAATTCAAGGACCATAAGTACCACTTGTTCAATACCATTGTAACTTCAAACAGTTGCTGAACAAATGGTCCTTTTCTGAGAACGATGTATGTCCTTCTCCTTAAACCGTCGGTGAATTAAGGAGGAATCTGCCTGAGGCCCTTTTCCACCTCATTGCTTTAAAAAAAATTGATCCCAAATTGTCATCAGGAATTGGGGAGGGAGGGAGAGGATTACAAAACTTATATTACTTCCAAACTTTTGAGTTGGTTGAAGGTTAACAATATCATACCTTCTTTGCATGTGTTTCAAAGAAATAAAAGCTTGAATCAGAAATAAGCAGCTCTCACCTTCCAAGTCCTCCTTTTCAAAATGGGTCTTGAGGATGGAACGTGTTCCTCCCTGGTCCACCACCGCCTCTTCATCATTCCTCTGTAATATAAAAATGGCGCTAGATATCATTTTCCACCAGGCTGAAATTCTGCATGATTTACAATTTTAAAAACCCATCAGAATAAACATTGCTGGCTCTAATTAAAAGATAACGTGGTATCTTCTTCCCATCAGCATCAAAAAATGCCTCTAAGACAGGGGTCTCCAACCTTGGCAACTTTAAGCTGGCAGACTTCAACTCCCAGAATTCCCCAACCAGCAAAGAATTCTGGGAGTTGAAGTCCTCCAGGATTAAAGTTGCCAAGATTGGAGACCCCTGCTCTAAGAAGCAGATCTCAATATTCCCTGATGCTATTTTAAAGACTGGCTCCACTCAGAGGTCATATTCAGCAAGTTCTGACCAGTTCTGGAGAACTGATAGCAGAAATTTTGACTAGTTTGGAGAACCGGTAAATACTACCTCTTACTGGCCCCACTCCCATCTATTCTTTGCCTCCCGAGTTCTAGCTGATCGGGAGGGAATGGAGATTTTACAGTATCCTTCCCCTGCCACACCCACCAAGCCACACCATGCCCACCAAACCATACCCACAGAACCGGTAGTAAAAAATTTGGAATCCCACCACTGGTTCCACTCTAGGGAACTGAACATGGTCATCCTAAATAGCATCTACAGATAGCCTTAACATTTCCATATAACTTCACAAAAGCTGATGCTGATAAAATGCTTTCCCTGCTCTTGCTAATGAAGATCTGACTCCCTAGCATAAGGTTAATCAGAATGTAAAAATAACAAAATAAGATGAGTTAGGCCACTAAGCAATACTGACAAGTTGCCTGAGAGCCAAATGGAACAAAAGGGGATAGGCTACTTCCTTTATATAGAAGAGCAGAACTCACCAAGGAAACCACAATATGCATCTTAATTACTTGGAATTAATTGCTTAAGTTCTAAAATGGCATGCCACTATTTTATTTATTCAATTTCTGTAGCTGCCCGTCTCAGTCAATGACTCTGTCACTGTGCAAACCACTGCAGACTTTTAAAATGAATTATCATGGCCAGTGCCTGAGTTACAATCAGGCTGAGAGATCAATTATTAGTACATCCTATTCATGTATACATGTATACATTATATTCCTAATACATGAATATCATGTATACATCATTTATCAGGAATATCATATATAAATGATATTCATGTATCAAGAATATCATGTATACAGTTAACCCTTATTACATTGTAACAGCTAAGGCAAAGCGCCCATCAACGTGAGTGATGTTGAGTTGGCCACACCATGTATTTGCCATGCATTATGATACAGGAATACATGATACAGTCAGAGCAACCAACAGAGAGATGCTGAGTCATATAAAACCAGACACATCATTAGAAGCTAAACTCACAAGACTGTCTGATTTATTTTGGCGACGTCATACATGCAAATTCATTGGAGAGGTCAATGATGCTAGCAGTGGTGGGATTCAAATAATTTAACAACTGGTTCTCTGCTCTAATGACCAGCTAGGTAGATGGGACTCGGTGTTCATGTGACTGGGTGGGCGTGGCCAACTCAACATCACTCACGTTGATGGGCGCTTTGCCTTAGCTGTTACACTGTAATAAAGGTTAACCAGAGAGGCAGTTTCTGTAAGCCGGGCAATAAAGATTAGGCTAGAAACAACACTATGTTTCCTTCCGGCCTTCCTTACAGGATTAGCCCTGTAAGTAGAAAAAAACTAAAAGGAGATTTCTTCTAACAACCGGTTCTCCGAAGTGCTTAGAAAGTTAACAACCGTTTCTCCTGGATAGGTGCGAACTGGCTGAATCCCACAACTGGATCTAGGAATGGTGGTTGGCAGAACAAGAAGAAGGGGCAAGCAAAGAACACAGTGGCTTGATAACATCAAAACTGATACAAAGATGAACATCCAACAACTGTAAAAAGCTATGCTTGGAGAATAACATGGATAGTAGCACTTGCCTATAAAGTCACACACAAATGAATGATTAAACAACATAATACCAGAAGTAACTGAGTTCAACAGAAAGGTATTAATTAAGATTTCTATTCGTGCACTGTCACTTTATTACACTGTTTATAATTACTAATCATCCTGTTTTAGTTCATAGGAACAGCATCATGATTTCCATCTTCAATCATTCTTGTGTGTTATTGCCAGATCTTCTCATCACGAGTAAGTCTGAAAAATCTCTCTGATCCAGTATTGTCACATGTAGCGGATTGCCACTGAATCGTGTTTTCAAAATTTCATTTAGTTAAAAAAAAATGTTGGATGCAATGTTGTGAGGTTTGATATTTCTTATGCTCTGCAAGAAGGCTGGGAAAATGCCAAATACAAGGATGACACACAACTTGCTATTCTTACTAGGCATTCCAACAAGAGGACTCAGGAAAAAATGTAGGTCAGCAATAGTCATACATCTCCTTGGAGCTGCTAATCAAGTGTTCAGTAACTGATAATGCAAAAGTTGCATGTTCAATTGATGTACAAACTTCCCTTGTTCTCCTCCAACATACCTCTACTAGCGCCGGGGTGGCTCAGTGGTTAGAGTGCAGTACTGCAGGCTACTTCTGCTGATTACCGGCTGACAGCAGTTTGGCAGATCGAATCTCACCAAGCTCAAGGTTGACTCAGCCTTCCATCCTTCTGAGGTGGATAAAATGAGGACCCAGATTGTTGTGGAAAATATGCTAACTCTGTAAACTGCTTACAGAGGGCTATAAAACCATTACGAAATGGCATATAAGTCTAAGTACTATTGCTATTGCTACTTCTAATCACAGTTAATGTTTGCAACTACCGGAGCTTTTGTCACTATGTACAAGCTGCCATTATAGATGCTAGGTGGTTGGCGTGAGCCACTGTTACTACTCCTATCAGTAGTATCAGAAGAAGAAGAGATAAACCCCCAAGTGGTCTCAACTATTTTCAGGGAGCCAATGATCGATCAATGATCAGAGTGCTAAAGACGACTGCAAGGAATATAAATCCATCCACTCCCACCATTCAGTCAAAACTGTAGAAGCTTCTTAGATAAGAAGTGAAATGTTTTGAAGGAAAAACAAAGGAAGTCCAGTTGCCTTTCGAAAAATGACCTTTGGGACAAGAAATGAAAAGCTTTCACTAAACTCATTCATTCCCATTCAGGTAATGTAGACATAAAAAGAAACTAGTATAAACTGAATCCTTCCCTTTTAAAAAGCCATAATGCTAAGCTGTAAGTTTTTTAAAAAATTATTTTTGGAGAGATATTTAATGTATATAGCTAATAGAGGTATACTTTATTGATTGGGTGATCAAATTTCTATGCCACCCATCACACTTGTGCCTCATATATATTATAATTATATATTATATATATTTTTCTATCGTTTTAATTTTTACTCTGCTGTAATCAGCCCAGAGGTTTGTGACTGGGGAGAGCTATAAAAAAACTGCAAATAAATAAATAATTCAGTATGATGTACTGACTATGTCCCTGGGGCTTATTCTACATTCCATTGTTTAAAATTCTCACTAAAATAATGTGAAATCCAGGCCAGTATCTCGTTAAAAAAAACTGTGGGCATGCATGTGTCAAAAAGCCACTCCTTCTTTAGAAATGTAGGTCTATAATACAATTGCTGATTTAAATATCACCACAGAAGTAGTTCATGCCGTTACGACCAGCACAGTACTTCATACGAAACATATATTGTAAGATAGTCCTGATTATCTTATAAGAAAACCTGAACAGATACTCACTACTAGGATACGTTTTCTGTAATGAAACCCCATATTTTCTGTTCCATTTCTTTTTAGGCATTTAGACAAATCCAGAGAAAACAACTCTTTTACTGCATTATTAATCTGTTTACATATCTAATTTTTAGACATTAATTATGCTCAGCACTTTTTCTTAATATTCATGTTGATCGGTGCAACAATTAGCTTCTTTAAAGCCAAAGAGGAGCATGATAATAGAACATATGGGTAGCTCAGGGCACAGAAGAAGACATCTTTTCAAAGGTTATCAAGTTCTTGTCTTGGTTGTAGAAACTAATAAACCCCTGCAAGCTGTCCATGAGATGAAAGCCATTATGCCCAACTGATTTATTAGACTAACATTTATTCACCCATCTGATGCAGCAGCTCCCCTCCCTTTTTACAAACCTAATGATATTATCCCTCTGAATGTGATAAATGCAGTCCTTGGTTAATGATGGTAATTGGAACCAGAAACTCCTGTCACTGAGTGACATGGTTCTAAAGCACAATGTCACACGGCCGCTCTGGCTTACAATGGCAGTTCTGGCGGTTCCAGTTGCCCTTGTTAAGCAAATCCCATGGGGTTCATTAGGTGCGACGCCATCTGATCGCCATTTGCATCCTGCTGCCAGCAATCCCATTCACTCTGCTTGTCAGACGCTGGCAGTGAAGGTCACAAAGGACAACCATGGGATGCTGCCACTGATACAATTGCGAGCTGGTTGTCAAGTGCTCAAATCACTATTCCATGACCGAGGCAGGATTCACATTTTTTTACTACCGGTTCTGTGGGCGTGGCTTGTGGGTGTGGTGTGACTTTGTGGGCATGGCAGGGGAAGAATACTGCAAAATCCCCATTCCCTCCCCACCCCACTAATCTGCTTTCCAGCTCCCTTCTCCTGTTCAGGGCAACAAAAGAAGATCAGCTGGGAGGCAGCGGAGGCAGGGCCAGCCTATTTGCCGGTTCTCCAAACTACTCAAAATTCCCACTACCGGTTCTCCAGAACCTATCAGAACTGGCTGAATACCACCTCTGCCCATAACCTCAGGGATAGCTGCAAGCTTTGAAGACCGGGCATAGCCTGACCTCAACAATTTACTGCATTAAGGATATGATAATTTTACATTTGTTTTTATTTATATTTTATTTATATTTTCACACAAATTTCTATGCCACAAATTATAGGGTGTACATTGTAATACCCATTGCAAATCAATTGAGCCAATGTTTTTAAACAGACTTCCAATAAAATATTTTCTTACAATGCCCATTAGATTGTTGTACGGCTTTGTAACACCAAAGGTGTTGGAAATACATGAAATTGAAGAGGGGTTTCCTCACACTTTGAAAACAGAAGAGGCTGCCATTTTGCATGCAGAAACCTGCATGGTACCTGCACAGGAAAAGCTGCATATAAGATTTCTGCTCATTGTTAACCTCCCTGAAAGTTCATGACACTTTTGAGGATGAAATAAATTATCTACTGATAAAAATAGCACACTCAGAAAATTCTAGGTTTCTAATTCCTCCACCAAACACCTCACTGGCTGCCCTGAAGAAAAACAACATAAAAGGGCTTTAGATTAAATTAATGAGGTTTCTTTACTGACAATGTTTTTTTAACCTCCAATAATATGTACTACCACATTCTGAATTTAAGCTATAAAACTGCAAGTGCCTCCAATTACTGTCTCATCCCAATTTCCCTTCTTGGCACAGATACGAAAAAGGCATTGTGGGACATTTATGTTAACAACCTGTTGATCGATCACCTCAGGGACCAATTCCCCTCTAGCATTGGGAATTACTTAGCTGGGCCTTTTTTTTTTAATGATAGTACATCTCATACAGATTTCTACAAATATAAATCACCTACATATATCCATTTCCTGTCTGTTATGATACAACCCCCACACACATTATAAGTCTCTCCCTATCCAGATTTTCATTTACTGCTTTCCACAAACTTGATAATCAGCTTCTAAGTACCTCTTTTTCACTTAAGACCCTACTTCTAAACAACTGTTGTTGTTTCCCTGTAAATGACAAGCTTTGTTTATTTTGGGGCCCTAATCAATGATGGCAATTTTCTACCGGCCATTCTCCCATGGCTGTATCATTAGCTTAAAATAATGATATAGTAACATCCTTCCACTGCCTGAAATAAGCAGCTGGAGAAAAAACAGGTGCTAAGGATAACAGGCCTCTCAATATTTTCCAGCCTTTTCTTTCAGCAGCTGACTAGGAGCTGGAGGGGGAGGATTCGCACCCATTCCAAAGAGTTTTATTACAGATAAACTAATTTGCAGTTTGCCACTGCAAAAAAAAAAAAAAAATAGCATATCATGAATTTCAATAGAGTTGTAAGATTCAGAATTTGAACTCCAACTCAATAGAGTAGAATTGACAGACAAACGTTTTTTGGAGAAAGGTAAGTGATTTGATTCAGAATCCCGTGTTCACACAGCTGTATACGAGGTCTCTCATGCGTATATTACTCAAAACTACCAGAATAGCAAAATCTTGAAGAAAATGAGACTGTGCTGAAAGAGAAACTGGGAGAAGATCCGATGGCTGGCGACCCCCAGGGGGAGAGCCTTCTCTGCCTTCCCTCTGGAATGAGCTGCCCCCAGAGCTTCGCATAATCCCCGACCTCCGGTCCTTCCGACGCACCCTAAAAAGTTGGCTTTTCCAGCAAGCCGGCCTGACCTATTAATTTTATCTAATTTTTAAATGTTATTGTTATATTAATTGGGTTTGGGTTTTTTGGATACTTATCTAATTTCCTTTTAACTTTTGTGATATGTGTTTTTTAATGTTGTATGCCGCCCTGAGTCCTTTGGGAGAAGGGCGGCATATAAATCCAATAAAACAAACAAACAAACAAACAAGACCTATTTATTCCTTCTGAAAGCCTTTCCTTTCAGGTTATATTGTAGGAATATTGGGTTGATAATAGCTAACTCATTTTGAAATTTGTACATTAAAGTGATTAAAGAAAGAGACGTGAAATTCCTTCCCTGATTACTCGGAATAAGGCCTGCTGAGATTTCTTCCGATTCTTCCATATGCTGAAAGAAAATAATGCACTGTCTGTAAAACAAGCGAAGGTTTAAAAATAATCTGGTATGAGTCATACACTCTGGGCTATCTTGGTTTCAAATTCAAATGTTCTGACTACTTGGTCAGAGTGCAGCTTATGCTTGTTCAGAAATAGTACGTCCTTTCTGCATTCTACACCAGAACTGAAGACCTGTTCCAACAGTTCTTTTTTTGGGGAGCTACTTATCTATCCTCTTCTCCTTATGTCCCTGCTATGAGTTCAAAGTTATGTGCAATTATAGTAAAACTAGGGCTACTTGCACAAAACGTCATTCTCTTGGGAAGTGAAATAAAGTTGCTTTGGTGCAAAGTAGCTTTCCGAAAGAAAAGTCATTTCCATATAGAAATAAGCCTGTCCTACATGTACAAAAATTTTGCTGCATATAAATACATTTGAGGATGCTGTCCCAATTGCATTGCTAACACAGTGTTACATAACTACACACTAAGGATACTTGGAATCTATACATCACACACACACACGTCATGTACTCCAAATCCTTTGGAGGAAGAATGAACATAAATAAATGTAAAAGGTCTGAAAATCTCATGAGATCTTGCTGTTCTAGATTTTACACAAGAACCATAAAAAGATGTCAAGATCTGAGAAGTTCAGCATTTTTCTCACAAGACCTTGGAGGTAAGATTAGCAAATTTTCACCAAGAAATTATTATTTTTTTTCAAGTGGAAGCTCTCATCAACCTATGAGATCACAAAAAGGCAAATAGTGTCTTTAACGAAGCCAAGTCACAAAGCAAATGGCATTTTTCATCTTCAACATGCAGTTGATAAGAAATAAGTTGACAGTGCAAACATGCCTATTAAAAGGTTGGGTAGAAATGTATTCCCTATATTTTAATGACAAGAAAGGGCATCCCAGTCAAACTTCATAAATAAGATGATCCTGAATCTAATGTTTCTTTATTGAACCGTCTCTATTTTTAATTTTTTTAAATAGTCTGCTGATATGAATGAGTATACATTTTTATATATAACTGTATCCAGGTTGGGGAAGTGGAGCCAACCCGGAGAAACCTCAGAGGGTAACGATTCTGGTTTGCCAAGCATATAGACCCACAGAGATTATTGATTGAAAATCCTCAGTGAAAAAGTGGTTCTCAAATGGGAATATGAGGAAAAATTCTGTTGAAGGGTTGCATACAAAGCTGACTCTGCCACCAAAGGAGAAAAATAACCACAAATTTAGATGGAAGCAGCTTCATAAAACAGCAACAGGACAGTGGTGACTGTACAGAAGAGGATCAAAGCAAGAATAGATCTGGCAATAACCAGAAACAGAACTATAGGTAGTTCTTGACATACGACTGTAATTGAGCCCAGAATTAGAGTTGTTAGTTGTACTGATTGTTAAACAAGTTACCCAATGTCCATGCTCAATTTTATGAGTTTTTTCCCAGTGGTCATTAAGTGAACACCAAGGTAATTAAGCGAACCCATTTTGGCCAGTGTGTATATTTTGCCAAAAAACTGGAAATAAATACTGTTTTCCAACAAAAAAAAAATTGCCTTCATAAATTGTGGTCATGTGAATAGCCACAAATGTAGACCAGTTGTCCAAATTGCGATCACATAACTGCAAGGCGGGGTGTGACCATCAGAACTTCAAACCCGGTCATAAATTGCTCTGAGGAGATCCATCATAACTCTGAACGGTCACTAAGCAACCTGCCGGGGACAGCCTGTAATGAAACTGAATTCATGAAAGGATGAGACCCATTTCTTTCAGACTTAGAATCTACAACCCTACCCCGGAAGCAAATTCCAATGAACTCAAGAGAACAGATTGATGATAACAGCAGCAGTCTTGGAATTTCATGTATTTATATTAATCCAATTAACGGTCAACAGTCTTGCTTTTATGATGACTCTGTTCACAAAGGAATAATCTCATTGACATACCTCTACCGCTATTGACAGCATCTACTAAGAACTGAAAAGGGTAGATGTTCTTCTGGCAACTCATCATGCTTCTTGATGCAGGATCCACCATGCCTTCAGTACTACTGTCACTAATATCCCGCTCACAATGATAACTACTGAGCATATGCATAAAAACATTTTTAAAACTAACCCGATACATATTTTCTTCATGCTATTAGTTCAGGTCATCACACACAAACATACGTATATATCAGGGGTGGGTTCCTGCCAGTTCTAACCTCTTCTATAGAAGAGGTTCCACAAACCTACAGTGCCATTTAGAACCGGTTCCAGCTCCCTCCCCCCGCCCGTCTGCACATCATCAAGATGAAGAGCGAGAGGAGGAATTCTGGGAGTTGAAGTCCAAATGTCTTAAAGCTGTCAAGTTTGAACACTCCTGGGGTTTTTTTCTAAAGGGTTAGGGGTGCAAGGGTCTTGTAATGTGACAGTTTTAAGACTTGCGTGCTTCAAATGCCAGAGTTTCTGAGCCAACATTTTGGTTGCTAAGCAAGAGCGTTGTTAAGCGAGTTTTACCACATTTTACAAGTTGCCCACGCCCACCCAGTCACATGGCTGGCAACCTACTCCCACAAAGCAGGCCACACCTACAGAAGAGGTTCTAAAAAAAATTGAAACCCACCACTGGTATATATGTATATCCCGCTCAAGGAAAATTGTGTTCATATAGAAAGAAAAATAGTTTATTTTGGTCCAAGACCAGAGAAGACCAAGAAAACATAACAAGCATGACTTCAAATAGAAATTGCATGAAATAAATTTTAAAACGCAGAAAGTTGAACTGGACTTGAATCTATGTATGATCTTATTCCACCTGAGATGTCTTTTGTTTCATATAGTAAGATGGTTCCAGAAGCAAACCTTACCAAGCTTATAACATCTGTATTTGAATGAAATAAAAGGGAATGGCATAAAATATGCCTGATCTACCCACAATGCTATTAGTAGAAGTGTAATTTGTAGATGAAAGGAATCCTTTTAAAAGGAGCATAATAAAATCCATGCTACAAACACAACAGACCCCAAAAATCAGGAGTTTAGCCATTCTGAATATCTTTCTTGCCTGAAGATATGAGCCAGCAGTATGGAGCAGCTGGGAAAAAAGCCAACACAGTTCTAGGCTGCATAAACAGAAGAATAGAATCAAGATCACATGAAGTGTTAATACCACCTTATAATGCCTTGGTAAAGCCACACTTGGAATACTGCATTCAGTTTTGGTCGCCATGATGTAGAAAAGATGTGGAGACTCTAGAAAGAGTGCAGAGAAGTGCAACAAAGATGATTAGGGGACTGGAGACTAAAACATATGAAGAACGGTTGCAGGAACTGGGTGTGTCTAGTTTAATGAAAAGAAGGATTAGGGGAGACATGATAGCAGTTCTCAATATATCAGGGGTTGCCACAAAGAAGAGGGAATCAAACTATTCTCCAAGGCACCTGAGGGTAGAACAAGAAGCAATGGGTGGAAACTAATCAAGGAGAGAAGCAACCTAGAACTGAGGAGAAACTTCCTGACAGTTAGAACAATTAATCAGTGGAACAGCTTGCCTCCAGAAGTTGTGAATGCCCCAACACTGGAAGTCTTTAAGACGATGTTGGATAGCCATTTGTCTGAAACGGTATAGGGTTTCCTGCCTAGGCAGGGGGTTGGACTAGAAGACCTCCAAGGTCCCTTCCAACTCTGTTATTCTAATCTAAAATAGAACATTTAATTGGAGTAATAAAAATCTACCTTAAAGGAAGTTATTGCAAAGGTAAGAAGCCAGAGCAGAGATTTCAGTGAAGTACCCTAAAGTTCTGCATTGAATCATTCTGTTAAAATTCTTTGGTTTAAAGGTGTTTCAAATAAACTACTTTATAGCTCAGTGACGTGCGGTCAGTAGAGGCAAGGGAGGCAGGGCCTCACCTCTCTTCATGGAATAATAGTATATAATATTATATACTATATATAATATTATATACATCCGTCCGGCCGCGCCCGGGAGACGCGGAGGGAGAAATGTTGTTGGCGCCTCCGGATGACGAACCAGTCGCTTGCTTTCATCATCGGGAGGCCGACAACATTTCTGCCTCCGCGTCTCCCGGGCGCGGATGGACGAAGGTAGCCAGAATGGCGCCGAAGCAGTCCGGCGAGCGAGCGAGGCAGCGAGATCTTCGGTCACTCGTCCACCGGACTGCCTTGGCGCCATTCTGGCTACCTTCGTCCATCCGCGCCCGGGAGATGCGGAAGCAGTCCGGTGAACGAGTGACCGAAGATCTCGCTGCCTCGCTCGCTCGCTCGCCGGACTGCTTCGGCGCCATTCTGGCTACCTTCGTCCATCCGCGCCCGGGAGATGCGGAAGCAATCCGGTGGACGAGTGACCGAAGATCTCGCTGCCTCGCTCGCTCGCTCGCCGGACTGCTTCGGCGCCATTCTGGCTACCTTCGTCCATCCGCGCCCGGAAGATGCGGAAGCAGTCCAGTGGATGAGTGACCGAAGATCTCGCTGCCTCGCTCGCTTGCTCGCCGGACTGCTTCGGCGCCATTCTGGCTACCTTCGTCCATCCGCGCCCGGGAGATGCGGAAGCAGTCCAGTGGACGAGTGACCGAAGATCTCGCTGCCTCGCTCGCTCGCTCGCCGGACTGCTTCGGCGCCATTCTGGCTACCTTCATCCATCCGCGCCCGGGAGACGTGGAGGCAGAAATGTTATCGGCCTCCCGATGACGAAAGCAAGCGACTGGTTCGTCATCTGGAGGCACCGACAACATTTCTCCCTCCGCGTCTCCCGGGCGCGGATGGACGAAGGTAGCCAGAATGGCGCCAAAGCAGTCCGGCGAGCGAGCGAGCGAGGCAGCGAGATCTTCGGTCACTCGTCCACCGGACTGCTTCCGCATCTCCCAGGCGCGGATGGACGAAGGTAGCCAGAATGGCGCCGAAGCAGTCCGGCGAGCGAGCGACGCAGCCTGATCTTCGGTCACTTCCAGAGCCGGAGCGGGATGGAGCAGCCATCGCCTTGGAAGTGAGTCGCGCGGACGGAGCTTTGGGGCTGAGGAGAGAGGCAGGGATGGAGGGAGTGGGGGGAGAGGAGCCGCCCCCCTCACCCCCCAGGCAATGGGGAAAGCTTTCCTGAAATGGGGGGGGGGTGTCACGGGAAATAAAAAGGGTGCGCGCTGGGGGGGGACGAAGGAGGCTTTGGCGTGCCTTAGAGGCGGGCGGGCAAGCAACGAAAGGAGCAGCGAGGGCGGGCGGTGGCTGCAGGCGGCAAGGCTTGAGCGGGGTGAAAGGGACTGGTGCCGGTGGAGGAAGTAATGCTACGCCGCGGTCCCCTTAATGTTCACTCAGGAAGGCGGAGAACGAGACCACGTGGTCTGCACACGTGGTCTGCACACGTGGTCCCATTCCCCGCCTTCCTGATGACGTCACCAGCCTCCCCAGCCATAACCCTCACTGCACGTCACTGTTATAGCTTCTTTGGCCTTTAGATCAGGGGTCTCCAACCTTGGCAACTTTAAGACTTGTGGACTTCAATTCCCAGAGTTCCTCAGCCAGCAAAGAATCCTGGGAGCTGAAGTCTACAAGTCTTAAAGTTGCCAAGGTTGAAGGCCCCGGTTTTAGATAATTCTATGGACACAAGAATGGTGGCAAGCCATGCCCTCTTAGTTTCTTTTCCAGAGAGCTTATCTACCTGGAATAGTGCTGATCATAAAAGTCAAGGGAGCTATGTCTTTCGGACAAAATAACAGTTGTAGTCAACGAATGAGCCTACATTCTCAAAACAGACTTCAAAGGGGGGGGGACTGGTTTCAAAGTGCAGTACAGCATTTGGGAACACAACAAAGTGAGGTGTCCTTGTTGCTCTCTGACCTTTCATTACCCATTATTAGTGGTGAGTTGCAGGTGGTACGTCCCGATAAGGGCCTACCGGAGCCTGCCCAGAGCACCAGATATCATTCCGGTAGGTGCTCCGGAGGGCCCACCCGTCCGCTTGAGCTTCTTACCAGTCTTTTAGGCCTTCGCCGCTTCTGTGCATGGCACATACAGCGCTAAGACGCATGTGTGCGCAGCATTGTGTGCGTCCATGTGGACGCTGCCGGGCCCGTTCCAACTTTACCAATTGGAATGAGATCCGGAACCCACCACTGCCCATTACCCATCAACCCTGAAGTACAAATATTCTCCTTTACTGATACCCAACAAAGTGTTCCCAAACTTGCCCGCAGAAATGTAGACTGCATTTTTTTTTAAAAGCTTTCGTAAGCCTAGGCCCAGCTTTCACAAAGGATTGTGGAAATATATTTGAAAAATAGGACATTTAAGCTGTGTTTTGATGAAATATAAATGCATCACGAACGCAGGTAGTCCTCGACTTACAACAGTTCGTTTAGTGACCGTTCAAAATTACAACAGCACTGAAAAATGTGACTTCAGGACGACCATTTTTCAAAGTTATGACCTTTGCAGATCAAAATTCAGAAGCTTCGCAACTGGTTCACCTTTATGACCATTGCTGTGTCCCAAAGGTCACGTGATCACCTTCTGTGAGCTCCCGATAAGCAAAGTCCATGGGGGAAACCAGATTCATGTAACAACTGGGTTACTAACTTATCAAACTGCAGTGATTCACTTAACAAATGTGGCAAGAAAGGTCGTGAAATGGGGCAAAATTTATTTAATAACTATCTCACTTCACAACAGAAATATTGGGCTCTATTGTGGTTGTAAGTCGAGGACCACCCGTACATTTCTTCAAAATTTTCTGTTACCTACTTCAGTTCTTCCCTTATAAGTGTCAGCAAACTGTAGTTTGCTATTGTAATTGTTCAGCATGTCCTCAGCTTACACTGTACAATGTAAAATTCTACTTTCTCATCCCAGATGCAAGGTACTGTACGTGGAAGCCAGTTAGCAGCAAGCCAAAGTTCACAAACACATAATGGGACTCTTGATTTTCCCAATCTATTCATCCCTGAACGTTTCCCTATGTACGTTTATTAGGAAGCAAAGGAACTGAGAGCTGCTGTCGTTGTCACGAACTGAAGTCTGGTTCCTCCTGTCTACTGCTGTCTCCATGATCATTTCTGCTTTCCTCTCTCACTGGCTCAGACGTGTGTACAGCCAGCCAATCCAATTGCGAGTAAGAAAGCATCCTAATGCCATACAACCAATGAGGGACAGCTTCACGTGGCCACCACTTTCACTTTCCTAAACCTTGGAATCATTTTGAAGGTGACCCCCTCAGCTTCTTCTTCTCTGAGAAGCTGAGAACAAGAGTAAACAAATCACTACCTTGGCAGAAGCTGCTACAGATCCAGCAACAGTAAAAAAAAAAAAAAAAAAAACATGCCATAGTGAAAAAGCAGTACTGTCGTCTGGCACTTTGGGGAAAAACCTGCAAATGTCACTCCTACTCATTTTCTGGGCTACTGAGGGGTGGTGTAAGAATTCCTGTCACTGGGGAAATGGAGCCAAAGATCCGAAGCAAACCAGCAGAAGCAACCTCCCTGTAGTTCCATCTATACAGTAGCTCAGCTGCAAATAAACTGGCCAAATCTCCCAGAAGGGAAATATCTTTACTTGGTTTTACTTGGTAAGTCAGGACATTGTTATAGGCAAATAATTGAGAAGGACAACAATGTTTTTGAGATTAATTATTTAGATATCTTCAGCCAGTGCAACAAATGGAGCAAAGCTACTGTATCCCATAACTAATCAATTACGTTTAGTGATATCATAAAGGCCAAATGATCTATCCCAAAATGACAGACAGTATTACCAAAAATTGCATAGGTAGGTAGGTGGGTGGGTGGGTGGGTGGATGATAGATAGGTAGGTAGGTAGGTAGGTAGGTAGGTAGGTAGGTAAGTAAGTAGGTAGGTAAATGAGAGAGAGAGAGAGAGATGGATGGATGGATGGATGGATGGATGGATGGATGATAGGTGGGTGGGTGGGTGGGTGGGTGGGTAGGTAGGTAGGTAGGTAGGTAGGTAGATAGATAGATAGATAGATAGATAGATAGATAGATCCCTGAAATTATTCACTGAACTCTGAGTCAGCTCTATACAAGACTTTATAACAAATAAGAATGATTATGATTGCTAAATAAATAAAATAAACTTAGCCAGAGAAATCATTAGAATATCTGAACTCTCAGGAATTTCCGTAGGCTGCCAAGAAACAGAATGTACTCCTTGCATTAAAATTCTCCAAAATTCAATTCTGAAAGATTAAATATGGTTTGTTGCAATGTTGAAAAAGTTACATTAAAACCATTCTAAAACTAATCAAGATTAAGAATGTGTCCTTTCCCTTGCTGTTAATCAAAATATAAGCTGGATAAGAACTCTACAAAAAACATATAAATTACACTTACAAGCAACAAGCTAAATGTTGTTTTAATATATGTTTTTAATTAAAAAATTGTGGCCTTGACTGAACCCTTATTCTTCAGTGAACCTTAGCTTTAGACTTCTTGCCACATGTATTTTGGAAAATAAACTGAGAGGGGAATGATACAGATGCAAGTTTAAATTTCATTTTCGGAAACTGCATTTCCAATACTATCCTCCCTTGAACTTTAAACATACACATTTGTTTAAAAGAGAAAAGAAAACTTGAAATCCAATTCTTAGGATTCAAGAATTAGAAAGGACCCAGCTCCTGGGACGATCTGCACAAACTATACATCAACAACACATGAGGTGTAACATGATCGCATATAAGGAACATCAGCCTGAACATTTTTCTTAGCTTTAAAATATATCCCAATTGGTTACCATGGAAATACCCAGAAAACAGTCAAAGCAGAGCAATTAGTGCATTAACAAATCCCCCCTCCCCCTATAGTCATATTTGTGTTTACTTTTAGATATAATCTCTTTCAATGCTCTGTGAGATGCACGGATAAGAGCTTTCTTCCTTGGGTGATTCAGCATGAACATGGTTAAATTGATTATAGTTGCTTTCCATTTCCTTTCCCCTGCATAAAAATAGGCTGCCACTGATTTATATAAAATACAGATCAAGCTGTCTCCTTTTTCTAAAACTTTCTTTCAAAAACCTAACCTCTGTTAATATAACGGAGCTGATGGGAGTCAAGCCTTAAAAAGCGGCAAAATATTACATCCATTAAAATCACGTCAGCTTCTTTTATAGGTAAGTTTGTCACCAGTTAAAAGAAACAGAGAAATTTGGGAAAAGGCTTTTCAGTTTTGAAAACCTTCAAAAAGCCTTCCCACTTTTGAGTGAAGTTAGGCAGATCTCTTTTAAAAATGCTAACATCAACTCTATACCTCTATACTACTTTCTGGAATAACTGAGCCCTGTTCCTGATTATATTGCCTATTTTCAGACTGCTCTCATAACTGCATTAAAATGTATCTTAATGGAAGATATGCATAATTCTACCCAACCTGCTACTACGTGTATGAACTTTTAACACAAGATATAAATGAAAAACCTTCAAGGTTTTTTGCATCATGTACAGGTGCTTTAGCAGAACCAGCATTAACACCAAGATGTATTTGCTCGTTTTTAAAATTCCTTTTGACAGCGAGCGATTGCACGTTTTGATTTCTCACACGCACACACTTCCCCCACCCCCCCTTATTTCCTACCATTTGAATGAGCGCGTGAATTTCTAAAACCGGCAAGGATACCCTCCCATATCTCCCCCCCCCATTTAAAAATGAACCCCTGCATCTATTGCCACTAGATAGCATTATTCATCTAAGCTGCAATAGGAAATAGGAATATAAAAAGCAGAGAGCCATACCTGGTGACTTAGAGACTGGAATGGCTCACCGATTCCAAGATGCATGGCCCTTTTATTCCCAGAGAGCATCTCCTGCCTTATGAAAACGAATCACTCAGCTATCTAGCTCCCAGGCATCCTTTGGCTAGCAAAGAAAATGCCAATCCTCTCCATTCTGAGGCAAGGAGCAGCTTTCTCTAGTGTTTCGAAATGCCAGATCTCCAATGTATTACTCCCACCCAGCCCCCATCAGTCATCCTCATCTAGAAGCGGCAGAAGCATCCACAAAGCTACATCGCTGATGCCGGTAATGGTATCTGAAAGCACTAAGCTTAGCGCTTAAAGCAATCCTGCAGCATCCAAGCAGAGCAAGCTGCATTCTCCAGCCCCTCACGGGTGTTACTCTTTCAGAGGAGGAAGATGGCAGCGGCGTTTAATCTGCGGACAATTCAAAGTGAACACAGCCATTATGTAACAAGGAAGGAAGGAAGGAAGGAAGGAAGGAAGGAAGGAAGGAAGGAAGGAAGGAAGGAAGGAAGGAAGGAAGGAAGGAAGGAATTTTTTGCTTGGCCACTTGATAATAAACTATACTCTTTTTCAATAGAAGACACCATTATACAGTGCAGAAAAAAAATCAGGTTTAAAATCAGGCACTTATTTCAGATCTTTAGAACCACAATCATGAATGCATCAAATTCTATTACACTTAAAACACTTTATGTATCCGATGCATGTGTGTTTGTGTACATCTATCAGTTTGATTCTGTTTCCATCATCCTTGTTGCATTTTTTTTCACATTGTTTCTCCAATAGCAATCCAGAAATCAACTTGGCTTAAAATCATGCCAGTGTTATGACAAATGTATTTCAGGACCGAACAGCACAATCAAATGTCTTTATTTGTATTCTAGTAGCCATCTTATTCATCACAATTTTTATTGCTCCCTCATGAAAAACTGTGAATAATTTATGAACAGCATACAAGTATAATCTGATTATATCTCACAATATTTTAGCATGAATCGTCCTGTATGTTTTAAATTGTGATTACACAAATGAAGTTGCTCTTAAATGAAATACAAAAAACAAAAACTAGCATGTCCCCTAGAGAGATCCTGATCCTGAAACCAGAAATACCACAGAATTTTCCAAGGGATTAATTCTGAGTCAGGGGCATAAAGAAGACCGTAATATTCTCTCAGAACTGAGGGGGAAAAGATTGAACAGATTGAAAAACTATCAAATTTATTTTCAGCACTTGCTTGAAAATAACATTTCACTGCAGGGACATCCGTATGGAATTGTCAGAAGTGCCATATGAGGACAAGATTCTTAGAGCCTAAGGATTAAGGAGAGCCAGTTTGGTCTAGTGGTTAAGGTACCAGACTACAAACCAGGAAACTGTGAGTTCTAGCCCAGCCATAGGCATGAAAGCTGGCTAGATGACTTGGGGCCAGTCATTCTCTCTCAGCCCAACCCACTTCAAAGGGTTGCTGTTGCTGTTGCTGTTGCTGTTGCTGGGGGGGGGGGGAATGGGAAGAAGTAGTTCACTTCCTTGATTACTTGTAAAATAATAAAGGCAGGATAAAAATTTAATAAATAAACAAAATACTGAAACCGTGTTTTGTCAAGACTATTAGGGAGAAGCAATGGCAGAGGAAGAGGAGTGTCTCTGGCTGTGATGACACCTCAGCGTGTGGAGAGGGCAGGTTCCCTCTGATCTTCTCCATTAGGGAATGGAATCACACATCTTATGGCCATATCAAGAAGGAGTGACAGTTGTTGCTATAGGAACACATCCCCACCACTCCAGCCCTAGTACTGTGCTTTGATAGGAGCAGAGAGTGGACCCCTTGGCTGCCCCACGGAAGTGTAGATCTGGGCTCTCATCTCCAATTTAGGATGAGGTGCAATGCCTATCTGCCCTACGAGCTGTTGCTGTTCCATTGGATATGAAGCATAATCCCCCTACAAAAGGCCTAGATCCATGATGGCGAACCTATGGCACGCATGCCAGAGGTGGCATGCAGAGCCATATTTGCCAGCACGGCAGCCCTCAGTTGCATGCGCCTCAACATGTGCGTGCCAGCCAGCTGATTTTCTGCCTACTGGAGGGCCGGGGAAGGCCGTTTTTGCCCTCCTCAGGCTTCAGGAAAGCCTCCAGAGCCTGGGGAGGGTGAAAAACAGGACGAACGGGCCAACCGGAAGTTCAGAAATGATCTGTTTCCGCCTTCCGGAGGGCCTCCGGGGGGGGCTGGGGAAGCCGTTTTGCTCTCCCCATGCTTCAAGAAAGCCTCCGGAGCCTGGGGAGGGCAAAAATTCTCCCTGCATAGGGGGCGCGCATGTGTATGCGCAGGGGCGCGTGTGCATACCCAGGTGGGTGGGACGCATTCCATTATAGGTCTAGGCACACACGCATGCACAATAGCACACACACACCATTTTGGCATGCCTTTAGAAAAAGGTTAGCCATCACTGGCCTAGAGGGCTGCCCACCCTTTTTTCAAAGGATGAGATAAAACTTAGGAGACGGAGTGACAAAACTTCCATGTGACACAATCTTGGTATATGAAAATAGGAGCACTCCTGCTTACTAATAGATGTTGATGAGAGCATAGCCTGGTAGCCCAGTAGCAGCTGGGCTCCGTATAATCCAGCCTCAAGTAAGTCATGAAATGGAAATGGGGAAAGTTCACGAACCAATTTGGAATGAACGTAATAATCACAACTTGACTCTTTATCATGCTGAGTCATTGTCATTGTGTTATCCCATTTATTGATTAGGGAAGAACAATGGCAGGTTTCAATAGCAAGGGAGTATAAAAGGTTTGAGGAATGCTCTGACTGATTTGGAAAAGAAAGTTACAGGTAGCCTTTGACTTACAACCACAACTGAGCCCACGATTTCTGTTTTTAAGCAAGACTGTTGTAAACTGAGTTGTGTCCCATTTTGCGAGCTTTTTTGCCGCAGTTGTTAAGCAAATCGGTTCAGTTGTACATACTGGTTGCCAAGCACCCCAGTTTTGATCACGAGACCCTGGGGATGCTGCAATGGTCCTAAGTCTGAAAACTGATCCTAAGCCACTTTTTTCAGTGCTGTTGTAACTTTTAACGTTCACTAAATGAATGGTTGAAAGTCAAGGGCTACCTGTAGACATTAAAAAGTGGATGCTATTGAATTTTCGTATGGAATGGAGAGGGTGCTGGAAGGAAGGAGCAAAATGGGGATAAGAAGGGGGGAAAAGAAGGAAAACAACAAGATTTTGGAAGAGCAGAAGATTCCGGAGAACAAAACAGATCAGTTATGGGTCCAGAAGAAAAGAGTCAATCTTTTCTTGTTTTAATTCAGCCAGACAGTGTCAGCTGGTGACCCCCAAGGGGAGAGCCTTCTCTTTGGGAGCGCCTTCCCTCTGGAATGAGCTGCCCCCGGAGCTTCGCATAATCCCTGACCTCCGGTCCTTCCGACGCACCCTAAAAAGTTGGCTTTTCCAGCAAGCCGGCTTGGTCTGTTAATTTTATCTAATTTTTTAAATGTTATTGTCATATTAATTGGGTTTGGTTTTTTGGATATTTATCTAATTTCCTTTTAACTTTTGTGATATGTGTTTTTTAATGTTGTACGCCGCCCTGAGTCCTTTGGGAGAAGGGCGGCATATAAATCCAATAAAACAAACAAAAACAAACAAACAAACATACTGTTACTGACAGCACACTGTTAATTCACACAACCGTAATGTTTTCATGTTTTGGTTGTGATCAACTGGGAAATGGGGACATTGTGGGAAAGGAAATCTTTCTTGGATCTTTCCTTCACCAAGTGTAGCTTTTTCTCTCTTTTTTGTACCATTTCATTCATTGTTCTACAATCATTTTATGGTGGGGAAAATAAACCTTAGTACTTATACTATTTGCATTCCCACATTTTCCTTCAGAGGGCTTGGTATACATCAGATGATGAAAATCTTGTCAACACACCACCCTTATCCTGTCTAATAAAAAATGATCTTACTAAATTCAAGGGAGTTTTCTCCTAGTATACAGTATATATTTATGGTGTGTGTGTGTGTGTGTGTGTGTGTGTGTGTGTGAGAGAGAGAGAGAGAGAGAGAGAGAGAGAGAGAGAGAGAGAGAGAGAGAGAGAGAGAGAGAGAGAGAGAGACTCACATTCAAACCAATACTCCTGTTGTCCTACTCATTCTTATCCTATCCCAACCAACAAATGCATGCCTGCATTTAAACCAGAAGCATGAGATATTGTATGGCAATTTGTTAAAATACTGAAAATCCAGTACTCAGAAAATAAATATCTGTATTTCCAAATTGTGATGGGGTGGATAAGCTAAACTTCTGCTCCTGAGATGGCTGGCATATCACAAGTTTAGCTTTCTGATTCTTGCTATATCCAGAAGCCATGAGAATAAAATCCCTCTTGGATCTGCCATTAGAAATTCACTAAGAGTCAGCATTTTACGGGCAGATATTAGAGTTTCATTGGTCAAATGAATCCAGTATGAATTTCCACCTCTGCCTTACTTGGAGAAAACAGGAGAAATATTAGCCGAAAAGTCATTATCTAAAAGAGCTATATAGTACATTTATTCTGCTCAAGGGGACATTTTCAAACCGTAAAGGATTTGTGTTGGTATTGTAAAAATAGCTGAAACTACTGCTCTATTAACTGGTTGCTGACAGATATGGGGGGAAATATGGGAAATGTAAGGAAATAACCCTTCCTTCCTGTCCCACAAAATTCACAGGATTGTTAGTCATTTACAAAATATGGAAAAACAGAACCAAAACAACCATGACATGTCCAATTAAAAAATCTAAAATCAACATTATAAAAACTTGAATCTATGGCTAATCTTACATTAATCATGCACTAACTATGTGGTTGAACCTCAGTTGTTAGCACTTTTTATTTCTAAATGCAGTGAGAGGACCCAGTCCAATTTCAACAGCAGGGCTACACTAACGAGTTGGCATTGTTACTGAAAAGTACTGCCTTCTGACTACGTATCCTTCACTTCCGATATGTAGGAAACTCGCAGAGGTTTCTCCCAACCCGATTGTACAAGTCAAACCGATTCCGTTTGAAGTAAGCAGTCTTGGAAACTGAACGCTCAGACACAGAGGCTGCTCTTTTGAATAGCTCGTTTCAAAGTAAAGTTGAAAGTAGAGTAGAACCTCAGGAGAAAACCAATATTTAAGAAGGGTGGGAGGCCTCCATATAATTTGTTTATATATTTCCTAGTTTAGGATTTCATGCGACTCTAATCTCAGTATTGTAAACAGCTAAGATGACTGAAATAGGCCTACAAACACACTATGTTGTTATGATAAAATAATAATTTAATAATATTCCATCAAGAAGGTTGGGGTTCCAGAAAACGCCCCCAACAAAAGAAAAGTCAGAGGCTAACAAGTCCCCAAAGCTCCACTTTATTAGAGATGTCTGGACAAACCTGAATCTGAGAGTTCCAGCTTTTCCCCCACCCAAAAGAAAGTCAAAGATCCATCCCCTGCACCCACAAGTCCACCACATGGTCCAATCATTTCTTCAATACACCTGGAGATAAGGTGACCAACCGTCCTCCTTTAGGGAGGACAGTCCTTCTTTTGTAAGTTCTGTCCTCCCTTGAAAAGTGTCCTCCTACATGTCCTCCTTTTTGATATTTGAAGGCTAATCTGTTGCGCGTTATGTGACGTATTTTATTAAACAGTTTTTAATAGTGTTTTTTTTACTTCATCGCAAGTATATTGAACAGATATTGAACCTTGTGTTGAATTTTTATCTAAAGAAATGCTAGACATTAAAATAGACGACAATTGAAGAAATTAGAAGACTGAATGTATATTTAAATTCTGAAAAATTAATACAATGGGAAAATCAACATGTTGAAATTGATAAAAGATGGGTGGATATTTTCAGCCATTTCAAAAATGAACATATTCCATGTGAACATTTATTTATACTTGTTCAATTTACGTTGTGCTGCCCTGGAACTAATGCAGCAGTTGAAAGAGTTTTTTTCAATTGCCAAAGATTTTTCGACAAGTGAGAAATCGAGATTGAATGTTGATAGTCTAGCTGCAGCACTTGCCGTAAAATTCAATATGAAGGATATTTCTTATTCAGATATTTCCAATATATTGTTAGAAGATGATACATTGAGAAAAAAATATTAATTCAATGGAAAAGTACTCATTTAAATAATAATTAACAGGCATGTAAGCATAATTACAATATAAAACGTTGCAAATGTTTTCATTATGCATATATCATATGTTAGTGTATTATTGTTGCAATGAATAAAATATTTCTTTTATTTACGATATATTTTTCCCAATTTATCTGTCCTCCTTTTCATTGTAAAAAAGTTGGTCACCTTAGCATTTTGGACAATAGAACGTGTTTTGTCCTCCTTTTCATTGTAAAAAAGTTGGTCACCTTACTGGAGACAATCCCCAGTCACTCCCATTCAGGTGCAAGGCCGGTTGTCCTTGACTCTCAGAGAAGGAATGTTGTTATGGCTAATCTTCCACCACTCCTTACAAGTCCCCCTCCCAATTTCCCAGGCTCTAAATTTGGCACACTAGAAGCTCCAAAGTAAAAGATGGCTTCCACATCTGACAGTGTCATTCATGCACTCATTTCACTCTCCAGGGCCCTATGGAATAGCCGGGTCCTGAGTGCCCTCCATAATACCAACAAGACAGGGTCAGCTTTGTCTCCAAGGCTAGGCTGTTTCAGAAGAGGGAGGGTCATAACAGAGGGGGGCCCTAACAGAGCACAAACTCATCCTTATGTCTCATTTTTATTACCCTGGAGTCAAGAGAGCTTCTGAATCAACCATCATTAAATCTCATCCCTTTTCCCATATCCAGACTTTAACCATCTTTGGATACTGGGAATGAGTTCAATGCCTCTCCTAATTGGCTCAGCATACGGATGATACCTCAACCTATATTAGCAAATGATCTTTCCTAGTGACTTCACATAGATATAAAACAGTAATGGAGAGACGACAGAGGCTCGTGTCAACCTATATCGGAATTCCAAAGGCTCAAACTCTCCCTGCCAACACCACTTACTGATATCGCTCACGGCCTGTTCAGGAGATAATGAACCTCTGCAATACACTGCAAAAGTTTATCAACTTCAAAATAATCAGACATATCAGATTCACAATACAAATTGGAAGGGACGGCTAAGAGGACAGAATCAAGAGTCAAAGAGTTTTATAGGCTGAAAATCTATCAGGGTGCAAAGCAACCACATAAACCAGGGGTGTCAAACTGGCGCCCCGCGGGCTGGATGCGTCACGCGCAGGCCACGTCCAGCCCAGCTCCGCGAATGGGGAAAACATCACAAAACGTCACATGACAACAACGTGACACAGTGAGTTTGACACCCGTGACATAAACAATGACATTCAACAGAAATAAAAGTGCAATAGACCTCATGCACTGCTGCTGCATCTAAAAGTACTATTGCAGAAAGTATTAATATGGATGACTAAAGTTTGTCACGATCTTACTTCCCAAGATCAATCAATCTGTTCATACATGCTACTTTCATAATTGAAAATAAGTCACATCATCATGTTATATTGTGACTCAAAAGAGAATACGGATATAACCCTGTTCAGAATTAACAGTCTTTTGAAGTTGGCCTTAACATGATTTGCCATCACTTCATTTTAGAATGTATTTACATTCTTCTTCTTTATTTACATTCCACCATTGTGTTCAGTGCATAAAAGGCAGCCAGCCATAAAGAAGATCCGCGCCAGTTTTAATGAAACCAGCATCCAAAATGTGCATTTTGTGGTGCCAATTCTCTGTTGTTCATGATGTCAGTGTTTGCAAGGGGGTTCTTTAATGTTTTCGGATTACAAGATGGCACAACACAGTATCCATTGATATCAGTCTGAAACCCATAAATGAAAACTATGCTAATTTATTTTGCTCAACAAAAGGAAATCTCTCCATTTGAATTGAACACACAATAAACCCAAGCAAACACAAATAGACAATAATAATGGAAACAGTATTTCAGAAAAGCATTCATTTTATGCTCTTTGGGTCTTGGATATGGAAAACTTTTCGAATGTATTATTCTGTTTATCTGAAAAATGTATCTTGCTTAATTTCTGGTTTGTTCCAAAGGTGCTTTTTATCAAAAGGCAACTGGAGTTTCTTGGTTGTTTTTTTTTTCTTTGAAAATGTTTCGCTTCTCACCCATGAAGCGTTCTGGAAAAATGCACCTTTCGGACAACCATGGTTGTCCATGGATGATTGAGAATCTCCATAATATACTGGGTTTTTTTCATTAAACCATGATAATAAGATCACAGTTTAATATGGAGAATGTATTCTCCATATTAAAAAGAGTTTTGGAGGCTCATCTCACTCATTCTTAGTTGGCTCTGTAACATCTAGTCTCTTTCTGACTGTAACCATCTCCTTGTAACTTTTAGCTTGCTTACACTCTTCTGGTGTCATGTGTGTGCACATGTATAGTACACACAGTTTTTTCTTCTTCCCTAATGCATCATATCCAATTCTCTCTAACATGCCTTGGAAGATTCATTACTGGCAATGTGAACAGAATTCAAAGCAGCAAATCATTATAATAATTGACCCAATACAAATGAGTGCATGGCAGGTTTAAAATGTTTTTGCAAAGAAATATAAATGTAACATGTTGCGAAGAATATACTGAACATGCATTGAAATGCTGTTAGGTTCACCAGTCAAGTGATATAGGTAAATATTATTGCTGTGAATTAGTTATTTGGGAGCCACAGGAAGGGACTGCCCCCATATGAGCCACGGTGGTGCAGTGGTTTGAATGTAGTACGGCAAGCTACTTCTGCTGCCTGCCAGTTGCCTGCAATTTGGTAGTTCAAATCTCACTAGGCTCAAGGTTGACTCAGCCTTCCATCCTTCCAGGGAGGGTAAAATGAGGACCCAGATGGTTGGGGCCAATAGGCTGACTCTGTAAACCTCTGTAAGTCTAAGTGCTATTGCAGCTAATGGGACAAAAATAACTATGCCTGTTAAAATATGGCATTGTTGAACACTACCAAGACCTCAACCTATCAGGAATGATAGCAAAAAAAAAAAAGGCTAAGTGGAATCAGGATTCTGGTGATTGGATATGATTGGAAGTGAATTGTGTCCTCTTAAAGATGCCAGACACAATAACTGATTTATATATCACCATAAATCATGAGTTTTTTTAAACTGTGGATAAATCAGAGAGGTTTGACAAATGAGCAGATGACACATCAAAGCTGGGATCATACATCAGATTAAAGCACAAACTAGCAAATCTCATTATAAATCAGCATGACAGCTAATGTGTGTCCCATCATTCTGGGATTCTTAATCTCTGCCATATTCTTAATCCCTACCATGTAACCGTTATTAAAAACAGGCATTACTTCACTGAAGCAGAAAACAATGGCACACAGGCTGGAAGCAACATTTTAGAATCTACGGTAACATCCTTCCTGGGCTAACAATAATACCTTTTGGGGACCTAAAATAATACCTTTTGGGGACAAGAAATGCTAGGTTAGTACAGTACACTCTTATAAAAGTTAATGTCACATAATGTTGCTTCAAGTATAAAAAAAGGTGAAAATACAATGAAGCTGACATTGAAATGGTTGCTAGTGTATAGTCTATGAATTACATCCCTTTAGCTGTATATATTGTAATGGGCTTCCAAGAAGTTATGTAGGTAGACCTTGTCTACTTGGCAGCAGGAAGGCAGATTGAATCATTCAAGTTACGATACAGAAAGGAAAACGTTTTATCATTATCAATGAGGATGATTGGGGGGGGGAGGGTGAAATATAATTCTGGAGAATCAAATATAAAAGAGGATCAAATTTTGTTTGCTGACGCCATCATGATCCAATGAAGATACAAGTGGGAGATCTCTATGCAAGGATTTTCATCAGAAGCAATATCAGTAGGGAAGGGTAGACAAGAGGTTCACTCCATAAATACTGGAAGGTGTCACCTACAACCAGGAGATTTATTCTGTCCTGCCTGGAAAAACATAAGCATTGATTGTTTCCTGAGATGGAGGCAGATCAATCTTGGGGTTGCCTCAGTAGGATCTGATAAGAGCTATAACTTTGCAAAGCAAACCTCTATTTGTGAGTGGCTGACTGCTATCCCTGATTTCCCCCCCCCCCATCAATATATGAACTTATGCATAAAGATTGGATGTAGGAAGCACCAATTTCATACCTGTAATGTAAGATGTAGACGATATGAAAATGGAATGGACGTCTTGTTTGTTTGTTATATATAACAACATATACATAATATATTATCTCTCTCTATATAAAAACAGCTCTGTGTGTGTATGTTCCAGCATAACTCTGGAATGCCTTGAGCAATTTCAACCAAACTTGGTACACAGATGACTTATTCTCTGGAGACAAATACTGTGGGGGTAAGACACCACTAACCACCCCCCTCGGCGTGTGTGTTCTGTTAAGATACAACCTGTTGTATTGTACTGACATACTGGCTTCTACTGCACAGTGCTGTGGAGTTGCCATGGTAACAGGTTCACAGTACTCCAAAAGGGCTCCCTCTGGTAAGGGGGAAAATCCAACATTAGAAATTAAGTTTGGTCCAGACATTTTCCCCCTATAAATAAATATCTGGTCAACGCCGGGTTATCGGCTAGTACATATATAGAATATACATACATACACATACACATACATACCCAACATACATATATACATAACCATACAGACCCAACTCAGCTGATTCCTGGCATCTTATAATAGCCCTATTATAGAAGATTGATTTGGGATGTGGCAAGAGTCCTAGACCACATGAACGCCAATAGAAGCATGTAGAAACCAAGGAAACACCAATGTGAAAAATTGGTCACTTGCAGGGGATGGGACTGGAAGCTTTGCACCATTTAACCCAATAAATCAAAGGTGTTCAGTTTCAGCTATGTTTGGGTGAGGAGTAAAGGAACCTAGGGTGTTTAAGATCTCCAGAGGAGAGATTCTTTCTGGAAAAACACTGGCAATAGTATGCCTTGAATCTGTGTGTCATTAAGGCTATGTTGACGCCTAACTTGCCTTTGGAATACAACCATTGTACTCATATGCATAGCTGGAATTTTAATCCCCAAACTGACACTACTACTGCTTATTCTTTGTAACCCACATAAAAGATTCGTACCTTACAAGCAAGTAAATGTATGGAGCTGCACAGAAGGCAACTCTGTCTTAGTATAGAATTGAATGCCAGTATTAACAATTGAGGACCAGGTGGTACTTTGGAATGAAGCATGATATCATTTTATAGTTTTTCATCAAATAAAATTTCCAAACTAACAAAAGGATCTCCCTCTCTCTCTCTCTCTCTGACTCTTCTTCTTTTTTTCAAAAAGGCAAAGTTGTCCTTTCAGCTACGGTTCTAATTATTTCTGCACAAAGGCATAATGCCAAGACATGTTAATAATACACATCATCATCTGTTCCAGGAAGTCCATTGACTCACCTGGCAGCTTGCGGTGAAACCCTCACCACAGCTGGTTGCTTACCAGAAGCAGAAATTCTTTCTCTCAGTCCTCAATAAAACTGAATGTTCTGATAACTTCTCATGCCAGCCATAAGCTGGCATAATGGTTAACTAGAACACAGTCAGCAAATGGTGGACAAGTGAGTCACACACACACAAAAGTCCCCCAAAGATAATAGTAATTGCAGTTGCTTTCAAACACCAGCAGGAATGATCAGAACCAAACATCTGGGAAGACAAAGGCCTCTGTGCTGTTTCACAGTGCCATGAAGAAGCATGCAAAGACTTATCAACACTATTTGATATTTCAATATAGTTGTGGTACTTATATATAAAGGTGCTCTGAACCCAACAAACATTGGCCCAAGCCAGGAGAGGATTGACATTTGACCTAAACAAGAAGCTGAACTATAACTCCTCCACCCAGTCTTGAAAACCACCAGTGTCGGTGGATGAACAATCGGGAATATGAGAAGTACCAGAGTACATGGCTATGCTAAGAAACTGCTTAATTCAAAAGTTCAGGAATACAGATAGTCCATTTACAACCATTGATTTAATGACCCGTTCAAGGTTCCAAAGCACTGAAAAAAGCAACTTATAACCATTCTTCCCACTTGGCAGTGTCCTCATGATCAAAAAAACCGGATGCTTGGCAACTGGCATGTACAGTATCTATGAATGTTGCACTATCCCCGAGCCACATGATCACCATTTGAGATCTTCTGACAAGCAAAGTCAATCAGGAAGCCAGATTCACTTCACAATTGTGTTTCTAACTTAACTGCAATAATTCAGACAATAGAATAGAATAGAATAGAATAGAATAGAATAGAATAGAATAGAATAGAATAGAATAGAATAGAATAGAATGGGCCTTGGAGACCTTCTAGTCCAACCCCCTGCTCAGGCATGAAACCCTATACCATTTCAGACAAACGGTTGTCCAATCTCTTCTTTAAAACTTCCAGTATTGGAGCATTCACTACTTCTGGAGGCAAATTGTTCCACTGATTAATTGTTCTCCTCAGAACAAATTTCTCCTTACTTCTAGGTTGCTTCTCTCCTGGATTAGTTTCCACCCATTGCTTCTTGTTCTACACTCAGGTGCCTTGGAGAATAGTTTGACTCCCTCTTCTTTGTGGCAACCCCTGAGATATTGGAGCACTGCTATCATGTCTCCCCTAGTCCTTCTTTTCATTAAACTAGACATACCCAGTTCCTGCAACTGTTCTTTATATGTTTTAGCCTCCAGTACCCTAATCGTCTTTGTTGCCAGATTCACTTAACAACTGTGGCAAAAGGGGTTGTAAAATGGGGCAAAACTCACTTTAACAACTGTCTCGCTTAGCAATGGAAATGTTGAGCTCATCTGTGGTCATTATTTATTTATTTATTTATTTTATTAAATTTGTTAGCCGCTCCCTCTCCACAAAGGGACTCGGGGCGGCGTACAATAAATAAAAACACATATTATAAAATTACACATTGTACGGAGGAGGTATAAAACACAATACAATCATTATAATAACATAGAAATATTAAAATAAGTTAAATTAAAACCCCAATGGAAATTACAAGTTTAAAAATTGCCAGGAGGAATAAAATGGAGCTATGGTTGAGCCAGGCCTGCTAGTTGAAAAAGGTGGGTCTTGAGTTTTGAACGGAAGGAGCGGAGGTCGGTGGTAATCCTAATATCCGTGGGAGGTCATTCCAGAGGGCTGGGCCCATCACAGAGAAGGCCCTACTCCTGGGCGCCGCCCTCTGGCACTGCTTAGTGGACGGCACCCGGAGAAGTCCCTCTCTGTGAGAGCGAATTGGTCGTAGGGATGTATGGGGCAGGATGCGATCCCGCATGTAGCTAGGTCATAAGTCAAGGGCTACCTATAACCCGCTATGCTCTGACAGGGCCAGAAATCTTTGGCGTTTAGGGAGCAATCTGAGAAGGGCAAAGGATATTGACTTTCTACTTCACTGCTGCAGCCCTGGAAGCCAGTCTTGACTCTGTGTTTCACTGGGTCCTCTCTAAAAAACAAACAAACACCCTTTTGCATTTGATTGCAGCTTGTCTCTTGCCCTCTATTTATTTATTCTTTCCAATGCTGTTCTTTTGAGAAGTTCATTTCGCATTCTGAACCTGGACTGGATTTATGACCCAGAGGTTAGACCAACAAATTTATCCTAGATAACACACTGCCATTTGTGAGGCTGGGTTCCAATCGACCCACTTCTCTCCCAGTTTGACTTCACAGCCAAAGGATCAAAGAAGTAAGCCCGTTGCTCACCGGGAAGGGCAGAAGCAAGATATCCAGCAGTTTGACCAATTGAAGGACAGAAACAACCTATGACCAGCTGTGTTGCATTTAGCTATGAAGTGGAGGGACCAAAAATAAGATGATATTCTCAGAGTTTTCTACGTTCTGCAATGCTCTACTGCTGCTTGTTGTATTATGTGAGCAGCAGGTATTCACAATGTGGTAGGTTGCAATGTTGCATCATCTAAACTTCCATTGTCTGGGACTATTTCTCAGCTAGCATAGCAAAGGTTTACACACTTATGAGGTGGGATGAAAAATAGATCAGTATCAACTATTGGTTCTATATCCAACTATAACTGGTTCTATAAATCTAAAAGCAAAGCAAAACCCGTGCTAGAAACATAAGGCAAATTCACTAATTCTAGAAGGATATATGTGTCAGGCTGCTGCAATTAAAAAAAACCCAAGTCTTATGATACCTTAAAAACTGACACTTTTTCACAGATTATGTTAAAAAATCCCCTACTAGAACACCTTAGATCTGGCTTCCCAGGCGTCCCATTGAATTAAAATCAAAGAACAAGTAAATGTTCTTAGAAAAAGGTCGTATGGAAAGCAATGTCAAAGGGAAGTGTTCATGTAGCCATTTTACTTTTACAGAAGCATAAAAGCCCATAATAATTTAGTTCTAATCCATATCCAAATAATACATCCTATAAAATGGAATGCCAAGGACATGCTTTTATCAGAAAAGTGTTTTAAAATATGATTGGAATTGGAGTTTTTTAAAAACTTTCAGTCTGCAAGCTGGGCAGTGTATTTATTGCTCTTTCCAGAGAATTACTGTAGACATCTGAATATATTCTGTCCAGGAACAGGTCTTTACTTAACATATTTCAGGGAGATATGGATGGATGGATGGATGGATGGATGGATGGATGGATGGATGGATGGATGGATGGATGCATGGATGGACAGATGGATGGACAGACAGACAGACGTATAGGGAGAGGGGGAGAGAGAGGGGGAGGGAGGGAGAGAGAGAGAGAGGTTTCTATAAATAAATCCGTATGTAGATGAAACAGCTTATTCTCTGTTGCTAATAGTTCTTGGATTTCTGATACATTTGCCTGAGCAAAAATACTCTCTGTGTACTGATATGGTTGCCTAGTCTGGTAATGAAATATCTATTACAAGAAAAACAAGGTCAGACGATATCAACAAGTCTATCCTGAGTTACAGATATTCTCCACTATTGCAACCAGAAACAATTCAGACATCAAATAAGCTTATTCCCAGGGTGATCCTTACCATGAAGTGATAAGCTGTTGAGTTTGGACAGCAGATTCCAGAGGGGGGACCATTCTCCTGCCTCCGGTCTTCATCTCTGTGCTCCTCTAATAACTGTATGGAAAAAGGGCTGATTGTAGCATGTTGCTTCGAGAACAAACATAGCAAAGACAAACATTACTGACTCCAGAGGAAAAATTATTGCCTGTCTTCAAAAAATGAGGACAAGACAAAGGGTCAGGTGGGAATGAGTAATTGTTCCAGTGTTTGTGAAAGAACACTCAAAACTCTCATAGTTCTTATTTTTCTGAAGGTTACTGTATAGTTGGATACACACATTGTGCTAAATCATAATTTAATTACAATTTCTGGAACAAGACACGTTTTTTTAGGGTCTTTACATCACCGATCATGGTTTGCAAAGCATTATGGCTCTGCATGGTATTTTAACTCATCCTTGGATATGTCCTGTCTACTGAAGCACAGAAAAATACACAAAGGTCTCAGACACACATTATCCTTTAGTACATAATAATAATAATAATGAATAATTATTTAGTACAGGAATAGGCAACTTGTCTTTGGCCAAGGCCACTCTAACAATGATTGACATCTGAATTATAAAGACATAATCAGAATACAACGGTATTTGCAATCCCTGAAAATCTGTCAGCATTAAATCAGTTGTTCGAAGCTACATCCATTGACCTCTGAGCCAGTTACTGGTTCCTAGCCAGAACCTTAAATATTTTCAGTATCACTGAGAAATGTTTTAGAGGAGCAACACATAGAAGAAGCCTGACAAAGAAATTCTAAGCACAATACCACATCATACAAATTCTCAAAATTCAGTTCAGTTCTCAAAAGGAAGTTGATGCTGTATTAGTGTAAAAGCCTATTCAGACCTAGCTATTTGCGGGATCGTATCCTGCCCCACACATCCCTTCGGCCGATTCGCTCTCACAGGGAGGGACTCCTCCGGGTGCCGTCTACTAGGCAATGCCAGCGGGCGACGCCCAGGAGTAGGGCCTTCTCTGTGATGGGCCCGACCCTCTGGAATGACCTCCCCCCAGATATCAGAACTACCACTGACCTCCGCTCCTTCCGTAAGAAGCTTAAAACCCACCTGTTCAATTTAGCGGGCCTGGCCTAATAGCAATTTTAGTCCCTCAAGTCTGTATTGTTAAATTTTTAGGGGTATGTGTTTTAGTTGATTTTAACTTTTATTATTCTGTACAGTTGAATTTAGGTTTAATTCGCTTTTAAGGGAATATATTTAAGGGTATTTATCTTTTGTACCTGTTTTTAATGAGATGCCTGTACACCGCCCCGAGTCCCTTCGGGGAGAGGGGGCGGTCTATAAATTTTGAAAATAAATAAATAAAATAAATACTGTATTGTTACAATAAATGTGTAAGCACTGAAAATACGTTGTTCTAAAATTTATTTACACATGTAATTGCACGCCATCTATTCAAAGGCAGCCTATTCACTGTGAATCTTAAGATGCATTTTGTAGCATCTACAATGATCTGTTGCAAACCTGTTGCTATTAAACTGAAATTATTTTCACGATAGAGTCAAACTCATGTTTATCCATGAATAAAATTTATTGTATCCCCTGTATTTTAAAAAGTGACTCTACAAAGTGCATATTTTAGGTTTTTTTTTTAAAAAAAAACACTCTGCTTTCTTTATTTATTTTTGTTTGGAACACATAGATAAGAGTTTGCTGCTTAGCAACATGCTAAATCATTTCAAATTGCCAACATCTTGTTTTCCTTCTGATTTAATTAAAGGAATCCTACCTTGTAGGGAGCAGGCTTTTCACACAACCTGGGGAGAATTGGTTAACACTTTGAAAGATAGACTCCAGATTCAGAAGGATCTTGACAGAGCTGAGCACTGGACCCTCTCCAACAAGATGCAGTTCAGTGGAGAAAAATAAGCCCCTGCACTTAGACAGAAACAACCAAATGCATAGGTACAAAATAGGTGGTACCTGGTTTAAGTAACTGTGAGAGAGATCTAGGTCTCCTAGTGAACCGCCATTTAAGTAGGAGCCAGCAATATGCTGCAGCTGCCAAAAAAAGCCAATACAGTTCTGGGCTGCACCAACAGAGGCATAACATCAAGATCCCAAGAAAAGATAATGCCATTTTATATTGCACTAATAGGCCACACTGGGGAATACCATGTCCTGTTCTGGTCATCATGATATAAAAAAGATGATGAAACCCTAGAAAGATAAGATGGGATGGGACGGAATGGGTAGGGTAGGGTAGGTTGGATAGGATAGGATAGGATAGGATAACCTTTATTGCCATTTTTTACTGTGGGCACACTGGCACATGTTAAAAAAGGAATTCTGTTGCCTGCTCTCAAAAGAAAGTATATATCTACCCATACACATACATAACAAACATATACACACACGTGTGTGTGTAATAAATAAAACAAATATTTATTTGTTTTCGTAGATTTTCACGGGCGTAGGTATGCTGGACTTGTTGTATTTGGGTCTTTTCCTGTGTAAGATTGAGATTGTCTTGGCAACGTTTCGTCGAGGTCTCGCTTGCCATCTTCAGGCTGGTGTTTTCGGCTTAAAGCGTGGTCAGAGCTGCCGTCTTTCTATAAATCTGGGTGGGGGGGTGTGGCGTGCTGGCATTGTTTCAGTAAGTGGAATGATTGGTTGTGTGGTTGTATCATGATTGGTAGATTGGTGTAGATTGGTGCTGGCTGTGTGTCCATTGTTGTTTCATGTTGTAACGGCCTGGGTGGTGAGTGGGGCTCGTTTGTTGATTAAGGCTGGTTTCCAGATGTCTGGTAGGCGGGAGGTATCGTCACGTTTATTCATGTTGTGGGGGTGTTTCTCTATTTCAATAGCTTCCATAATTATTCTCTTCTTGAAGTGTTCTGTTTTGGAGATTAACCTGGTTCCTTCAAAATTAATTTCATGTCCTGTAGCTTTAAGGTGCTGGAAAAGGGAGGAAGTTTTTTTCTTTTTTCTTTAAAATCAGCAAAATTCTCCACAAACACAATATCAAAACAGCCTTCAACACTGACCGAAATATAGCCAACATCTTAAGAAACCCCAAAGACAAAATCCAGCTAGAAAACCAAGGAGTCTACAAAATACCATGCAAAATCTGCCCTGCAACATACATAGGACAAATGAACAGAAGAATAAATGCACGCATCACAGAACACAAGAACACAGAAAGAAAAAAAGAAAAAAACTTCCTCCCTTTTCAAGCACCTTAAAGCTACAGGACATGAAATTAATTTTGAAGGAACCAGGTTAATCTCCAAAACAGAACACTTCAAGAAGAGAATAATTATGGAAGCTATTGAAATAGAGAAACACCCCCACAACATGAATAAACGTGATGATACCTCCCGCCTACCAGACATCTGGAAACCAGCCGTAATCAACAAACGAGCCCCACCCACCACCCAGGCCGTTACAACATGAAACAACAATGGACACACAGCCAGCACCAATCTACACCAATCTACCAATCATGATACAACCACACAACCAATCATTCCACTTACTAACACACACACACACACACACACACACACACAAGAAATAGTGGGTGGAAGCTTGTTAAAGAGAGATCTATCCTAAAAGTAAGGAGAAATTTTCTCAGTATAAAAAATTAATCCATGGAATAGCTTGTCTCCTGGAATTGTGACTGCTCCATCACTGAAGGTTGCAGAAATTGACTGGATAACCATTTGACTGGGATGGTATAAGGTCTCCTGTCTTGAGCGGGATCTCCAAAGTTCCTTCCAGCCCCATGATTCTATGTTTCTTGTTACATGTTGTAAGACTTTTCATACATAACTGGGGCAGAGGCTCAGGTCTGGCTGTTTGGTCAGCCTCTCTGTTTTTCTGTAGAGGTGCCAGGTTATAACCTTGAACCTATCAGCAGGTGCCAACTTACAGATTCCTTTCTCCATCACTCTTTCTTTTTTCAATCAGTCACACTACATAAGATGTTATTTTGTACCAGATCCAGGCAGGGGCAAAAATGGCTTTGACGTTGATAGACTGCAGTCCGTCTATCTGCTCACTGTTGGTTCTCTTTCTCTTCAGCTAATTCACAGTATGTTATTTATTTTTTTGCTTTCTCTGCCTGGGGCTTCTGTAAGAATTTAAGCCACCCTTGTGTTCACGATGGAGGAAGAGGGAACTTGCATTTCAGGGGGGGGGGGGGACTCAATTTCAGCAAAGCTTGTTCACACAGCTTTCAGAAATATCCACAGGAAATGGCACAGAAGACAGCTGCAGTTTGAGAAGGCAAAGTGCTTTGCTCCTAAAGAACCATTTATGTCCCGTTTCCACACACACACACACACACACACACACACACCCTACATTGACACTAGAAAGATGTCAGAATTTTTGGGTACAGTTTTCATAACAACGCAGCAAACTGCCAGGCAAATTATTTTTAAAACTCCAAGGGGACCATTGTTATTTTTAAAATGGCAACATGCCAGGCATTAGCATTATTTTAAAAAATGACAGGAGATCTGCTTAGAGTTCCAGAAAGTTCAGGCAGATTGTACTTCCCCTTAATCCCTTCCTCCATTCTGTTATATGCAGACAAAGATTCTCTGGCTTAGAAGCAATTTTCCAAGTAGTTTTTAGGGTAAGCTGTATTTTGTAACGGGAGCAATTTCTTACAGCAGCCATTTTATAAACAGGACAGTTATTCCCCATTTTGCGAGATTGCCTGCAATGTTTCTTCAAAATTCAAGATGTTTCTAGTTCTAAAATACTGCCTAACGGTCAACTGGCATGGTGGAAAGATCTTGTATCCACTGAATCAATACTTTCAACCACAACTTTATCTCTGTTGCTCCAAAGAGGAGTTGAACTAAGGATCAGAGTGTTGTCAAAAGAGATTTTGGATAAATATTAGGATAAATCTCCTAACTCAGCACTAAAACACGTGCAACTGTGGAGTAGACTTATTTATGAAAGAATTCATATTTAAAATTGAAATCCAATCCATTTATTTAAATCCAAATTTGAAAGAAATATTTCATAAAAATGAACCTAACTTTAAAAAGGACAGATGTGAACAAGACTTCTAACTGTACTCTGTCCCACTCGCTACTGGTAATATGGATGTGAAATGAGGTAGAAGTGAACAAACTATAGCAGGTTTCTCTCTTTAAAAAAAGAAGATAAATGAACTGAGAATTTTAGAACTGGACAAGACTGCAAAGTCTTGGTATGAATGCAAGGGACATGATTAAGGAAGAAAAATTAAAAGTCTTTTAAAGAAATGTAAATAAAATTCACATCAGTGAGCTGGTAGAAATCAAACAGGTAAACCTCCAAGTGGCCTCAATGACTCTCTAAAACAGTGGTTCTCAACCTTCCCAATGCCGCGACCCTTTAATATAGTTCCTCATGTTGTGGTGACCCCCAACCATAAAATTAGTTTCGTTGCTACTTCATAATTGTAATTTTGCTACTGTTATGAATTGTTAAGCCTGATTCACTTAACAACAGTGTTACTAACTTAACTTGCAATGATTCACTTGACAGATGTGGCAAGAAAAATGGTAAAACGGGGCAAAATCCACAACAAACTTCTCACTTAGCAACATAAATGTTGGGCTCAAGTGTGGGTTGGTAAGTCGAGGACGACCTGTATGTTAGGCTTGAACAAAAACAGGTCAAGAGGCGAAGGGTCTCCATTTGTCCCTATTCCAGCAGGGCAACGTTTGCTTCTTAAGGATGTCAGAGAGATACCCGCCGGATCTCTCACCAATGGGGAAGCTCAATTGGGTCTGCCAACTGTCGCACTTTCAAGGGCGCCAGAGGGCAGCGCCCAACCCCGGACTTCCTTCGCTGCTCCCAGGAAGCTGCGGGCTGGGCCATAAGGGCAAGACACCTGCGGGGTCGTAGAAGAGCAAAGCCGGCTGTCACTCAACGTGCTGCCTGGCTCGTTTGCACACATGGCTTTCCCGTCTCACCATGCCCAGGAAAGTGGCACAAAGAGCAGCCGAAACGCAATACTTCAGTGCCCGCCGGGAAGCCGCCACTGCCGCCGCCAGCTTTCCCGCACCAAGGCCGCCACCTGCCCAGCTTCTTCACCCGCTGTCATCGCCCACCTTTACGACCGGCTGAAAGGCAAGTGGCGCTGAGCTTCCAGACGACGACTATCCGGTGGCTGCATCCTCCCCAGCGGCACCCCCGAGGGCTCCTGCTTCTTCTTGCACTCCCTCCTCTTCTTCCAATTGGGTAAAGCGGACCTGCTTCTTTGCGCCCCCCGCCGCCATATGTCTACTACACCCGAGGGGCCGCCGCTGCAGAGCTGGGCAGGCAACATGTGACCGACTAATCCCATCTTGGCAGGCGAAAAGAGCACCTTAAGACCACACTTCCCAGAAAGCACCGGAAACCAACTGTTTATGATGCAGAGGCTGTTACTGCAAAACACCTACCTTTCCATACCGAGGTTGGAGAATGCTCCCGTTGGCTAACATCAGGTGAATTAATTCCCCTCTCCAGTTATTGACTCTAGGCCCTAGAGGTCTTGGGTGATCGCTGTGAAAGGGTTGTTCGACCCCCAAAGGGGTCGCAACCCACAGGTTGAGAACCGCTGCTCTAAAAGAATGCAAATGACCAGCTGGCTGCAAGGAATATAAATCCTTCCATTCCCCCCCATCCAGTCAGAGCTGAAAAAGCTTCTTGGATGAGAAGTGAATGTCTTAAAAAAAAAAAAAAAAAGTTGAGTTGCCTCCTGAAAAAGCACCTTTGGGGAAATCTTCCAACTTTTTATTTAAATTAAATCTGTCCTGTGTCTTTGGAAGAAGGGTTTTTTCATAGCAAATTTTAGAAAGCCTATTACAGATGCTTAATTCAAATATTTCTGCATTGAGTGGTGTTGGATTTGATGATCTATACCTGTGTTGGCGAACCTATGGCACGCATGCCACAGGTGGCACATGGAGTCCTCTCTGTGGACATGCGAGCCATTGTCCAGCATGAGCGCCTCCCACCAGCCAGCTGATTTTTGGGTTTACCCTGCAAGTGGGAGACACATGTGTATACCTTTCTGCTCACTTTCTGCAACCTGTGCCTCCCCAGATCTCCGGAGAGTCCTCCCCCCCCCCAGCACTGTTTTGAGTTGTGAGGCTTTCTTCCCCTCTCAGCACTGTTTTGAGAAGCCTCCCATTGCAAAACAGTGCTGAGAGGGGAAAAATCCTCCCTTCGCAAAACTGCACTGTTTTGAGAAGCCTCCAATCGCAAAACAGTGCTGAGAGGGGGGAAAGGGAGGAGTTTCCCCCTCTCAGTGCTGTTTTGGGATGGGAGGCTTTTTCCCCCTCAGTGCTGTTTTGAGAAGGGATGCTTTTTTCCCCTCAGTGCTGTTTTGGGGTGGGAGGCTTTTCCCCCCTCAGCGCTGTTTTGAGAAGGGACGCTTTTTTCCCCTCAGTGCTGTTTTGAGAAGGGAGGCTTTCCCTCCCCCCAGTGCTGTTTTGGGATGAAAGGCCAAAAAGGGGGGATGTTGTGCACGTATCCGCAGGGCAACCACGGGGGGGGGGGGGTTCACATGCACATGTGCGGGGGTGAAGAGCGCATGGGAGGTGTCACAAACGATGTGCAGCGGGTGGGGCACGTGGGAGGGGCATTGCATTATGAGTGTGGGCCCGCAAGCGCGAAAATGCACGCACACGTGCTTTCAGCACCCAAGGAAAAAATGGTTAGCCATCACTGATCTATACGTTCTCTTCCAAACCTATAACTTTATAACAAATAGTTTCTCTAGAACACAGTATTTGAACAAACATGGTTAGAACAATTCAGAAATGCCTACTTTTCAGTTTTAAAACTGCAATTTGAAAAACAAAGCAATATTATAATTCAATGCCAGGGAAATAGGTACCGATGGGGAGACCGGGGGCTGTGTGTGTAGCAAATGACAACACATCCATCAAGGTATCATCATGCAAATGATATAATTTGGATAGTTACATCAAACACTGTGATGTAATCACATGATTTTATCATTTGCATGATTACGTGTTGTCATCTTGATGTTATCATGGCTTGCTATGGACGTTTCAGAGCTTTTGAATAGTGAGGTAAGTATGATTATATCACAAACCAGAAGCCTGGTCACAGTAATATTTTCAAAATGGCAGATTAAGGGTTGTATACAGGAACATCATGTTTCATTAACGTGTACGGGGAGGAAGAAATGCTAGGTAACCTCAACAGCAAACTCAAGGACATGTCTGAGATGGAGCACTAACCATAATCAACCAGCATTGTTCTATACAACATTCATCCATTAACATTTTCTTATTATACTATGTACCAAAGGTTTCCATAGCAATAAAAAGCCACTCTATTTCAGTTTTCAAGGGTAAAATACATATTTATGGGTGAAAGTATATCTACCAACATTTCAGAATCTGTACAAGCAAAATCATTTTGCTTTTTCTTCTCACCATATTCTGTTTTTAAAACTATGATCAAACTCAATCAAACTAGATCTCCAGTTAATTCATTAAATAGGTTTATTTCATTATGTTTACAGAGAACCTTGGAAAGTCCTATTCTAGTAACTGTGGCAAATATTATATTGCCTTTATGATGGAGCCAAATTCATTGCAGATAGAGTAAAATTGCCCTCCCCATCCAAAATTAGCATGGGCAGCAACTCATCAGTTGCCCATCAGTTTCATAAATGAGTGGCTCTCAATCTTCATATGAGCCGTGGTGGCGCAGTGGTTAGAGTGCAGTACTGCAGGCTACTTCTGCTGACTCCTGATTGCCAGTAGCTTGGCAGTCCAAGTCCCCACTGGCTTAAGGTTGACTCAGCCTTCCATCCTTCCTAGGTCGGTAAAATGAGGACCCAGATTGTTGGGGGCAATATGCTGACTCTGTAAACCGCTTGAGAAGGGGCTGTAAAAACCAGTATGTAAGTCTAAATGCTATTGCTATTGCTATATATTTCAAGTCCCACCAATTTCAACTGGAAATGTATTTGTAATTTGTGCTTCATGTTGAATGCTTCAAAACTATAGCAGTACGGCCACACACACACACGCACACACAGTCATTGCTCAAGGAAATAACTAATTCTGAAAGTCAGAATGCAAAGAGAGTAGCCATCTCTAAACTGCAGATGCGGAACAATTGACTTAACATTCTCACATTGCTCCAGTTCAGTCACTATTGGTGACAGGAAGAAGATAAATCATCCACAGATAAAATGGCATTAAATGTGCTTGCCTAGAAGGAGCCTTGAATGGAGTAGGAAAGAAAGAAAAATAGTCTCTGGGCTCATCCACACTTTCTCCTTGCTCCAGCATAACAATGGATAATTTACCAAATACCATGGAAAGGAAGAAAACAATACTGTCTGTTTCTCTGTTTTTAGGCTGCTAGGAATTTTATTGCTTACATAAGATGTAGCGTTTTCTCTCCTCCTCTGTTGCAAAATAGGGCACTGGTTCACCTCCTGCACCTCATTCCATCTTAGAAAAATGTCTCCATTCCGATTGGCTCTGGTGGGCAGGCCTCCCAACTCTTTGCCTTCAATGACCATTTTGCACTAGGAGCAGAAGTATTCAGCAGGTTCTGACCAGTTCTGGAGAACCAGTAGCGGAAATTTTGAGTAGTTTGGAGAAACGGTAAATATCACCTCTGATTGGCCCCGCCCCCATCTATTCTCTGTCTCCGGTGTCCTGGCTGATCGGGAGGAAATGAGGATTTTGCAGTAACCTTCCCCTGGAGTGGAGAGGGAATGGGGATTTTACAGTATCCTTCCCCTGCCACGCCCACCAAGCCATGCCCACAGAACCGGTAGTAAAAAAAAATTGAATCTCACCTCTCACTAGGAGGCCTGTCTGCCTGCCATGACCTGTCAGTCTTTTTTACCTGAGCCCAGTAGCTTAACAATAAAATATAGACCTGTTCTTTTTATATTTTTAACAAGTTGAAATAATGGGCCATTTTTTTGTTTTAAAAATTGGGTGAAATTAACAAATGTGTTCCCAAATTTTATCTTCTGGCCCAAATGATAGAAAGAGCTGTAAAACTCCCCCCCTGCCCCCCCCCCCCCGCAATTCTCAAAATACTTGTCCAGAGAAGGGAAAGCAGGTGGCGCTTCTTCTCCGGGATAGATGGGAGAGGAGAAGCAGGAACTGCCCAAGTAGTCTGGACAGAATACCTGACCCTACCAGTGGCCAAATGGGAGAAATGGAACTTAAATCCAGGGGCAGAAAATCTTAATCCAACTACATTTTCCAGCTAATTTGCACATGGGAGACAAGGAGTTCAAGGCTGTAGGATAAAAATCTCCATCAGGGACAGCATGAAATTGATCAGAGCAACTTAACAGACTTCATCTGTTTTGAATCGAGGAGTTTTCTGAGACTAGAAAAAGGCTGCAGCATCACTTTTTAAAAATATAATAGGAAATTTATCAGCATTACAAAAATATACCCGAATTACCTCTCTTAGGGCAACTGATATATATTAATGTACAAAACCATTAGTTATTTAAGCAACTGCCTTTTTATTGTTTCATCAATTACATTTAAATGCTTTTGCAGTGTAGGAAGTTATCACCCAGCCCTCTCCCAGAAAAATGAAATATCCTAGGAAATATTGAAAAGGCAGAATATTATATTTCCCTGGATGTGAAAAAGGAAGAAACATGTTTTAGATTGAGAATAGCTCCCTGTAGCTTCCTGCCTCCACCCACTTTGTCAATGGGCCATTAAGAAGGCCAAGCCAGTCCCTTTACATAATAAAGAGTTCTCCCCTTCAGCTCCAGGGGGATGGGAATGAAGGCATGATAATATAAGCCTTTACTCAACTGACCACATGGCATCTGAGAACTCTGAGAATTCAACCAAACCTGGACTCAGCCTAGAGAGTTGCCCCTGCATGGGCCCATGTGAGTTTGACAACCAATCAGAATACATTTCTTACACAGGAACAGGAAACAGAGAGGTGGGACTGAACAGGTTATAAAAAGCCTAGCAAGCCCTTTCCCCTTCCCTTTTCTTCTTCTCCACCAATATTGAAGCATGTGATCACCTTTTCTGTTCAGGACTCAAGCCATGTGGTCCTGTCCACCATTAAAACCATCTTTCCAAGCAGCCTCCATGTCTCCAGTGTCTTTTTCCCCACTTGGAGCTGAACCCAGAAGGACATTTCCTCCAACAGCAGCTTAGAAGGGGAAAAAACCCAAACATCAAAACTGCTTCTCTGAGGTTTTAAAAGAATTGTGTGATGACACAACAAAGAGCAAACTGGCAAAATTCATCTTCCTCTCCCATGTCAGCATTTCATGATTGAATACTATTCCTGAATTTCAAGAATGAGTTCAGAAAAACTTCCAGGTTACATACTATTTTATCTATGTGTTTCTAAAAAGAAAGGTGACACCAAAGAGAACAGAGGAGAAAAAATATTTCCACTCTTCATTTCCCAGGCGAGATAATTTCCTTCACAAACTTTTTTTCATGAAGTTAAAAAATTTCTTCACAAATTAAGAAAATGAGGATAGGAAGTATTCCATGCTGCAGAGCAACATACACTTCAGAAGTCTTTCCAATATCTAGTTAGTCGAGTGCTACCATATGGTACTTTTGTTCACGTTGAAATGTACTGGATGCAGAATTAATGTATTCTTCGTTTGATTGGTGCAGACATCAAGCCTATTAATAAAGGCCTATATTAGAATTGGTTTGAAGAACAATTCCCAAATGATGGCTGAGAACTGACAGACGGCTGTGGGAGGTTTGTCAGAGAGTTGTTAGAATGCCAGCAGTGCGTCTGGGAAATAGTACTGAAAAAAGAAACTCAGGAACAGAATCTTCCAGGTCATCATTAATAACTGATAATTCCTAAACAAAGATAATTATTTCGTTTGTGCTGAGTTTGCCATGGGTATCTGAGGGAGAAGTCTAGCAAGAAGGCTGAACAAAGGTATTGCTTCCAGGGCATCGGGGGGGGGGGGGGTGTCAGCTAAAAATGACTACATCTAAAGATGTCCTCATTACAGTGTAAAGAACACAAATTGCAGTTCCAGGAATAAAATGGCATTAAGATATTTTGATCTTCAGAAGAAGTATTCTCCTTTTCCTTTAAGTACCCACATTCTAAGAAACTCCTGGTAAACAAATTCACATGAACTAAAAAGAACACTGTAGGTGTGTTTTCAAAGTAATACAAGGGAATTCTATTTTAAGGATACGGGTTATTTCAGCATAATTATATTATCAGACAATGATTACAGTACAATACTTGGGATTTTACTTGACTCGTTTTTCTGCCTTTGAGAAAAGTCTGTTGATTCTTTGGAACATTGGGTTATGCTTTCAATGGGCCCTGAACATGTCCACAGCCGAGAACAATTGCTTCTGTTTCCACCCACAAAAGAGGTGCTAGGTAGGACTGCTATGTCCATCCATTCTTTGCTCTTACTCAAAAAGAAGAGGAAAGTGAAAGGGAGTTGCCAAAAAAAACATTCTATCGTGGAATCCTACAAACTAGAAACAGTATGAGCCTGTTACATGGTTGTAACATGTTCTTGAGGGAACGTTCTGCATACTCAATTCTGTACTTTTAAATTTTGGGGGTTGTTTTAAGCTAATTTTTAACTTTTATTACCCTGTACAGCCTTATTGTTTAATTGGTTTTTAAGTGTATCTATTTTATATTAGGTTTTAATGTGGTGTCTGAACACTGCCCCGAGTCCCTTCGGGGAGAGGGGGCGGTCTATAAATTTAATAAAATAAATAAATAAATAATACTCCTAAGGATTTTGGTTCTGACCCAGCCTTAGCAGAAACAAGAAACAGACTCCTTGTCACAAAAATACCCTCTTTATTTATCTCCTGTGAATTAATGGCATTATATATGAAAAGTCCAGGCAATAGTCCTTCCAAGAGTTAACTGCAGCAGCAGAGCTTATCAGTTCCTTGCAATAATTGCCATAGGCAGCTGAAAGGCTGCAAATTAAGTTCTGGCAAGCAGCCTGTATAGCACGAAACACGATGAGCAAAATCTTCTGAAATCCGAACTGTTGTCTCCTATGACAACCACTCCCCTTTCCTTCTATTTATTCCCCAGCCAAGGAGGGACCATTCAGTGTCCATGTGTGCCTTGCTTCCCAAGTCAACTCCTTGTCCTATGTTGCTCTCCTCTCCTAACAGCTCTGCATATACGTCCATCAGGAACAGGCTCCAGCTATTCTTCCTCCTCACTCATAGCAGCCTCCAAAGACAGCTGCCTCTCTGGTGGCTGGGAAATGTTGGATGGCCCTGGCTCTATCTCAGTGTCTGACACTGAGCATCCATCAGAGTCTCCCCAGGCCCCAGAACTGGCCCAAGTTCTTCCCCAACCTCCTCATCATCCGAGGCTGCCCCCAGCTCCGCTGGAGACTGGCAAGCCACAACAATTTCTTACAGAAAATATTCAATACTCCTATCAAAAGGGGGAGACTAAAAGGCAATTGTTGTAGAAAACAAGACAGAGCTGGAAGATGAGGTAAAACGTGTCATCATCTTGGTGTTCCTACAAGAGACCTAAGTCCATCCCTCCATGAATTCCGCTGATCCATATCTAGCACTAATTCAGCTTTGACCATTAGTTGGCCAGATTCTTGTGTATAGGTAGCAATAACAAATTCTTCTGTGCTTTGAAGTCAATGAATGGTTGTTTGCACCTGACAGTTGTACAGGTTGGGTGATGGTTGATCGCCCACAATTTCTGGGGTTTATGTTTTTTTATTTCATTTATATTTGTTATAGTATATATTGTTATAGTTTTTAATGGTCATCATGCTCAGAGTAGATTTTTGTGAGGTGGGCGGTAACATAACCATACTGAATAATAAATAGATATAGAAATATAATTCCCAGAATCCTTTGCGAAAAGTCATCACGGGTGAAGTGGTATAAAACAACCATAGATTTGTAGCCTAGACAAGCCCTCTTAGTTTGTAACAATGTATCTGCAGTTGTATGAAAATCCAACATGCCAATACATATCCATAATGTACATGTTTCTTCCAACCTAAATGTACATTAAGGAGGGCTCAAATTTGAGTCAAAGAAGCCTACACTGTAAGTGGATTACAAAATTGGCAGAACATCTGTAGTTGTGGGAGAATAAAATGCCATATTGCTAGCATCTGAGTCAATTCCACCAAGCCTAACAAGAGCCAGATCAGAGAAAAGTTGTAAGATGCGCATTTGAATAACATTTTCTCATCTATATTGTTCCAAATTCTTAATTTAATTACCAAAGATTTTCAAAGAGGCAAAGCTTAAAACTGAAATTATAATTTATTTCATATGCATACCAGCTATAATGTTCCAGAGTTCACAATATAAGAAGATAATGCAAAAATAAATTGATCCATTTCAGTCAGCACATGCCTGATTCTTAAATAGGTAACCAAAAACCAAACACATTAGGTTGGGTTCACCCATAACTCCAAGCCATACTATTTTAATTTATCTTTTGCTGAATAAGCCATAGTCAACTAATTCATACAATACATTAAGCTATCAGCTATGTATGGCAAACTATAATGGCATACATTATGATTTGTAGCAACATATATAACCAGTTATTAATACCGTGTTTCCCCGAAAATAAGACAGGGTCTTATTTTCTTTGGACCTCTGAAACAAGCACTTGGCCTTATTTTCGGGGAAGTCTTAATATTTTTCAGGTGCAGGAGGCAGTGAGCGTGGTCACTTCATGGCTGCTGCTGTGTTGCAATATTTTCATGGCGGGCTTATTTTCAGGGGAAGGCTTATTTTAGAGCAGGGGTGTCCAAACCATTTTTGGTCATTTATGCCCTCCACAGCCCCCAGGAGCACTCTGAAAACCTCCTAAAGGCTATGCAAAGCCATTTTGGTGAAGGGGGCAGAGTTTTGGGAGGTATAAAATGCTGTATTCAGTGTATAAGATGCACCCAGATTTTTAGCCTCTTTTTTGAGGGGAAAAAGATGCATCTTTATACTTCGAAAAATACGGTATTTTATGAAAGACTAAACAAATAATTCCAGTGGGGAGAAGAGGCTGCGGGCCGCTTGAAATTTGAAAAGGCGCCACATTTGGCCCCCGGGCCGCACTTTGGACATGCCTGTTTTAGAGCATGCACTCAAAAGCCCGCTTAGGCTTATTATTCGGGGAGGTCTTATTTTCAGGGAAACAGGGTAATTTACAAGCAGATATATAATTGCTGAACGATCCAATCATACATGATTGCCATGTATCTCCCCTTTGTGTGTCCACTGGTCATTATTCTTCCAAATAAAGGCCAAATCCCAACAGCTGTGAGAGATCTCTAAAGGATCTAATTCTTTTGCTGCTACCACCCACTCATTAAATTTTCCTCTTTTATGCCTCTCAGTTAACATGACAAGAATTAGGGAGGGTGCAAGGCAGCACAGCAAGTTTGTTAACATTTGAACGAAGTAACAAATTAATTATATTAAATAATTCAACAGTATCTTGTAATATTACCCTTCTACTCTCTATCCCTCCGCCTATCTATCCCCCATCTCTCTGACAGATGGAGGTTTTCTTAAGCTAGGTGAGATTCCTTCAGATTGGTCTTTCATCCATAGCTCCCCAATCCCTTTCTCATCAGTTCCTCTCCCACCTCCAGGATATAACTAGAAGTTATCTGGTTGTGATTGACAGTTCCACCACCCAATCATCACAAATAATGATTTATTTGTAATTTGTAAACAAATTGTTTACTTATGACTAAATACAAAATGGTCATAAGTAAATAAATCACAACAGTTGACAAGTGTTGGCTCATCATGCAAAAGCTATTCCAGATTAGATGTTGTTAGTACTTGGATGGAGACCACCAGAAAAATACAATTGTGGAGAGGAGGTTTGGACAGAGGTTTCCACTCAGCCTATCTTTGAAAAACCTGATAGACCTGGGAGAGCAATAGTGATGAACTCACAGGTACTTGAATTCTCCAGCAACAAGCAATGGTGACCCAAGGACTGGAAGGAGTTAGATGGTCAAGCCATAGACCTGAGCTCTGTGGCTGCTCAGCTTTTTGCTTTTTGTACCTTGGGCCAGTATTAGTTCTTTGAAGTTACTTTGCTGGACTTCTTTATATATAAAATGTTGCACGTTGTTGGGTATACCAGGATCTGTGACCCACTCTAGACTGTATTTGTTTGGGGGGGGGGATCATAGAATGGAAATTTGGAGGGTAGCATGTGCATGTGATTTTGGAGTTGTGTACCTACAGCAGCATAGTTCCCCTTAGGCTGCTGAGAAGCCACAGAAACAGTTACGGGAAGGTCCTAAGATCTGTTGTGAGGGTAAAAGTGGATGGATGGGTCCTATGGCCCAGATGGGGTTGGTGATGGCAGAGGATGGGACATAGTTGGAAAGAGAGGAGAAGACAGAGAGTACAATCAAGATCATGACACTCAGAGGAAGTTATGGAGGGAACCTGAGACCCTTAAGGTGACAGTGAGTTGAAACCAATCCCAACTTATCCCTTTGCTTTACTTTTCTCCCCCAAAGTCAGGTCATTGGATCTTAGAGGGTATATTCTGGTTCTGCTACTGAATACCAGGTTACTATGTAATAAGACTATCCTCATTTATAATTTGGAGACATATGAATGTTAAAAATGGTTTGCATATTAATACAACTTAATAAAATGTCTTGTTAGTCCAAACTAACAAATCCATTTCATTTTGTTATTTGAGTCTTGTAAAATATTGCATCCAATGGTGATTTTGTCTAATCAGAAAACACTTCTACACATCTAAGATGACCATTCAACTTTTACTAATTTTCCCTATCCTGCTTATGCTTGTATGTCTGTTTTCACAAACCTTGAATGTTCTGTATTGGAGAAGCTGTAGTTAGTAGCTTGGGAGCAGGTCGAAATCTATAAACATCAAAATTATACCTTAATTTTTGCATAACATCATTCATAGATAGATAGATAGATAGATAGATAGATAGATAGATAGATAGATAGATAGATAGATAGATAGATAGATGATAGACAGACATTTGCAGTTTATTTATTTGCAGTTACCATATCATTGACTTATTTGCAATTACCAAATCGTCATTCTTTGATACATTTCAACATATTATCGGGACTATCAGACTGTTACCCTTATGAAACACTTCTAGGTATTCCCCAATCTTTTTTGAACCAGTGGGCGTATTTGAAATTTGAGAATATGTTTTTGGCATTCTTGCATAGTGGTTGCCATGGTAGATGAGATCTGGGAGCCAAAACCAAAACACTCTGGGAGCAGAAGACAAAGAAAACATAGGACTGCAACCATCCACCTTTTCAATTTCTAAGAATGCCAAGGAATTTACATAGAACTTAGAAGCTTTGTTGGAAATACAGGCTGTGTTTGGAAAAGACGCTCTGATTTGCAGCATTATTGCTTCCTATTCGTTTTTTTTTTAAATTAGAAGTATAAAGCAGTTTGATGGAGCAGGAAAGGCCAAGGGTCATATTGGTGAGCACACTGACATTCTTGGGGACCCATCTTGGGGACCACGGGTTAAACAATCAAACTGGCATTCACCCTGTAATGAAAAGAGCTGCTTTTTATTTAGTATGATTAAAGGGTTAATTGGTCACTTCCTAATAAGAAAGGCAGCCATAAAGCTGAGAGAATTTAATGATTAGAAAAGGGTAAGAGGATAGAAACAGACTGATCTTCTCTGTGCTGTGTAGCTTAAGGGGAGCGGGGAGGAGAGCCCTCAAAGGGATAAGAGGGATGTAAACTAGATTAGAAAAGATTTTGTTTTTTAATCCTGGATGAAAGGAATGGCAAACTACTACGACACTGTTTCCAGGAAAACTGCATCAATAGTGTCCATAAATAAACCAGAAATCAAGCTATTGTCTAATTGTTCATGATCACCTGGTCCTACAAAGTAAATGAAAGACAATATTTATTTAGAAAATTTATATGGCTGCCCGTCTGGACAGAGTACAAACATAGCAACAATTGAAACAACATAATCAATCTTAAAACACTAGACATACATCAAAATAAATATAAAAACATTACCCCTTCACATTTACACATCTAATATTACAGTATTTCAAAAAGGATAAGGTGGTAATAACAATTTAAGTTTCAGCTTCTACATAGTAATTCCAATATCTGGGGTCAACAATAATGAGTTTTCAAAGGTTATTTATCTACTCATTCGGCCAAACATGGACCAAATTGCCCATTTCCGCTGAAATAAACCAGCGTTTCACCACAAATGGTGGCAGTGGTGGAAACTGTAGAAGTCTCAAAAATCATGATGAACAGATAGGGTCAGGAATCAGTGGAACTAAGAATGTCTTAAGTCAAAAGCGCTTTGTAAAAGGCAAGAGGCAAATGGGGGGGAGGGGGGGAGACTAAATATATTTACATAAGAAAGGAAAAGAAAATCAGAAAGGTTTGCCAGAAGATGAACAATGAGTAATGCTACCTTAATAAAAGAATGTAAAAAACAAAATCTCCAGCATGAAAGAAACAAGGAAGAAATAAGAATGAGCTCAACCAAAAAAGAAAAAAAAAGGATATAAAACTTCAGTTCAAACAGGTACTAAATATTTAGAGAAATCTGAAAAACAAAAAGCTATTGAAATGCACAAACTTTTCATAGGCAAAAAAAAATCCATGGTAACATGTTATAATTGTGACTTTGCGTATAATTGTGTAATTGTGAGCTATTATTTCAAGAGACGAGCAACCGATTCAAAACCGGAACCACAAAATAAAGTGCTACAACAATTTTAAATTGAAGAAGAGTATCCAAATGATTGCTTATTGCTAATTAGTCTAGAAAAGTACAGATTGCAGAAGGAATGCAGGAACCATTATGAGAAAGTACATGTTAACTCAGTCCTGAGGAAGGAGTAGGCATGGAAAGACACTCAAACATTCTGTCTCAAAGTTCTGTTATTACAGTATAGAATACAATACTGTACAATAGAGTTATTGTGTTGTCTGTGCCATGACCTGGCCTCCCTCAAAGGGCTGACCAAGATATGTTAAATGATCAATTAGGAGAGTCAATCATAAGTGATAACCAAAATATTATGGGAATAGTAGACACAGGTATCTCTTTTTTCTGATGTAAGTTCAGATTTGGTGAACAGAGTGGGTGTTCCTAAGCATGAAGTGGCTGCAGCTCACTTCTTCATCAGATCTTTCAAATACTGAAGGCTTTTGTAACCAAAAGCCATTCAATGCAGTGGTGGGATTCAAAAAAAAATTACTATCAGTTCTGTGGGTGTGGTTTGGTGGGCGTGGTGGTGTGGTGTGGCTTGGTGGGCATGGCAGGGGAAGGATACTGTATAATCTCCATTCCCTCCTCACTCCAGGGGAAGGTTACTGCAAAATCCCCATTCCCTCCCGATCCGCTGGGACTCGGGAGGCAGAAAACAGATGGGGGCGGGGCCAGTCAGAGGTGGTATTTACCGGTTCTCCAAACTACTCAAAATTTCCGCTACCGGTTCTCCAGAACCTGTCAGAACCTGCTAAATACCACCAGCCCACAGGTGTGAAGATCTTAGCTGCCTCCTGACAGGAACATAGAGACTATTTTCTGATTTCCCAAACAATCCTATGTATCACCTAGAGAAGTAAAGCTTTAGTGTCAATGGGCAAGGATCAAGCACAGACTTCAATCCCCAGCTTTTCTCCTTTTATAGATGCCAGCTCAAGCAGAGTACCTTCATTCATATTACACCTTGCCACATTCTGCATTAGCCTGCTACTTTTTCCATTTTGAAATTAAGGATTTTTTTATTACTACTTTCCATTATTTTTCATTAAGCAACCAATAAATCTGTTGCACTGAGGGAAAAACAGTTTTGTTACAAAGCACAGGAAGACCCGTTCCCTCAAAAAGAATAGCAGATTGGTAAAAACCCAGTCCATTAATGTATCATTCATACCAAACAATATATAACATGTTTTAAAAGGCCAAATAAAATCCCAATTCCCAAACAGGAATTTTAACCAAGAAAAATTTACAACTCTGTGTAATATATTTCTGGAAAGTGAAAAAGGATCTCTTGCAGCCAACAAAATTTATACTAAATTACCTAAAGGGTCACAGAAATAATCTTGACGATTACTTTTCAGAAAGGTTTTGATAATATTTGCCCTGTAACTTTATTCTGGCTTATTTTTTCAGTGACCAGGTTATTACCTATTATCATTTGCAAGTGAATGAGACTTGTTTTCTTAAAAAGAACATATGTCATATTCAGTAAAACTATTCCAAAGCTAACAGCATCAGCTGAGCCATTGCACTCTTATTAAAAACTGAATTGAATGTTGAAGTAAACCTCAAGTTTCATAAAGCTGCACAAATCCACACAATGGGAAACTGACTCTGAAGGGCGGCTTAAATATACAATGATTGCTATAGAAAACAGAACCTGCCATTTAGTATTCATGAATTCAGCTAATTATATATTGTTAGCTATTAAATGTGAATTTATATTCCGTATTTAGCACCTGATACATGTCCATCATGAACCAGTTTAATCAGTATTCCAAAAAGCAGCCTAATTAAAGTTCACAGATCAAATTAGCTTTTCATGGAAAAAGTTAGTTCCAACAGAAATATTATAAGTTAACAAAATGTACTGTTCCATTCCAGGCTATCTGTATTCTGTCAGGTTGGTATAAAGAAGAAGAAAAATATAGCAATTAAAATATCACAATGCAGTTCACGGTACCCATTCTATTAATTTACCACACAGTCAAACACCAAAAATAATGTGACCTATAATCAAAAACATCCAGAGGACTCCAGTTGAAAAAAGTTGCTACTGAAATTGCTTATTTAATTATGGAGGAAAAGATAGATCTGTGGGGTCCTTAGTGCTCTCTGAGCTTGGTTGTTTTCTTGCAGACATTTCATTATGAAACAAGGCAGTATCATCAATGATGAACAGCACTAATGATGTTACCTAGTTTGGTAATGAAACATCTGCAAGAAAACAAGCAAGGACAGAGAGCAGCAGGGACCCCACAATTCAACCCTGAGCTACAAATATTCTCTTCTAAAAAGTAGATCGGCAGCTACTGACAGATCTCTGTGCAACATATACTAGGTTGACTCGGCCTTCCATCCTTCCGAGGTTCGCAAAATGAGGACCCAGATTGCTGGAGGCAATATCCTGACTCTGTAAACTGCTTAGAGAGGGCTGGAAAGCATGTGAAGCGGTATATAAGTCTAAGCGCTATTGCTATTACAAAGATTGCTTATTCTTAACCATCAAGCAGTAGCAATACCAACAAATCTTCCTGCTCTATTGATCCATCCCATCCCTGGAAAAGAACAATTGAGGAAGTTATAAGTGGATATTTGTTGTACAATACTTGAATTGCTGTTGAAGCTGTTTTGCATTCCCAGGCTAAGCAAGGGAAATAACACTGATTTTCCCTCTATTACGTGTAGCTGCAGTCTTAACTCAGCACTGTATTATTTAAAGATAAATTAATCGAACACAATTCAGAGTTACAAATTATAACTATTGAAAAACAGAGAAGTTAATACACAACTACAACATTCATATTCTTTACAAACTAACAGTAATGAAATAAAAACATCAGCACATTAAGTCTTGAGACAAATTCTTCCTGTAATCAAGCTAGAAGCAGAAGGAACAATTTTGTCTTGTTGATACAGTGAGTTTGCTATGCACATTTCCTGTAGAAAGAAGTTCCCACTAAAAGGTATGTCCCAACTCAAAGCTGGATGGATCTTATTGTAAGATGATAAGACAGAGCCTCAAAACAACTTAACAACAAGGTGGGCTCCCATTGATGTAAGCCACATATAGCTTTATTATCACACACAATAATTTGCAATAGGCCTGAAAGTGTTCTGCTTGTCTATCTGAAGAGCTGATACACAGTCAATTTCACAATGTTCACATTCATCCTCTTCAAATATTCCTGAGAAACGCATTAGGTTTGTTTGTTTGTTTGTTTAAAGAACCTGGACCAAATTCAGAGGCAACTGAAGCAGCAATTCCAAGCTCTTTTTTTTAGATTATTATTGATTATACCCATGCAACAAAGATGATTAGGGGACTGGAAACTAAAACATATCAAGAGTAGTTGCAATAAATGGGTATGTCTAGTTTAATGAAAAGAAGGAATAGGGCAGAAGTGGGTTCCTACCGGTTTGGACCGATTCGGCCAAAGCAGTAGTGGTATGCCGGCCTGGGTCACAGAACCACCAGTGACCCAGGCTGGCCACGCCCACGAACTGGTTCCCCAGTTGCTGTTGCCACCATATTTTTTTTTAGTTCTGCGCATGCGCAGAACAATTTCCGTTAAATGGCACATGCATGTACAGCGTGCATCCAGTGCACATCCAGCATGCATGAGTGAAGCGTGCGCACAAGCAAACCGGCAGTAACACCAGCTAGAATCCATCCCTGGAATAGGGGTGACATGATGGTAATGTTCCAATATTTGAAGGGCTGCCAGAAAGAGGGGGGGATCAACCTATTCTCCAAAGCACCTGAACACAGAACAAGAAGCAATGGATGGAAACCAATCAAGGTGAGAACCAATCCAGAACTAAGACGAAATTTCCTGACAGAAGAATGACTTGCTTCCAGATGTTTTGGGTTCTCTAACACTGAAAGTTTTAAGAAGAGATTTGACAAAATTTCTCTGAAATGGTATAGCACAGTGGTGGGATTCAAAATTTTTTACTACCGGTTCTGTGGTGTGGCTTGGTGGGTATGGCTTGGTGGGCATGGCAGGGGAAGTTACTGTAAAATCTCCATTTGCTCCCCACTCCAGGGGAAGGTTACTGCAAAATCCCCATTTCCTCCTGATCAGCTGGGACTCAGGAGGCAGAGAATAGATGGGGGCAAAGTTCCACTACCGCTTCTCCAGAACTGGTCAGAATCTGCTGAATACTACCTCTGGTAGAGTGTCTTCTGTTTGAGCAGTGGGTCGGACTAGAATATCTACAAAGTCCACAGATTCTGTTCTCCAATTCTGTTATTCTGCAGATTCACAAATTCTCCCACCCCAGAACTTCTATCCTACCTAGTTTAGGCTTCAGTTGAAGCCCGACCCTCCCCACCCTTCAAACTGCTTCCATGGATTCCTTTGGACAAGCAGTTGATTGTGTGCCATTAGCATGATGAATTTTTTTTAGCATTCACTTAGCCATTTAGATGCCGGATGCTCTTTTTTATTATTCAGGCTAGATTCACACAACTAGGCAAAATGAGAGCTAAGAATATGTAGTTCAGCATGATGTGGGTAATCAGACATTTACTTAGTGTTTTGGGTGAAGTAAGCCATCATGTTCATCAATAATATTATTTCTTTGGCTGTGAGCATGTTATGGCAACATGGCAACCATTATTAACATAATTTAGAGTATTATATTAACCTGAATCTCTTAGAGTAGAATCTCTTTAACTCACAGGTTAAAGTTCTTTTAAGTCTATGAAGGAAATTAATGTTGCTAAAATGACCACAGTCCCTCATTTGATTTATGTTCTCATATTTATGTTAATACCTGATGAATATTTTCTTTGGATTGATAAATTGTTTAAGAAAATTATTTGATAAAGTGGATCACTGAGATTTTCTTTGGCTAAATTGAAATTACCATTTGGGAAAGGCGGTTTTAATTTATCTGATTTATCTGATTTATAACAATACCATTGCTTTATTTTAGCAGTCACTTGATTGTGAAATGAAAATATAATTGACTTAATTACCCTTTATGGGCTTATGGGCTTCATTTCTTGAAACTAAATATTGTGATATTCTGAATCGAAAGAGGTTTTTATGTAATACACCATAGAAGGCCATCCAAAATAATTGCAAGATGTGGTAATTGTAGACAATTTGGATGGTTTTAAAAGAGATGGACAAGTTCAATTAGATCTGCTAGAGGATTGACAAACTGACCTGTCTAAAGCTTGGGTTAAACTTCTGCGTCACAGCACATCAGGGAACTTATCTGTCTCTTGTTCAGAGATGATTGCATAATTGTTGTATTTATACATCTGTGAATGTTAACACCATTTAAATGTCCCTTGCCCTCCACCTGCCTCTCAACAGGAAGTTGGATAAACCAATAGGCATGTAGGATGTGCATCTCCACCCAGTAGTTGAGATTTGGGAGGTGTGTACATGAGCCCATCTGTAACCACGGCAATCTTCATTTACCCATCAACTCCTTTACAGGGTAGGTATGCGTCGATACCTACATGTAGTTGAGGGCAAGTCTAAATCAAGTTTAATGAAAGCGACAGCGCATCAAAATCCCAACTCTTTTGAACATGCATTATGATACCATCTAGACATGGAAAAAGGGAGGGATTTGCAGCATGCCACTGCTTTCGTTACCTGGACAAAATCAGAAGAAGATACCGGCATTTATGGGAAGTTTCAAGGAAGATCAAGATGTTAATAGCTATTCCTCTTGCTTGCAGTCCTAGATTATAGGCAACATGTCTCAAATATTAATGGCTGGGAAGAGAGTGGGAAGGTTGGTTTTGTAGGTTCCCTAAAAAGTGTCCAGTTGATCACTGATAATATAGAAGGTTGAACCAGACAGGACTATTGTTTGATTCAGCAGGACTCTTCTTATAACCTTCAAAATACTCACTTCACAATTTTTGCCAAATGTTCCCAACTGGGGGAGAGAAGAGAGGCAGGCCTCTCTGGACTTCCAATCCCCTGCTATCAGTCTCTTCTAACTCCCTACACAAGGACTAAGAACTTCTTAATATATGGTATGAATAAAGGTTCCTTCAAAGGTTGTCCATATTTCTCATAATCCTTGTTTGAAAAATAAAACACAAACACAGAGACCAGCAAGTATTACCAGTGGTCATATAATTTCATAATATTTTGCTTTGGATATCGGTTTCTGCCAAAAGAAAACAAGATGACTCCTCTGGCATAATAGATGGTCTGTCGTGAAAGAGTCATTCAATGTTTTGGCCATTCCCTTCCAGTCCATTTTATTACCCCTTTTCAACCCCATGTATTTTTTCATCTTTACATTCTATGTCTATGGAATATGTTCAGTCTTCTTTGGCCTGGCTCCAGAAGATACTGTAGGTTTCAATGTTAGTATTGTTCTATATTTATTATTACATACTCTCCACTCTTCCTTTTATTCTATGTAGTCATTTCTGGCGAGAACCTTGTTAACATTCTCATGTGATTCTGCTATCAAAACTGATTTTGCTCTTTTCAGTCTTAAGATCTAAGATCCAGTATTGTATGATAGCAACAAGAGGGAATTAACGGCTGGAAGCTGTGGAAGCTGTGCTGTGTGCTGGAACCAGGCAGAAAGGGGAAGAGGGGCAGAACAGGGCTTCTGCAGTAGGGGCAGAACAGGGCCTGTCCTGGAAACAGGCAGGAGCCCCCCCCCACCTGGCAGACTAAGATCTATTGCCCCCCCCCCACCTGGCAGACTAAGATCTACTGTCCTTTTGCAAACTACCTGCCATGGCTTGTGCCCAGGTGCCCCTGATGACTATAATCTGCCCGCTTAACATCTGGTATCCTGCTGACTTCCTGCTATTTATGACTTATGGCATTTCACCTGCCGGGCTACTCCTACTACCTCTCCCCCTCCCACCCTCGCCATCTGCTATTTTATAACAACTAGCTACTACAAACTATCTGCCCTCTTCCGCCCATAATGGACCGCACCCAGGCCTCCATCTATTTATTTACCATCCATCTTCCAACCGATCACCTGGCCAACATAAGATCTTCCCACCTAGTTGTGATCGTGGACATTTATTTCCTCCCATTAGATCCTGGCTTATTGATTTTAACATCAACAGCACCCTGACTTTGTCATAGCTTTTTACCATTACGTATTCGAGGTCGGACTTGCTCCAGCTGCGGGAATCCCCCCTCTCGCAGGCATGGCCCTTTGCCTCCTCCGGGGCCCACCTTGATGACGGGTTTGTGAACCCAGAGAGGTGGAGGAAGCGCAAACTTAGGGGGTTTTTAATGAAATGTTTTCTATCCTTTTTAGGGGGCTCCAGGGTGGGGGGGCGGGGGCGGGTGGGTCAGATCAGGAGCGATGTGAGAGCTGGGCCTCCAGGTGTGGTCGTGAGCAGAAGGAGCGGAAGGGAGGAGGAGGGGGAGGATATCATTCCTATACAGGGCTCTTTAATTCCAACGGTCGCAGGGAGGGGCAGATACGAGGACAGATTAAGAACTTATAGTCGGTTGGGAGACCGTGGTTGCTGGTTACACCCGGTCGCTTGTACCAATCCCCGCGGTCTAGGTGGTCAAGAGTTACAGACCCAGGGCCTGAGGCTGTTGTTATGCAATGCGAGGTCCGTTGTTAACAAGGCCCCCCTCATTCACGATCTAATTTTAGAGGGGGAGCCGGACCTCGCGGGAATAACGGAGACCTGGTTGGGCCACGAGGGAGGTCTTCCCCTCGTGGAAATGTGCCCACCAGGCTACCGAGCATTTCATCAGCCCCGGGCCCAGGGAAGGGGCGGTGGGGTGGCAGTAATTATTCGGGAGGACTTAGAGCCGAGGGAGTCTACTGCGCCACAGACGTCCGGATGTGAATCCCTTGTTGTGAAATGGGGCCCAGGGAGGCAGTTGGGCCTGCTGATAGTATACCTGGCTCCTCGCTATACATCAGCGGCCCTGCCTGAACTCCTCGAGCTGATCGCATCGGTGGCGGTTGAGACCCCCAAACTTTTAGTGATGGGGGATTTTAACCTGCCATCGATGGGAGAAGCATCAGAGGGGGTTCGGGAGTTCATGGCTTCCACGACAGCCATGGACCTGACTCAAATGATTCAGGGCCCGACACACGAGGGAGGACACACTCTGGACCTCGTTTTTGTCTCTGGCCAGTGGTTGAGTGATCTGGGAGGAGGGGACTTAACCATCACTCCCCTGTCATGGTCAGATCACTCACTCCTTCGTCTTGACTTCCCTGGTGCTACCTCCCGCTGCGGGGAGGCGGAACCGGAAAGCACTAGATGGTTCCGCCCCAGGCGCCTGATGGAACCAGATAGGTTCCAGACGGAGCTTGGGCCACCTCCTGTAACCTTGACCCGCCCCCGGGTAGAGGACCTGGTGGTCGCGTGGAATAATGCGACTTCCGGGGCCTTGAACCGGGTGGCGCCTTTGCGGCCTCTCCGGCGGCAACGATCCACCCTGGCCCCTTGGTTTACCGAGGAGCTGAGGGTGATGAAATGCCGCAAGAGACGTCTAGAGAGTCGTTGGAGATCCTCTCGTTCCGAACTTGATCGAACACAGGCACGAGCCCATTTAAGGACGTACCTTGTGGCATTGAGAGTGGCCAAACGCCAATATTGTGCCACTCTCATTGCATCCGCAGAGAACCGCCCTGCCGCCCTGTTTCGGGTGTCCCGCTCCCTCTTGTTTCAGAGGCAGCGGGAGGCCCCTCTACAGGGCAGAGCAGAGGAATTTGGGAAATATCTGCAGGATAAAATCGCTCAAATTCGGAAGGATTGGGTCCATGTTAGTGGTCCAATGGAGACGTCCGTGGCGAGTCTTGAGGAATCGACCTGGGAGGAGTTTGACTTGGTTGCCATCGAGGATTTGGACAGAATGCGTGGACGACTGCGACCCACCACATGTTTATTGGACCCGTGCCCCTCCTGGCTTGTACTGGCATCCTGGGAGGTTACACGAGACTGGCTCCTGGACCTAGTGAACGCCTCGCTGAGCGAGGGGTCTCTCCCGGCCGCCTTGAAAGAGGCGGTGGTGAGACCCTTGTTCAAGAAGCCTTCCCTGGATCATTTGGAGCTGGCCAATTATCGTCCTGTCTCCAACCTTCCCTTTTTGGCGAAGGTTGTAGAGAGTGTGGTGGCCTACCAGTTTCCACGGCATCTGGAGGAAAATGATTATCTAGACCCGCGCCAGTCCGGCTTCCGCCCCGGTCACAGCACGGAGACGGCCTTGGTCGCGTTGGTGGATGATCTCTGGAGGGCCAGAGATAGAGGTTGTTCCTCTATCCTGGTCCTATTAGACCTCTCGGCGGCTTTTGATACCATCGACCATGGTATCCTGCTGCGCCGGCTGGAGGGGTTGGGGGTCCGGGGCACCGTTTTGCGGTGGTTCGGCTCCTACCTTTCTGGCCGGACGCAGCGTGTGTTGGCAGGGGAGGAGAGGTCGACCCTACGCCCCCTTACTTGTGGGGTGCCACAGGGGTCGGTCCTCTCGCCACTCCTGTTCAACACATATATGAAGCCGCTGGGTGAGATCATCCGTGGTTTCGGGGTGGGATACCATCTGTACGCTGATGATACTCAGCTGTACTTTTCCACCCCGAACCACCCCAACGAGGCCATCGAAGTGATGTCCCGGTGTGTGGAAGCCGTACGGATCTGGATGGATGACAACCGACTCAAACTCAACCCCTCCAAGACGGAGTGGCTGTGGGTACCGGCTCCCCGGTTCAGCCAATTAATTCCATCATTGGCCATCGGGGGCATTCAACTTGCCCCCGTGGAGCGGGCGCGCAATTTGGGCGTCCTCCTGGATGCCCGGCTGTCCATGGATGACCATGTGACAGCCGTGGCAAGGGGGGCGTTCCACCAGGTTCGCCTGGTGCGCCAATTGCGCCCCCTACTGGACCGGGACGCCTTACGCACAGTCACTCATGCGCTGGTGACGTCTCGCTTGGACTACTGTAACGCTCTCTACATGGGGCTTCCCTTGAAATGCACCCGGAGGCTACAGTTGGTCCAGAACGCAGCCGCGCGGGTAATTATGGGGAGTACTAGGTACTCCCATGTGACACCATTCCTGCGCGAGCTGCACTGGCTTCCTGTGGTCTATCGGGTGCGTTTCAAGGTTTTGATAACAATCTTTAAAGCGCTCCATGGCTTAGGACCTAGTTACTTGCGGGATCGTATTCTGCCCCATACATCCCTGCGACCAATCCGCTCGCACAGAGAGGGCCTCCTCCAGGTGCCGTCCACCAGACAGTGTCGAGGGGCGGCGCCTAGGAGTAGAGCCTTCTCTGTGGCGGGCCCAGCCCTGTGGAATGACCTCCCCCCGGATATTAGGAATACCTCTGACCTCCGCTCCTTTCGTGTAAAGCTCAAGACCCACCTTTTTCAAGTTGCTGGCCTGGCTCAACTTTGATCCAACTATATCGCTCCTGACGGGTTTTTTATTTGGGGTATTTTAATTGCATTCAATTTATTTAGGGGTTTTTAAACATTGTGTTTTTACTTGTTTTTATCTATCAGTTCACCTCCTCCTTGTATATGTCGTATATATTTATTTATTATTTATTACTTGAACTTATTAGTCGCCCCCTCTCCCCACAGGGACTCGGGGCGACGTACAAAAGTATTATATAGCGTACAGAGGAGGTAAGAATAAATAAATAAGTTACAATACCTAAAAAAGTTAAAACCCCAGTGAAATTAACCCTTAAAAACTAAAATTACCAATTAAAAATGCCCTGGGCTGGAGAGGTTGTAGTATTATGCCAGGTCAGCTAGTCGAAACAGGTAGGTTTTCAGCTTCATACGGAAGGAGCGAAGGTCGGTTGTTGTCCTGATGTCTGGGGGGAGGTCATTCCAAAGGGTGGGGCCCACTACAGAGAAGGCCCTACTCCTGGGCGCTGCCCTCTGGCACTCTCTGGAGGACGGCACCCGGAGCAGTCCCTCTCTGTGTGAGTGGACGGGTCGCAGGGATGTATGGGGCAGGATGCGATCCCGCAGGTAACTAGGCCCTGTGCCATGGATATGTCTTGGTATATGTTTTGTTATATGTATGTCGATATATTTATTTCCTATGTTTTGTTGTACGCCGCCCCGAGTCCTTCGGGAGAGGGTGCGGCTAAGAAATAATATATTATTATTATTATTATTATTATTATTATTATTATTATTATTATTATTATTATTATTATTATTATTATTATTATTATTATTATTATTATTATTATCTGCTTCAAGCATGAAGCCCAATATTGTTGTTGCTAGTTGCAAAGTCATGTCTGACACATCACAACCCCATGAACAACATTCCTCCAGGCCTTCCTGTCCTCTGCCATTCCCGGGAGTCCATTTAAGCTCATGCCCACTGCTTCAGTGACTCCATCCAGACACCTCATTCTCTGTCATCCCCTCCTTCTTTTGCCCTCAATCTTACCCAGCATTAGGCTCTTCTCCAGTGAGTCCTTCCTTCTCATTAGGTGGTCAAAAGTATTTGAGTTTCATCTTCAGGATCTGGCCTCCTAAAGAGCAGTCAGGATTGATCTCCTCTAGGACTGACCGGTTTGATCGCCTTGCAGTCCAAGGAACTTGCAGGAATCTTCTCCAGCACCATAGTTCAAAGACCTCAATTCTTTGGTGCTCAGCCTTTCTTATGATCCAACTTTCACAGCCCAATGAATAATCCTAAAATAATCACTATCTAAGATACCTGAGAATTGAAGCTATTGGTCTTTGAGATTAGCTTTGAAACATAGGAGGAAGAGCTGCGAACTAAACAAAGCTCTGATGAGAGAAATCTGAGTCCAAAACAGGAATGGGGGTATAGAAAATATCTCAAAATTAACCCTCCTTGGTTTTCTGGAATGTAAAGGCAGTAAAAGGGTAAAACAATTTCAGACTGAAATAAATACTGTAATCTTTAAATACTTTATTTAATACTTTATACTACTAATAAAGGTAGTATTAGTATTCTTGGTTTTGATTTCCTGCTACAGAAGCAAAATTCAATGTCGACAAAATTAAGCATGTATTTTCTTTCCTCTTTATGGTATCTAACTTCATCCACCCAAATGAATAAAAAGGATCTTCTAGAACAATGTTTTTAAATACACTTCCCAAAAAATGTGAAGGTCTTTCATGTGTTCAATCAAAGAGATGTACAATGGACATATCATTGTGAAAGTGGATTTTAGGTATTCACAAAACCAAGACTGAATGTGAAAATAAGGTACCAATTGTACTTTATCAAATGGTCTGATGGACCATCTGATGAAATATGCCATTTTATGCAGACTCGCATGTGCTATTCTGTTCTATAATCAATATATCAAATGTAAGAGGAATAGAGAGTTTTATTAAAACATACTCAATTTCCCTGCTGCATTTGTTCCTCCTCCCCCCTTTAAAAAACAATAATAGGTGTTCCTCATAAAAATATTATTGCTCGGTGCTCCTTGTTCTAGAAAACTATATAAACGGAAAGGTGGGGGAAAAGATTCAAGTTACTGAAAAGAGAAACTAATTTATCCCACATATCCCAGATAAGAAACACATGTATTATGTGTACTCCAAGCAAAAGTATTCCAAGCAAAATGAAAAGGCATTCAGATTTGACACACAAGGTAAAATTTCATGCAGAGTATTCGTTTATTTTATTTCTCTTGGTTGGGTTTATAGGTTTACAAATTATTTCTCCTGGCACCCATCCTGAATACTATGAATTTAATCCTGCCCTATCACCAGCATATGAAGGTACAGCTAGTAAGAAAAGAGTAGGTAGACATGATCTTGAATTAGGTTGGCATGCCTTTTTATGGTATGGGAAAAACAAAATGCATAGCTGTTTCCAAAGACACTGTGTTAGGAATGCACTATTATCAGTTGGGGAGAAAATTAAAGAACAACACTATTTGAAAATACCTATCTGGCTTTCAACAATGGAGGCGCTGATTCATCCAAATGTTATTGATATGGAGAATGTTACCAGATATAAGGATATTTTAAATGAAAAAGGGGAACTTAAAACTAAACAGGAATTGAGAGATTGAGATAACATGGTGGTCATGTGTGCAGATGCAATCTAGATATGAGAAGGATGTTAAAATGTATGGTTTAAATAAAGAATTAACAGAATTAGATCAGATATTAACAGGAGCAGATGAAAAATTAATAAAGAAAATAAATAGCTATTTGTTAAGTATTAGGATGGAAGAGGAACAAGTAAAAGAGACAATGATAGTATTTTACCACAGAAGTATAATAAAGGGATTTATTTTATTTTACATATATTAGTGGCAGCGAAAATAGTATTTGCACAACAATGGAAAAGTGAAGAAATCCCAACAGGTGAAGACGTGATTAAAAAAATATTAGAACGTGCAGAAATGGACAAGCAAACACTTACAATTAAGGAGAAGAAAGAAACTGAATATTTTTTGACTTGGGACTTATTTTATCAATGGCAAGCTGACAAAAACAGGAGCTAGAAACAGGAAAATATATGAAAGGATCAGTGATATAAGGAAGATATGTAAAATTGGTTAAACAAATAGTAGGATTACTACTGTTATTATTATTAGTATAATTGATATTAATGCAATGAGTATTGTTGTAAACACTTCGATTATTACTTCTAAAATGACTTGTACCCAGACAACACACTGTTCAATTGAAGTTGGAATTTTTATATGTTATAAAATAAAATAAAAACTTATTACAAAAAAAGGAAAAGAGTAGGAGTAAATAGAGTGAACTTTTCTCTTACAAGTGAACATCACGCTGGGGAGCATCTAAGGCAAACAATCTAAGGCTGACAAGATTTAACTTGGCCAAAAATGTTTGCACACTGCACAATCAATACATTAAACAATGGATTTTCAAATGCCTTTAAAAGGGATTTAGATAAATTGATGAAAGGAAAGACCATTATACTCATCACATTATGAAAGCCAATTGTTGAAAATTATTTATGGAAGACAATTATTGCTTTCAAGTATTATCTGTGGTATTCCCAAAGATATTTCAGTGCCCAGTTTTGTGTAATTGATGACTGATCAGATGTCTGAATATGACATACCCCATCTTTCTCTAATCTGGAATTATCCATATATATTGGATTGCACAATGTTCTGCTGGGTACATCTGTGGAATTGGAGGTTGCCGTTTTGAGGGTTTCTATTCCTTATTTCAGTGAGTGAAATATTCATTGCTGACTACAGCAGTCATATAAAGGTCATGGTGGCAATGTCATCACTTCTTTCATACAGGAATCCCTTCAGCATTCTTTTTAAAAATCCACTACTGTAACCATTCCCTTACTCACTCCACTTTTCTGAGAGAAATCCACCCATTTATTTCTGGTTAACTTATGTTGCAAACTCTAGACTGTGTAAACACTCTACACCAGGGGTGGGTTCCGGTTGCCACTACTGCCAGTTTGTTTAGGGATGTGCTGCGTGCACGCTTGATACGTGCAATACGCGCATGCACAGTACTTAAAAGATGCTTCTGCACATGTGCAGAAGCAAAAAACAAGATGGCGGCGCCTATGGCGCAGCTGATAAAACCAGTTCGGGGGGGTGGCAGGCCAAGTTACTACCTACTCGGCCGAACTGGCCTGAACCAGTAGGAATCCGTCTCTGCTCTACACTATATTGCCATAAACAGACCAACTAATATTAGACTACAACTCCCAGAATTCTAAGTCATCAGAACCAAAGCCCACATTCATTGGGAATTCTGGGAGTTAAAAGTTCAACATACTATAATAGAAAAGGTGGAACTACGGTATATAGTTATTATTCTTCTGACAGTAAAGTCTGTCTCACAAAGCAGAATGGCACAACTATATAAACTGAGCAAGAACACAACTTGTAAGCTTAGCCAAAACAAAGGAAACAAAAACCTTACAAAAGCAAAAATGATTTATAGTATTTATTTAAATTTCATGTGATTATTTCTGAATATTCCTTGCAAACCTCGAGCTTGACAGTTTTTTTGCTTGTACCATACTGTTCCACTTTGCCAAAAAAAAATTTTTTTTTAAGTTGAAAGGTGTCCTGCAGAGCACTTGTCTGAAAGTAGAATATCTAAATAAAGGGCAGGCCTTTTAAAACTGTATTATTTTTAAAAAACTTGGAGGAAGAAACTAATGTACCTTTTTTTCCTTTAAAAACTGATATTCGATTTAGAAAAAAACAGAGGTAAAGGTTCATGGCTCTGAAAAGCACTACTTATATATTTAATTGACATCCAATATCTATAAACCTGTGACATGCTCGTATGCAGGCAAACTGGACTAATCGTATAATGCAACCTACGTACCAATACCAATTATTTTTTTAATTTCTTCTATTTTATTTCTGTTTGCTGATCATTTTGTGGGCAATAATCCACATTAAACATTTAATACTAATAATAATAATAATAATAATAATAATAATAATAATAATAATAATAATAATAATTATTTGATTAGCCGCAACCCTCTCCCGAAGGACTCGGGGCGGCGTACAATCAAAACAGATAAAATACAGATAAAAACAAACATACATACATAAAGAACAAGGACATATATATGTGCATGGAGGAGGTAGACTCATAAGTGAAAGACAATTAAAAACACAATTTAAAATCCCATTAAATAAAATTACTGAATTAAAAAACCCATAGGAGCATTATGAAGTTATGATTGAGCCAGGCCGGCTATTTGGAATAGGTGGGTCTTGAGCTTTACACGGAAGGAGCGGAGGTCAGTAGTGGTCCTAATATCCGGGGGGAGGTCATTCCACAGGGCTGGGCCCGCCACAGAGAAGGCTCTGCTCCTAGGCGCCGCCCCATGGCACTGTCTGGTGGACGGCACCTGGAGAAGTCCCTCTCTGTGCGAGCGGATGGGTCGTAGGGATGTATGGGGCAGAATACGATCCCGCAGGTAACTAGGTCCTGAGCCATGGAGCGCTTTAAAGATCGTAATCAAGACCTTGAAACGCACCCGATAGACCACAGGAAGCCAGTGCAGCTCGCGCAGGAGAGGTGTCACATGGGAGTACTTAGTACTCCCCATAATCACCCGCGCGGCCGCATTCTGGACCAACTGCAGTCTCCGAGTGCATTTCAAGGGAAGCCCCATGTAGAGAGCATTACAGTAGTCCAGGTGAGACGTCACCAGCGCATGGGTGACTGTGCGTAGGGCGTCCCGGTCCAATAGGGGGCGCAATTGGCGCACCAGGTGAACCTGGTGGAACGCCCCCCTGGCCACGGCTGTCACATGGTCATCCATGGACAGCCTGGCATCCAGGAGGACGCCCAAATTGCGCGCCCGCTCCACGGGGGCGAGTTGAATGCCCCCAATGGCCAGAGATGGGTTTAACTGGTTGAACCGGGGGGCCGGAACCCACAGCCACTCCGTCTTGGAAGGGTTGAGCTTGAGTCGGTTGTCATCCATCCAGACCCGTACGGCTTCCACACACCGGGACATCACTTCGACGGCCTCGTTGGGGTGGTTCGGGGTGGAAATGTACAGCTGAGTATCATCAGCGTACAGATGATATCCCACCCCGAAACCACGGATGATCTCACCCAGCGGCTTCATGTATGTGTTGAACAGGAGTGGCGAGAGGACCGACCCCTGTGGCACCCCACAAGTAAGGGGGCTTAGGGTCGACCTCTGCTCCCCTGCCAACACACGTTGTGTCCGGCCAGAGAGGTAGGAGCTGAACCACCGCAAAACGGTGCCCCGGACCCCCAACCCCTCCAGTCCGTGCAACAGGATACCATGGTCGATGGTATCAAAAGCCGCCGAGAGGTCTAATAGGACCAGGATAGAGGAACAACCCCTATCTCTGGCCCTCCAGAGATCATCCACCAACGCGACCAAACTGCCCTGTTGAACCAGATCTTGTGAAAGCTCTAATATGTGATAAGGCTGCTGATCAAAGCATTGAAATACATCATCAATAAAGGATTGGTTATCAACTGAGAATGAACATTGAAAACGTTATCACAAAGACTTCCCAACCTGATTATTTCCATATATGTTGAACTGTATCTCAAGAATTACTATCTAACATGGTCTGTCCAATGAGCTTGAGGAAAGCTGCCATAATAGATAACCACAGACATCCTTGATCTAGTCCAGTGATGGCGAACCTTTTTTGGCTCGCGTGCCACAAGTGGGGGGAGCGCAGGGGGGTCAAGTGCGGGCGTGCCGCACCCATAATGCAACGCGCGACCACCCCATTTTTACATGTTTTTTTGCCCTCCCCAGGCTCCAGGGGCTTTATAGGAGCCTGGGGAGGGCGAAAAGAGCCTCCCCTGACCCCCCGGAGGCCCTCCGGAGGCTTCAGGGACTGTCCGGAGGCTTCCCTGAAGCCTTCGGAGCGCTTAAAACCACCCTCCGAGCAACCCGGAAGTCACTTCCGGTTTGTTCGGAGGGTGGTTTTAAACGTTCCGAAGGCTTCAGGGACGGTCCCTGAAGCCTCCGGGTGGGCGGGGGAGGCTCTTTTCCCCCTCCCCAGGCTCCTATAAAGCCTCTGGAGCCTGGGGAAGGCGAAAAATATCATTTAAAAAGGTGAACTCAGCTGGCCAGCACGCATGCGCGCTGGCCAGCTGACAGGGCAGCGCCTCGTGTGCCATTTGTGGCACGCGTGCCATAGGTTCGCCATCATGGATCTAGTCTCTTGATTAACACACATTTGTAATAGTTCTCTTAAAGAAATAACAATCACCCTTTAAAAAGGCAAAGGCAAGTTTCTGACATAATCATCTTCCTCATAAAAATGTAGCTGATTGCAAAGCTTTAAAAAAACCTGCAGGTAGAATGTCAGAGATAATTTCAGTATTTTGTTATAAAAAGAATATATGGAGGAGTCAAGAGGTGTAGCAACTCACTCATGGCCTCTATTATGCAATAAAGTGAAATAAGTGTCTTTGGTGTTTGTTTGTTTTCCATGAGGAAGACACCAAAATACATGCCTAACTATAACATTTTATAATTTTAGCTTTACAGGAGCAAAAAGACAGTAATCAAAGCTGCATTTCCACAAGAAAAGATGCCAGAATTCTAGAATATACTGGCTAGATGTTCACAGATATGGTAGTGCGTGATTCTAATTTCTCCAGCTTGGCTCCCATTATTAACAAGACAATCTTACAAACAAGAATGACTAAGAAAATGGCTTAGTATAAAATCAAAACTGGGACTTCCAGTCTCTCCTCCTTTAGCAAGAATTAACATACATAGCCATAATATGCTTGTTTCTGATTTAGCGTGATATGTGAGATCAACAATAGCCCTTAACGTTATATCTACATCAGGCTATATTGGCTTGTTCACATGGTTCAAAATTTTGAATTTCATCTGCAAATTAGGCTGATTCTTTTATTTATATATATATAATGTCTTTGGTTGTTTGGGTTTTCTCCCGCGTAGAATTGGAAGTATCTTCACGACGTTTCGATGAAGTCTCATTCATCATCTTCAGGCTGGTGCTTCCGGCTTGGTGCCAAACGTCGTGAAGATACTTCCAATTCTACGCGGGAGAAAACCCAAACAACCAAAGACATACATACAAACACCCGCGAAAACCTCAGAATATATATATATATATATATATATATATATATATATATATATATATATATATATATATATATATATATATATATATATATATATATATATATATATATATATATATATAAAGATTTTATTGGTTTTTTAAAACATTTATGGGGAAAGGGTACAAAGGTACATAGAAAATTTTGGCAGCTCCCGTGCTAGTGGTAGAAATCCCTCTAAATCTCACAATTTTTTCAATTTGAAAACAATGTATAAAAGATAAGCATAAACAGAATTCTTACATTATATCAATCATGTGTTCAATCATCTCGTTCTTTGTCACTTTCTAGTATATCAACACTTACAATAATATTTCAAATACATTTATTTTTGTGATCTGAGCCTTTTCGATATTGCTCCCTCCTCCCTGTCTCCAGATGGTGCCACGCCCCCCTCCCCCATATCCTGTACATTGCTGCATTTTTCACCACCTCCCTTATTTTTATGCTCTAGGAGAGAAAAATGTTTTTTAGTGAAGGCTTCAGCCTCTTCCACTGTGTAATTCTAATTCTGTTTCCCTCCCAGAAAATCAGCATTCCCTCTGGCAATAACCATCTGAACCAAACTCCTTTATTGTATAATTTCTTTGATAAGGAGGAATACTTCCTCCTTCTTTCTCTAATTTTTTTCGGAATTTGCTTAAGAATGGTAATTTCTTTATCTTGGTATTTTAATGGTCCCTCCCTTTGGGCCCCTAGCACCTCATCCCTCGTGGTCCTCCTAAGAAATTTAACATGTACCTCCCTTGGAACGTTATGGGTTCTAGCATATGCTGAATTGATCCTATAGATCAGATCCATATCCCACCATAACGGTTCTTTATTTGTCTTGATATATTCTGCTAAGATTGTTCTTGTGATATCTTTAAGATTTTCATTCTCTGTTTCTGGTAGGTTCTGGAATCTGAGAAAAAAGGACATTCTTTCAAGTTCTATTTTTGCCATAAAGTTATCCAGTTCTAAATTTCCCTTCCGGACTGCCTTAACCTCCCTATCCAGCCCAGCCACCCCCTCCTCAAACACCACAATTCTCTGTTTATTTTCTGTAATATGATGTTGTACCCCTCTTGAGTTCCAAATTAGGCTGATTCTGAAGCCATTTGAATGTGACTAATTGGTTTGGGAGTAAGTCTCAGGAATGACATATTGATATAATGCCAGGTCTTTTTCTTACTGGTTAGTTCTTAAATATTGAAGGGACAGGTGGAAGTAGTCAGAAGTGATGACCAGCATAGTTGTTACAAATAGAAACCAGATGTTTTGCGATAATGCTTTAAAGTTTTGTATGAACCTGATGTTTATTAAAACAAAACAGTGTAGGAGTAACAGTCCAACTAGTAAGCTCAAAGTATAGCTTAAATGCATATTCTACTCTTCTTTATTCAGATGTCCTCATGTATTAACCAATGGGCCAAATCATTTATGTCCAAAATGTGTCACACTATCTCTTGTCTTCAGTAATTCAGGATGTTTTCAGATGGACAGCTCCTAGTACTACCAACCCAAAGGTTGCATGAGGCAATTGTAGCTTTTTCTTCCATTTTTTTTCTTTTTGGTGAAAGGGAAAGATATGAAAATGCAAAGGATTATTAGAAAAGGAAGAGACATCTGAATTTCATGAAGGAGCAGTTACATAAAACTCTCTTCAGAAGTAACCACTGGCTAGCAAGGAAAGAAAGCCAACATCTTTTGAAAGTTGATTAGAGTAGAACTTTAATAGCATTACTTCTCATTTGGGACCAAAAAAAATTTAAACCTCTTCCCCCCGAGGTAGATATTACTGCATTTTTCTCCCAACATTCAAAATAAAGTACTTTGTTGGGAAAATTCAGCAACCCTACCTTCTTGTCCTACAATTGTGTTGTTGCTTTAGACATGAGAGCAGATCAATGGTATTAATATAAACCCCTACATGAAAAAAGTGATTTCCTAGTGATAATTTTTGAAAAGGCTTGCTGTCCAAGTTCACATCATTTAGATTTTCTTCTCTGGAAATATATTTAGTTTTATAACAGGATGTGAATTCTTTAGAATTACACACACATACACAAATACATGTGAGCAGAAGCATTCATCCAGATGCTTTTTGTTCTGAAAGTTAAGAAAATTGTACATTGTACAATGTGACATTTTGGATTTTTATCCCAGAACTTTGGAATTCTGTGATTCAAAATAGCCATGTAACAATACATCTAGGAAGATTCTCAGTCATCCAGGTCATTGTTGTCCCAAAAGAGCTGAAGAAGCTTCTTGGATGGGAAGCGAAACGTCTTCCCAGTTGCCTCTTTAAAAAAGCACCTCTGGGACATTTAACAACACTTGATGAACTGGGATGAAATAACTGGAACAAAATGTACACCGACTTGGCATTTCAAACAATTAAAGTGACATTTAATGTGTTGGATTTGTTATGTAACTTCTGCTTCTTTTATGTCATGTTTTATTATGCTACACTTTATTAATGTTAGAGTTCATGTGTTTTGTAAGGTATTTGTAGTATAAAAGGGAAGGTATGCTTATTTTAATAAATACGTTTTCTTCACATATTTTGAAGGAGAAAAATGATGCATCCCATGAATGAGTCAGAGTATGATTAAAATAATGAGTCCATCAAGTAAGAGATCTCTCATAAACATTTGTAATAGAATTTAATTTCAGGCACACAGGCACATGAAGGAGAGTACACATTTATGGGCATGTCCACTCATTAGTGAATCATCCATATTTTAAAGAAATAAAAAATCAGCTATTGATTTTTTCCTTTTCTTTATTTCAGCAATTTGAAATACTATTTGAAATCTACAGAAAATACAAGCTTATTTTTAATTCTCCACCCACTCTTCATTTTGTTTAGCATCCAGCCTCTTGATGAATTTTTTTTTTTTTACTATTCTCTGATTATTTGATTCTAACACAATTATAGCCTGATTGTACATGTTGATTTTTTTTTCAGATCAACGCATAGCTTCTTCAGGAACTCTAGCTGCTTCCTAAAATTTAATCCAAATGAAATTTTAAATTAATTAGAGCAAAGTCTGTTCATGCACTAATTAGACTACAAAAAATGTAAGTGAAAGAGATGGGGCTATTCCTAACAAGCCAACCCCCATCTTTTCATTCCCCAAATGTCAACTTCTTGTGTTAAGTTGCAATGCTCATGTTTCTTTTAATGGAAGCACCACTCTTGACACAGTGAGAACTTTACAGTACATGAGAGCAAAAAACCTCTTCACATCAGGAGGTTCAAAGAACAAAGCTGCAACATGTTAGAATACCTGGGGCAGAGTCAATATGCATGGGTTTATTATTATAAAAGCCAAATAAGACTCATTGGAATTTCAATAAAGGAGAAAATGTGTAGCTCAGGGTTAAGATGAAGGCTCCTTAATGCTCACTGAGCTTGGCTGTTTTCTTGCAGACATTTCATTACCAACCAAGGTAACATCATCAGTGCTAGATGTTACCTAGTTTGGGTAATGAAACATCTATAAGAAAACAATCAAGCTCAGAGAGAACCAAGGACCTCCTCATTGGAATTCACACACTGGGTAAGATCTCCCAAATAATTATTTGCATCAAGCTGTGAGTACCACATATATACAGTGTTTGCTATATTTTGTAAAAACAATCTTTCAGGAATGCCTCTAAGCAAGTCAAATCGCGTTCATTTTTAAAAAGCTACTATACAAATTTCATTGTATCATCTGAAATAATGTTCCACGGAGTTATAAATGCTGAATATTGGTCATCCAGAAAGAGGCTGCAGTGGTCAACCTAGCATTGAGCATATGTTCTGAAAGAATAAAAGGCAAAACCAGGCTTTGCCTCACATTTAAAGGCAGATTCGCACAGGGAAAGAAAGCATTTTCACAGTATCTATTCTCATCACACAAGTCCCTAGCAAGGGGCTCACAAACTGCAAGCCATTTCCAAGTAAGAGCAGCAACAGAGGTGCAGTAAGAGACTGTTCCTACCACCACCACAGCCATATGCGTTTTATCGCCATCATCTTATGCATAAAGCCCAAAAGGCCTGATTTTCCTCAGCAGTACCATTCATCAAGATGTAGCAGAATGATTTTACAGGGCTCTTTGACTCAGACTTTGGCTCACACTGACAAGTCCATGACATTTTGTTGCCAGAGATGGACAAAATGGTGTCCTATTTCTATTCCTCAGGTGAAAACTCACTTAAATTAGTAGTTGCTAGGGTATCACTCATCACGCACCAGAGGCAGATTTTAGGGTCAGGCCCTATGAACTACTCTGCTATCAAGAGAAACTCTGGAGGAACAGTCTAGAATAGTTTTCATCAGCCTGAAGGCCCTCCAGAGTGTAGATGTCAGGTCTCCAAATTCCCAGCCAGCATGGCCATTGTGGAAAAATCCACACCTGTCGAGGGGCAACAGATTGGGAAAACAGGTAGAGGTTGCTATCATCCTCTGCATTTGCCACTTTAAATATTATTCCAGTTTCTAACAGTATATCTGGCTCTGGATGAGGAGATATCCTGGAAGCTGAAGAAGTTCTCAGAAATCCAAAAATGCATTTGCATAGCTGAGGAATTCTAATAAGCTTCATCTTAAAAGAAAAGAATCTCTAAATAGGCTTTCTAAGATATTTAAATCTTTTGATGTAAGAAAACCTTCTCATTGGTACCCTGCTGATACACTGAAATGCAGTTCCGTAATTCTGATGCATGGTCTTTGGATAGGAATTAAGGAACCTGCAATGCAACACATTCATAGGGTACCAAACTTATTCAAAAGTTTGTTTAAGAACTAGGTTAAAGTTATTTCAAATTCACCTGAGCGCCAAAGGCGTATCATAGCAGAATGCAAACTATACAGTTTCACGAACTGTTATATTTTCATGCTCTCCTACTTTTCCGTGATCCTTCAACCATGATATTTTTCTCTTACATACTTGGCAATTCTTGTAACTTCTAAAACTATAATTCATTCCTGTCAAATGAAGCCAAGGGCTATGCATATTTGTTCAAATGCATGACTTGTTCCAACTCCTCCTTTTGCTAATCACCATCAGCCTTACACTAAGGGAAAATAAGAAGGTTTAGAAATTAACTTGTTCAGAAATGGCACAGGTGCAAGAATATTGAAAAGCCTTCCATAATCTAAGCCTACTACAGCATCTCCCAGAATTTTCTGTCTGTGCTGGGGGCTAGCATGTTGGCTAGCATGCTAGAATATTGGCTAGCAATTCTGGAAGATACCAGTTTTGGAAAGACTATTAACAGAGAATATGTAATAATGATATCACATAGTCTAGCTTTTTTTGTTGTCGTTGTTCAATATAGACTCTTTAAATTAATTAATATTTTTGTCAAAAGATCCACATAGCAAACCACCATCTTGCCATAAACATGCAGCAAATAACTCTCCTAGTTTTATTACTTTATTGATTTACAAAAGCGCTTTAAACTAGGAATGTATACTGCAACTGATTTTCACCATACGATAAAGGTCAAGATTGTTGTAATTTTATTTTATAAAAAGAGGATCTAAAGTTTGACTAGAAAGTGCACTTCAAAGCACACCGTTTATTAACCAGCTGTTGGTCTACTGTATTTATCAGATTTGTCTGAACATATGGAGAGTGTATAGTCCTTAGTGCTGAATGGCAGGTTGTGAGCATCTTGAGATGCAATGAATAACATTTTCAGGTTACATAGTGGACAAATACTAATAAGAAACTTCCCTAACTATATAGATTAGCCTATGCCCCTTACACTAAGGGAAAGGCGTTCAAACATCTTCAACAATTCTGAAAATAAAGACTTTTGCCCAGTCAATGGATATAATGGACATTACTACCTAGCAATGTCACTGTGGTTTAAAAATATCCCCCAATTTTTTCACATTTACAGAAAAAAGTGTCTGCTGACTTGAATACCCACATGCAATCACAATAATACAGAATATAATTGGTGGTGCTGCTAAAATCACCAAATTCAGCAGGGCTTTATTATGGTTGGTTGCACAGACAAGCCTGATATTTAGACTGAGTTTGGCATTTTACCCACCTATTAAGTCTTTCCTAAGGACCTGGGGGAAGTAGATGTTATTATTTTATCATTATTGTTGTGTTTAGAGGGGCAGCAGAACTCCTATTCTGCTCCACTTCTCCACTTCCTTCCTTTTCTCCTAGAAGGCTCTAGAGACATGAAGATGCCTAGAACAGGTGAGGTGAGAAACAGGATGGAGGGAAGGAAAGGTGGGATCCCAAACAGCATGTTGTCTAGGATCCTCTCACTCTGGCAAGGTTACTGAATGAGACTGATGGGAGTTGCTCCTAAGAGATCCCAAAAGACACACATGTGCTTCAGAAAAACCCACATGTCAGCCCTCTGTGGAAATATATGTACTGTATGCACACATGCTTTGTCAAGCAGAAAAAGGAAATTTGTTCAATCAGGCAACCTATGCATAACAGAGGGTGCCAACAAGCCTAGCTAACTCTGGAAGAGAACCCAGAGAGAGGGAGGAGAGAGAGAGAGATCAGATGTGAAAGACCTGCTCTAAGAAACACCCTTCCCCCACAAAAAAAACCCCAACAAGTGAGTGCATGTTTGTAAAGCAGCCCCCTTCCCAGCTATTCTGCATCCATGTGCAACAGCAGGTTGCTGCAAGAATACGTGTTTGGGTATAAACGACTGCTTTCCCCTCAGTCTGTGTGTGTCTGTGTGTTCTGCGTTTGCACAAGGACAGAATCATGTAACTTGCCCATGCAGGTGCACATGGAAGCAAAACCACTGATCTGGGGCAAATCGGGCACCTGGGCCATTCTTGCGTGCCTGGCAAGGTCCGGTGGGCCAGGCACAGATATAAGAGACAGATCGCCACCTCGCCCCATACTCGGCCTCCAGGAAGAGCCCATGCGCGCATGGAGCGGCAGGAGCCGCAGCATCTCCGAAGCAGATCAGGTGCAGGCAGCAGGGCCACCAAGGAGCGCCGATGGGCAACTCCGGGGGTCTCCCTCTTCCATCCAAGGCGCGACCCCCGCGCCTGGCGGCCACAGGCCTCTCGCCTCCCCCTGCAAAGGAGGAGGCCGGGAGAAACCCCGGGGTCGCGCGCCTCTTGAACCCGTGCGCTCCGGAGCCCACCGCGGATGGCGACCCTGCGGCGGCCGAGCGCGTCGAAGGCTTCCCTACCCACCCACCCCGATCCAAGCCTCCCGGTGCCAGGAACCCGCAAAGCAGCCCGGCTGGGTCTTTCGCCCCCTCCCACGAGTTGGCTTTGCGGCATAGGCTCGCCCATGGCTCTCCCCGCCTCTCCTTGCCGCGGCTCCTCACCGTGGGCAGCAGCGGCTCCATCTGAGCGCCTTGGTCTTTCATCTCCATCTTCGGCGCCTTTTGGGGAACGGGCAAGCTGGGGCGCTCGGATCGGCTGGCGATGCGCCTCCCTCGACCCCCCGGCAGCCCCGAACCACTCGCCGCCTCCGCTTAGTATTCGGATCAGGTAGCTCTGAAGCAGGAGGCTTCGGTCGCACGCCCCGACTCACCGGCGAGTCACATGGCTCCTCCTCGCCCTCGAGAGGCGGCGGTGGTGGCAGCCTCCGATCCTCGCTCCGCGCAGTGCCGCTGCTGGGAAGCAGGACCGCAGGGCGGAGAAAGGTAAGAGTGGGTTGACCTGGCGGAGGAGGGGGAGGAGGAGCCTCGGCGCCTCCAAACTCCCGCTCTCCAAGCAGGCAGCGCACCGAGCGAGGCTTCGAGCCGAGATGCTGCCCAGCCTGACGCGCTTTGCAATCCTAACAGGCCAAGGGCTGGCCACGGATGGCAAAGCAACGCATCCCCATCACTCTAAACACCGACGGTGGCTGCATCTAAAAGAGCTGGAGCCCATTTTTAATTCCGGCCACAGGAGCAGCTCAGTTTGTTGGCCACAAGTTTCCAAGGTCACTCTTGTGTGCCAATTGTGACCTTGAAAAAAATGCTACCAAAACTGATGTCTACCCATCACACACCAGGGTTATGGACATACTGCAGCTCCAGTGCCATGGAGTGTGTGTGTGGGGGGGAAGCAGGTGCATAGTAGAACTGCTCATTATCCCTTCTTCCTTCCATGCCACAAATATCTAGTAGGCACTGAGGCAAATGTACAGCCCATGGGGAGCTAATATAATTGCACAAAGAGCATCCCAGCAATTGGATTCTTCCAACTTCAGATTCAAACCTGGAAGGGAATCCATTATCAGAAGGAAAATACAGTCAGCACTCTTTCGAAATATCCAGCACTCCAATATAAATGGGCTGCAAAATTCAAGACAATTACTACTATGGATGACAGCAAAGAGATTCAGAAAAACCTGACTCTTCTGCCACCTGGCAGCTGTCTGGAGTTTTGCAGCCCAGAGATGGTGGCCTAAACAAAACTCATTTCAGCCACAGCTAAATGAAATATTTGGTGCATTCGGGTCTGCTTACCTGACTTCAGGGCCCTTAGGATGGAGTATCATAGTCCCGAAACAAAGTGGGAGAATTTTTTTCTGTGAAGTTTATGCTGAGGAGATGGATATAAACTCTTCCTCAAATCTTTTGGACCTCTTTCATACTAGCCACAGATCTCAGTCTCAGAAATCAATAAGGTAAAGGTAAAGATTCCTCTCACACATATATACGTTCCCGACTCTAGGGGGTGGTGTTCATCTCTGTTTCAAAGCCGAAGAGCCAGCACTGTCCAAAGATGTCTCCGTGGTCATGTGGCCAGCATGACTAAATGCCAAAGGCGCACAGAACACTGTTACCTTCCCACCAAAGGTGGTTCCTATTTTTCTATTTGCATTTTTACATGCTTTCGAACTGCTAGGTTGGCAGAAGCTAGGACAAGTAACGGGAGCTCACCCTGTTACACGGCGCTAGGGATTCAAACGCCAAACTGCCAACCTTTCTGATCGACAAGCTCAGCGTCCCACCATAAACCAATAGATAACCTGAAATCTGGAAAGGTGTTAGGAGTAGATTTAAGCTCTCCAGAACATATTCAAATAATCTGGGTTGGTTTAAATTTATTTCATTTTTAATTCTACTTTATTACTTGTACCTATCAAAGTATCAGTGCACTAGTATTAAAACAAAACAAAAAAACAGTTAATGCAGTTATAATTCAACTTACTTGATGCACAACTGTTCCAAGGGTAAATTTATTTTTCTTCCTCCCCAAATGCCTTTCCAAAGAGCCATGTGTTTATGGCTCTCCCAAAAAGTTACCAAAAAACAAATTAATGGTTCAGATACCTGGGGACAGGCTGTTCCAAATGAGAGGGGGGCAACATTCCCTTAATGGTGGAACTCTCTCTCCACTCTACCAGATCTGTCGGGATGGATAGATTTAACTTAGAGGAGGCGGTCCCAGAAGTATGCATGCAAGACTTATTCTTCAGCCATGTGGAGCTTTAATTGAATTGATGAACTGGCTGAAACTTCTACATGGTCTTTAAAGGCAGCTCTAGGTAGAGTGCTCTGCAGTCATCCATGAAGTGACAGGGCATGAGTGACTGTGAATAAATTCTCCTGACCCAGAAAAGCCAGGGAATACATATAAAAATTGAATTATGAAAAGATCCCTTTAATTCAGCCTTTATCTGTTTATCAAGGATGTCCTATTTTTGGGCCCAGCAGCTTCTCAGTATTTCATCAGGATTCAGTTTCTGTTTGCCCCCATCAAACCTTCTAGGCTCTCTGGACCAGGACCACCACTAAACTGCCTGTCTGAAGCCTTCAAACCACCTTATTAATAGAGTCTTCTTTAATCTGGTGCTTTGAGGATATGTTGAGACTACAGTTTCCACAATTCTAAAATGGTATAATGCTGTAGTTCAGATGCTCTAGACTGGAGAAAGCTAGATTAACTGCATGCTCATTATTACTTAAACTCCTCTTGTCAACATTACCCTTTAGTGACACAGTTGTGCAGTATTGCTTGCTAATTCTGCTGACTGCCAACAGTTTGACCCTGACCGGCTCAAGATTGACTCAGCCTTCCATCCTCTTGGGGTTTGTAAAATGAGCACCCAGATTGTTGGGGGCAATATACAGACTCTGTGAACCGCTCAGAGAGGGCTGTTAAAGCACTGTGAAGCGGTATATAAATCTAAGTGCTATTGCTATTTATGTTCAACAGGAAAATTTTGGTAGGCTTGAGGGAGTTCTGCACTTAGCCAATGTACAACATACTTTCAGCAGCAATTTGCAGAAAACCGTTCACTGAGAAAAAAAAACGTTTTTCTCCTAGTAGTGATTTTATTAAAGCCTCCTATTTTAGTGAGCTTTTATTTCAGTTTTGTGTAGTAGAACCACAACTGAGAAAGAAAGAAAAAGAGAAGCTGATCAGTTAATGCAATGATTAATATTAGGGACAGAGAATATTATCTCCCTTTCTGTTCCGAACTGACCTCACATAAAGGGAATTCTTCACCATGAGATTCAATAATGGCCAACATCTAATATAATTTTTTAAGAAGTAAGGCTACCAAACTTCATAACGAAGTCGCTTTTTTGGCATTCAGAAACGGCAGACCAGAGAGTCAGGCACTGGTGGCAAGGATGAGGTGTCAAATTTATCTCCTTACTGGGCAATTTCAGGCATAGAGTTAAAAACAGAATACGGGATGAGATGAAATAGAGACATATCCAACAAGACAGTTTTTTTTCCTAAACCGTTTAACAAATGAACCTAATTTCAGTACATCACAAAGGAAAGGAAACAGCCAAGTTAACTAATTAGTGTATTTAGGGAATGCATACGTAGCATTTCCATCATAATGAGGTCATTGAATGAAAGAGACTATTTTTTTAATTGAATCTGTTAACTTTAATCACAGATATCAAGAAAAATTAGATGCCAAGTCTCATCCAACTCATACTGCATTAGTTTCCAGTGATCATGAATACTTTATGGATTATTATTCAGTGTTGCAAAATAATTAATTTTCTTAATTTTTAGTTAGCATGCTCCATTGTTCCTCTTTATCTATTAAGAGTCACAGTGTCCTCTAACAAGTGAACGTGTGCTCCAAAGAAACTCTGATATGTTAACAAAATATCCAATCACAACTGGAAATTTGTGTGTGTGTGTGTGTATGTATATGTATATGTGTGTGTGTGTGTGTGTGTGTGTGTGTGTGTGTAAAAGAACATGTGCAATTAATGTGCCTATAACTAGCAGGACAACATAAATGCAAAATGCAAAATGGTATTGGGATAAAATATATATTTTACAAGATGAAATGGTAATGAAATCAAATGGCCACCTCATGTTCACAATTACTCTGTCAAGGATGCAATCCTTAATATTAAATATTTCAATAATTTCAATATTTTAAATATCCTAAATATGCTGCATCGGTTGATATAAATGTTGCATTCTTCATATTTGGAAATGAAAGGACTTGAACACTCAACAGTTGATGATCCACATCTGAATAAAAATTGCATTTGCTAATAGTATAAAAACCCTTTGTTGTTGTCTTTTGATCTGTTATACTCATCAGCAGATGAGCATGCGTAGGGGGTAGAGAGTGGGGAGCAAACAATAAAATGACAGTACTCTGATTTCTTCATAATTTCTAGTTTGTCAACTTTAGTTAAATGTATTCATACTTTTTAATTCCCTTAAGGGAAGGGAAGGGAAGGGAAGGGAAGGAAAGGGAAGGGAAGGGAAGGGAAGGGAAGGGAAGGGAAGGAGATTTCTCAGATAAAAAACAATGCTTTATCTATTACTGTGAGAAGTATGCCAAAGTGAGTGAAGGACATAGATAGGTTTGAGAAACAGAAAAAATAGATTTGCATTGGTCAAAATTGTGGAAAATGAGATACAACTATTTGAATTCACTTATACAGAAATAATTTGTTACAATCAGTGTTGGTCAGTCATCCTAACTGGCTAGTAAACAGAGTCCCAGCCATGTCGTGTGACTTCCTGAGAAGAAACAAGTCCTGAATTCGGGACACTGATTCCTGCCAAAAGTAGCCCTGCTCAAATCTATTGCAAAATATTTTCAGATCCCAGATTACTTTTACCACCCTTTTTCCTAATTCATCAGAAATCTCAAACGTCTCCCCATTTCTAAAACAAAGACTCCAGGTCTGATAGCTCCCTAGCATTTTCAGAGCCAAAGATGACAACAATCTGATTTGTTGTTGTTACCAGGGGGGAAGGTGTTATTGTTTGATTGTTGGTATATTGGATTTTTATTTCTGTAAACTGCTCAGAATCACTGAGAATGAGTGGATGGCCATATAAATTTTCATACATACAGCACATACAATTATATCTGTTCTTTGTATGTTCTGTTATACCTTGGGGATTTAAATGTCAATTGTGTGCTCTAATATTTCTCAGATAAAATTCTGTGAAATGCTAAATGTGAATACTTTGGATGATGTATTGTAGACAATCATCACACACACATACATTGGAACACTGAAAAGCTGTTCCAGGATTCATTTTGAACTACAGTTCCCATAAACCCATCATTGAATTGTTACTGGAGCTGTCGACCACTATATTGGCGAGAGCAGCAGGTGCCTATTTCTTACCTAATATGAAGTTATTGATTTTATACTTCATTTTAATTGCAAATGTGCTGAGTTAAGGTTGGAAAGCTACCAAGAAGAAATCCGATTTATATTTTAATAATAAATTTAGAAATGAAATTGGGAAAAAAGATATGTAGAACTAATGAGGCAAAAATCTTTAAGCACCACCAACGCAACCAACGCATGCAAAGTTGCATATGTGTAAACAACCTTTCCTTAACAGCTTACAAGTAATTATGTACAATATATCCACATTATTTGAACTCCTCTGAATTTGAAGTGTTTTAACACTGCCAAGTTGCACATTCTTTAGATAATTGAATGAAAGCACTGAGGAGGTAACTAAACCATTTAGCCATTTTATGATGCGCTGGGACCAGGGACTGCCTCTATGTTGATTATTATCCTGAGGAACATGGCTGGATCCCACAGTGGGCATGGGTTATATTGAGCATAGCTTATTTAGTGGATGTTAAGTCCTCAATTCTTTTCCTTGCTAAGGAAGATTGAAAACACCAGTAGGTAATCCTTCCACAATTTAATTACAGCAAGCTGCCCTTCATTCCTGCCAGACATAGTTTAGGGGGTGGGTGGAGGGAAACCAATGAAAGCAGGAATGTTTCTGGAGCAAGCCAGGCAAATTATAGTTACATTTTAACAGGACTGCTTACAAGAAAGCGTGCTTGAACAGGAGGCCTTCAGCCAAAAATGTAGGGTCATTTCTAATCCGCATGTCACCTTTAACCCTCCTTATCCCCACCCACCCTAGCTCCTGACCTCTCATCAGTCTTCTGCCTCAATTTCCTTTCACGTTTCTTATTTCTTTTTCCAACCTTCTCCTCTTCCCTTTCCTGTTTTATACCCCAGTGACCTTGTTCCTGTGTTACACTGCTAAGCAATAATATTTGTCTTGAGTTTAATAAATTGTGTGAACTCGGTCTTGGTAGGTAGTCAACAATGCTTGATGGATTACCACATCATTACAGAAGGAAACCAGCTGCAGGACCCTTAGATTTCCCCAGATCCCCTTGTCTACCAGGGAATGCAAACTTTTCATATGCTTCACACATACACCCACACGGATACTCACTGTGGAGGGACACTCGCATCTTCTACATTATTTAAACATAGAAATTGGTTGAGATGTGAGATGGAACAGCTACAAGTTTTTTTAGACTTATAGCCTGACTTTCCTCTTATTGTAAGTTTAGAGTAAAAAATTACTCCCTCCACCCATTTGTGACGGAGAAAAAAAGGGACTGGCCCAGTGGTGGAATTCAATTTTTTTACTACTGGTTCTGTGGGCGTGGATTGGTGGGTGTGGTATGGCTTAGTGGGCGTGGTTTGGTGGGTGTGGCAGGGGAAGGATACTGCAAAATCTGCATTCCCTCCCCACTCTGAGGCCAGCCGGAGGTGGTATTTGCCCGTTCTCCAAACTCCTCAAAATTTCCGCTACCGGTTCTCCAGAACCTGTTAGAACCTACTGGATTTCATCCCTGACTGGCCCAAAGCCACCCAGGAAGCATCCGTGCCTAAGAATGAGTTTGAACTGGGTTTCCTGGATCCTAGCTCAACACTTTGTCCACTACACCATACTATTAAAAGTAATGCCATTGTCAAAACAGGCGAGGGATGGTAAACAAAGGCAACCCAAATGATATATTATGACCCTATAAATGGAATGGCAAATATAAGAATGACGAATGTAAAAAAAGAATAATAACTATGTGAATGTATACCTAAAATTGTATATAGAGCACAAAAGATAAAAAACTTTTCCAGACAAAAAAAAGGGAATGCCATTATCAAGGAATTTGTATTGTGTTCTATAATTGAACAATTAACTAAAACAATCTGATGCTTGTTTTATAGTTTTTGGGGAGGGCAGGGTCTGTCCCTATCTACCTTAAAGCCCCCCAACATGTTATTTAATTGATTCTTGGAGCTATTACATACTGTATCTCTGGCGTCACAGATACTGTGAACCCAGCCAATTGTTGTTTAGTCAATAACTATGGTTAATCAAGCCCTCTTATTTGTAGTGAAGAATGAACACAATATCTAGATTTTAGCTTATCTTATCTCGCTTTCCATGACTTGGAGAGAACCATATTTGCACATACCGATACCTGTTGCTTATTTCTGCCATTGGGCAAAACAGCCTTCAACTCTAACCCCAAATATTTTGAAGGAACACAACCCTCAACAGAAAAGAGACCCCACCCTTGTTTTCTAAGATGCAATTCAAAGCTCTATCTGCATGACCACCCAGATATAAATTCATTTATAGGGTGAGGGGTCAACTCCCACATCAACCTTCTAAAAGCCCCCATTAAGTTTCCTTTTGCTTGCTCCCCACTCTAAAGAGCATCTTGCTGAATTTTCTCCTCTTTGAAGCTTTGTTTAATTTTTCAAATCGATATTCTCATTAAAACAGTCCTGTCAAATAAACATTCTGGGGAATAAAAGCAGATAAAAATAGGTGAATAAAACAGCCACCAATTAAAATCAGACAAGAAGTAACCAAATCTCCCTTCATTTCATGGCATGCCACACACAATTCCATTACTGTCTTAAGAAACCACTTTAAAACAATTATTAACAATAATCACCCAAGCTTTGTCCTGGCAAATTTCTGTAAATGGGTCTATATTGTCTTTACTTTGAGCCCTGTCATACTGAACCAAGCAATACTGACACTTTACTCAGCAAATAACCAAAAGCTGTATCATTGTTTGATACCTCCTGACATTGTAGGTCTATTCACAGCTATACCATTAGCAGCTTCCTGATATAGAATCAAAGGTGAGTGTAAACTAACAAAAGAGATCCTGATGAGTTATTTATAGAAGGAAAAGTAGCAATTACTATCATATGACTGACACAATGTTACCTAGGTGTATCTACCGTGAATTAACAGAGGAAGTTGTTATGAATCACATTAGAGCTGCTTAAATTCTCATGGAGATAAATAAGAATGGTGTTCCAGAATGGTGTTAAAACTGGAGTAGATGCCTTATGCTAGGATTAGAGAAGACATCCAGAAGGAATCTCTGACCTGATGTCCCATCACATGTGAGGTCTACTATTTAAAGAATTTCCATTGAAATTGTCCTGTCCAAGGATCCCAAAAATTGTCATTTCCAGCACTTTGGAAGGATACAAGTTTAAGGGAATGGTATGTTACTGTTGTAACATGACCATTTGTCTTGACCATTTCATTAATGTCATCAGAGCCAAGGTGGTGCAGTGGTTAGAGTGCAGTACTGCAGTCTACTTCAGCTGACTGTTAGCTGCACTTCGGCAGTTCAAATCTCACCAGGCTCAAGGTTGACTCAGCCTTCCATCCTTCCGAGGTGGGTAAAATGAGGACCCAGATTGTTGTGGGCAATAGGCTGACTCTGTAAACCACTTAGAGAGGACTGTAAAAGCACTGTGAAGCAGTATATAAGTTTAAGTGCTATTGCTATTGCTATAAATGTATACCAGAGGTGCGTTCGGTCCAGTTTGGCCGAATAGGTAGTAATTCAGATAGCCACACACCCGAATCAGTTTTATTGGCGGCATCGTAGGTGCCGCCATCTTGTTTTTTGCTTCTGCTCATGCGCAGAAACAATTGTTTACTTCTGCGCATGCACGCATAGCGCACATCAAGCGTGCGTTCAGTCGAAGCGCATCCCTGAGCGAACCGGCAGTAACAGAAGCCGGAACCCACCCCTGAAGTATACATACCTATTTACTGAAATTCCTTCCTTAAAAAATAATGGAACCTTTCATGAAAAAATTTGGGCACTGTAAAGTGATATACAGGTGAAACTCGAAAAATTAGAATACCGTGCAAAAGTTCATTTATTTCAGTAATGCAACTTAAAAGGCGAAACTAATATATGAGATTAGACTCATTACATGCAAAGCAAAATAGTTCAAGCCGTGATTTGTCATAATTGTGATGATTATGGCTTACAGATCATGAAAACCCCAAATCTACAATCTCAGAAAATTAGAATATTACATGCAATCAATAAAACAAGGATTGTACATAGAACAATATCGGACCTCTGAAAAGTATAAGCATGCATATGTACTCAGTACTTGATTTAGGCCCCTTTTGCAGCAATTACTGCCTCAATGTGGCGTGGCATTATCAGCCCGTGGCACTGCTGAGGTGTTATGGAAGATCAGGATGCTTCAATAGTGGCCTTCAGCTCTTCTGCATTGTTCGGTCTCATGTCTCTCATCTTTCTCTTGGCAATGCCCCATAGATTCTCTATGAGGTTCAGGTCAGGTGAGTTTGCTGGCCAATCAAGCACAGTAATCCCACGGTCATTGAACCAGGTTTTGGTGCTTTTGGCAGTGTGGGCAGGTGCCAGGTTCTGCTGGAAAATGAAGTCAGCATCCCCATAAAGCTCGTCTGCGGAAGGAAGCATGAAGTGCTCCAAAATCTCCTGGTAGACGGCTGTGTTGACCCTGGACTTAATGAAGCACAGTGGACCAACACCAGCAGATGACATGGCTCCCCAAATCAACACAGACTGTGGAAACTTCACACTGGATTTCAAGCATCTTGCAGTGTGTGCCTCTCCATTCTTCCTCCATACTCTGGGTCCTTGGTTTCCAAATGAGATGCAAAAGTTGCTCTCATCATAAAAGAGGACTTTGGTCACTGAGCAACAGACCAGGTCTGGTTTTTTTTAGCCCAGGTAAGACGCTTCTGACGTTGTTTGTTGTTCAGGAGCGGCTTGACAAGAGGAATACGACATTTGAAGCCCATATCCAGGATCCGTCTGTGTATGGTGGCTCTTGATGCACTGACTCCAGCCTCAGTCTACTCCTTGTGAAAGTCCCCCAACACTTTTGAATGGCCTTTTTCTGACAATCCTCTCCAGGCTGCGGTCATCCCTGCTGCTCTTTTTGCACCTTTTTCCTCCACACTTTTCCCTTCCACATAACTTTCTATTAATGTGCTTTGATACAGTACTTTGGGAACATCCAACTTCTTTTGCAATTACCTTTTGAGGCTTTCCCTCCTTATGGAGGGTGTCAATGATGGTTTTCTGCACAACTGTCAGGTCAGCAGTCTTTCCTATGATTGTGATTCCTACTGAACCAGACTGAGAGACCTTTTAAAGGCTCAGGAACCCTTTGCAGGTGTTATGGCTTAATTAGCTGATTAGAGTGGGACACTTTGAGCCTAGAATATTGCACCTTTCACAATATTCTAATTTTATGAGATTGTGGATTTGGGGTTTTCATGAGTTGTAAGCCATAATCATCACAATTATGACAAATCACGGCTTGAACTATCTTGCTTTGCATGTAATGAGTCTTATCTCATATATTAGTTTCACCTTTTAAGTTGCATTACTGGAATAAATGAACTTTTGCACAGTATTCTAATTTTTCGAGTTTCACCTGTATAAGTCTAAGGCAGTGGTGGGTTTCTGCCAGTTCGCACTGGCTCAGGACAACCGGATGGTGAAATTTACCGATCCGGTGAGAGGAGGTTCGAACAGTGGACCCGGAAGTAACTTCTGGAACTCCTGCCCGGCTCTGTCGCTCGCTCACTCACCCCCGCCCGTCTGCACTATCCTAGCCCAATTCAGTGTCAAGTCCCATACCTGGGAGTGGAGGTGGTGAACGGAGAGGCATGGAGAGGTCCAGCGGCACCATCCACCAGACAGCAGCGGCAAGCTCAGGAGTTTTCTCCTGGATTTGTCTCTGTCCTGCCTCCTCCAATCTCCCAAAGTTCTTTCCCAACATGTGATAGCTTTGTCCTGGATTCCCCTCTGTCCTGCCTTCTCAGATCTCCCAAAGTTCTTTCCCCAGCGTGTGATCGCTTTCTACTAGATTGCCCTCTGTCCTGCCTTCTCAGATCTCCCTAATTTTGGCCCTTATTCCTGCAGTTGTCTATTTTTGGGAGGTTTTCCCCTCTCTTCCCCCCCCCCCCCGCTTCATAGGAGTCCCAAAAAAATTTGCCACATGGCTTGGGGGTGTGTGGTCATGTGACTGAGTGTGCATGAGCGATGTGAAGTTGGCCATACCTGCCCGGTCACATGACTGCCAAGCCACACCCACAAAATAGGTCACACCCACAGAATAGGTTCTTAAAGAATTTGAAACCCACCACTGGTCTAAGGGCTATAGTGCTATTGCTATATCAGTTAATACCAATCCAATAATAAAACCTTACCAGATAGCAAACTAGTATCTCAGCTATAATAGTATTAATTAATTAATTCATTCATTCATTCATTCATTCCCTGAAGGTTCCTTGCAAAAGTAGAATTTTAATTGGTACCATAAAAATTTGTACGGTATCTCATCCATTTCAGGCCTTGAAAGGAAAACTAAAAAGAGAAAATGGGTGGCTCCACCCAATAATTCAACCCATTACATTTTTTAAATTGTCACCTAGATTTAATAGTCCTTGACTTACTACCACAATTGGAACAGAACTTCTGTTGCTAAGCCATCTAGCCATTAAGTGAATTTGCAAATCTATTTTTGCTGTGGTAGTCAGGCAAATCACACATCAAGTTGGCTTCATTGTCTTTCCTTGTTAGAAGCCCTCTGAGAAAGTTGCAAATGGTGATCAAATGACCAGATTGATACTGCAATTATCATAAATACCAGATGGTTGCAGTCAAGGACCCAAATTTTGATCACGTGGCTGTGGAGATGCTGAAACAGTCGTAAGTGTGAGGATCTGTCATAATTCACTTTTTTCAGCGCCGTTATCACTTCGAACAGTGAAATGTAAGAGGAAAGACAGAGCATAGCAAAAATGGAGCTGGTCCTTCTAATATTTCTACATTAAGGGGAACAACGTTGAGTTCTACTTCTCTTCTCTCTGACCTTCTCACCACAAAAGGGAAAGACAAGGAGAAGGCAAAACAGATTAGCAGGGAATGGATCTCTGAGGGAATTTCTGATGTCCGTTATTCAACCCACATTTCAAGTTATTTAGCCAAGTGGGATATTATTTTAACATGATTTTGGGGAGAAACTAAGTTATGTTAATATTGTATTCGTACAGTAAAAACTGTCTCTTAGGAGTACACCAAGCAATTACTTTCTTCCATTGAACTTCTGTTTTGCATATACTCCATCGATATGCTCCTGCCTCTGGCTAGTGTAACATTGGGACGTTCTGTTTTGTTATCGAAGAAGTCAGAAATCCCACAAGCTTAAATAGTTTGAATGCCTTAGTTCAGGTAGGCCTGCCTGGCAGCTCCCTGGCTATCACAGACCAGCCACTGCTTCTGGAGGTCACAAATGCTTAATCGTTCTCATTGCAAACCTTTCTCATTGCAAATTTGAATTTCAGGTGCATTTTCCAGCTGTGGTTTTAAAGTACTCTGCCCCTTCCCCTCCCTTCCCCTTTTATGTTGCTTCCACTGCTTCTGTTTTGGCTAATGAACTTTTACTCTGTTGGAAGAAATGTCCTTCTGGGTTCAGCTCCAAGTGGGGAAAAAGATTCTGGAGACATGGAGGCTGCTTGGAAAGATGGTTTAATGGTGGACAGGACCACATGGCTTGAGTCCTGAACAGAAAAGGGGGATCACATGCTTCAAGATGTTGGGTGAAGAAGAGAAGAGGGGCAAAGAAGGGGCTTGCTGGGTTTTTTATACTCTGTTCGGCCCCACCTCTCTGTTTCCTGTTCCTGTGTAAGAAATGTATTCTGATTGGTTGTCAGACTTCCATGGGGCCATGCAGAGGCAATTCTGTAGGCTGTCTTGAGTCCACGTTTGGTTGAGCATTGCTTCTTCCCAGGTGCCCTGTGGTGAGATGGGTAAAGGCCTAATACAATCATGCCTTAATCCCATCATCCTGGAGCTGAAGGGGGAAACTCTTTGTTATGTAGAATAGACTGGCTGAGACATTTTAATGGCCCATTAAGAAAAGTGGGGGCTATTAAGAGTGAGTCTGTTTCCTGCCTAAAAACATGTTTCTCCATTTCTGATCCAGGGAACTATAATATTCTGCCTTTTCAATATTTCATGAAACAGGATATTTCATTTTTCTAGGAGAGGGCTGGGTGCTAACTTCCTACAACTCCATTATAGACTAACCCCATCAGTTCACTAGCTACTTCTCAGAGGAATGCTCCCTCAGCTGAGTCACTGATCACCATCATCTTTAATATCTTCATATTACTTCTAACATCTGTCTCATGAATAAAAGATTGAAATAAAAGATTTCAAATTTCTTTTCTTTTTCTTCAAATTACCATTTTTATTTCCCCGAGCTACCTAGAAGTTTATGTAAAAAATAAATAAATAATAAATCCAGCCATGTGGTTGCATTTTTTTCCCCAGGATAACCAGAAAAAGGAGATTAGATAGATAGATAGATAGATAGATAGATAGATAGATAGATAGATAGATAGATAGATAGATAGATAGATAGACAGACGATAGATAGATAGATAGATAGATAGATAGATAGATGATAGATAGATAGATAGATAGATAGATAGATGATAGATAGATAGATAGATATAGATATAGATATAGATATAGATATAGATAGATAGATAGATAGATAGATAGATAGATAGATAGATAGATAGATAGATAGATAGATAGATCCAGAGGAAAGGAAAGAAATATAGCTTTAAGGAAAGAAATACAGTATTTCCTGCTGGTGTCTAAAGCACCCAGATGATTGGCATTGATTGAGTCTTCGTTGACATGTTTTCTGCTGGGTTTTGAAACCTTCTATTCATAAAGCAAGTATTGTAACTACTGTAAGCCAGGGGTGTCAAACTGGAGGCCTGTGGGTCAGATGCATACTGTGCAGGCAAAGGTGGGTTCCTACCGGTTTGGACCAGTTCGGCCAAGTAGGTAGTAACTCGGCCAGACACGTGCCCGAACCGGTTCTATCAGCGGCAGTGATTTTTATTTCTGTGCGTGCGTGCACCTGAAGCGCATCCCTGAGCGAACCAGCAGTAAAAGAAGCCGGAAACTACCCCTGGTGCAGGCCATGCCATCCCCAGCTCCGTGAAAGTGAAAACATCACTAAATGTCACGTGACAGCAGTGGGATGCCACGAGTTTGACACCCATGCTGTAAGCCATCCAGAGTCACAAAGAAAGGCAGCTATACAAATTGAACGAATAAATAAAAAAAGTAAATAACTATGTACTGTATAGTTCTAGTAAAAGTAGCTTTAGAAGACCAAAGAGCCCACCAGGGGAGTAAGAAAAGGAGTTTTGTTTTAAAGCTGATTGTTGCACCTACTCATAGGTGCTCTCTGATGCTTTCATTTTGTATACCAAAATATCATTTAACTTTGCATATAAGTAGGTGTGTGAGCCCAGCTGTATAAACACACACTTATACTAACTTTACATACACAAGCACACGTAATAATATGTAACCAGATCTGACTACAAGTAGACCACTTAGATTAATTCCTTATATTTTTCTGAGTTCCTGAAAGAATCACATTTATTGATCAGTTCAAACTGTGTCTTCATTAACTCTTAACAAAGATATTTCTCGTGGCTGATGTATTCACTGTTGCAATATACTGTAGACTCTTAGTGTCAAAGGAAAACTATAAATTGGGATTGAGTAATAAGATTTATACTGCAAAAGAACATCACTGCAAATACAGAAAAGGCCTCATGGGATGCTAGCATTATGATCTGCAACCTTTCCGTATTCTATTGTGTAATCCTCATGCATCAGTGTGAGTCAACTGGTCTGCTTACTATAATGTGATAATTTGATCATAAAGATTTTCTAAAGTCAGAACTCTCTGTCAACGTTTATGCCAAAAGTCATTAAATCATTTCACAAGCACAATTTTTAAACAAGAACATTGCCTTCCTCTGTGAAAGGTGGCCATTTTCTTTCTCATTCCCTCCCCTTCCTACCCAAAATAGGGTCTGACGTTTGTATTTCTATTTCAGCTGGATAACCTGGTGACATGGAATGGCAGTCTCTCTTCTTAATTCCTAATCTATACATACATACATACATACGTACGTATGTATATGTGTATATGTGCGCATGTATATGTATATGCATATACATATACATATACATATACATATACATACATATATAACGTGTGTGTGTGTGTGTATGTGTGTGTGTGTGTGACGCCTGGAGCAATTTCAATCAAACTTGGTACCCAGACAAAGTAGACCACTACTTCTTGGTAAGCTAGAAAAAAGTTGGCTAGATAGCATGACCATCAGATGGATTTGTAACTGGCTGACAAACTGTATTCAATGAGTGGTCCTTAATGGTACTATGTTTACATGGAGGGAAGTAAGCAGTGTAGTACCACACGGTTCCATCTTAGGCCCGAAACTCTACGATATTTTCATAAATGACTTAGTTGAGGGAATAGAAGGGGAACTTATCAAATTTGTGGGTGATACTAAGTTTGCAGGAGTAGCCAACACCCCAGATGACAGGCTCAAGATCCAGATGGTGTCAAGGTTCTGAGTAATGAATCCAACAATCCAATAACTCTGAGACTTTCAGCTTTCTCAAAGTTCTGCTTTATTGAGTATATCATTTCAGCATGTTTGAAATGCAAAACCAGCTCTGGCTATTACCCACGCTTTCAGTATAATTAAAGAACAGACAGCTCCTTCTCTCCTTGTCACAGGTCACATTGTTCAAGTAGGTGTTCTGACATCTCCTTGGTAACCTCTTCCAGTCTCTGGCCTGCACCTGTTGGGATGACCCTGGTTCCCACGAGATAGTAAATTGTTGGTGACTGGTCTGACATTCCAGAACTCCTTTTGTGACAGTGACAACAATCAACCAATGGAACAGAAGTTGCCTTCAGAAGTTGTGGGAGCTTCATCACTTAGAAGCTTTCAAGAAGAGACAGAACTGCCATCTGTCAGAAATGGTGTAGGGTCTCCTTCTTGGGCAGGAGGTTGGACAAGATGACCTACAAGATCCCTTCCAACTTGTTAATCTGTTAAAGACATCAAGATGACTGGTACTCAATGCTGTCAAAATGTCTAATAGGAGAGTCCAAGTGCTAATCAGTCTTGACCCAGCTTAACCTCCCAGGCCAGACAAGAACACCAGTTCTGTCCGCTGCTCAGATGCTTGTGGTGAAGTAGAAACATCCACATGTAGCTTTACAATTTCAAGCATCTCTTCTTTACCTGCAGGAAACACTTTAAACTGGACTCTTAAGACATTACACTAAAAGTTGGTTGGTGGTTTGTGATTCAGTCTATGGTGCAAACCAACCAATTGGTTTAATTCAGCAAGATACCAGAGTTAATCATGATATACTATGTTAACCAAGTATACTATGTAATCATAGCCACAGTGTGACCATAAAGTCCTGCTTGGTAGTCTTCAAAGTGATTTACCAGATTTCGAGAAAGATTTCCAGATTCTTTGCCTTGATTCCCAAATTCTCTGCTCTGAATCTGTTATCAATGTGGATTTGGAACTGTACCTGCCTGGTAATTCTCTATGATGAAGCAGCCTTCTTTTAAACATATTTTAATAATCCCCATTACGTTCAGATGTTGAGTCTATAAGAAGCAGATCTACAAGGGAACTAATCTATTACAGGAAAATGCTGTGTTGCTACAGATGGAGATATTCTCTATCCCTGCTCTATGTCCATATTTTCATATTAGTGTTTTCATAAACCATGATTATAGGTATTTATCAAATTCATCCGGGGTTGGAAGAATTGGATCTAGTGTAACTGATTTTTTCCCTCCCTTCTCTTTATTATAGAGTACTGAGGCTTGAAATTGTTTAGGGGAACCCATTCAAAAACTTTAGACTTAACCCATTATCTTCATTGGGTAGTGTATAATTCAAAAATGGCTTCTAAGAAGTGCTCTGGACTTTGTGTAAACACGTCACTTACCTTCTATTCACTGGGGCAGCCCAACCTTTCCCCAGCTTCTGTGAAAGGTGTCAACTCATGAAACCTAATGTGGCTTTCAAAGCAGCCAATTCCATGGTTGTGTGGAAATCTGGAAAAGGTCAGGCTGTTTTAGTGAACAGCTAAACCAGAGGTGGGTTTCACATAATTTCACTGGTTTGCCACGCACTGAAACTGTGAGCATGCACTTCCTGAGCATGCTTTCTGCACCTGCACTTTCCTCACATGTGCGACTTGCACTCATGCATGGGGCTTAGAAAACATGGCTAAAGAGGATGGCAGAGCGCTGGGGCACATCCACAGGTCACCACTACTGGTGCCCAAACCGGTCCAAACCATCTGAATTCCACCACTCAGCTAAATAGTGGGTCTCTGCTCATCCAAGATCTGAAATAATTTTCTGAATCATTTTCAAAAGGTGTACAGAGCCCCTAATATATACTTTGATACACATTCACTACCCCGAACAAGAACCCGGGAAGAATATTAGAGGAGGAACAATTTTTAAAATTCCAAGAGAGAGTGACCGACTCCTGTATGCGGCTTCTGAAGAATAAATCAGTTCCACAAAATGCTGTTAGTTTCCCCAACCTATTTCTCCAGGCCCCTTATAAGCGTTGGATGACAAACTCCAACTTCTAATCTATAGCAATGGCCATGACAACTAGACAGAAGAGGACATATAGCCAAACTCATATATAGAACCATGATTTACCAAGTAACCAAACGATGCCTCTCTTTATTTCAGCTTAATCATAGGTATTTTAAGAGTGGTCCTTTTTTTTCTTTTTTCTTTTTACACATAATGTCTAGCTGAGGAGCTGGGGTAGAGAAAAATCTTTTTTTTCTTTTACAGAACATTCCTGAAATGCCTGAATAGTAACATTCATAATTCTAACTATTAGCTCCTACTACAAAGTATCATCTCTACATTATCAAAGGATATTTTAGAGCAGCTTGAACTTTTTAAAATTCATTTCAATAGACTCACAATTATAAGTATCAAAAGCATAAGAACAGAAAGCAAGCATTTTATTTTTAGAATAATTCAGTCAATTTAGGGAGCTTACACTTTGAGGGTAAGGATGACATTTTTTTTTGTTCTTGTTTGTCCTCAGAGACTTGAAAACATGACTGATCACTACCAGCAGACCTGTTCTTCATAAAATGAAGTCTTGTCTTGATCTATGCTATATATTCAGATATCACGAACAGCAACAGCCCTAGGTAACCTCCTGTCAATTTATACAAGAATAATAGTATTGAGTACCTACTGCGAAAATAATTTTAAAAGATGTTGAGACTCTTTAAAAAGTGCAGAGGAGAGCAACCAGGATGATTAGAGGACTGGAGGCTAAAACATATGAAGAACGATTGCAGGTACTGGGCATGGCTAGTCTAGTGAAGAAAAGGACCAGGGGAGACATGATAGCATTGTTCCAATATTTGAGGGGCTGCCACAGAGAGGAGGCAGTCAAGCTATTTTCCAAAGCACCTGAGGGCCAGACAAGGAATAATGGATGGAAACTCACCAAGGAGAGATTCAACCTAGAAATAAGGAGGAACTTTCTGATAGTGAGAGCAATCAACCCATGGAACAGAAGTTGCCTTCGGAAGTTCTGGGGGCTTCATCACTGGAGGCTTTCAAGAAGAGATTGGATTGTCATTTGTCAGAAATGGTGTAGGGTCTCCTGCTTGAGCGAGGGTTGGAATAGATGACCTATAACCGTGATGGCGAACCTATAGCACGCGTGCCACAAGTGGCACATGGAGCCATTTGTAACGGCACGCGAGGCGCTGCCCTGTTAGCTGGCCAGCGCGCATGCGCGCGCTGGCCAGCTGAGTTCACCTTTTTAAAAGCTATTTTTTGCTTTCCCCAGGGTCCAGAGGCTTTATAGGAGCCTGGGGGGGGTGAAAAGAGCCTCCCCCGCCCCCCCGGGAGGCTTCAGGGACCTTCCCTGAAGCCTTCGGAACGCTTAAAACCACCCTCCGAGCAAACCAGAAGTGACTTCCGGGTTAAGCGCTCCGAAGGCTTCCGGGACCGTCCGAGGCTTCCCTGATGCCTTCGGAGCGCTTAAAACCACCCTCCGAGCAACCCGGAAGTCACTTCCGGTTTGCTCGGAGGGTGGTTTTAAGCGCTCCGAAGGCTTCAGGGAAGCCTCCGGACAGTCCCTGAAGCCTCCGGAGGGCCTCCGGGGGGTCGGGGGAGGCTCTTTTTGCCCTCCCCAGGCTCCTATAAAGCCCCTGGAGCCTGGGGAGGGCAAAAAAATGTAAAAATGGGGGGGTCGCGTGTTGTGCGCGCATGCACACTGGGGGGGGTCGTGCATTGCATTATGGGTGCGGCACGCCCGCACTCGACCCCCCTGCGCTCCCCCCACTTGTGGCACGTGAGCCAAAAAAGGTTCGCCATCACTGACCTATAAGGTCCCTTCCAACTCTGTAAATCTGAGTTGAAATTCTACATATGTAATGCACAACATTTAAATCAACATGTAGGGGTGGGTAACCTGATGCTCTCCTGATATTTTGAACTTCAGCAACTACAATCTCTGCCACTGTAGTAGGTGGGGCTGGTGAAAATGGAAGGCCAATTGAAGTAAAACAGCAGAAAGTGTAAGTATAATCTTTATTGTCATTGTACTTAAATACAATGAAATTGGTTAGATGACAATAAATAAATGACAAAGAAAACATCAAGGATATATCCATATACCCACCAGATATTAAAGCTGCCTTGGAAAGACTCTTATTTCCTGCACAAAAGGGGTATTAGGAAACACACCAGTGGTGGGTTCCGGATCCCGTTGCAACTGGTACGGTTGCAACAGGGCCTGGCATCCTCCACATGAATGGCCGCAGCGCATGTGCACACATGCGCAGTGTGCGCATGCATCTTACCTTCCAGCAACGCCTCTGCAAGCCTCCGCAATGCTCCAGCTGCTCAGTGGAGCATCGCACAGGTGGTATAAGCCCCATGCGTGTGCACGGAAGAGCCGAAGGCTTTAAAGGACAGGTAAGGAGCGAGGGTGGGCAGGTGGGCCCTCCGGAGCACCATACTGGAACTGTACCCGGTGCTCTGGACAGGCTCCAGTACGCCCGTACCGGGGCATACCTCCTGCAACCCACCACTGAAACACATGTATTATAATCAGCCTTAGCTTAGATCAGTTTTTGTTTTTCAAGCTATTCCTCCTTCCCAATCAAAGGGAAGGTTTCAAAAAAGTTATTCTCTTTTTCTATTAAGAGTTCAACATAAATCTTTATTTACATCTGTTGTAAATCAGAAATGGTTTCTCTGTATTTCTTTTTCTTTCTGAAGTTTTGTTTTTGTTCCTTCTTACATTGTTTACTTTTTTCCTACTTAATTATTCATTTTTGTTAGTTTTTATCTACTAAAAAAAAGCTAATAAAGTTATCTTTTTAAAAAGCTATCAGATCGACTGATTATAGTGTGATTATTTGTTTTTATAGTCCAATGTTTTATTATGTTCCAGATAACACATGTGAGCCATCAAAGGTCTCTATAATAGTGCCAGAGTAAAAATAAATAAATAAACAGTAAGCCTATTGAAGTTTTATGCGAAGATAAAGACTTCATTCAGCTCAATGGAAAAATTAATTGTAAATACACATGCGCACACAAACACAGTTTTCTCCCAAATTCATTTCTAAAGTTTTCTCATATTAACTAGAAATATGGGAAACTTTTCCTATAAACAATCATGTCAATTCAAAAATGTGAGACCATAATTCAATGGAAAATATATGCACTGCCTGCAGTCCCAGAAACTTTTTTTTTTTTTTTTGCATTTCTAATTTAAAAGGTTAAACATATATTTTTTTAAAAAACCATGAAATTAAACAGTTGGTATCAGTCACAAAACTACTTAGAGGAATCAACAATCAGAGACAATAGGTTCCGTTGTTTATAATTTGCATATTTTGAATAAATTATCCTGGTTGGTTTTGTTTTTTTTTAAGTAATTCTCAATGCAGACAATTTTCTGGTTTCAGTTGCCAAGGCTGCAGTGCCACATAGTGGTCATCACACAAACTGCACAGCACAGAGTTAGCAATAATTACACAAGCAGGCACCACAACATCGTTTTAATTGTTTAGGACGGGGTGCCAAGCTCAATTTCATTGAGGGCCGCATCAGGGTTGTGTTTGACCTTGGGGGGATGGGGTGGGCGTGGCCAAGGCGGGCGTGGCCAGCTCAATGTCACTCATATCGGAGGCGCCTGTGAAGGTCCGAGCACTCTACCAGCGAAAACAGGCTGCTGAGCTCCGTAATTTTCCTCATTTGCAAGAAGACATCATGACACATCATATCCTTGTGGTTTCAAATAGTTATGCCAATAATAGTGAAGGGGTTCTCAGTGCAGCCACTGGGAAAGCATGCTGTATCCAACTCTTACGAGAACACAAAGTAGGGCCTCTTTCTTATCAAGGGCAGGATGGTTTTGGAAGAAGGAGGTGAACCAAAGCCTTTTAAACCTGTAAACCTAATAATCTACAGTGAATAATAATCATAAATAACCTCCAAAATTGGTACAGCAATTACAGGATAGAATTGGTTCCTAAGTAAATCCCTCTGATATCTTTACTGTTGTGTTTAAGTCAACCAGAGGTAGGCGTCACACACTGTAACAACCGGTTCGCCAGAACCCAAAATGTGAGCATGCGCACCCTTCTGCACATGTGCACGGCATCAAAAACCCGGTGAATATATAGGACAGTGATGGCGCACCTTTTCGGCACTGGGTGTTGAAAAGATCGTGTGGAAACACGCACTTGTCAGGGCCACGCTCTGGAAAAGCCAAACTTCTGGGTTCTAGTGCACATGCTCAGCACATGATCAGCTCACCGGCATGAATGTGCAAGCTGATTTTCAGCACTGCCATGCGGGCAAAGGGATCATGCTCCGGAAAAGCCAAACTTCTGGGTTCTGGCACACATGCGCACCCGACAATCAACTGGCCGGTGCGCACGCACACACCAGTTTTCAGCACTACTGCACGTTTGAAGGACAGCTGATCATCACGCACGTATGCACGCCAGAAACCCGGAAGAGAAACAGGCCGTGAGTGCTCGGCAACATGGCTTTGTAGTGCCACTTTGGGCACATGTGCCATAGGTTCGCCATTACGGATATAGGATGTGATAGCGTCAGGGCAGGCTCAGCAGCTGGTCAGAACTACCGGTTCGCCTGAACCGGTCCGAACCGGCAGCAGCCCACCACTGCAGTCAACAGATATATCAATACATTGTTCAAAGGTAAAATCCATGGCATTGATATCATTTTGATGGGAGTATGATTCTGTTACTGCTCCTGGAGCTGACCTTGTCAGCACTCCACAGCAGGGGTCCCAAACCCCAATCCATGAACCAGCATTAGTCCACGGCGTGTCAGAAACTGGGCATGCCGTGATTCTAAACAAGCAAAGCCCCATCCACGGGATGCAGCCAGCACACGAAACCACGCCTCCCTCTGGTCTGCGGGAAAACGTCTCTCCACAGAATCAGTCCCTGATGCCCGAAAGGTTGGGGGCCACTGCTGTACAGGTAGTCCTCAACTTACAACCACAATTGAGCCCAACATTTATGTTGTTAAGTGAGTTTTGCCCCATTTCACTATTGTTCTTGTCGTCGTTAAGCGAATGATTGTAGTTGGTAAATTAATAACCCATTCACTTTACTTGTCAGAAGATCCCAAAAGGGGATCCCATGATCCCCAGGACCCCACAACCATCATAAACCTGAACCAGCCGCCAAGCATCTGAATTTTGATCACCTGACCATGGGGATGCTGTAACAGTTGTAAGTGTGAAAAATGGTCATAAGTCACTTTTTTCAGTGCCGTTGTAACTTTGAATGGTCACTCAATGAACTGTTGTAAATTGAGGACTATCTGTATGTTGCTCTGAGCCAGGGACAGCCAGGAAAGACCCTGGAGTGCTCAGGCCATATGGTCAGCATCTAACTATGAATCCACAAGTAGCTTCTTTTTCAAGAAGAATAAAGCCCCATCACAATACGACTGAATCCCTGTTCCACAATTTTTGTCCTTTTCCTGAATCATCTGTTAGATTCAGGAACAGGATCTGTTTGCTGAAAACAGCATCTTGTGGGAAATGTTTATGATGGAGAAAAGCCACAGAGGGAGGGAGGGAGGGAGGGAGAGAGAAGGAGTACGAGAAAAAGAGAGAAGGAATGAAAACCCAAAAAAAGTCACAAGAAGCCAGCAAGCAGGAGGCTGAGTGATAAAAGAGAACCGCCAATCAACGATCACTCCACACAATAACCATTTGTAAAATCAAAGCACACCTGTGTCCATTCATAAATTGGGTCTGTGACGCAATAGCAAAGCAAGATTGAAAAAAACATGGCTTGGAATTGGTTTTCCGGCTATAGGTCGTACCTATTCTGTTGTGCTAAGCAATGTTGCATAATGCAATCACAATCTGTTGAGTCAATCATAGTGGCCCGCTTCAAAGATTACATCAATTCAGAATTGTAAAAAAACGTCTTATAGGTTAGTATTATGTCTGAACAATCCAATAGGATTTTGGTCATATATTGGAACTGACAAAACCACTACCCCATATCCAAAAACACTTGTTCCATGGAGAAAGGGGGGGAGGGAGAACGACCTTTGAAACTGAATGCTGAGCAAATGGAAAACTAAAGCAGAAACAAGGATCTCTAAAATACGGTATGCAGTGTATACATGGAATCATAAGCTGCAAATGATCGTGTATACCAGGGGTATCAAACTTGATTTCATTGAGGGCCGCATCAGGATTGTGTTTGACGTCGGGGGCCAGGATGGGCATGGCCAGCTTGACGTCACTTGTGTCGTGGGCGTCTGTGGTGGCCCAATAGCTCAGCCAGTGAAGACGTACTCCAGAGCTCCATTTTCAGCTGCGACGGTCTCCTGCCGCCTTTTGCCAGTGAAAATGGAGCTTGGAAGGGCCACATGCTCCAAATTTTGCAGGCCATATGCAGCCCTCCCAAGCTCCATTTCCACTGACTGACTGCGAGCCAGTCCTTTGCTGTTTCTAGTGCGGCCCCCGCAGGCCAGATCTAAGCACCACACGGGCCAGATCCGGCCCCCAGGCCTTGAGTTTTATACCCCTGGTTTATACTGTACCTTTGTGGGAGATAGTATACAGATGGTTTTCCCTCCATTGAAATGATTCCTCCCAAACATCCCTGGTCTTTGGGTCAGGTGAGCGGAGGGGATATAAAGCTTGATAACTGCAGCTAATTGCACCTTCCTTTAGGAATCTAACTTTTAAAAATTACCTATAAGTTAATGAATGTCTTATGGCAGTACATTTCATAGGATCATCCAGAAAGAAGTGCTCGCTTTTTCTGCTATTTCAATTCTGGCATTATGAAAGAAAAGAAGAAAACCCTCCATCACAGACCTCTTTAAGAGCTGGGGCAGGGAGTTTCATTCCACTAAGAAACCACTGACTATCTCCAGCTCTAAATAGCAATAGCACTTAGGCTTATATACCGCTTCACAGTACTTTACAGCCCTCTCTAAGTGGTTTACAGATTTGGGCCCTCATTTAACTAACCTTGGAAGGAAGGAAGGCCGAGTCAATCTTCAGCTGATGAGATTCGAACTGCCAAACTTCTGGTAGCCGGCAATCAGCAGAAGTAGCCTGCAATACTGCATTCTAACCACTGCACCACCTCGGCTCTCAATAAATTCCCTCAAACAGAGGGCTGTCCTCAATGCAGTTTGATCTATGTCTACTTTATTTTAAAAAGCAAATCTATTTCTATTTATACTACTTATAGTATATACTATACTACTCTTGCTCCCCCACTTCCTGCATCCTGAATGTGGACACTTGACTTAAGATACTTTGCCCCAAGGCATGCAACCTTTTCGACCCATTTTGCCTTTGACTGTTAAATTAGGATCACACCGCCCCGAGTCCCTTTCGGGAGAGGGGGCGGTCTATAAATACGAATAATAAATAAATAAATAAAATCACATTCCTCAAAGTGGCTGAAGTCAGGGGAAAAAAATAAATTGATTTAAGTTATCTGCAGGATCGCATCCTACCACACTCGTCCCTGCGACCTATCCGCTCACACAGGGAGGGGCTCCTCCTGGTGCCGTCCGCTAGGCAATGCCAGCGGGCGACACCTAGGAGTAGGTCCTTCTCTGTGATGGGCCCAACCCTCTGGAACGACCTCCCCCCTGATATTCGAACTACCACTGACCTCCGTTCCTTCCGTCAAAAGTTAAAGACTCACCTATTTCAATCAGCTGGCTTGGCACTTTCTTAGTTTTACCTCCCGGGGATTTATTTTAATTGGGTTTGGGGTTTTAATTGGGATGTTTTTAGGTATTTATTTCTTGTACAGTCTATCTCCCCCTCTAATGTATTTTAAATGTATTTTATTGTTATATCTGTATTTTATGCACTGACTGTACACCGCCCCGAGTCCCTTTTTGGGAGAGGGGGCGGTTTAAAAATCTAAGAAATAAAATAAAAAAATTAGTTTACTTTTCAATGAAATGAAATACAGTTAATAGGGTTACTGTCTATGTATTATAGGTAGCCCTTGGTTAATGACTGCCCTATTTAGCAGCCATTTAAATTTATGATAATGCAGGAAAAGTAGTTTTATGATTGATCCTGGAATTTCCATGGTCACGTGATGATGCTTCTGGCATTTTGCAACTGGTGCACATTTACAATACACAGTGTTCTGCAGTCAAATGATCACCATTTGCAAACTTCACATCTGGCTTCCAACAAAGTCAAAGGAGAATATATATATATATATATGTATATATATATATATATATAATGTATTGTGTCACAACCCCTGGTATGCCCAAATATGGAAGGGAACATACTGCTTCCCTTTTCTGTCTTTCGGCTCACCCTAGGAGCCATCCAGGCAGAAAGCCATTTTTTTATGTTGCCTTGTTACATTTGTGCTGATAAATAAATAAAGGGAGACTAGTATAGATCTATTTCAAGCTATTTAGCTCTCATCAACTAGCCATACCCTTACTGGGAATTGAACTTGGGCTGCATTACATATTAGGCAGTTGTATTAGCCACTAAGCCACAGGGTCTCCTCCTTTATCAGCTAAGGCTGTGGCTTAATGGCTAATGCAACTGCCTAATATGTAATGCAGCCCAGGTTCAATTCCCAGTAAGGGTATGGCTAGCTGATGAGAGCTAAATAGCTTGAATTGATCTATACTATATATAATAAGTTGCAGTTAAATGATGTCTTCCTTAATTCTTCTTTTTTTCTTTTACTGAAATCTTTACAGCTAACTTTTCTTCTCTATACATATTATATGTTGTCTCGGCCTCAATTTACAGTGCTCAGCATACTAATCTCATTTTTTTCTCATCCAAATCATCTTTCATGATTCCACCAAACTTTTTTCATACATTCCATTCCATAGACATTTTTGAAAAAAAATCATTCAGATATTACGTTTCCTCACCTTTTGTGAAAGTAAACTCATGTGATATTTTTTCATCCAGGATTCGTATTTTCCCTTTCTCATCTCTTTCCCTTTTTTCCTTTCCTTTTTTTTTAATATTCCCTTTTTTTCTCAAGTTCCAATTTTGATATTACAATAGCAACAGTGGTCAGTGCCCTGTTAAAAACTTCTCATTACACTTGTATTCTTCATTAATTATAACAGTAACCGAGTTGGAGGGTACCTTGGAGGTCTTCTAATTCAACCCCCTGCTCAAGCAGGAGACACTGCATCATTCCAGGCAAATGTCTGTCCAATCTCTTCTTAAAAATCACCAATGATGGAGCACCCACACCTTCTGGAAGCAAGCCATTCCTCTGATTAATTGTTCTCACTGTCAAGAAATTTCTCCTTAGTTCCAGGTTGGATCTCTCTTTGTTAAGTTTTCAACTGTTACTTCTTCTCTGGCCCTCAGGTGCTTTGGAGAATAGGTTGATCCCCTTCTCTCTGTGGCAGCCCTTTAAATATTGGAAGACTGCTATTAAGTCACCTAGCCCTTCTCTTTGTTAGTCTATACCCGGGATGGTAAACCTATGGCACCCATGCCACAGGTGGCACGCGGAGCCATTTGTCAGGGCACACATGCACGTGCTGGCCAGCTGATTGTAGCCTTTTTTTTTTTGAGGCCATTTTTCACCCTCCCCAGGCTCCAGAGGCTTTATAGGGGCCTGGGAAGGGTGAAAACAGCCTCTCCTGCCCCCCCCCAAGGCCCCCCGGAGGCTTCAAGAACTTCCCTGAAGCCTCCAGAGCGCAGAAAATCGGCCCTACAGGCAAGCCGGAAGTTCAGGAATGGATTTCCGGTTTGCTTGTAGGGCCGGTTTAAGCCCTCCGGAACCTTCAGGGGCCTTGGACTAAAAATGGTCCAACCGACAAACTGGACATCTGGTTTGCTTGTAGGGCCATTTTCCGTCTTCCAGAACCTTCAGGGAAGCCTCTGGAAGGCCCCTAAAGACTCCAGAGGGCTTAAACCCGCCCTACGAGCAAAATGGAAGTCCATTCCTGAACTTCCGGTTTGCCCGTAGGGCTGGTTTTTTGCGCTCCGGAGGCTTCAGGGAAGCTCCTGAAGCCTCTGGAAGGCCTCTGGGCAGGGGGGGAGGCTGTTTTTACCCTCCCCAGGCTTCTATAAAGCCTCTGGAGCCTGGGGAAGGCGAAAAAAGCATGCAAAAAATGGAGGGGAGCCCCTGTCATGCACGCATGTGCACTGGGGAGCTCGTGCATTGCATTATGAGTGCAGCACGCCCGTGCACGACCCCCCCTACGCTTCCCCCACTTATGGCAAGCGAGCCAAAAAAGGTTCGCCATCGCTGGTCTAAACTCTAGATATAGCTGGTTCCTGCAACTGTTCAGTGTAAATTTTATCCTCCTGTGCCCAATCATTTTAGTTGCTCTACTTCGTACTCTTTCTAGAGCCTCAACATCTTTTTTGTATCTTAGTGTTCCAAGTGTGATCTTAGCAGTGATTTCAGTCCTTTGTCACAATCAAACCAATCATCCTCTTCATATGCCTTTCTTTGTAGTATACAGTATATGCATGAATATGCATTCTTAAACCACATAATCCAAAGGAAAATCTTCTATTCAAATATTTATCATTGATCATTCTTACTCATTGTTCGGTCTCCAAATGACCTATCTCTTTTTCTATATTTTCTCATTTTGTTCATGCAGAATAATTTTCTTTCTCCTGGATTATTCCATTCAAAATACTACACACTTTTTTTCCAAAAACACATCTCTGGTTATTCCATTATCACCATTCACTGGAGTGTAACAAGCAATTAACCCCCAAATATGAATTCATACTTTCATATGCCCATAACAACCTAGGTGATATCAATTCATACTTTCTGCCACACATTTTAGCCCTTTCATTCATAATTAAGCTTACATCTTCACTTCACTGCATGTAGTCATCAACTCCACAAGATCAAATGACCTTCTTTTAAATCTTCTACATTCCTCCCCTTCTCTCTTAGTTTTGCAAACACATGTTTATTTTTAATTTAATTTATTAATTCATGCTTTTTATCACCTAGGCCTTCTGAATTCCAGATGGCAAGCGTCGATCTTCACAACTCCATTGATATTCATCTCTGCCACCCATCAGGGTTTTATCAATCAGGTTTTTCACATAATGCTTTTTAGCAATACAGAGAGCAGAGTGGTGGTCTGGGGGTGAAGACACTTGCCTCCCACTTGGAAGGTTGAGAGTTCAATCCTAGATAGCAGCAGCTTTTTCTCTTTGTAGGGCGCAAAGGAAAATATCTGCTGCAAACTTTGCATGGAGTCAGGAAGGGCATCTGGCCAGTAAACGCTCCATCCAGTCACCCCGACTCTATCGCAAATTAAGGGTTTACAAGGTTGTAAAAAGGGAGTGTGCTTTTCAGCAATGCAGAGAAGGTATAGATCAGGCTCTCAATGACAATTGTGCCACATGCAGCATTCATTAGTAGTGATGAGAACAGTGCCTATCAGGTTTGACATTTTGCCCCAAGCACAACGTGTGATAGTCCTAAATTAGTTGAATCATGGAATCAGTGCTCCGCTTCCTAAGGACAGGGTATTTTTCCCCTCTCAAAAATTGGCACCCTGTTTAACTTGGTGCCCTGGGCAACCATGCAGTTTACTTACACAAACAAGCCATCTTTGAGCACTCACTTCTATCCCAGGCATGTTCATACTTTTCAACGCAAGCTGGGATCTCTAGAGCCAGAGTCTCCAACCTTGGCAACTTTAAGTCTGGAGGATTTCAACTCCCAGAATTCCCCAGCCAGATACTGACAAACCCACAGGATGCAAATTTGTAACACTGTTGGGGCTGTATTCAAAGTTTTGGGGAACCCTATGTGTCTCATAGGTGGCTCAGTGGCTAAGACGCTGAGCTTATTGATCAGAGAGGTTGGCAGTTTGGCAGTTTGAATCCCTAGTGCTGCATAACGCAGTGAGCTCCCGTTACTTGTCCCAGCTTCTGCCAACCTAGCAGTTCGAAAGCATGTAAAAATGCAAGTAGAAAAATAGGGACCACCTTTGGTGGGAAGGTAACAGCGTTCCTTGTTCCTTTGGCGTTTAGTCATGCCGGCCACATGACCACGGGGACGTCTTCGGACAGCGCTGGGTCTTTGGCTTTGAAACAGAGATGAGCACCACCCCCTAGAGTCGGGAACAGCTAGCACATATGTGTGAGGGGAACCTTTACCTTTACCTTCCTTATGTGTCTTCAGAACCTTTGTGTTACACCTACCTCTGCTTTACTCTGCCACCGGAAGGTCTGAGCATAAATTCCTCTTATATCATTGCTGATAAAAATGTACCAGACAATAGTAGCTGCATGGGTATTATTTTCATATGATATCAAATTATAGTGTCATAAAATGTTAATATCAAATGTAACAACTGATTTATCCCTTTCTTTATTCATAAAAGAAATGTGAATTCGGAATGTAGGAAAGGCAAGATATCAAATGGGGACACTTTCAAACATAACGAAGATTAGGCCTTCCAACACCAACCAATTAGAATGGCCCGCTTAAGCAAGACAAGCTTTAACTTGTATTTCTTTTGAGTACATTTGTGTAATCACCTCCTAATTAATACGTTAATTAGTTATATTTTAGGGTAGTGTGCAATTGCAGCCAAAGGGAATAAACAGGTTCACCAGCTGCTATTTTCTACATAGGAAGTAATATCCCTGCATATTCAAATTGAGACTTTGCATTTCTTTTTTTAAACTGCCCTGCAATGAATAGCACAAATGTCCCATTTATTTCAGGGAGACTTTGCAAAATTAAAATGCCATATAGTTAAAAACAATATGTGTGAACCACCTGCTTTCTATTGGACAAAGTCGATTGTCACGGAATGACAGCTGCCGCAAAGCCAACACCATTTCAGATTTTATCTTACCTTGCCAACTGGACTTACATTCACTCATGGGGTTCTTTCCTAGCACTGAATGAATTTCACTGCTATTAATATGCACTGGCAACTGCTTCTGCTCACTGGGTCACCCAGTGGGTCAACATTAGTTCAAACAAAGAACAATTCGCCCCCAGTTGGAAAAAAGACCGATGGGGAGCTTTTGAGTAGAGGGACAACTCTAGCCAGGGAGCAAACGTGGAGTCAGCTTCTTACTCAAGGAAAAAGTTCTTCCCTTGTGCTTCCTTTTGAGAGTTTCTTCAGATTTGGGAGGAAATGGACTAAAAGCCACGTCAGGACTTTTTAAAACTCCCCAAAGGGACCAAAAAGAAGCAACAACACAACAAACAATTGGATTGCAATGCTCACGATTTTGACTTACATATACACTTTGGATTTTATTCTGTAGTGATGCCTTCTCTAGTTTGAACTGGTTGGATGTAAAGTAACTTCACCAGTCACTTCCTGCATCAAATTTTTAGAAAGAAATAATCAATATACCAGTTAAACCATGGCTTGTATTAGCCATGGTTTAGTGGTTTGATTCCCACAATACCTCAAGCCAACCATGGTTTTCCAATCACATAATATGCTTATGCATCATGGCTTAGCACAATGTCTATGCATTTCATTGTAATTTCCCTGTGATATGAACCAGAGGCTGGCTTTGCCACCCATGCAGGAGCCAATCAGTTCTATGTGGCACCGTATTGATGAGAAGTGAGGTAAATTGAGGAGGAGGAGGAGGAGGAGGAGGAGGAGGAGGAGGAGGAGGAGGAGGAGGAGGAGGAGGAGGAAAACAACAACAATGCTGAAGAGCTGAGTCTCATGTTGCACTAACCATAATGTGGTCTGTTTCACTTTTGCTTAAGCTACTACAGCTTATTCAGGGAATCATATACACAGCAAACAATGGTATAAACCCAGCCAGTGTTATTGCATATCTGAAGACAATTGCTGCTGCCCCTGCCTTCAGTTGTGCAATGGCCACATTGAACCTCTAACAGAACTGAAGGATGAAAGACAAAAGAAATCTGCAGAATTCTCCTATAGAAAACGAGTAGTTCCTTGAAGTCCATCTACAGTCAAATATTCCCCCCACTGGGCCAGCAAAACTACCTGAGATATGATGACTGGCAGGAGTTGCAATACAAGACAAAGAAAACTTCATGGTTTTTGGTGGAAAGAATGACAGGTGTCCTTGCAGCATTCTGGGTGTAACAGACCATCTTGGAGAAACTCATTAAACCCTTTCACTTTTAATTATAGCCTTCTGTTGGCCATTCTCAACTGCAAAATCTTGATAATGTAATCCACCAGAGGGCAGGCTGCTGTGCTTAAAAAAATATCCTGAGAAATAAATTCAGAGAATCTATATACCCCAGCTTTTCCCCAGTCTGGTATCTTCCAGGTATGTTCAATTAAGACATCCATCATTATCAGTAAAATATAGGCTTTCTAAGCAAGATAATAAAAATTATGCTGAAATAATGCCATGATTGGAGAAGATTGCTATAGGCTTATTAGGGAAAATTACAGCTGTGTTTTTCTTCATGCCACTTCAAATGTGTATCCAATCTGACCAATTCACTATAAAGCAATCAGCTTGTTTTACCAACAGAAAAAAGCAATAAATAACAACTGAGAATATGAGAGAGTTTTAATAGAGAGACTGGCTGTTCATATTCATGGAGGGTTTTTTCTTCGTTTTTTACAACATATTTATGAGAAGACTTAATCGGTTTAAAAGTGAAAGAGACATTAAAACTTATATGGTATATGAATGTCAAGTCAACTTTCAATTGCAGTCATTTTACAGAATTTAATATTTGTTGTTAGTTGCGAAGTCCGACCCATCGTGACCCATGGACAACATTCCTCCAGGTCTTCCTGTCCTCTACCATCCTCTGGAGTCCATTTAAGCTCACACCTACTGCCTCAGTAACTCCATCCAACCACCTCGTTCTCTCTCATCCCCTTCTTCTTTTCTTTCCCAATCTTTCCCAGCATTAGACTCTTCTCTAGTCAGTCCTTCCTTCTCATTAGGTGGCCAAAGTACTTGAGTTTCATCCTCAGGATCTGGCCTTCCAAAGAGCAGTCAGGGTTGATCTCCTCTAGGACTGACTAGTTTGATCGCCTTGCAGTCCAAGGGACTCACAGGAGTCTTCTCCAGCACCATAGTTCAAAGGCCTCAATTCTTTGGCGCTCAGCCTTTCTTATGGTCCAACTTTCACAGCCATACATTGCAACTGGGAAAACCATTTTATGTTAGCCCCATGTTATATTAGCACAAAATACGAGGCTCAAATTATCCTACTTCAGAGGGATAGGCGAAGAACATTATGAGAGAACATTAGAACCTTCGGAGAAGGTTGTAATGCCAAGAAAGAGAAAAAAAGAGAATAGATGGATGGGCATTGTTACAGTGGCAATGGGTGCACTGTTGAAAGACCTGAAAAGCCAAGTTAGAAACCGATTGTCATGGAGAAAATCTGTCTGTGTGCTTACTAGCAGTCATCACTAATTTGATATAATCAATCAGTCCATCAATATTAGCCTCATGAAATACCCTTGAAGCAAAGTAAGATATAAATTGCCCTTTCTGCTGTGCTAATCATTCTGTATCATAATGTCCAAAATAGTCTTCAATCTAGGAAAAAACTCCCCTTTAATTTACTTTCATATTAAAATGCTCCCTGAAAAAAATATTGCACAAAGAAAACATAATATGTATAACATAATGACTTAGACATAAGCAAAAGTTTTCCAATTATCCATAATTTCAACAGATTCCTAGTTGGAATGCATTATACATAATGTTTGCCTTTTGGTACTGTCCATGGGGCCAAAAAATTAAAAGATGGTTGCTCCTGAGGAGGAAAGCTATGACAAATCTAGACAGCATACTAAAAAGCAGAGACATCACCCTGCCAACAAAAGTGTATTTAGTCAAGGCTATGGTTTTCCCAGTTGCAATGTATGACTGTAAAAATTGAACCATAAGGAAGGCTGAGCACCAAAGAATTGAGGCCTGGTGCTGGAGAAGACTCCTGCGAGTCCCTTGGACTGCAAGGTGATCAAACCGGTCAGTCCTAGAGGAGGTCAACCTGACTGCTCTTTAGAAGGCCACATCCTGAAGATGAAACTCAAATACTTTGGCCACCTAATGAGAAGGAAGGACTCACTGGAGAAGAGCCTAATGCTGGGAAAGACTGAGGGCAAAAGAAGAAGGGGACGACAGAGAATGAGGTGGCTGGATGGAGTCACCGAAGCTGTAGGCGTGAGCTTAAATGGACTCCAGAGGATGGTAGAGGACAGGAAGGCCTGGAGGAGCATTGTCCATGGGATCATAATGGATCGGACACGACTTCAGAACTAACAAAAAAATATACATAATTTGAAGCAAAACAAACCCCACTGTTATATGGAAGGCTCTAGCATGACCTCCCAAATTTAATGTCCAAGCCCTTGTAATTATTTCATAATTTCTGATGTTCTGCCATACTTGTCTTGACAGAAACTCTGTTAATGAGTTGACTCATCTATAGAAACAAACAGCAGTTTGACTCTAATCGTTGACTTTGTTCCAGTAGCGTGTCTCTCTACATAGTAGTGCAGATGGAATTCTTAAGAATGGTAATAGTAGTTTCCCCACTTCTCACAACAAAGAAATTGAAACTAAATTCCTCATTAATGAGAATGAAAATTTGAGAGCAGCAAGAAATAACTTTCGGGTCCACAGTAATTAGATGCTATGTACTCCCATTCTCCCGTTCAGGCTGTGAAGCTGATCAGAGCAGTGGAAGAACCAAAATAGGTTGAAACTACTGCTCTAGAAAGAGTGCAGAGAAAAGCAAGAAAGATGATTAGGGGACTGGAGGTTAAAACATATGAAGAATTGTTGCTGGAATGGAAAGAAGGACTAGGGGAGACATGATAGCAGTGTTCCAATATCTCAGGGGCTGCCACAAAGAAGAGGGAGTCAAAACTATTCCCCAAGGCACCTGAGAGTAGAACAAGAAGCAATGGGTGGAAACTAATCAAGGAGAGAAGCAACTTAGAACTAAGGAGTAATGTCCTGACAGAATAATTAATCAGTGGAACAACTTGCCTCCAGAAGTTGTGAATGCTCCAACACTGGAAGTTTTTAAGAAGAAGTTGGATAACCATTTGTCTGAAGTGGTGTAGGGTTTCCTGTCTAGGCAGGGGGTTGGACTAGAAGACCTCCAAGGTCCCTTCCAACTCTGTTATTCTATTCTACTGAGTTATCTTTTTCCAGTCTACTAAGAAAGTCTCCAAATTCATTGCTCTTTTTCTAAGCCATCCTGAAATTCCAAGGCAGCTCCTACAAACCCAGAAGGGAAAATGTAAAAACACTCAGTTTCATATGGGTCTAATATGACCCCATAAGAATGGTTTTCTAGAAATAAAAAGAAACACTAAAATGAAGAGATGCTTCACGTCAATGTCTTTAATCAAATTGTTAAGGAAAGAAAGGAAAGGGACGTCCAATATAACATATGTCACCATCAGGAATTGATGTAACAATAAAATCCTCCATATTCTGACAGGTAGGAAAATTCAGTTTAGATTCTGACACTATGTCAAATTACATAAGTATGTGTAGGATGAAAAGGGGAATCGTTTCATGTCATTTTCCAATTACTCGTCACATACAAACAAAATTCTACAGAAGCAAGAATAATGGTCTCATTAATATTCTGAATGAAGTACTGGGGAGGAAATCATGGCTCACTTTTTTTTTCAGGAAATTAATTTGTTCTCATTTATTTTAAGAATATCTTCCCCAGAAGGTCACATCACTTTACCATCTGCCCCTGACTACTAGCTTCCCACTCTACCATGTCATCCTTACACCTGATGCTCTCTGTAACCCCGAGTGCCTCCTACACCACTGATCCAAGTTTTATTCTTGGAAAACTGTGCACTTGCAGTTCTCCCAGCCCCTTCTGTTCTTGGTAGTCTCTCTTTACGAAAATGAGGCTTTTTATGGATCTTAACCAGTGGTGTGATTCAAATAATTTAACAACCGGTTCTCTGCCCTAATGACCAGCTCGGTAGGCGGGGCTCGGTGATCATGTGACTGGGTGGGCATGGCCAACTCAACGTCACTCAGGTTGATGGGCGCTTCGCCTTAGCTGTTGCAATGTAATAAGGGTTAGCTGGAGAGGCATTTTCTGTAAGCAGGGCAATAAAGATTAGGCTAGAAACAACACCAGAATTTTTCCTTCCTGCCTTTCTTACAGAATTAGCCCTGTAAAGTGGGAAAAATCAAAAGGTGATTTCTTCCAACAACCGGTTCTCCAAACTGCTTAGAAAGTTAACAACTGCTTCTCCTGAATAGGTGCAAACTGGCTGAATCCTACCACTGATCTTAATCAACTCCATTTTCTCCTTAGTAATGGGTCATTTGATAAGCCTCTCCTCTGCATCCTTCCCTTAAGGGTTTTCATATTTTATTTATTTATTTTAAATGTTTATTTATTTATGTCCCACCTTTATTATTTTTATAACTTGAGGCAGCAAATGCACACAATACTTCTTCCTCACCCTATTTCGTTCACAATAACAACCCTGTGAGGTTGGTTGGGCTGAATGAGATGACTAGTCCAAAGTCACCCAGCTGGTTTTCATGCCTAAGGTAAGACTAGAACTCACAGTCCCCCGGTTTCGCCCTTAACCACTACATCAAACTGGTTTTCCTTGGATATTTTTTCCCCTTATGTCCTTAGACGTCTCGTCTCTAATAGAGAACATTCTACCTTCTATTAAAGATGGTAAAAGGTAAAGGTAAAGATTCCCCTCGCACATATGTGCTAGTCATTCCTGACTCTAGGGGGCAGTGCTCATCTCCATTTCAAAGCCAAAGAGCCAGCGCTGTCTGAAGACATCTCCGTGGTCATGTGACCGGCATGACTAAATGCCGAAGACGTATGGAACGCTGTTACCTTCCACCAAAGTGGTCCCTATTTTTCTACTTGCATTTTTACATGCTTTCGAACTGCTAGGTTGGCAGAAGCTGGGACAAGTAACAGGAGCTCACTCTGTTATGCGGCACTAGGGTTTTGAACTGCCGAACTGCTGACCTTTCTGATTGAGAAGCTCAGTGTCTTAGCCACTGAGCCACCACATTCCTTTAAAGAAGGTTACAACTCATTAAATCATAAACATTTTAAAAGAGATGATTATACAGCATATAAAACCAGAAAAATTAAACTCTATACCCTGCAGAACTCCTTCAAGGGAGAATATGATTCAAATGCTATTTTAACAAAAAGTTTTAAAAATATCTTCTCAGAATAATATAATCACAGGGATACTAGAGTCTCATGCTGCTGAGCAAATCATACTGAAATTGGGAGTGATCTTGGACATTATTCTGGTCTAACTTGGTTGCACAGAAATTTAAAAAAGATCAGTATGTGTGTGTTTTTTAAATTGCAACAATATAAAAATGCAGATAACCTCCAAATACTTCCAAACATCTTTGATAGGAAAGAAGAATTTTCTAATCTGCTTCCCGAAGAAAAGGGTGTTGCCTGATAGGTTGGCATTCCAAGGGAACAGAGTCATCTGAGCCTTTTTAGAAAGACCTAAAAGAAACGGGGTCTTCTAAATACAGCTTTTTTCTTCTGGTCACCAACCTGGTTTTTGAAGGAAATCAAATATAAGAATGTGAGAAGAGCTATGCTCCCTCCAGACCATCCAGTTTTGATCACCATGATATAAAAAAGATGCTGAGAGTCTAGAAAAAGTGCAGAAAAGAGCAACATAGATGATTAGGGGACTGGAAGCTAGAACAGATGAAGAACAGTTGCAGGAACTGGATATGTCTAGTTTCATGAAAAGAAGGACTAGGGGTGACATGATAGCAGTGCTCCAATATTTGACAGGCTGTCAATCAGAGGTAGTATTCAGCCGATTCTCTCTGGTTCAAGCGAACCAGCAGCAGCGGTTGCAGGAAGCTCCACCCACCCACCCCGACATAATGGGCGAGCACTGCTCATGCGTAGATGCGGCCTGTGCGCTCACATTTGAGAACTGGTAGGGAAAGTAAGTGAATCCCACTGCTTGGGTCAACCTATTCTCCAAAGTGCCTGAGGGCAGGACAAGAAGCAATGGATGGAAACTAATCTAGGAGAGAAGCAACCTAGAACTAAGGAGAAATTTCCTGACAGAGAATAATTAATTAATGGAACGACTTGCCTCCAGAAGTTGTGGGTATGCTCCAACACTCAAGGTTTTTAAGAAGAGATTGGACAACCGCTTGGCTGAAATAGTATAGGTGTCAGGCCTGCCGTCATATTCCTTTTTTAGGATCTTTGGCCTGCCACACTTTCTATTATTTCACTATGCTGTTTCATTAGTGTAGTAATTGGGAGGGGGGAATAGAAAGGAGTAGAATTGTGGAATGTGTTGTTGTCATTCTTTTCTAGAAGCCCAAGGTCATCTTTTGTCTCCGTACCTCTGCACCTGACCGGAACCAGCTGGGTAGAGATGCCAGCGTGGCCGAAGAAGATTGGACCATGTGATGGATTTATGGGTGTGGGTATAAGATCATGAACTTTCAACTGGGTGGAATCCCAGGGAGTTTTTCAGATTTGGGATTCCACAGATGTGCCAACATGTCTGTCTTATTAAATTGGAACTTTAAGGATAGCTCTGCCTTGGACTTAATTTAATTCTGCATGATATTTGGAACACTGACAATAGGGTTTCTTGCCTGAGCAGAGGGTTGAACTAGAAGACCTCCAAGGTCCCTTCCAACTCTATTATTCTGTATTTGTCAGTTTCGTTCAACTGTGGTTCAAATGGATCCTGTTCCCGTTGTGTTGCTCAGTATATTCCAAACATAATCTGTACTGCATAATAAATAAACTCTGCCTCTATGAATGAAAACATCTCATTTCTTCATTTGGCTCACCTTGCACAGAGAGTTTTTCAGAGACTGCTATTTTGGCACTCCTGGCTTTCATATTACCGAAGGTGACATCCATTAAGGCAGCACAATTTACTAAGCTTACAGGATGATGCGATTCCTGCAAATTTCAACCTAAGTAGCAAATCTACATACATCTCACAGTCCCTATTTGTAGTCATCAAATTGCCCATCGTCAGGACTTCTCACATTTCACAACAGCAAAAGAGCCATCATCCTGGGCACTGCTCATATTCTTGGGATATTCTTACTCAGTCTCACTGGAGAAGCTGAGTTCAATTAATTTATTGGTTTTATTATGAAAAGAATTTTTTCCCCTTTTCCTCTCAAGTTATTTTAATGGGATTTTGGTGTCCTGTGGAAGTAAACGGTAGACTGTAACATTTTGATTGGGAAGAGAACTCAGATTGCACCCAGCAACAAAGGTGCTTTTAGAAAATCAAAGGCTGGATGGCTGCAGCCCAGCGCTTTCTTGGAAGCCCCCTGATTTACCTAGGAAACAAAGAAAGACAGGTTGAGACAACGGGGAACAATTTCACTAGTTTGGCTTTTTTTTTTTTTCTAAGGGGATTATGTTGAGTCTGGTCACACCAATCACGGCAGCTGTTCTGTGAGCAATTCATGGCATGCTGTCAACATTCCCAGTCTGTTCATGGAATCAAAAAGATCACCCACCTCAAAGCTAACTGCACTGAATGTCTTCAGGTAGTCCTCAACCTACAACCAGAACTGAGTCCAAGATTTCTGTTCTTAAGCGAGGCATTTGTTGAATGAGTTTTGCTCCATTTTTACAACCTTTCTTGCCACAGTTGTTCAGTGAATCACTGCAGTTGTACAGTTAGACAATACAATACAATACAATACAATACAATACAATACAATAGTAGAGTTGGAAGGGACCTTGGAGGTCTTCTAGTCCAACCCCCTGCCTAGGCAGGAAACCCTATACCGTTTCAGACAGATGGCTATCCAACATCTTCTTAAAGACTTCCAGTGTTGGGGCATTCACAACTTCTGGAGGCAAGCTGTTCCACTGATTAATTGTTCTAACTGTCAGGAAGTTTCTCCTCAGTTCTAAGTTGCTTCTCTCCTTGATTAGTTTCCACCCATTGCTTCTTGTTCTACCCTCAGGTGCCTTGGAGAATAGTTTGACTCCCTCTTCTTTGTGGCAACCCCTAAGACACAGGGCTGTTAAGTGAATCTGGCTTCCCCATTGACTTTGCTTGTCAAAAGTTTGCAAAAGGTGATAGCATGACCTTGGGACGCTGCAACCGTCATACGTATGAGTCATTGGCCAAGCATCTGAATTTTGATCACATGATCATGGGGCTGCTACAAAGGTCGTGTGAAAAATAGCCATGTCATATTTTTTTCAGCGCTGTTGTAACTTTTTAAATCGAGGGCTAACTGTATCTACTTTATGCAAGGGATCTCACAATCTTTGTATTGGCTTTCAAACATGATGGCTGGCTTTGGTTTTATATTTTTCCTGCTAATTTGGAAGCTAACGTGGACTTGCTATCTTGCTTCTTTTCCTTCTTGATGTAACACCTCATTTCTTATTGTCGCAACTTTCCAGAATAAGCATCATGTTGTGCCCAAAAATACTTGGCCTCCTTCAAAAGCTTGTCCGGTACTGCTTGGCTCTCATACACAACTTTCTCTATGCTCCTTTTGTGTCTTCATTCTGAGGGAAATTCTGCATAGCTAAGCTGCTGCTCCCAGCTGTTTCTGCAGCCAAATTTGTGAGTCCAGGTTGCTGTGTTTGGCAAAAGGTTAAATTAGTACTCAGACCAAAATATTGCTACTGAAGGATTGGACTGGCCATTCCTCTACTTCATGGCCTTCCTATCCATGTAAGAAAGGCAAGACTTTGCTTGCGTTGAATCTCCCAGTGTTTGATTTTCCCTTTGAATTCTTCCTTCTTAGTCTTTGTCCTTTTCCTTTGTCTTCCCAGATATCTGCACACATGGACACCTTCATATTCCCATCCCAAATTCTCTTTTTGACACTTAACATAAACTTTTGTCCCTTCTTTAACCCATATTGTGCTATCACTTGATGCTGTAATGATTAAAGCAAAGGGAAAGGTTTTTCCTTTGTTCCTATAGTACATCCCACTGAAGGACCATAGAAACTTTATAGCAGTGCTTCCCAAACCTTTTTTCCTTCATTACCCCAAATTGCTGATTAGAAAATCCTTTTTATCCAGTAAAACACTTTAAGTCAGAGGTGTCCAAACTTGGGAACTTTAAGACTTGTGGACTTCAACTCCCAGAATTCCCCAGCCAGCTCTGGGAGTTGAAGTCCACAAGTCTTAAAGTTCCCAAGTTTGGACACCCCTGCTTTAAGTCAATTCAAACTGACCCTTAGTTGTTGTGAATGGGCAATGGCTTTGTACGTTACTACCCAAAGAAAAGCCACCTTTACCCAATTTAGAGTATTTTGCCCACGTTTGGGAAACACTATTTTATAGCAAGGGAGGATGAATGGTTCAACGTCAAAGAATCCAAGAATCCACTTACTCTTTGTGACTTCATTCCGATGTGCCTACAGTGATTGGAGGGACAAGAAGGAAAAAGAAGTGTTGCTAAGCACTGTAAAGCGGTTTATAAGTCTAAGGGCTATTGCTATACAATGGGCCAAGAATGGAAAAGCATAGAGAGCATGTTTCATCTGTTGGACAGAGCATAGAGGATGTGGTGGAATGTAGTCCAGATTCCCAGGAGGATGGAAGTACATCCCAAGGAAAAAAAGATAGCTGGGAGGAAGAGGGTCAGGCAAACTCCTCCCCAGAAGTTCTCAGAGTAAATCTTTGATGAACCAAGTAGCTTTCTTTAGTTTGGTAAGATTCTTCCTATAGGTGAGGAACAATAAAAGCTAAGTGCTTAGAAATTCTCTGCATGCCTTTCTCGGATTTTGGAGGTTGACATCACCTTTGATTTGGACTATTGCAGACTGGTAACTCAAAATATTAATATTCACACCACTATTTCTTCTTCCATAATACATTGGATGATGATGTGTCAGCATTAAACCTTTCTGGGTCAGTTTTGAAACAGGTTTAGCTCAGTACTATAAGATTTTAAAAACCATATAGTCTCCTTCGCTCTTCCAAGTAGAAAGAGAAAGTTCCACAGTTTGTTTGTTTTTTGATTCTGGGTCTCTGGAAGAAAGGGCTGAATTTTAGAGTTTCTGCATTAACCCATCAGTTCACAAACTGTTAATAGAACCCTCAGAATAGCCTCAAATAATCACAGATCACACACGGGTTTCCTATTTTTGCTTTCATACTTTCTCAGCTTTTAATGATCATCAAATTAGAATTTATTAATAATCAATGCATATGCTCAGCAAAAAAAAGTTTCATTGCATCCATTTTCATTGCAAAGGAAGATCAATTTTTGATGCATTAATCTGTTCCACATATCTACAGAAAAGCTCTTCATTTATTTTATTAAATGTGGTGTATAAAGAATTAGAAGACATTTTAAACTTAGAACAGAACAAACATCTTGAAAATATTTCATTGAAATGTCAAGAATTCCACATCCCCATAGAGGAAAACTCAACACATTGGAAGCTCACAATAAACCCTCGTGCCTTCATTCTTTGTGCTAGTGAGGTAAAAGCAGGTAATGATTTATACCAAGTGATATCTAGATAATTAGAGAAACAGGTTCAAACAGGTTAAAATAAAAGCTTGTTAACACTCCGTTTTGTAATTAACTAAACCCAAAGATGCTAACAGTCCTAGTAAAGGAGATATTTGTAGCTCAGGATTGAAATGAGGACTCCTAGCAATGATCATCCATTACTAGCACTGATAATGTTGCCTGGTTTGGGTACTAAAAGGTCTGCAAAAAGAAAAAAGAAAAACCAATGAAACTCAGAGAACATCGAGGACCTCTTGCTAACAGCACACCTGGATTGTGAGACTGTAGCTCTGTTGCATCAGTTGACGCAGCAAACTCCCCCAGATGGGTAGGAAAAATTGTGAAAGGAGCCTAGAAGAAAGTCTGTAGAGATTCTCAGTCATCCTGGTCATGGTTGTCTCAAAGGTGCTTTTTTTGAGGAGGCAACTGGACTTGCTTGTTTTTTCTTTGAAGACATTTCACTTCTCATCCAAGAAGCGTCTTCAGCTCTGACAGGATAGAGGCAAATGGAAGGATTTATATTCCTTGCAGGCAGCTGGTCATTTGCATCCTTTTAGAGGGTCATTGAAGCACCTGAAGGTTTATCTGTGCCTCAGGGTCACCTGAGCAATGCTCCTGGTTCCTGTAGTCTGCAATTTGTTCCCTCTGGAAATCCATTCCTACTCCAATGCCATTCAACCCAACTTGTACAGCTAAAAGTCTGTATAGATTCTGAGTCATCCAGGTCATGCTTTTTCAGAAGGCAACTGGACTTCCTTGTTTTTTTTCTTTGAAGACGTTTCGCTTCCAAGAAGCAAAACTTCTTCAAAGAAAAAACAAGAAAGTCCAGTTGCCTCCTGAAAAAGCATCTTTGGGATAACCTAGAAGAATCTATTCTACCAAACATCTGCAAATCACTTAATGTTAATAATATTGATGACAGAACTAAAGATGTGAATCTCAAAATCTCAAAAGGCATTTTTTCCCAATAACAGCACTACAGGAGGTGATGTTACTGTAGAGGAGTAATAATAGAACAAGAAATTAAGTAGAGGATGTTTTGAATACAAAAAGAAGCACATTAGATGCATATATAAGGTTAATCTGTTACAAATACACATGAACAATTGGTGATACTTGTTAGTGTGGTAATGAATCTAACCATTTTTAATCTTGTAACTAGGTGTAATAGAATAAACGAAGACTATATTTCCTCCTGCTATAAAAGAGAGAACAGAGTGGATGGATGGATGGATGGATGGATGGATGGATGGATGGATGGATAGATAGATAGATAGATAGATAGATAGATAGATAGATAGATAGATAGATAGATAGATGATAGATAGATAGATAGATAGATAGATAGATAGATAGGGATGGATGGATGGATGGATGGATGGATGGATGGATGGATGATAGATGATAGATGATAGATAGATAGATAGATAGATAGATAGATAGATAGACAGACAGACAGACAGACAGACAGACAGACAGACAGACATCTATCCCATTGCAATTCCATGGCTCCATATTATGGTGATTTTAGTATGGTTCTGTCTTAATATTTTATCTGCTATATTGTATTGTCCACATCTTATATATGTACATTTGCTGATGGATGGATGGATGGATGGATGGATGGATGGATGGATGGATGGATGGATAGATAGATAGATAGATAGATAGATAGATAGATAGATATAGATATAGATATAGATATAGATATAGAAAAATATTAAAAGGAAATAAGATGATAGAGATAGACAGTCAACAATCACTCATTAATAGTTAAAAAGAATCGAGTTAGTACATACTGAAATGTATCCAACATCCATACAACTCCTACATCCCATTTGATGAGACTAGTGGCATGCAAGAAAATATTCCTAAATCTGATTTAGCAGGCATAATGCAGACTTGTGTCTGTTTAATATGAATGGTATAATCTGGCTATTTTGATTTCTACCAGGCAGACAGTATAATCTCTGTCTTCATTATCTGAGGGGGAAATTCTATGGAATTCAAATAGATTTATTCTGATTAAACAACCCTACAAGTGTTATTTCAATATATCATTCACTAGACAAATTACTCCTGATCAGGATGAATTTCTAAAATTAAAAAAGGTCTATAATATGACAATGAAATAGCAGTGAGATCAATAACGTTGAGGAAACTTTATTGTCTGGAGAGTTCCAAAGCTTACTGGAGCTTCTATACATGCAGATGTCATTAAAGTTCAGATGACAAATTGTTTGAATCCCATGCATTGTATGTCGCTGTTAAACAGTGTAATTTTTACCATTAATCATTGATTTTTCTTGATTCATACTGAAAAGATTTTCAGTGCGCTGCTGAGAGCATTATTAATGTTTTATTAATAGGGTTTTATCCTGCCTTTACTTTGGGTCAGTTCAACGCAGCATGCATACCTAGTGTCTCCTATCTTCCCCAGAGCAAACTTGCCAAGTAGGTTGCACTGGCTCAGAACTACTACTCGGTGTATGTAATTCTAGCTCTAAGGGTAGAGGGTAAGAGAGCTGTGATTAGATAAGCAAAATGCTTTTCTGTGGCTGATACCAGGGCTGGACTGCTATAGGTTCACCCAGGTTCGGGAGAACCCATAGCTAATGTTATGGCTGGTTTGGAGAACCTCCAAATCCCACCCCTGCCTGGTCCCACCGACCCCAACCCACCGGGGGGGGGGGTTTCTGGCTGGCTTTACTGCCAGTTCGCTCGCGCGTGTGCTTTGCACATGCTCGTGCTGGATGCGCGCTGTGCCGCATGCACAGTTCAGTTAAAATTGTTCTGCGCATGCACAGATGGCGCTGACCGGGGAACCGGTTTGGGGATGTGGCAGGCCTGGCTCACTGCCGGTTCCAGCGACCCAGGCCGCCATACCACTACCGGTTTGGCTGAACTGATAGGAACCCACCACCGCACCCCACCCCTCCCAGGAGTCTCCATGCAGCCCATTTTGGATGCGAGGTAAGTGCAGGACCCACTGGGAGGCTTGGGAAGGGGGAAAACGGGCCTCCCAGAAGGTCAGAAACAGGCCAAGTTCTGGGCTCCGGAGGGTCTCCGGAGCCTGGTGGAGACAGCTTTTGCCCTCCCAGAGGCTTGAGGAAAGCCTGTAGAGCTTGGGGAGGTGAAAACGCCGCCCCCCCCCCCCCCGGCGTGACGCAGGAGGCCGAGTAGGCCACGTCCACCCAGAAACCGGGCAGAGAACCTGTTGCTGAAATTTTTGAAGGCCACCCCTGGCTGATACCCAGTTGTGGATATCAGTTGTATCCAGGAGAACACACATGGCTGACAGTTTGATCCCTTCTCTTCTTGTTGTCATAACTGCAACCGACAAATCTGCTCGGAAAGGTTGGAAGACAATCTGAAATAAATGACTGGAGGCACACGGGGACAAGAAAGAGGACAGCAGGGAAAGCTCACATTGTGCAAGCAGATGTCTGTTCATGTGACACCAGACATAGCCTTAGATAAGCAGCTGATCGAAAATATTATATTGTTTCAGTTAATACTCTAGTCATCCAAACGCTTGATGCGTCTCCCAACTCTGATTATTCTGATGCTTTTGAGCAGATCGCTGCACAATCTTAAGAGCACCATCGATGTAATGAGTTTCATGGAATGAAACTTCCATATGATCTAACTCAGTTATTTAGCGGAAGTAGGGTTTCTCCCCCCCCCCAATGAGTGATCTTTTTTCCCCTAGCTAAATCTGTGCAAAACTTTCTACCGTTAAATGCCAACCACCCATACATTCTAATTTGTATTATTTCTTTTCTCAATAGTTGGAAACTAAAACATTCCAAAGCAAAACTGTTATCGCCAGGAGATTCTTTAAAGGTAAATGTACATATCCCTATTTTCATGTAGTATTATGAAATTGCTAAATTTTGTCGGTAGGCATTATGAATAGCAAGGTTTTGACTTGAAGCAAGCCTTAATTTAGTATTAATAAATTCTTTTCCGTGGATAGAAAAACATGATGAAGCTTGAAGAATGCGGTGTAAGAATGTGGTACCATTCTGGTTACAGGTAGTCCTCTATTTACGACCAGAGTTCACCGGATGCAACTGGACTACCTCAGTTTTCGGGTATTCCCAAAAAGGATAGAAATGGACCCCACCAAGTTCCAGTCGGTGATGGACTGGCAGGCACCCAGAACTCGAAAACAGCTGCAGAGTTTCTTGGGGCTCGCCAACTTCTACACCAGTTCATCCCGTCATTCGTACAAGTAGCGCTGCCACTCACTGACCTCCTGAAGACAAGACACTTGACCAAAAAGCCCCGCCCCAGTGGTCCGATAATCTGGATGCTCAAGTGTCAATGTGCTTTTGAGCACCTAAAAACGTTATTTGCAAAGGAATCGGTGTTGCAACACCTGCAGCCATCCAAGCCCTTCGTAGTCCAGGCTGATGCCAGTGATGTGGCAGTGGCCGCTGTCTTTCTAGAAGGACAGCGGCCACTGCCACATCATTGGCATCGGAGGGAGCCCTCCAGCCATGTGCTTATACCTCGCGAAAGCTAACGGACACCGAACAGAATTGGCCAATATGGGAGAAAGAGGCCTTTGCCGTTCAGTGGCCCTTGACCACATGGCAACATCCCCTGGAAGTGTGTGTGTGGGGGGGGTTACCATTTAAGGTCTGGAGCATTAGCTCCAACAATTATTCCACTTTTCCTTTTCATTGTGGTGGTCATTAGTACCAGCTAGATAAACAAGGATTACAACCCAACATCTGTGTCCTGCGTCTTTGTTGTCCATCTGAAACCTGACACCGAGTCAACGGGGACACCCGATTCACTTAATAAATGTGTTACTAACTTAATAACTGCAGTGATCCACTTAAGAACTGTAAATTGCTAAGCAACTGCAAATCGTTGTTTGCCCATAAAATAGGACAAAATTCACTTAACAAATGTTTCACTTAGCAATACACATTGTGGGCTCAATTGTGGCCGTAAATAAAGTATTACTCGTAAAGTACTACACCGCTGTATTTGAAAATGTATTTGAATGTGACACTTCAAGAAGGAATTCCAAATAAAACACAGAAGAGGGCTATAAATAAAATAATGTTAACTGTGATTAACATTCAACCTCCTTTTCGCAGATTAGAAACCTTTTTTTATTACTTACTGCTTGATTTTTAAGAAAAATCCCTTAAGTATCTCTGTTCCTGGCAATCTTAATCCAACCAGGCAAAATAGATTCAATACTGAAAACACCCGTTTATGTGAGATGTCCTCCTCAGGGGTTTCAGCCACATGATAGTAGACTGGGAAATGGGACGCAGGCTTAATCCACTGGCTGCACTGAAAAAAGTAATATGATTATGCCAGGTAGTTTTCACTTACCTTCCCTACCGGTTCGCAAATGTGTGTGCACACATACATCCTGGTCAGTGGTGGGTTTCAAAAAGTTTTAGAACCACTTCTGTAGGTGTGGCCTACTTTGTGGGAGTGGCTTCCCAGCCATGTAACCAGGTGGGAGTGGCTTGCCGGCCATGTGACCGGGTGGGAGCGGCTTGCCAGCCATGTGACTGGGTGGGCGTGGCCAACTTGTAAAATGTGGTGAAACTCACTTAACAACACTCTTGCTTAGCAATCAAAATGTTGGCTCAGAAACTGTGGCATTTGAAGCACGCGCGTCTTAAAGCTGTCAAGATACAAGACCCTTGCACCCCTAACCCTTTAGAAAAAACCCCCCAGGGGTGTTCAAACTTGACAGCTTTAAGACTTGTGGACTTCGACTCCCAGAATTCCTCCTCTCGCTCTTCATCTTGATGATGTGTGGATGGGCAGAGGGAGGGAGCTGGAACCGGTTCTAAACGGCACTGTAGATTTGTGGAACCTCTTCTATAGAAGTGGTTAGAACTGGCAGGAACCCACCCCTGATCCCGGTCAACGCATGTACCCGGCGTTCCGTACATGCGCTTTGCTCAAAAAATGTCCCTAAATAGGATGAAATAGAGCCAGGGCGGGGGCGGGCCCAACCCCACCCCCACCTGCAATTTCCGCTACCAGTTTCGGTGAACCGATCCAACCCAATAGAATATCACCTCTGGATGCCCTCTGCTATCAGGAGCCCTGGTGGCACAGTGGTTAAGTGAAATACTGCAGGCAAACGCTACCCACAGCTTAGAGTTTGATCCTGACGTGGCTCAAGGTTGATTCATTCTTCCCTCCATCTGAGGTCAGTAAAATGAGGGCCCAGATTATTGGGGGCAATTTGCTGACATTGGAAACTGCCCGGAGAGTGCTGTAAAGCACTATATAAACTATATAAAGTAGTATATTAGTCTAAATGCCATCTCTAGCTGGATCTCTTCTGTCAGGCTACAGAAGAAGGAGAGATGGAAGGTAGAGGTTTCCATCAGTTCTTTAAACATCTCTTCCATTTGACCTCTGCTATTCACGAGTTGAAATCTTCCTTGGCAAATGTGTGTGGCTTTAACCAAATGGTGCCTGGCTTTATTATTTCCCTCTTCATCCTTTTACAAGGTTTTTCCTATGTTTTGGAATGTAAGGCTGAAGGCAGAAACCACCTAATTTTGACAAAAGAATGTTTTTAGCTGAAAAGTGGGGAGTTTTTTCTTTTTATACAATAACAGCTACAGGGGCTGTGGTCTCGCAAAACACTTTGAGACGACAAACTGATACTCGAGGGATTTCTTCCTACCATGATGCTCTCCAAATCAAAACAACTTTATTGCAGTCATTTAACCAGCAGGAAGAAAGAAGAGAAGAAAGTAGTTTTCAAATATCCCAAATAACCAAAAATAAATAAGGAGGAACGATACGTAGGAAAATATGCTAAAAAGTTTCATTCATTTTTTAAACTAAAATCTAGAATTAGAGAGCCCCTGGCTAATCTGAGGCAGGTGTCGTGCTCTCCATACCTCAATTTACGTTGGTCTTTTGGGGGAGAACAGGTGGACACACAACTAATCAGGGCATTGGGCTGCTACCCCCCTGCCCCTCCTCCAATCATTTTAATGCCTCCATGCAAAGATAGTAGCACTCTTGGAAGTAATGATAATACATGCTAGCTTTCCTTTTGACTGTTTAATGCAAAACACCGTAACAAAAATATTAGGTGGGGCACATTGGTTACCAATGGAGGTGTCACTAGGCACACTGGAGCCATTGAAGTTGAGATCCCAAATAAAAGCTCTCTTTTTTGCACATTTAGGCACTCAGGTCAACATGACAGGAATAAATAGAGAAGGATTGAGGAAGGAATTTAGTATAATCATGTCAGTAGAGTGATCCTTCATTACCCCAAATTTCCAAATTAGAAAGCAGCCCTCCACAAGGGACTTTATAATATGATATATGAAGATGGACTCGCTGAATATATAGAGCTACAGAAGTTAAAGCCCACACTGGAAATATGTTTGGTAATCTCTGACTTCATTTACAAATCAGCCAGATGGCAATTAGTGTGGAGGTGTGTTTTATTCAGCTTGGAGGACAGGTTAGCTTTCACTGAAGGATATTGGCTCTGGCTAGGAAAGGGTAAGTAAGGTCTCAAAGAGAGGGGGAAATCAGGATCTTGTATTGTAATAATTACTAAAATAAAATGCCTATGATCAACTCCAGAGAGACCAGCAGAGTGAAAATGAAGGTGGTGGTGGGGAGACAGCTCTAAGGTCAAAATGCTGTTAAACTACATATCTCATGCAGGCAACCCACTTGAGCTTTGCTATAACACATCCAATAATGAGCCGTCCCCATTTAGACCTTGGGCAATGAATCCAACCCCTTGGAAAAGATGTGACAGAGTTATAGATTGCGTTTGTTGCTCTGTTTGTAGCCAAGAGTTTAGCTTGGTGTCTAGGAGAACTTGATAGAACCTCTCTGAACCATGAGAATGGCAAACACTCAGAAGCACTCAACCTGTTTTTTCATTCCTTCCCTATTCTCAATGCAGAAAATCCATTCGTCTTGAAGGAAACTTAGACTTAGTGATCTACTGGGCAAATAAATTAATCTTCTCCCCTCTACCAATACTACATTTCCAGATATTTCCTTGCGCAAACACACACACGTAAAACACCTACCAGTCAATACATAAGATAGGATACATATTGTTGAGGATAAGTTGTTAAAGTGAATTTGAAATGTGCTTCCCAAAATATCATTTACACATTTACCAGATGGTAAAATAAACATGTAAATTGTTATCAAGTATACACCAACTTCATCCTGCAAATTTTAGGCACCAGAGGGATGGTGTAAAAATTGTTGCATATTGTGTTACTTGTTCATTTAATAGTTTATTAGCATTTTAAAGTAAATATGTATAATCTTCCCTTTTTAAAAAAAGGCATTGATATTTTAAAAATAATTCTTAACAACTTAACACTTTTCCAGTTATACAGCAGTTCCAAGTCCCACAATGTAAAAATCAGGGACATACTTAAATTTGTAGTTTGCACTGAGAGATGTTAAAGGAAGGGTAATTATACTAACCAGAAATTAATTTTGTAGAGAGAGGAGCATTAAAAATGGCTGACAGCATTACCTTTGGAGCAAGTGGGGAAGAGGAACAGGGTGGGATGGAGTTGGGTTCAGAAGATCAAATCAACTAAGAGGTGAATACTGCTGATTTAAGTAAAAATCCACTGCTGATTTTAGAAATCTTGTTTAATTTTGGCTCAGTGTGTTATGTAAACTGAGCCATTGTGGTTTGATTCAGAGATGAATGTATGTTTATAGATTAGCATTATGGTTGAACCAGACCACTATGTTAAACACAATGAATGAATCTAGCCATGATATCTAAGCATCAGGTGGATCAACTTAAACACTGGTGCAACCATGACATGATGGTAGCATTTGTAATAATGGAGAACTGAGCCCCCAAAGTAAGTGGTTTTTATCCTTCAGCTGTGGCAGAGGTGTCAAACTCATGTCATCACGGCAGCATCACGTGACATACCGTGACTTTTCCCACTGTGCTAAACTGGGTGTGGGCATGGGCAGCGTGTGACGCATCCAGCCCATAGGGCACGAGTTTGACAGCCCTGAGCTATGGAAGGAAGATAGAATCCTAGAGTTGGAAGAGGTTATTTAAGACACCAAATCCAACTCCTCACTCTGTGGTGGCATCCAGATTACAATGTCCCAGAGAGAGTTGAGGGCTAAACAAACTCTCCTAGGCTAAAGTAAGAATAAGCCAAATACAAGACATCTTCTGGTGAGGAGAGGGAGGGAGGGAGGGAGGGAGGGAGAGAGAGAAACGTATACACACATGGGATGCACTCTTTCTTTCTCTGTCTCACACACTGCACAAAATGTCTATGGAGATTCTTAGTCATCCAGGTCATAGTTGTCCCAGGCGCTTTTTCAAGAGGCAACTGGACCTTCTGGTTTTTCTTTGAAGACATTTCACTTCTCATTCAAGAAGCTTCCTCAGCTGAGACTGAGTTCTCCACCATCCAATCAGAGTTGAAGAAGCTTCTTGGATGAGAAGCGAAACGTCTTTAAATTAAAACCAGAAAGTCCAGTTGCCTCTTGAAAAAGCACCTTTGGAACACGTTGCACAAATGATAATTTTATATAAACAAACCATCTAACTGTACATATAAGTAGTCCTTGATTTACCACCACAATTGAGGCCAAAATGACTATTGCCAAGCAAGACAAGATGTTTTGTTATATGTGTGTCGATATATTTATTTATTTATTTATTTCCTATGTTTTGTTGTACGCCGCCCCGAGTCCTTCGGGAGAGGGTGCGGCTAAGAAATAAATATTTATTTATTTATTTAAGACATTTGTTAAGTGAATTTTGCCCTGTTTTATGACCTTTCTTGCTACAGCTGTTACATTAGTAAAATAGTTCTTAAGTGAATCTGGCTTCCCCATTGACGTTGCCCGTCAGAAGGTCGCAAAAGTTAATCAAATGACTCCAAGACACTGAAACCATCATAAATATGAACCGGTTGCCAAGCATCTGAATTTTGATCACCTGACCAAGGGGATGCTGCAACAGTTGAAGTGTGAAAAATGGTAATAAGGAATCTGGATTTCTTGAATTTGTACATGCAGCACAACAACCAACTTTAAAATCCAGATTCCTTTCTTGCTGCCTTTTAGAGCTACAGCAATGTCTTCTCAGAGGGATGCGGTGGCTCAGTGGCTAACCCATTGAGTTTGTCGATCAGAAAGGTCGGCAGTTCAGCAGTTCGAATCCCTAGCGCTGCGTAACACTCCCGTTACTTGTCCCAGCTTCTGCCAACCTAGCAGTTTGAAAGCATTTAAAAATGCAAGTAGAAAAATAGGGACCACCTTTGGTGGGAAGGTAACAGCGTTCCGTGAGCCTTTGGTGTTTAGTCACGCCGGCCACACGACCATGGAGAACATCTTTGAACAGCGCTGGCTCTTCGGCTTTGAAACGGAGATGAGCACTGCCCCCTAGAGTCGGGAACAACTAGCACATATATGTGAGGGGAACCTTTACCTTTAATGTCTTCTCAAGGTACTTTTAGCAGTGAAGCTTCCATAGATGCTAGAAAGAGAGATCTGTAGGAATGTCAGATGGGCCTGGGAGGTCATCCCTTAATTTGGAGCGTTTGTTACTTCAGTTCAGTGGGGCCTGCCTTAATTGTCCCTTCAGCCTGTTCTACGGTTCCTCTTTACTATTGAACTGTCCTGATCTTAATAGCCTCCGTCAAATCAGGGCTTGCAAAGAGAAAATTCCTCAGCAATAAATCCCATCTTTTTTTATTACTCCTTTACTTTTCCCGAGGTACCTACTTCTCCCTGACTTTGGAGAGGTTTGGAAGGTCATTGATGAGAATGGGCTGAGATCAGGGTTGGCACTGGAGCAGTTTGCCTCTTGAAGGTGCTCACTTCCACTAGTTTTAGAGGTGGGAAAAAAATAAAGATTATGCTTCCGAAGTGTCAAATTTGTATTCACATTGCTCTGACAGAACTCCAATGGAGAGATAATTAATTCTCACATACAGTCATCTTTATGTACGCTTTCATTTCAACACTAGAACTGTCTGCTCTTTTGCAATGAGACTGTATGCTGATGGATTTATCCATGTTCTCCATACACCTGTGACCTAGGAATGACTGAAACAGATCTCACACAAATAACACAAGTTGCATTTGATCTTCATCAGAGCTCACATATGGAAGCTATCAGTGTGCAGACCACATGTCTGTTTAGAAATACTTCTGCTATTGTCACCTTTCAGCCATTTGTCTGTTTGCAATTTTTTGCAATATATTTTTTCCATGCTCGTCTTGCCCTTCAGCATTAGATGCTTAGGATTGTATTGCTGTCTTGCATACTTAACAGACTCATCGCTTCAGGAAAAAGAGCAGCAAAATCCCTATTATTTTAAACATGCTAGGTGTTGTATCTTCTCTCTCTCTCTCTCTCTCTCTTGGTTTTTCCTTACTCAAAGTAAATACCTCGGGGAGAGACTCTAGTCTTGGGAAGATAAGAGGCTTTATGGGTTTTTTAAAGTCCTTGGGGTCCAAATGTTGATTTAAAACGGATGCAGCAATTTCTGACGGCCAAAACTCATTTTATTTTACATTTAAATCTCACATTCAGAAATGTGTATTTATGTTACATGTTCCGCAGGGGTGTGATTCACTTTCTCTTTGAAATAATCCAGAAATGACTGTTCTGTTTTTCCTCCTCAGAAATTAGTGAGACTAAATCCTAACATATATATATATATATTTTCAGGCCAATAGGATATTGTTCTACATTATTTGATGCATTACAAAATCAGGGTTTAATGTAAATGATTGCAAGACACAAATATGTATGTATGTATGTATGTATGTATGTATGTATGTATGTATGTGTGTGTGTGTGTAATTGTGTTACAACCCCTGGTATGCCCAAATATGGGAGGGAGCTCACTATTCCCCCTTTCTGTCCTTCGGCTCATTACAGAAGACCATCCAGGCAGAAAACCATATTTTTATTTTTAATGTTGCCTTTGCTATGTTTGTGTTGTATTTGTGCTGATAAATAAATAAAGGGAGACTAGTATAGATCTATTTCAAGCTATTTAGCTCTCATCAGCTAGCCATACCCTTACTGGGATTTGAACCTGGGCTATGTATGTATATAGTGATAGTATGTATATAGTGATATAAAGTGACCAAATAAATAAATTTAAAAAATTCTAACTGCACATATTCTTTATCTGTCCATCCTGCCCTTTCCCAAAGAAATATCAATGCCTCAAGATAAACCGCTCCAAACTTGACTGCAGAAAATACGACTTCAGCAACAAAGCGATCAATGCCTGGAATGCTCAAACCCCCACAGCTTCACCCTTAAACTGTCTACCGTGGACCTCACCCCATTCCTAAGAGGTCTGTAAAGGGGGCATGCATAAGCGCACCATAGTGCCTACCATCCCTGTCCTACTGTCCCCATGTATTTGTATTCATCTCTTTTGTCCGTGTCATGTTTATATTAATACCTGCTATCTTGTACATGTTTGACAAACTAATAAAATACAAAATACAAAATAATACATGCTAGAATCTGCTGTATATGTGTGCATGAAAATTTACCTGTCTCTTCTGCTTTGGGAATCTCAGGATAGAGAAGACCTAATCCCCCAAAATATGTCACAATTTCCTTCGAAGTCATTTTGTAATATTTGTGACTTTTACTGTTGTAAACTAAGGGTACCTCTATGCCATAACGGCTTCTATTCCTCTTGCTCCTTAAGAACAGTCAGAGTATGATCCATGACTGTCTTCTGCTAATTCTGACAGCACAGAGGAGAAATTGTTCTTCAGCTCCATCCTAGACAAAGGATAATAAAAAACACATTACTCCTCCCTTTAAATCTATATTTCATGTTGTGGACCACTTTGCAAAAAAAAGAAAAGAAACAAAAATCCTAGCAATTCCCCTGGGTAGCGCATGCTGAAAAGGAATTAAGCCAAAGCCACCTTTCTCCCGAAAGCTCAGGAGCTACAAGGTGCAGAGAGGCAGAAATGACTTGCCAGCTACACAGATCCACACTAAAAATATACATTGTAAGTGACTGAAAAGACTGGGAAAGAAGTCAGCTTAGCTCTCAAAACCATCTGCATTTACAAGATCATAGAGAACTCAAAGTTGCTTTCAAATTGGCGCTGAATCCTATGTGGCAGTGCTCTAAGGTTAGAAGAATGGCATTGGGTAATTCCAACAGCTACCCCCAAAGACTCCCCACTTCTGGCAGGAGAAGGATCCACCATCCCCAACCATTTCCTTGGATCTGCATAGCTCTTCCCTGATGGCTAGATAACCCCAGGCTCACCACTTGGCCTCCATTCAGCAGCTAGATGGTTGCTCAAGGAAATCCTCAGGGCAATGCCTTGTGAAGTAGTTGTGAGGAACTGAGGAAGCCATTCCAGAAAGCCATCTGCCTGATGATTACTCCCAGTTGAAGATCAAGAGAACTAGGAAGCCCCTAATTTGTTACATGTCTCGTTTTAAAGCTTCACTTCATCAATCAATCAGACCAGCTACATGTAGTTTTTGACTTACAACTGTAACAACTGCTCAAACGTATGACCGACACCCCCCCAAAGGAACTTACTACTTTAAAGTTTCAAAGTTCCAGCATCTCCCACGTGACCATATATTGGGTACTTGGCAACCAGCCCACATATTTGACTTGCTCTAATATGAGTATGATTTACATTTTTGCCAGAAACCAGCATTTACTTCCAGTTTCATGCAAAAACAATCCCACAGTGAACAACGTTTACTTAACTACCACGGGAGTTCACTTAACAGTTTCAATGTGTGCTTTATGACTGCCATTTTCGGTACCCATGAAAGGAAGATTAGAAATTCTTTTGGGTTATATATAAAGGTTAATAAAAAAGAACTAAGTTAGATATAGTTAAGTTTTGAATATTAGGGGGAAAATGTTATGATACAGGATATAGTTAAATAAAGGAGGGATAATGATAATAACGTATATATAGGTATGGGTACAACATAAGGAAATTGGATGTAAATTGCAAATAATGATTTGGAAAGAAGGATTAGAAAATTTTGTTATCAAATATTATGGATGTTTCGCTAGAATAGGATATAAAGATTCAGTGTTATTGGAGGATTTTAGAAATAGTAAATGAAATGCCAGTATGTGGTTATGTATTAAATCTTGATATATTTTATAATGAAGAATGTTTAAACAATTATAGTCAAATGAAAATGGAGGTATGATGATGGTAACATGTATAAATATCTGAGTTAAAATACTTGAGTTAATATGAAGTATGTTTGTTGACTGTGGAAGAGATGCACGTAAGCCTTTTTGTAACCAACTGATACACTTTCTACAGTATGTAAACGAGGATATGTTGTGTTTGTTTTTAAAAATAAAATAAAAAAACTTTTAAAAAAAAGTTGAGTAAAGCAGTTCCAGTATGTTAACATGGAAATCATTACTGAGAGCAGAGTTTTTACTCTAATCACTATTTATTCCCATTTGAAAAATGAATTTATTTATTCAATTTCTATATCCACCCAAAGAGGCTGCCTATAGAAGGAGGCAAAATTCAGGAATAATTGGGACTACTAGGGAATCAAATCAGTTTATTACTATAACTATTAGATAATAGGTATGGTATATACCCTGTTTCCCTGAAAATAAGACCACCCCAGATAATAAGCCCAATCAGGCTTTTGAGCGCATGTGCTAAAATAAGCCCTCCCTGAAAATATTGCAACACAGCAGCAGCCATGAGGTGACCACACTCGCCGGCTCCTGCACCTCGGAAATAATAAGACCTTCCCAAAAATAAGGCCAAGTGGTTATTTCGGGGGTCAAAAGAAAATAAGGCCCTGTCTTATTTTTGGGGAAACACAGTAGTTATTATACATTATATAATTATAATTATTAAATAATTGGAAATAGTATTATTTATTTCCATATTACAGAATAAGAAGGAAACACTGACGCATAACTGAAACCTGAAGGGCTCTCAGACAGGTATACAACAATGCAGTCTCCCACAGCTGAACTAGTTGTAAGATACTAAATAATTACATTCTATGGACCTGATTCTGCATTTTTAGAGTATGTTTAAGCATGTCTATAGCTGTGTCCCTGTATTTCTAAGGTGAATTTGCAGTGTTCCTTATACTATAAACTCCCACTTTACGACTCTGTATTTCATAAAGGAGTGCATTAAAATAAATAATATCCATTTGGTATCGTTAGGTCATTCATAGTGGAATATGGAATTTGCTGCTTCTCTTCACACTTCCAAGATATAGAGGGACAAACTATTAATCAGACAAGGAGGATTCTAAGACACAAGGCAAAAAAATGACTCATCTCACAAAAAAGCTATTTTTCTCTTTTATTAAATGAACCAAAAAGTTAATTGTATTTAAATGTTAAGTGATTAACACTGAACAGACAACTAATACTAGTCTTTATTCTTAGTATACAGGTTCTTCTTTCCTCTCTGTTAAAAATCATCACTGGATCCAAAATGCCACAAGTAGCCACAACCATTTAAAAGTCAGGAATGTGGTTCAGAGTTATTCATGCAGAAATCCAAGTACAATCAAGGTTACTCACATAATCATGAATCAAAATGATCCTCAAGAAATTAAAAAAGATTCCTCTTGTTTATTGTTTGCACTTCTTTTTTTGGTTTGGTGTTGTTTCTATTGCTTTTATAGAAATGTGTTCCATAAATGTTTTAATCAGATTTTCTGTGCTTTGTAAGCTGCCATGAATTTTTTGATTGCCATGGGATAGAAATGTGTGAAAATAAATGTTTCAAATATCACTTCGATCATGAACCCATTTGGTGGAATAGGCAAGTCGGTGTTTTTGTAGCTTCGTCCTTCCCATCTATAAAATGGCTATAATGATTATCTTATATACTTAATGTTACTGAAAAATATTTCTACTTTGTCCCGAGAACCTCAGAATACGTGTTACATGATTTACAAGATTTAGCATTTCTTGCATACACAACTATTAAAGTTTGAAATCCCCATGTTTTCTAATAGCTATAGATATACCTTCTAGTAGATATTTGGAAGTGCACATTGAAAGAAACGTGCATTCATTATTTCTGTATTTTGTCTCCAGGGTATGTAGTATATTGTTCAGCACATTATATGCTCTAACGGGCTTGCAGCTCAACTCATACATGTCTGAAACATCAGTAGTTTACTTAATGCTAGGTCAATAGCAAAACAAGTTGCAAGCAATTTTATGTCTTCCTATCTTTGGAATAAGATACATGCTTTATGTGGTTGTTAATCCATACCCCTCCAAGAGGAATGGGGTCTAGGCATATAAACTGTTCTTGGCACAAAAGCATGATGCTACATTTCATCATATAGCCATTTGTACATTAAAATCTCATAAGGCTCAATATATTTTGGCTGGGTTTCTACAAGTCATTTATTTATCAAATTTATATAGTTACCCATCTCTCCTAAGAGGGACTTTGTGTAAGTCAGACAAAGTTCAATGTGTTATGGATTGTTTTATTGTGCAAACAGGCAAACGTTCCAGGGAAAGGTTACTGCAAAATCCCCATTCCCTCCCAATCAGCTGGGACTCGGGAGGCAGAAAATAGATGGGGACGGGGTCAGTCAGAGATGGTATTTACCAGTTCTCCGAACTACTCAAAATTTCCACTACCGGTCCTCCAGAACTGGTCAGAATCTGCTGAATACCACCTCTGCACTGATTATAATTCCAAGTACACACCATGGGAAAAATGACTTGCATCTTCATAGCATCTTCTCATGCATAAATCCAGATGAACAGAGGATAGCAGCAAAGATTCAGAATTTTCTAAATCTCTTTATCCAGCCATTTGGATTGCACAGCTCAGATCTAGTAGCCCAGGTTTTTTTAAAAAACAGCTCTGGCACAAATATTAAAGTCCACTTACTAGAATTTAAGATTACAGCTTTACCATGCTTTCAATCTATTGAGTTTGACAGGGATTATTTTTGAGTATGCACGTAGTAGGAGTGTAGTACTAAAGACCATCACCTCAGCAAGCTAATTTGGAAGTAAAGTATAACATCTTGGACTATTTTCAATAAATAGTCTTGGCCTGTAAATGCTATCAGATGTGAGCCCAAGGATTACTCTTAAGTAAATTGTTTAAAAAGGCAAACAGGCACAGTGCCACCCCTTGAGTACTAAAAAGTACTGTACTTTCATTTCAAGCATACTTCACTCTGCATCAAAAAGTGAAATTTACTTCTCCCCACCCCATTAAAATCATCCAGCATAATGTTATCAGGAAACTGATGATGGAAATAGATCATAAACTGGCAGATCTGGGCAGAGGAGCCTGTACCCTATTTACTTCACCCCAAAGGTGCTGACTCAAGAAGAGCTTAAGATAAGGGAGGTATTGGAATATTATATACCTGCGTTTCCCAAACTGATGACTCCCAAATATTTCAGGATTACCAATCCCAAATTCCCCAGCCAATTTCCTGAAAGATTGGAGATATGCAGTTAGAAGGCCTCTGGAAGACACTAGGATGAAAATTGGTTAACATGACACATACTTGAGAATAAACTCAACTGGATTAAATTCACTTTGATATGAATAGGAACTAGTATACTAGAAAATCAAAATCTGGCATGAAACTGGAAATGCATGTATTTATTTATTTATTTTAGTCTAGAAACAAGGCCAGTGTTATTCCAAATAAGGTGAAGATGGTACAGTATGGCTTCTAGCTACATCCATCCTTTTACTTGAAGCTCTAATTTAAAACATAGATTACTTCTTTAAAACAACAACTGTTCCATCCTTTTTGACCAGAAGGATTAGGAGGAAACAAAAAGAATTAATACACATCAGTTTTTTTCCCTCAGATGTTAGATTACCAACTCCATCATCCACATCCAGGACAGGAATCAGGGTTGATAGTGTCCCACATCTACAGGCTGGGAAAGGTTCTGCTTATTACAGACAAATCTGTAGATACAAACATTAATTTGCACTAAAACTGCTCTGATATAAAAATATAGGAAAACAGCAGAGAGAGAGAGAGAGAGAAAATATTCAGTGGTTCTGTCCCACAGTCTGAATTCACACAATATGCTAAGGCAGGTTTTCAACATGATGTGTGTAGTATGTCCTAATTACCAAGTTCATACAACATGCTGAGATTTGGGCTCTTGTTCCTTTTTTTGCCCGACTCGCACTTTCATTCCTAGGGAATGGGTGAGGGTTATTGATCCATGCTTGGTAGTTCCTCCTGTGAATGTTTATAACCATGCCACACATTAAGGATCTCCCACTTATTTCGACAGTCTCCTTGATGGCAAAACTTTTGGAATATGTTTTATCACGAGTGGGGGCAAAAAGGGAACAAGAGCCCAGCCAGCTTCAAAAGCCTGCTGTCCCTGGCTCGGCAAGCCGAATTCTCACTTTGCCCCTAAAATGAAGCCTGGTTTGGCTTAGGTTTGGCTTAGGTTTGGCTTGCTGTATTGTGTGAATCCAATCAGAGTTAGTATCTGTTGGGCAGAGAGTTTGGAGAGAACTTTCATAAAATAGTGGCGGCCTGGAGAAGAACCGATCAAATTGGTGGGAAAGTAAAACAATTTTGCCACGCTGCTCGTGGGAGCAAAACACCCGCCAAAATACTTGACCCTTGCAAACACTCTGCCCACGCAGACACGCCTGCCTCTTCCTTTAGGCGTAGCAGACACCGCCTCCTTCCCTGGTCACGCCAAGCGGCCTGTCAAATCCAAGCCTTCTGTCCTTCTCCTTTCCTCCCCGAAATCGCCCACGCGAAAGAGCGCAATTTCGGAAAGCTTTCCAAAAATATGCAGGCCCCCCTCCGGCCCAGCGCAGGGGCTGCGGCGCGTGGGCCTCTGACGTGCGCGAGAGCGGAGGCGCCAGGCGGGCACCCACCCCGAGGCTGCCGCTGAGCAGCTGCGGATTTTCCGCGAAGGGCCGGCGGATTGCAGACTGCTCCGACTTCATTTTAGTTCTGTTCGCCGCGAGTAACGAAACGGACCTCAGAACATGTTTGGTTTTTTTTTTTCTCTCCAGAGGTTCTTAGGTTTTAATCTTTGACCATTAAGTTTAACGAGGTTTACATAGATTTGGATGGCGTTGCATATATATGGATATATAAGGTTTCCTTAAAGACGATAAGCTTTTAAAGCTTATTGGTACGCGATTTTCAGAGTATGGAAAGAATACAGAGAGAAATAGTTTTATGTTGGTTCATATGCTTCAGCAAATAAACCACAGTCTTGTGACACCTGGCAAGACTAATCAAACTGCTGAATGATAGTTATGCCACATCGGATAAACTAAAGTGTTTTCTTTTTACATTTCTTTGTTCTTTAAGGTGCCACGTTTTTTATTTCTTACATGTTTAAGGTGGTAATTACTTTTGGAGGAGAGGAAGCCCTATATTCGAATCACAGGGATTTAGTTTTAAGCAAACATCTCCAAGTTGGATGCTAAATTTGTAGGAATTTTAACCAGCTCAGAGTATTGAGAACAGTACATCAAATAATTAATTGTTTATACAGCTATGTTTTTTTTAAAAAAAAATCATATTTGACGGAATTCACATTGCACACTAAGACATAAGCCATGCCGTGCTATACTGTATTTACACCACATACCAAATGACAAACCCCACCCATTATGGTTTATTGTATTATAAAAACTACAAAGTTGATAGGATTGTTTATAAGGCTGCAATCCTATTTGAGAGTTAATCCAAATGATTGAAGAAGAGCTTCCAACTAAACAACGTATCTGGTTGCATTGTTTGTCAACTTCCGTTAAAGCTAGACACTTTATAAAAATAGTAGATCAATATGATTTGATTGTTTGATTGTTTATTATCCTGGACACTGACTAGAAGCTTAGGTCCAAGCTTATACTCAACCATGGAAACATATGGGGTGACTCTGCCACCGTGATTGACATTGCTCAATGCCAAAATGTGGCTGGCCTGTCTACATGTTGTAGCAACTCAGCCATTGTTCCTAAACCATGGTTCATGTCTTAGTGTATTGTGAGAACCCATCAAATTTCAGTTGGGGAACCCAACCATTACAATTCAACCCAGTGTATTCCAAAGCATGGGAGGTAATATTTTAGAAAGGAACATGTTATTCTTTGAATTAGTGCACATTGATTATGAAAAAATATGAGAGAAACCAGCAATTGTTGATTGTTTCAGTATAAGTATGTGTGTATCTCAGCAGTTAAAGACACAGTGAAACTTTGAAATAGCAAAGAGAGATATACATTTTCATAGGTGAGCATCTGTGACTCTGACCATGTTTTTTTCTCTATGCATTTTCCTCCCACATTCCCTTTTTGGTTAAGGTTTCTATTTCACAAGATATTAAGGATAAGAAGGCTGTCTCCAATGGACCATTGACTAGATCAAATTAATATCTTTGTTTGAAGAACTCCACAGTTATTGTCTGAGATTCTAAACCTGCTTTCTCCCATGCTGGCCTTTAAATGTGCTGTTGGGACAATGACTCCCAGATAATCTCCAATCAAGATGAGTCATATAGACTGGCAAGGATGGGAATTGTAGATCCAACATATCTGGAGAGTACAGTCGAGGGAATCTTAAATATATTGGGGAACCAGATGAAAAAGAGATCTTAATCCATCATTCTTATTTCTTAATCCTTGCAACAAAGACAGGCCTCCCACAAAAACCTCTGAATTCTCTTTTCCAAATGCAAAAAAATAAATTCATTCCCTGAATTTGGATATTGCAAAGCATTTCAGAATAGCTACTACTATTCCAACTTTTGGAGAAAGGTCATTCCAGTATATTGCCTTGAAATTTCTTGAAATATTACTCTTTGTCCAAAGCATTTTTAAAAAGGAGTAATTAAATGGTGTGTATTTTACATTGGGATTTGAACAAAGGAAAGAGGGAAGCCACAAGACAAGCAATTGTCCTGACTTATGACAATACTCACTGACTAGTCATTAAAACATGTGTTTACTCATTTACAAAGATTAACATTCAGTGTAACACTTAATTACTCATACATAAAGATCCACAAATAATAATACAAAAATAAATTCAGAGAAATAAAGCACCCCTAATGGGATCTGGAACATGTACTATATCTGATCTGCTTTCTTTTGACTATGCTTTTTGTTGTTAGGTCCATATAGTTCCTGAAAACATTTGCTAAAATAAGTCAACCTCTTGTAACAAAGCATATCTAACTCAAGTGGGAATATCTGTCCTACCGATACTAATAGTTGCAGTTGTTAATTTATCTTTATTAATATAAAAACCTGAAAAGTTTTCTCTTTCAACTATCTCCAGATGGAATAGCACAGGAATTCACTAAAAAGGAACTTTCTTTTCCAGAATATACTCCATTTAAAAGCTTCATTAGATGAGATGGATGTTATGCAATTTGGCAATACATTCTCATTAAATCTGATAGTTTAAGATCAGGTTTGTACATGAGAATTAGGAATCATAAATATCTAGTACCTCGTGAGATGGCTGAACAAGATACAGTTTTCAAAATTAGGCAGAAGTAGGAAATAAAAACGATTACTACCGTATAATGATTGATTAATGTTATATCGAAAAGCTCTTGAGTGTTCTCTGCCCTGTTTTCTAGCTTTTCTGAAACAATTTAACTTTTTTTAAGAATAATTGGTTATTGACAAATATTATCACATATTTTAAAAAAGAAAAAAAAACTTTCGTTTCACAGTTTAAAGATAAATTTCCCTTCGTGGCAGAAGGCAAAGAATAATGCAGTTCATGACAAGGAGAATAACAATCCATCAAGAGACCTCTAGTGGTAGGTTGCAGAATCACTCAATAGTGTGGGCGAGTGTACGCAAACACACACATACCCACACAAACGAACCGATCCCAGCCTCAAATTTAATTCCTCAATTCTTTTAGTTTTTTAAAAGAAGTCAGATACTACAGGGAATCTCAGATGTCCTAATCCTGGGAAATTGGAGATTTCTTCAATAATTCACATGCAATAAGATAGAAAGGGAAATACTTATTTCATACATCTACTGTTAACTACTTCCGTTTTTATAGAATTCTTAACAAGCACATTCTATTTTACCTCCGTTTTTGTGATTCTAAACTGCAAATGTTTACATTTTTCACCACTTCCATTTTTTTTGCCCCAAAGTAACTTACATCCGGGTGCACCCTTTTTTTAGCTCTTTGCATAGAGGGACAGGATGTGATTGTACTTGTCCAAACTGCAGCGTAAAGGTGAGAAAAACAGAAATACGTTATTTTTTGTGTTGAAGATCAAGTAGCTGATATTAGAGGAAATAAATGGTTCCTACTCCGTTTGTAAAAAAAAAAAAAAAATCCCCATGTACGCCCAGCCCTTATACTATTCTTAGTTTATTCAGATCTTCTAAAAGGAGCTACACATAAAGACTGTCTATTTTTTCCAAGTTTTATTATGCTTTTTGTACACAGACAATATAAATGGGTGAAAAAACAAAACATTTTTCCAGGTTACTTGTAATTTGAAGAAACAATTATTTACCTACACAAACAAAACAAATGTGTAAGGGAGGTTTCTTTTTTTAAAAAAAAAAAGGAAAAAAGAAAAATGTCCATCAATTACAGAAGGACATAAATATATGTATATATATATACAGGATGAAAGTCCTGAATTTCTATTAGGGAAAGTTCCTTTGCCGATTGCAAGCTAGCCTTAATCATTTTGCCTGCTGTCTATTTCACAGTTCATTTCTCGCCCCCACCCACCCACAATATTTAAATATGGGTTGATCAATTATATATTTCCTACACAAAATTTTGAAGACTCACTACTCTACATCAACAAGGGGAAAGACTAAATTGAGTGTAAAACTCTTGACTGAACAAGAAAATTAAAAAGAAAAAGAAAAGGTCAGAGAGGGGGGAGGAAAATTAATTTTCTTCAGACTGGTGCTGCCTATTCCCCAAAAAAGCTCTTTCAGAGATACTTCCTTATGCGTAGAACAAAACGAAACGAAACAAAAATTCAAACTAAATGCATTTTTTTTTCTTTTTTAAAAATATACAACTCACAAAAGTCATTTTCACTGGACTACACTACGGGCACCAACAGATCAATAGCTTAGCATTGGTTGTAGTTTGTTCATTACAAAGATTTACAGTCGTCATTGAAACTGAAGTGGGGAGGGGGAGAAAAATATTGGAACAAGAGAAGAGCACCTGCACGCCAACCAGGGATGGGCTTAGGAATCAGTGAGGGGACAGAAAGGGGCATAAGGAGAAAAGATCGTTAGATGGGCAATGTGAAATGCTTGTTGGAACTGAAGTAGGAGCTGCTCCACTCTCTCTGGCCACCTGTCTCTAATAGAGTGTTAAACTGTAATGCTTAGTTGATAAAAGAGTCAATGGCCCTGTGGGCAAATCCCCTTCCCATACACCCACTTGCACACCTGATTGAGCACAACCTACACTCTAATTGAAATAGCGCCTCTGTGACCCAGAGTAAGATTCACCTGAGTTACTCTGCAAGAGAGCCAAGAGAGCCCATCCCATCTGGAGTAATCCTACTGGAACTTGAGTCATAATTCTCTAGTCCTGTAAATTAAACTACTGTATATCAGTTTTAGTTTAAGTCAACTAGCAGTGCAAACACAGGTAGGTTTACTTGGAAGGAAGGGCCTTTTTGATCAGAGTTGGAATAGTTCCTTAGGGTGGTGCCAATCTAACATAGCCTTCTAGGGCTGTGCTGGTAGGTTCACACAACATGGCAAGCCCGCAAGTCACAGATTTACTTGTAGCTGGGTATATTGAATGAACTATGCAATACTTCATAGGTAAATTGTCACTAAAACCAAATGACAGCTTAATGCAGCCTGTTATGCGAACCAAGGCAGCCCAGGTTTCACCATAACAGACTTAAGTTTTGTTTTTGAACTTTTAAAAGTGCTTTACTTAGAATTCATATCTTCCACCTCTTTGTTAAGTTGCTGCACCCACTTCAATAAAGTTTGATCCCAAGCACAGGTACCTGGAGAGACCACCTGCTTATTCCTAGTACTCCTACGACTACACTTGTTAGTATAAGTAAATTAAGGGAAAAGACCACCAGAGTCCTGCTGAACCCAGCGGGGGGGGCTCATCTATTTATAGACGCCGAACTATTAAACGAAAGGTTTACTTTAATTGAGAATAAGGTCTGATCAGGCAGGAGATGTTGTATCCAGAAAAGGGAATTGGAGCGTTATACTCCTCGTGGGAAGCGAAATCCTACTGAGAGAAGTAGGAGTAATTTCCGCCACTACACAGCGCTTTGCGAAGGGCAATGACTCTACGATCGCACAAACGCGGAGGAGACTTCCTTCCAAGGAAACGCGAGTGGAACCAGCTGCGAAGAAGCAGCTCGCACCGTTTCCGGACTGGCGATTTCTAGTGCCATCGCACCGTCGCTGTTGTCCTTTAACTGGAGGGTAGGAAGACTGGCTTCGCATCGCCACAAGCGATGGTGCACTGGTGACACTGTCGAACAACAGTAAGGAAAACGGCGTAATACCTCCTTTCCAGCTGTTTTCGAGATAATATTACTTGGAATCAATTGAATGGGATATGCTGCTGAATAAGTGCCTATAGAAGTATGTGGAGTTTAAAGCCCATCGTGGGAATTGGGCACGCTCCTATGGATTCCTCTTGATCCTAATCCGAGTAAACATGTTTAAGGCTGCGTTTTAAACTTGATTGGGTCACATCCCAACTGAAGCACTTGCTCTACGTGTGAAACGAAGCCAGTTTGTTTTAATCATGGTTTGTCAGATAAACCACAGTTAGCTGGATGTCTAGTAGAAGCATACACCATTACACTAAGCATATACTATTGTAGCTTTAGTGCAATGTGTGAACAAAAACTACTGCATTTCTTCTTCAAAATGCTTCCGATCAGGTCAAGTTTCGCACACATTCCCAATCAAGACACCTAAGCAAAAAGGAGCTTATTACTTGAAAGGAAACTTTATTAAAAATGCAAGGCAACTAACACGAAGCTTGTTAAATTTCTATTCCAACACCAGAAAGCCAAATATTGCCTTCTAAAATCAACATAAATCCTATCATACGGAATCCACGCTTGAAATTAGTGTTGATTAAATCAGAAATTATTTCGGTGAGCAGCACAGTAAGGTCTGGCATGCATTTAAGTAAAATTAAGCCCTACAGAGGTGTAATTATTTAGATGTTAACTGTTAGATATTTGAATCCATTCGGACAATTTTGTTTTAGCAGGCTTAGCTTTGTTGAAATGGTTATAAGTTTATTTATTTATTTTTGTTTAATCAACTTTAAGTCACTTTGGACAATGATATAAAGATACTGACACACTTCCTAACCACACACCCGACTTTGTCCTAATATTAATATGCAAGTGTGTGGATGAAGATTAATGAGAAAAAAAGGAAAAGGAGTTTTAGATATTTTAGGCTTTGATTAGGGCAGCCAATACTACTATAAGACTCCTTGCTCGTTATTTGCGAACTGTACATATACATTTCCTCTGTAATTATCCCGGAATACAGAAGGGGAAAGGGAAAGGAAGAAAATCCCTTCGAGTTTCAAGCATATGATGCAAGGACGGAAAAACGGTTAGTTTGCCTGTTGAACCTTAAGCCAAGTTTACTCGGAATTACGACCTATTAAATCCAAGCAGGGGAACGGTTGTGTTCTAATCTAAATGAACAGGGAACTGGAGATGTGGAGGAGAGGGATCTAGGAGAATCCCAAATTTACTAAGAAACCCTTTAAAGGCACGCACAATACCCTTTCATCTTGCCAACCTTTTTAGTGCGGCAGAATAAAAAGCACCTGCTATCCACCTTCCTGATCAAAGAATATGCAGGATCCTAAGGAGAGCTGCAAGCTCTTCGCCGTTATCGGACAGTAAAAGCTATTAAACGCCGTGGGGCTAATTTCAAACAAATGCGTGCATGTGACTGAGCTGCAGCTCGCTGGATGGAACGTAATTCACTCCCGTGTGTTATCGGATGAAGTTTAGGGTGGCTTTAAAAAGATTGAATGCGCGGGTCGCCCGCTAGCAAACGTTTAAGAGGAGGAACACCCACCCCCTTTACCACACCGAATGTGGGATGGGCATAGGGATAATTAAAGGGTTTTCTTAGGATTTGGGAATAATCTACCTATTAGAAACACACGAGATTGAGATCTGGTTTTAAAAAGAGTAAAAAGACTGCTTGGGCCAAGGGAAAAACCACGACACGATTTGTTCTGTGCGAGGATAGGGGGGTGGGGGTCGCTAAGGAAAGAGACATACAAGGTGGAGAATGAAGTGTCATGATTTTCAGCATTTCGTTGCCATCCACCTCCTACTGAAGAGACGTTGGGACGGCCTCACGTTTTGCGGGCTTTCCGCGTGTGCGAAGAGAGGGGGCGGGGGGAAGAGAGAGACTGCGCGTGCGCGGTTGCAGGTGCGGGGCCAGCCAGAGCCGCTTTCAAGTGACCGTGAGAGCCAGCGCGCGGCCCGGGGCGCAGCGCAAAGCGCCGGCTGCTTCGGACGGGACTGGCGAGAAGGGCGAGAGGGGGTGTGGCCAGAGGCCTCTCCTCTCTAGCTGTGCGAGTAGAAGCCGTAGTAGCCGATGTCCTTGGCGCAGGTCTTGTCGCAGTCCCTGGGGGCCAAAGCGGGCTCGCTCTTGAGGGGCGAAGAGCTCTCGGAGGCCGGGGTGCCCACCGGAGAAAGCCGCCGGCGCTTGGCCTGCTCGTAAATCCCAGAGTCGGTGGAATCGATAGACTTGATGGACGAGGGGGTCTCGATCCAGCTGGAATCGGACAAGTCCTTCGGGGGCTTGGAGTCCTCGGCGGGCGGCCCGGCGGCGGCCGGCGGCGGGGGCGCCACCAAAGGGGAGCGCTCGGGAGGCGCCAGGCTGTCGGGTTCCTCCCCGCCGCCAGCCCCGGCGGGCAAATAAGGGTTTCCTCCAGCGCGGGCCCCGCTGCTGTTGGGCCAGCACGACAAGGATTTGGCGCAATACTGGGGCGGGCTGCGCGCCCCCCAGCCCGAGGGGTCCGGGTAATAGCCGAGCGGGCGAGCGGTACAGCCGGCTGCTTGCAACGGAAGGGCCTTCACGCCGGCGGCGGCGTAGGATAACAGCGTGGCGGCGTTTCCCGCCAAATCTCCGGCGGGGTCGTAGGCCGAGGCGGCCGCGAAGTCCAGCCTATTGTTGGCGGGCGTGACGAACCAGCGCTGGGGCGAAGGCGCGGCGGGCTCTTCGGCTTGCTGTGGGGACAGCAGCCCGTTAGGGTGAGGGACGCCTCGATCCGGGACGGGCCCTCCGGGTCCCACGCCGCCTCCGGCGCCCGCTCCCGGGTGGTGGTGGTGGTGGAAGCCACGGGATTTGGCGTAGTTGCTGACGAACTGGTCCTGCAGAAAGGAGCCCGCCGCGGCCGCCGCCATCGCGTAACGAGCCCCCGGCACGATCTGAGAGCGGGGAGAGTCATTGGGCGACGGAGTCAAGCGGTCCATGTCGCAGCCAGTGTAGATCCTGAGAGGGCAGCAGGGAAACAAAGCAAAAAGGAAAGGGGGTGACTGGGGAGATTGGAGAGATGGGGATGCAAGAGCCCCCCCCCCCCATTTTCCTCCAGCCCAAAACAGGGCGTGCGTTCAAACCACTGAAGGATCGTGGGTCTTAACATCTGCCTGAGCTGGTAATTCAGCCTGCGAGTGAAACCTTAAACTGTCTACCGTGGACCTCACCCCATTCCTAAGAAGTCAGTAGAAGCGTGCTTAAATGCACCAGCCTGCCTAACCTCCCTGTCCTAATGTCCCCATTTATTTGTACCTATTTCCTGTGTTCTTGTTCATGTTTATTCTTATTCCCGTTATCTTGTACATGAGTGACAAACTAAATACATACACACATACATACATACATACATACATACATACATACATACATACATACATACATTAAAAAGTTGGACTACAGTCACCCCCCCCTTGCCCAAACCTGGCAAAGGTGGCACTACATTGGGGAAAGCTCGAGGCCTTCTTTCACTAATCCACTTAATTTATTCCGAGGGTGCCTCTGTACCCAGTGCAATGTAGCCGAACCTCCACTGTTAGAACATCATCTCGCCCTAAAACTAAAGGGCAAGATAGCCCAATCCCATTGTGTCTTGCATTGATGATATTGCGATGTATTGGGTGACTGCTGGATGGAGCTGCTAGTCTCTAGACTGGAATTACATCGAGGTCTGCATCCCAGTGACGGAAGAGGTCTTTTAGGCAAGCTAAATTTAAAAGTTATTGCTCCCCTCTTATAATTCCTGCCTTCTTGGGCCAGGGATGCTATTTTGCCTTTCTCACTGTAGGCATCGCAACTCAAACCATACCACCCCTCTGCCGCGTAAGAACTAAGTGAGGCACAGAGTGGGTGCCCAGGTCTCTCCATACTGTGCCAAAATCAGGGCAAGATTTTGATGGACAGAGGTTTTCTCCAATCTCTGCACAAACTTCCCCAGGTGTAGGCCTAGTGGAAGGGAATACAACAGACTGCGTACCCGGGATAAATAGCCCTCCAGGGGTCAATGCGGATGGCCAATAAGGGAAAGTGGGTTAGCTAAGGGCATGCTTGGAATCCCAAAAGCTTGAGATTTTGGGTTGCCCTAGAAATCAACATGCTTGTAGAAATTAAGACCAGAGACCAAGCCGAGGACAGAAGCACAAAAGACTAAAATCTTAGACTCTCTACACATTTGATTCCTGCTCTGAGGCATGTAAACCAGTCTAGCTGTTTCCCCACACCATTTTTTTTAGATGAGTTAAGGCAAGAATTATAGGAATAGTAACACAAATGCAACAAGGGGAGGTTACTCCAGAGATTCCAAAAACTAATGGGAAATTAATGAGACTGGAGTCCTTAAAATGAGTGAAGAAAATAGAAACCCAATGAAACTAACTTTCTTTGGGGAGGGGGAAAATACTGTTTAAAGTTGTGGAGAGCCACTTTGGGAGAGAACGGGAGAACCATGGAAATGGTGGATCTCCGGAATTAAAAATCAGAAGCAACTGATTAATTTATGTGGCCACTGGAGTATATCTGGAAACCCTCCTGGTTGCAGATCTTTACATAAATTCTCTTATTCCAAAGGGTTATAGCTTGACATTGTGAATTTACAGTACTGCAAAGCTTCAAAATTGTAGAACTTGTTTCAGGTAACACTGCATTAGAATAGCTTTTCCCTGTATAACACACTCGGCAGTCAAATAGTTTTTCTTTATTAGGTGTAAGCTGTATTTCTGCCCTGGATCTATTAAATAGGATGACCTCGAAAAACTAGGGATTTCCAGAACTCCCCACATAAGGCTACTTTTCCTAACCCATTAAATGAAATAGAGGCCACACATAGCATGAAGCTCTGAGTTTCCAACAAGGTCTCCACCCTTGGAGATCCAGAAAAGAAGAAACTCACTACATTGCTTATTTGCACCCAGGGTCCAACAGAGGCCTGATCTGCTTGATAACGAACCAAGATATGAAACAATGGATTGTGTTGGGTTGGTTATTACACACGTAGGAGTATGTTGCTTTAAAACGTGTTTTTAAAAACCCTTTTAAAGGGAGAGGGAAATCAGTCTGAAATTCTCCCTTGTTAGCTGAGTACTACTACAATCAATCCCATTGCCGCAAAACTGCTGTTGGATTTGAAACCAGCTCCCTGCCTGTTCTCCCAGAATTTGACCTTCCTTTAGTGGGGCAAGTACCACAGGCCCAGATAACTCCTGCTCCGGAGCCATTTGGTAGGAACCGCAGTTGGGATAGTCTGGCCACAAAGGGATTTATTTTTATTTATTTTGGTTATTTCTCTCTTTTATTATTTTGAAAACTCAAGGTAACAAATATAGCTAAGACTCCTTTCTCCTATTTCCCCCCACGAACAGCTGTTGGGCTAAGAGAGAATGACTGGCCAAAAGTCACCCAGCTGACCACTCATGCTTAAAGTGGGACTAGAACTCAGTCTCCTGGTTTCCAGTTGATGCCTTAATCATGACACCAAACTGGCTCTGTAGCTCTCCCTGGCAGCTTCCAGAGTGCCAGTAGCAGGGGAAGAGAGCTAGCAAGACACTCTCACTCAAAATCCATGCCACCATCAGCTGTCTATCAAAGGGTGGGGGTGGGGACAAATGGTTGCACCCTTTTCTTCTGGATTAATCAATCCAGATAAGCTATCTCACTTTTGGCTTCCTCCTCAGGATTGTGGCTTGTATGATTTTGTTGTCATTACCATGGATGGGGATGGGATGGAGTGGATTAGAGTTAAATTGTGGGTTTTTAATGTTAATTTAAGAGTCACTGTGTGTGAGTTGGGCAGCTATATAAATGTGTTTAATTAACGAACACATAAATGGCTGAAGAAAAGGCACTTAGTCCTGGCAGTAGCAGGAGGAACTTTATAACTTGCTTGGAGCAAGCTGGTTAATGAATCCTGCTGTAGTTTGGCATGGTTTAGTTTCACTAGCATTTCATTGATGCTTTTCAGTTTCCGGGTTTGGTGCCTCCTCCCACATTGGTTCTGGCCATCATGACCTTATGCCCTGGTGAGGTATCTGGTTGGTGAATCATTCCTGGAAATTGGAGAACTTCAGGACAGGAAAGCAAGGTAGATGTACAATGTGACACCTTTTGGGAGGGTTCTCAACCTCCATTGTAACTTAGTATATCTTGGGACATCTTTTTTGTCCCCTGATCTGCTCCCCAATCAACCACACTTTCATCTAAATGTATGCAACTATTACTCCAAGTCTGGGAACAGCTGACTTGGAATTTTGGGAGTTCTAATCCAACTCACTTGTAGGGGCATCGGAATGCCAGGTTATCAACCTTTCAGCTGCCCTAGTTTTCTTTCCTTCAAGGCAAAACTTCAAAAGAACTGCCTTACCTCCCTCTTCCCAAAGGCCTGCTTTCCTGAGGCCAGCTAGCTCGCACTCTTTCTACCTTTTTCTCCAGACAAAGCCAAGGTGCTTGCCAGCCCCCATTGCTCACTCTTAGCTGGGAATGCTAACCCCGACTTCAGTTATTTAGGAATAATCTGAGAAGGTTGTGACAAACTTCAGGAGACATGCTGGACATCAGCATCCAGGTCACCTAGAAAGAGGTCTTTCCTTTCCTTCCTTGCAGCTCAGTTTGGAACTTTACCCCTCTGCCAACCCCTGAGATGATTTACAGTAGATTTACCTATTTGCAGTAGAGGGGAAAGACTAGACAGTCTCTGGGTGTTGGTGAATGACAACGCTTCCTTGAGTGCCTTTTTCAGCGGAAAGGTGGACTACAAAACAATACCAACTGGACTATTGCTTTTGCCACAACGACTCCGATTTTATCCTCACGCTAAGGGGGAGGGGGGAGAGGAGGAGTTGAGAGGAATAAACGACGAGTTTCATCTAAAGCTTAGCTTAAAATTGAATACAGGCTTCAGGACATCGGCAACACCTCCGCGGTGTTTGTAATTGGAGATAATCCGGGAGAAGTCCAGCCAAACAACGGGGTACTGATTAGACAGAGATCCGCTGGAGGTAATAGAGTTCTTCGGGGCTGAGGAAGAACTCTGAGCATCTCGCGCCTGAATCCTAATTGCTTGTTTCCAAGGGCCTGGTTTTCGGAGGAAGCTTACATAGAGTTTGTAGTCGGGATTGAATATTACCCCACTAGACTACGAGCTGCTTCTGGCGAGCCAGTGGGAAGTTCCTGCTGCTTATTACATTCAAAATATTCCCTTCACTTTCAACTGGGGGACCACTCTGTCCGCTTCGAATTCCAGGGACAGTTCGAAAGCTCTCTCGGGAACCAAAAAAGCTTAAGCAGGACAGCGGCAGGCCCTTGTGGGGAGGGGGTGCAAGTCCAATGCTAACTGAGAATGATTGTGGTCGGTGGAACAGGCAAGGGAGCAACTATCTTCGTGCCCTGCTGCAATAAACCCTCATCCTTTGGGATTTACTGCCTTAGTTGCGCGTTAAACAACAAGTTTTACCCTGAAACATGGACGGTCTTTACGGAGAAAGACAAAATGCAAAGCTGAGAGGCACGGAACTCTCTCCCGTTTCAAAGCCTCCAAATATCACTTTTAAGGGTTTCCTACACGCCCGCCATTGTAGCCACTGCTCCTCTAGTTCACATGCTAAGCCTCCGCACTCCCCCAATGGATTTATCCTAAGGATTTACCCAATAGCACATATAACCCGCTCTCGAAAGTCCCAGGGTCTTCTTTGGATAAGTAAAACAAAAACAAAGAAACCCACCTACCCGCCATCGATTTAACAGGGCTGGACGTGCCAGGGCCAATAAAAGGCTCAAGACAAGGAACTTACGTGTCGTAGTTGTCTCGGAAGCCTTTTGCGAAGGGGTTGTGATCGATCTTCAGCTGTGTGATCTACAGGGGAGGGGGGGGCAAGAGTCAAACAGTGGTCTGCTGATTCTCTGTGTAAGATAAACAGATACCTAGCTTTTTTCTTCTTATTCAAAGTGGATTAATTCTTTTAAATAAAACAACGCCGGTCATTTCCTGGTGAGAATTTCACTCATGAAGAGAAAAGGTCTGGAAATAGATGAAGGCTAAGTGGCCTCTTTCCCCAGCACATGCAAGGATCAACAGGGGGATCTGTGATGCAGAGCAGGGAAACTTCGCCTTCCAGTTGGCTTTTTGTTCTGCCTCAAGGCGGTTCCGACAACCGCCTTGGAAGGACCACAAAGTCAAGGTCCGGTTTAGGTACCTTTACGCCTCTTATTTCGAATTAAATTCCTCCTAATTAGATAAGACTAAAAAGGCTAACTTCGGAATAATTCCGCCGAGGATAGCTATGCGAGAGGATGAGCATTTTAGACACATGCTCGGAATGTATCACAAGACTCTTACTAGCCAGTCGGATACAACGTTTAGCCCAGGTAACATTGTAGAATCTGGACCGACAGCTGTGGATGATTTGCAATGAAAAGGAAGGTTCTCTAAATCTCAGGGGTTTTTTTGACAATGGCACAATATGGTTAATTTAATTTAACGCTCTTTTTTATATTTTCAATACAGACTAAACTACAAATGAACTACAGAAGATTGGTCCCCCCCCCCCAATAACTATGAAATGTGGTTGAGTAGTTTGTTATTCAGTAGGTCGAATAAACACAGTCAAAGATTTCTTCCACCCCTTGGCTAATTATATGGTTCAAATGAAACAAAGTCTTGGTGAACTAAGACTAATCTTTCCAATGTCTAGTAAAGACACATAATAGACCCCCAACTTGTAGTTGGCTTATTGGCGATTTAGAGTCTAACACAAAGAAGATGGTAATCAAAGTCAGAGTTTAGATAGAATTTGTTCGAGTGGGTTGCTATAGCCGTTTCCTGAAAATTAATTTAACTGAGCCCGAGCCCCTGATTTTTTAAAATTTCTTTTGTGGATGCATAAGGCATTCTCGGGGCCTACAATAGAGAGGCAAAAGGTGCCCTGCACAAATCAAGGCTCAAATATCCTGGATCCAGCCAAGTTATTTTGGCACCCCTCTCGCCATCTGCGATAGTTAAAAGCTGTAGCCATGCATTAAACAACGACCAATCTGCTGCCCTTCAAAGGCGCGCCAAAGCTGCTCTTGAGACCGTAGCCTCACCCTAGGGCCGGCTTTACCTTAGGCCGCAAAAGTAAACAGTTCCAAGCAAATCTGACAGGGAAAAGGAGAAGTAACTTTGCTAGGGAGAACGAAGGGGCCAAAACCAGTCTATAGAGAGGTTCACGCTTTCAAAGCTAGTTAAAATGCCCAGGTTAAAGCGATCTGAAATATTTATTGCTTTTGGAGAATCTGAGAGGCTCCTCGCCCCCCCCCCTTTTTTTTTTTTTTTTTTTACAATTGAGGTTGGGAAGAATCGGGACTCGAAAGAAGGTTTGAATAATTTCGCAAACAGTTTAGACCATTAATCCAATCCATCACTTTGTGGTCTGAAATAACCATTTCCTTTCACCATACAGTTTGGGGAGTTTCGCCTTCACCCTCCCGGCCTCCGTAGCTGTACTTGTGCTTCCCCCCCCCCCCCAAAAAAAAAAAAATCCCGAAAAGGCTCAGGACCGAGCGAGCGAGAAAAGCACTTTACATCGGTGTTCTGGTAGGCAGTGACGGCGATGAACTGCGTTTCCGGGAAAGTGAAGGTCTGAACCCGGCCGGGCTGGCTGGTGTCTTCGGTGCCGTCTTCGTTCACCTCCACCACGTGCAGGCGAGGCTGATATTTGTGGAGGGACTGCAGGACCACCATCTGGAGACGGATAAAAAGTGGTAATGCGGAGCAAGGATAAAGTCGGAGCCCTTGAATTATTTCTTTTTACTTTGCATGGGAGATGGGGATGAACTTTATATTCCAGGTCTCCCGAGAAACCGGACCCCACTCCAATCTTGCTTTCTACAAATAGGCTATTCTTAATCCCTCCCCAGTTTCGAGGTTCAAAGGAGGGTCGCCGCCGGACTTCGCCACCTGTTCCAAAAGCGGAGTTCGGCACCTCACTTCCAACCCCCCCCCCAAGTTACTAGAAAGCTGAAAGTAAGAACGGGAGAGAAAAGGACAGCTCCCGGGCATGCCAGGCTATTCCTCCGATCCGGGCTCCATTCTCCCCCGCGCTCCCCCCCTTAATTTAATTGAAAGGTGGGGGGGGGGAAAGCCGCCGAGGTCGCTTTAGGAGTTTCAACCGCCTCGATTCCGAAGCCTTCGCCCGGGATCGCCTGGGAGAAGACGGTCTCCTGCTCACACGCTGGTGCTAGCGCAGCTCCTTCGCTTAACCTGTCTATTGAATTGGCCTCTCCCCCCGCCAGGTTTGTACAATCGGGGATGGATTTGCAAGAAAAGACGCAAATGAAATGAATGTGGAGCGCCTGATGGGATGCCCGCGCATGCAATCTCTTGTTCCTGCAGGGCGCAAGGCCGCCTCTCTCGAGCCCCAAAACTGACCTGCCCATTGTTGTTGGACGCCCCTTTATTGTTGGTCAATTTCAGTTTCCCGAAGGAGATTTCCTGGCGCATCCAATGGGCTCCTGTGTTGGGCGAGTCCGGGTGCATGTAGACACGGTTTCCTGAAGACGAGAACCCCCCACCCCGGGTTTGTCAAAGAGCAAACAAATGTTGGAGAGAAAGACATTCACACAGTGAATCTTCCCTTCCTTCTCTTTCACCCCACTCCAACCTTCCATAGATGATTCCTACAATTTCCCCAGACCTCCCAGCTTCGAAAAGACAAATTTTCTTCTTCGTTTTATTTACTACGTACGGTATGTTATGTGGTATTTCAACTCGGGAAACCGAAGAAAGAAAGCGGGAATGGGGGGAAAGCCAGGGTAAGACCTTCAGTTTTAGCTCCCCCCCCCTAGGTTTTGTGTAGTCTTACCGGCCCAAGAAGATCCACTAAGCCACCCGAGCCCGGGATGCAAGTCTTTGCGCGCGCCCGCGTACGAGGGAAAAGAGGAACCGAGGGGAGGACTTGCCTTGCACGTTGGTGTCCGCTTTGCCACAAGGCACCCACTTGCCGCCTTGGAACCGCCAGTGGTTTGGGTCGGCCAGGATGACATCCACAAAAATATTGTAGTGAGCCGTGGGATCCAGACCCGAAATATTAAAACTTAAGAAAGGGAACATTCGCCTGTTTTGAGAAAGAAGGCGGGGAAAGGAAGGTGAGGAAAAGTGACGGGATTGAAAAGGAGGGAGATCATAATTTTATAAATACATAAACTGCCCCCCTAAAATTCTCAAAAAGCTTTTCTTGAGCGAATGTTGCAGAGGAAAGTACCCGAAGGGTACCCCGATTTTAGGCATCTCGCTCCGCGCCTTTTTGCCCAGCGGATCGAGCCTAGGAGAAAACGGTGCTCTGCGTACTCATTTCCAAGTGAATCCGGCTGAAATCGAGGGTTATTTCCGAGGAAGGCGGGTTGGCACATCGGCTTGTAACCCAAAAAAAGATCCTCGCGGGTTTCTACTGTAAATTTGCCCGGAAGTAAGTCCCAGCGATTTCATTGCCTTTTGCCTTCAACTGATGGACTGTCAAATTTCAACGCGCAAAAAACCAACCGAGAAGTGATCGACTTTCCCCATCATTCGGGGGGTCAGCAAAGGAAGCGAGGCGAAGCTCTTGATCGCCAGAAAGTGCGGCAGAAATGGCCCAAGGTGCACCGAAGACCCCGGGGCCGGTTCCCAAGAGGGATTGCCAAAGCAATCATTCTTCATCTTGTTTATGATTTTAAACAAGTCAAAGCGAGGAAGGAAAATATCGTAAATAAATGGGGGAGGGGGGGAGCTCATAGGCCCAAGTATGTATTTAATATATATATTTAAAACTAAGAACTGGATTATTCCAGCCCCAAAGACAAGATTGCCATTGTTTTTAATCTTAAAAACCTGAAGCAAAATGAAAGGAAATGGGAAAAGGAAAGGAAAAAGGAAAGGAAAAGAACACGAGAGGTCTACAGCCAAAGGAGAAGGAGAAAGGATAATGACGACAATAGCAATAATAATAAGAATTGATGAAGATGCAGATGAAGATGATAATACAAGAGGCGCGGGACAAAAAGAGGGGGGGGGGGAATGGCAAATAATAATAATAATAATAATAATAGTTTGAACAGAGCCCGGAGTCTCGGCAGGAGAGTCGGCTTTTCCCGCGGCCAGGCACCCGGGCTCGGGTTCGGAGGGTGCTCTTGCTCGCCCTTTCCCGGTCCCTCAGCCTCCCTCGTCCTCCTCCGCTTTCTTTTCGGCGGCGTTGCGCCTGGCTGGCATCCTTCGACCGCAGCCGCCGCTTACCTGCCTTGCTTGGTAATGATCATCTCGGTCTGGTGTCGGTGGAACTTCAGCCAGAGCGGCCTGTTGCATAGGTAGACCTGAGCCTTGCCGGGGACGAGGCCAGCCTGAGCAGAGGGAAACTGATAAAACGGCGAGCCTTGGTAGGAATGGCCGTACTGCTGCGGGTAAGGGTAGCCGGCAGCCGGGTAGCCTTGAGGCGCCGCGGAGTTGGAAAGCAGGCTGTTGTATGCTCCGTTGGCGATGACCGGGTGGTGCGCCATGTAGCGGCTGGGGCTGGCGAGCGAGAAAGCGGCCGCGTGGTTGTGCTGACCCGGGTAGGGGAACATGGTAGCGGCGGTGGCGGCCGGGGGAGCCGAGGTAGCAGCCGGGGGCTGGCCGGAGGAAGCTGGCGTGGAGAGCAGGTATCGATCCGCCGCGGCTGCGGCCGCCGCTGCTGCTGCTGCTGCTGCCGCTGCCGCAGCCGCCGCCGCTCCATCGAAGGTTGGACGGAGCTGCTCCTGGCCGCCGCCGCCGTCCAAGACGACAGGCGAGAGTTTGGCGCGCTGCTGTTGCTGCTGCTGCTGCTGCTGAGGCGGCGGCGGCGGCGGCTGGGCGTCCCCTGGCGGGTCTTTGGAGTCAGGGAAATTGTCTGCCTCGGCCTGATTCGTCATCCCCCCCCTGGCGAGTTTTTTCAGAGGTGAACTTCTCTCCAGGTTGTCAGCGCTCGCCGAAAGGAGGGCGGCGGCAGCGGCAGCCGGATGGTGATGGGGGTGCGGGTGGAGGTGCTCGTGCAAGACAAGCTCGGATCCGCCCGCGGCAGGCGGGTAAGCGCCGCCGCCGCCGCCAGCGCTCACATGGAGAAATTTCTTGGAGAGCATCATCGACGGAGGCGACAGACAATGCTCCAGCTGCATGGCTCAAGACCCGGCCCGTTTTTTGGCCAAAGCCTGCCCGGGGTAGCGTAACGGTAGCACGGGGTCGCTTGGGGGGGGGGGGGAGCGGGAATCGCTTAAGGCCCCCAGCTCATCATCCCGGGACCCTCGGCGGCGAGGGACCCAAAGCAGCTTCTCCCACCACCCAAAGCTGGTCCCGAACTGAAGCCACAATTCCCTCCCCCCCACTCCACCACCACCAAAAGCACCGCTCCCTGGGAGAAGAGATTGGCCAATTGACACCGTGCAGCAATCAGCCAAGCCGCACTTTTGATCTCCCTGGTTGCCGAACGCATGAAACGGCTCCTGCCATTGGTTAACCGCTGACAGTAATTTAATTAGATAGACGTTAATTAGGATAATCACCTGGCTCCCGGTCGCGCGACGTTCGTGGCAAATGAATATATAAGTGTGTGTGTATATAATACTTTTTACTGTATGTGTATATATCTATCTATATATACTTACATACACGCACACAGACATATACAGCAAAATAGATATAAAATACTTTATTTACAGTTATTTATTTTGTGTGTGAGAGAGAAATAAAGAGAGACCCTACGCAGCCCACCACTATCCTCTGTGGCTGCAGTGTAGGAAGTCTTGAGGGAGATAATTTGGGGCACTGGCGTCCCGCCCCTCTCCTTTCGCGCCGGCCTCCTTTCTGGCTACGCGACTCCGAGCTTTCAGGAGCCCCGAAACCGAGCCGCCACCCCTCTCTGGGCTTCCTAGCGTCGCGTTTTCCTTCGCCTCGCAGGCAGCTCCAAAAGCCCCCGCGGCGCTCGGAGGCGGTAAAGGAGAGGAGGCCCCACCTCTTCCTTAAGGCGAAGCGCTTGGACGGGCCGCCTTGTCTCAGAGTTTCCCCTGAGGTAACGGCCGGCAGATTGGCCGACACGTTTCCCGCGCATTCTGGCCAAGAGCTGCCCGTTCCTGGCCCAAGCGGGAGCGCGAGCTCTTCCCCAATGCCCCGCTCGCCCCTGCCCGAAGGAATCGCCGGCCAGCCGCAGATAGCGAGTAACTGCGCCACTGCGTCTCTTCCCCCACCGCCATCCGCAAAACACCCCAAGTCTGATTATCTCTTGCTTTGGAAAGGAGCGTCATCTGAAGCGCCTTGAGTGACTGACTTGCCTTGAGGTTGACGCTCGGTAAATAAATATTTTATTTGCGCGCAGACATGCGGGGTAAAGGAAGTGAGCGGGAGGGGGGGGGGAGAAAGAGACGCTCCGAGAAAAAACATGATAACAGACCAGCATCCAGTCAGATCTCGAATCCCCCCCCCCCGCTTCTCTTCCCCCCCCCCCCGTGGCCCTCTCCCTTCTTTCCTTTAGGCTTGTGTTCCTTCGGTGTTTTGAATACTTTTTCCCTCACGCCCAGCTCTCTTCTGTGATAATAAGCTTGTCACAAGTAATTACCTGGATTTTTTTTTTGTAGGAATAAATTAACGTCTTGCTAGAATGAGAAGGGGGGGGATGCTTCGGGATTGATTTGTGGGGAGGAGATGGAGGAGTTTGTGGGTTCAAACGCACCTTTAAAACAATAATGGTTTGAGAAAAGCCGAGCTTAAGATAAAACAAGGCGGTGGCCCATTGGGTTCGGTTTAAATTTTTTAAAAAACACCAACCCTCGGTCTGGAAATCCAGAGGCTACCAGGTTGCGTGTTCCCTCAGCCATTGTTCCTCAAGAATCCATTTCTCGGGTTAGGTTTGCCTTGAGAGGAATTTCCCACTTTAAAAATCGCTCGAAACTTGCCCTGATTGCCTCCGGGGTTTTTAAACCACATAATAATAATAAAAAAGATATATAATAGCAGGCGTAACAGGAGCAGCAGTAGCGATAATCATAACCGCAACCAAGAGAAAATGAGAGCGGCCAGGGGGAACGAATCGGACTCTCCGAGTACCGTAGGAGCCCTTGGCCGATGCGCTTCCTCCCTCCTCCTCCTCTCTTACTTTTCGCTGTGGAGACCAGGATGGTCCCTGATTGGCTGCCCGTTCCACTAATCACAGGTTGGCAATTTGGGGCAAGATAGGGACCGTATTATAAGTGGTCAGTTTTTCTTTGCCATTAAAAAAAACTGTTTTAGATTACAGCTAAAGTTGAAAATACCAGGCTTTCCCCCCCCCCGCTCCCCCCCGCATTAATTCCACCCATCTCTTCCCATATGACAGTGACTGTTTTTCCAACAAAGAGCTGGAGGAAGATTGGAAACCTAGCATTTGGCACTGCAAATTTTCGTTGAATCACAGGTTATTTATTGTACTGCCTACTTGAATTTCAAAATTTGCTTGAGGTTTCACAATCCCCCCCCTTTTTTTTTTGCCATACTGACACATAATGTTTGATGCAGATTAAACATTGTGAGGAGAATCATTAAAATAAGTGGGTTGGTTTATTATATAAACCCCCGGAATTCAAGCTCTGCTTTTAAAAAGCTGAAATTCACATTCATATTTCTTAGCTGAACTTATTCTATATGAGAGTTAATCCCACATTTCCAGAATTAGTCTCCCCCAATGTCACAATACTGATAGAAATAACATTTTAAACAGTGGAATGAGAGTTTTTAGGAAAATGACAAAATATGCTTCCCAAAATGTTTCACTCAGTTCAACAAAAAATATCCAGTCAATTAAGCAAAGTTTAATCTCTTGTTTTACTCCCATAATGAATGAGATTTTGTGAGGTTTTCTTTTAACCATACTGTTACAGGCATAAACCCCAGAGTTTACCACATGCAATCAGTGGACAGAAATCTGGCAGTGTGTATGGCTTACTCCCATATAAATCAGTACAGAATCCTAGCCCCAAAGTGGTAACACACTTCAGTCTGTTTCCCAAGACATTCTGTTGTAGCCCATAAAGTTGCCATATTGCAACAACAACAAGAAGTTTCAAAGGGAAACTCTCAAACAAAGCTGCTAAGTTGGAGTTAATTAATACATTCCCCGAGGAACAGTTCTTGTTGGTCTGTTTCAGCAAAAGCTTATGCCACAATCTAGTCATTAGTGTTTTAAGGTGGTGCAAGTTGTGAGCAATGCAATCTTATGGTACTAATGTCAGGCATAAGAACTACCTTGTTGCAGGAAGTACATTTGTCACATTTCCACTGTTTTGAGTGGGTAACAATTTACTTGGGCTATAACAAATTGTGTTGTTGCTTGAATATAGCAGTAGATTAAACAAATACATTGGAGGGAATAATGGAAAAATCTGGGTCTCCAAAATTCCAAATAGCTTGTGAGCCTTGAAGAAACCTGACATAATTGGGATAGTTTAAACTTCTAATTACCTTTCATTTGATGTCCTACTAATGGTCACAACTGGTTTATGGTAGGTTTTATGTAGAGGATGGAAGATGAGCTACAGTAAGGAAATCAAGATCTGTAGATTGAATACATGCTAAAAATAATATACCTATCAATTAAAAATGGTGAGAACCTGTGATTTTTAACATAGGAAGCCATTGTTTTCCACGATATAAATACTTCGATTCTACGGCTGAATGATCAACACTAAATTCACATTTTGTTTTCTAGAGCTGCTTGTTTATTCCAGGTTTATTCAGTTGGAATGTTTAAACTCCATATTCTTAGTTATTAATATATAGTTCCATTGTTTTCTGAAAGACATATATGTATGCATAAATGTGCTTGTGTGTCATACTTCTTGAAAGAACTAATAAAATCCATATTTTAAAATGCTTCAAAATTTCATGTTTAAATTTCAGATCAATTTTCATCACCAATAGACAATACTCATGTGTGTTAATTCTATAGCAACTAACACTACTGGAGAAAAGATTGCCATATGCAAACTCTTATTTTTAAACTGGTTAACAAGGCCCAACATAATGCAGATTTTGACATTAAAAAATGCCTCATCTGACCAAAAGAAGGATGGAAGATAAATTAAAATATTAACAAAGGGCTGTATCTCTTAGAGTTGACGTTAATTGGTGCAAGAACTATTGCAATTTATGGGTTTTTTTAAAAAAAACTGCGCCCAGACCTCCAAAATTCACTATTACATTTCCACTCATTTACTGAATAGGTTTCAGTTGATAATTAAGGTGTCAAAACACATGACGTTTTCCCCATTTGCCGAGGAGGGGTGGGCGTGGCTTGGGTGTGATGCATCTGGCCCACCGGCTGCCAGTTTGACACTCCTGACCTAATGGCTTGATAATTTTAGTGGTGAGAGATTAGAGTAATTTCTTTGGTGCCCTCTCAGTTTGATTGTGTGCTTTCAGATGTTACATTTTCTTCTATGTTAGAGTTACGTTATTAAACTTGCTATACTGCCAACCATACTAGTTTCTTCTCTAATCAGATTTATCCAACAAGGTCAGTCAGAAACATCTGGAGTGCATTATGCTGTCACCATGCATTAGGAACAATAACAAAGGTTAAAATGAATGTAACATTGTATAGAACATATATGATTTAATATGTAAAATGTTTGTGAACATGTACACATTCATTATCTATAACTCGCCTTTCTGCTCAGTAGCTTAATGAAGTTTAGATTAACATGCAAACTGCTTTAATACTAAAGCCAACTTAAATTTTTTTAAACAGGATGTAACTTGGAAGGAAACGTTACTTCTGTCCTCTGATGAAGTGCATTCATGGCCTGGAATGGCACAGGAGTAGCTCTCCATCACAGATCAGAAGCTGAGGGAATATTTTCTTCAAGTCTATTCCTGCAGATATTAAGCACAAAACAAGGCTGAATTATTACTGTCAGATTCTCTTCTGTTTGTTTGACCAGTCAATGTCTTATATTGTATCCAGTAATCAACTAGCTGTAAGTGGTGATTTTTAAATGCAGGTGTCACACAATTTTTGCATTTTGTCCCCGTTAGCTTCTGCATTTCCACCAATTGAAGTTTCAAGGTATTATCGGAGACAGACACACAGAATATTTATTAATATTCAAGGTGGGATATAACTACTCCATGGGAAATTGCTGCCCAGTCTAATTCTGGAAAGATTGTAGCTGCAGTTGGCCATAATTTTGCTAATTAACTATGTCAACAATGAATCCAGTGACAGGTAGATCTTCCCCAGCCTTTTCATGCAATGGGAGATATCTGTGGGACACTGTAGGTCAGCATCCTAAACAGAGGATGGAGCAGAAATATAAAATAGTATCCTAGATGCCTAATCCTGCCACATTGTTCAGCATAGCCTAATGGATGGTATTTAAAAAAAAGTGCCAAAAATATTTAGTAGGCTGCACTCTCCCTGTCCATTTTAGTATGGATGATCGCTTAGATGACCAAACCATTGTCAATACCATGTACCAGTCAAAAGCCAAATTAAAAATGGTCCAGATTCTCAGCATAATCTTAGGTGCATCTGGAGCTGTGAGGTCATCATATTTATGATTACCATTTCCAGTAATGAAATGTCTTGAAACTAGCCTATAATTGCACAGATCTGCTGGATCAAGGGAAGATTTCTAAAAAAGAAAATAATAAAAATGAACTCTAATAACTGCCTCCTTCAGGCAGGGGGTAACATTTCCTATCTTCGAGGAAGTGTTAATTAGCTAGAAAGCATTGCAGAGTATTGATGTTTCATTCCATGACTATTGGAAATTCTGCTCAGTGCTTACCTAAATTGATACTTCTTTTATAAAATAAAATATTTCAAATTTAAAGTATGCCAAAGAGAAAAACCTTATCTTGGAAATAATATTAAGCTCTTGTATAAGATATCTGCTGATTTATACCTGCATGTATAGGGAGCAGAGTAAATGAAGCAATTCTATATCAGGGTTTTTAAAAATGTTGTATTTATAAAAAATAATAAAGGTGGGATAAAAATCAACAAATAATTGATTTCTCTTGACTTATACCGAAAGCATAGTGAATAAAGCAATTATATATTAGGGTTTTTAATGTGTATTCATAAAAATAATAAAGGCAGAATAAAAAGAAATAAAAAATAAAAAAGTTCTGGGGAGGTTCAAATTTATCAATTATATAAATAAAAAAAGAATTAGACACAGACTATTTCTTAGCAATTGGTATTCCTTTATTCATTTATAAACTTGTACTTCATTTACAAATTAAAAATTGGTTTCCATAACAGTATCTCATAAAGCAGTCAATATTTTTTCCTTATGCTTTGTATACATTTTGGAAAGCCCCCTAGGCTTTCTTTCAAAAAAAAAATCTATTTTTCAGTTTAAAAGAAAAAAAATCCCAAAATAAATTGTAATTTAATGTTTCAGCATGCACTTCAATGCTATTTACAGAGTAGATTGACAAAGAATATCCATATTTTGATGACCTTGTCTGCAACAGACTTCTTGTAGCTTTTCAGATGTTGGTTCCAAGCTTTTATTATCTTCTGTGCTTTGTTCATATACCATAGAGCCATTTATAATTATATGAAGGGGGGAAAGTTGGGGATGGGAACAGAAAATTATACTTTTTGGGAAGTTTACTGAGTTCTGTATTTGACAAAGCAGATGTGAAAGTTACAGAAATGTCATTACACAGAAGATTCAACAAAATTTATGACCAGGTTTTCATTGGCATTTTGGCAAGATTAAAAGCACGTTTCTCATCTGGATTAAAAAAAACCCATTGCTTCCTGTCTACAAGTATTGTTCAAATGTGTCAAATTAATGTTAACTATTGCCACTATCAGCAATTACTATTTTGTTAGATCAGAGGCAGGCAGTCTCAAATTATATTTAAAAACCATATGCAACTCTTCCGGTCCTCGTGGTGAGTGGTCCTGATCCATATTTAAAGGCAGCAGAAACAGGTTTAGGCCTACCTGAAGTCACATCCCTCTGACTTAAAAGCTTTAATCCAGGGGCTTTTAGAAATAAACACTTAGTTAGTCATGGGAAGTGCTTTGCATTTGTCTACGAGCTTTTCCGTTTTCTTTCTTGTATTGCAAGGTCGAGTCCAAGCTGGTAAAAATACTGTGGGACTTAACAGTGATTCATATAAAGGGATCTGTAATCTGAGTAAGTTTTTGCAAAAAAATCATGTCCGTGGCACAGGTCTTTGAGGATCATCAGTTGACTGAAAGGCATTTGTCTCCTTGTTGAATTTTGTACAGTATTGTCAATAATTGATTCTTTCTCAGTTACAATGTCAGCAAAACACTAAGGAGTTTAACATACTTTTTAAAAGCTACATAACAATAATGAATGCATATATGTGTCGCCAATTATCTTCAAAAATGAAAATGAAAATACACCTTTTAACCCGGTTCTTGAATTGTTTTAGAATCTGCAGAGATCTTGCATTAAAAAAATAGCCAAAGTAATTGCACAACATAGATGAAAAGGTGTTAGAGTGATGCTCTTAGACTGCAAATGATGCCAGATGTCTTTGACATCCAAATATATCTTAGCCTCAGTGCTTTAAACAATGGATGATTATAGTTAGCAAATAACATTTATAAGTAAGACATTATTTAAATACAACTGTATCCAACATTGCTGCTAAACACTGGACAATGTTGCAAGTCATCAGCACATCCACGTGTTCTTCTAAATGACGTTTAGGATCCTAAAATATAATGTTAAAAAAATGTTTATAATTTATTGAAATAATACATTTATAAATGGTGCTTTCCATTTAATGCAATACTGATACAGTTAAGATGCAATTAAAGTTCAGAGTTCTATTATGCAAGCAATATAAAGGCAAATATCTAACAAAAATATTACTGAAATTATGAACTATTAGGGGGCATATTATTTATATCTGACTAAGTACTGTCCCAATATTAATGTAAAATTGGAATTTTGAACACTTGGATTTACATTTCTTTCTATGTATTAGTTATTTATTAAATTTGTTATATCACCAACTATAGTATTTTCATTTAATATTATCAGATATAAATACTGTAGAGTCAATGATGCTCTCTAAATTTGGTTATTTATTTCAGATGTTTTATTACCCAATTTAAGAAATGGTGGTGCTATGTGCAAAGTTTTAAAAGGTATTAGTCAACAAACTAATTATTTTATACTGTGCAAATACTTTAGTACTATTTATTTATTTAGCGTATGGCAAATACATGGACTTATAGTAGTTCAAATGTTAATGTCCAGCTTTAACAACTTTAATATTGCCAAGCTTAAAGAACTCTTGATGATTTACATTCCAGAGTTTGGTTTCATAATGAACATTTTTATCACATCTTAATCACTATTGTGCTGACAGTTGACTGGAGCCATGAGCTTGTCTAAAATAGACTTTCAAAACACTCAGGTCATTTTACAAAGAATTTTTCTTAAAAACCAAGCTATCTTGTAAACCTAGGCCAAATATGATGTACAGTAAACTATTTACTTTTATATGGAAATAGAGAAGTAAAAATGATGTTTATACATCTCGCACACTGCTATATTTAACTACTTGTATATGTATCACATTTGTAAATTACTAGTCAATTTAAATAATAACTCCATCATAACATTCTTTATTTATCAAGTTCATTAATGAAATCAATGGGAGTTTTGCCATTTGCTTCCAATGTAACTGGGATTTCATCCCATGTTATTTTAAGATATACTCACTCAAAACAAAAGCACTTTCCAATTAAATAAATGAAAACAAATTATAAAATACACTTAAGGGGGAGGGAACTATGTTAACATAGAAAACCTGAAATACCACTATTGTGTTATTTTTAGAAATGCTTAATGTTTAATTTATGCATAGCTTGCAACTGGAGTGAAAAAAAATTGTCCATGTCTGGATTGGTTAATGTGGCTTCATTAAGGAGTAGATTAGCTTGGAATAAGAATTCCTCACCAGATCCAAATCTCTCCTCATGCTTTCCTGAATCCCTTCTATCAGGCATGTCACTTAGCTACTATTATGTAAGACTAAGCTTTTGGGAAAAGCTCAATTCATTTCAAAGGTATCATAAAAGATAAAAGCTATTAAGCAGGAACTTCACATTGTTTTTTCATCATCTAGATAAGTAAAGCTAATAGTGACAATTTTTGATTTTAATATCTGCAATAAGTCAAATTTTATTTAATTGTATTATTAAATTTAAGAACTACTTCAAAACTCTGCATGTTCTGTGATCCAGTTTTCTCTTCCAACAATATTGTTCTCCTGTAGGAATATAGAGACTGCTGAGCTATATTTCCCAATAGTTAGCTATGAGGGTTAGACTGCTGGATGTTTATTGTTATTTAAATATGTACCCCATCTTTCCATCTGATAGTATTCAAGGCAGTTAATAGGCAAAACAGGATACTGAACAATAAAGACACAATTAAAACAATTGCTAAATAATTATACATTCAAAAGCAAAAGTCTTGACAACCTTTTCCAAAACCAGAGATTAAGTATCTCTTGGGATAATTTCTCTTATATTATGGAGATGAAACTCGACATAGCTTCCCTCCTAAACTGATCAAAATAAGTTCAAGAATATTTAGATCACTTTTTAGACAAGTGGCTTTCTAAACCCAGGCACGCTGGAATGCACATACAACATAAAACTCATTTCCAAGTAAATGTGCTTGAAGAAGTTATGGAAATCAACACATCATATGAACATTAGCTTAGTATTATTTCTAAAACTAAGGAAAAGGGAAGAGACACAACTACAAATCTTAAGACCACCTAACCGAGTAATATTTAAACTGCATATACCTGATATATAACCCAGCCTCTAGCCATCTACTGTAACACTCACTTTTATTTCAAAGCAGAATTATAAATCTGCAATTTGGAGACTTTCTTTTTAGCACACTACAGGCAATAATGCAAAATATCTATGTAACAGAAATTGGGACTTCCTTATAATGAGCCACTTAAGTGAGATGGGTGTTATAGAGATTTAATAAACAAACAAATTATTGATTACAAATTATACTCAGGCATCCAGAATACTAGGAGAAACACACTATATGTAAGGCTAGGGATAAAACATGGTTTATTAAGGAAGAAAAATTAGAGGTACTTATTTAGTGACCGCCGTAGTTAGCAACCATTTGTAGTTACAACGGTGATGAAAACTTTACAATCCTCATATTTATGACCTTCACAGCAAAAGAAAGCTAAATTAAGGTCATACCCACAGCCTTGAAATTAATTAGTGTCTGCTTCACTTAACAACCAGATTTCTGGTCCCAATTGTGGTTGCTAAATAAGGACTGATTGGCTACATCAGTGGCAGATATCAAATGTTAATTTTATGTCCATTGTTGATATACTTGTATGTCACTGACTTTAAGTAATTATAGTGGAAATAAATGGCTGTTATAGAAATTAAGAACAAAAAAATCACCCATGTATGATTAAATAAACACACAAGTAATTTTTTTCATGCCAGTGTAATTCCTCACCTGCTTGCCAACATTTTTTATTGCCAGCTGTTCAGGTGTCATTTTATCCTCTTCTTCCACAGCCTGTAAAACAAATGTAGAAAAGGTTGGTATTTAGTATCTTATTATTTCAAAAACTTTTCAAAATATAAACTTTGTCTTTTTCCATTCAAGCTGAAGCTTTAATGTTATCTTAAGGGACACACACACATACAAAAACCCCTCACTGTGGTGATTCAACAAAGGAACTAACTATATATCAGGACAGAAGTCAACGCCTTCCTCAAAATTACTTGAATGATTTTTAGAAGTGCTCAGTAGGGTGCGGTTAATATCAATTTGGTCAGAACAACATACCTTCTCAATACAATGAAGAGAGAACAAAACCAGAAATACCATGGATTACACAAATGTCACTGACTCTAACACAAGTTCCTCTAACAACACAAACAAGTAGTCTTTTCACTACTCTTGACCTGCACATCTTTTCGCAAAATTCAGCATTTCATTGTTGTTGACTGCAGCAATTTGGGTTTTAAAAAAATTAAAAGGCAAGGTCTGCCTATTTTCAAGATGTTAAAATAAGTTGTGCTAATTTCTTGAAATGATTTGTGCCATTTAATTTTTTTAAGGTTGGGTATTTCTTTTTTCTCCATATTACATTGGAATCAATTTTTGAATCGATGCTTCCAGAAAATAATCTGACAAATCATATGGTCAAGTAATTGTCTGGCAGAGGCCCAATATGATACCTTGTTGTAGTTCTTTGCTAGTTCCAGCATTTCTTTTACCACCGTTTCATTGAGCTTACAGTGTTCGCTGTAGTCCTGAAGGGTTAAACCTTCCATCCAACTTTTCTTATGTAAATTCAGTAACATCTACCCAAAAGAAAAAGAAGAAAAACAATAGAGAGCAAATAGTAAAATATCTGTATTTGCGGTTTATATGGGAAAATAATTTATACATTTTAAACATGAAAGTGGTATTAGGAGAACAGATGAGAAATTACAAATATCTACTGCAACCTAATTTCTTTGTTAATTTATTAATTATTAAATTTATGTGCTGCCTGTTTTGGTGTCCAAAGAAACTCTGGTTCAAGATTTAATGTTTTTTAATTTTAATCATTTTATATTATCTCATTATTATGCTATAAACCATGTAGAGTCACCATTATAGTGAGACAGGTAACATATAAATTTAATAAATAAGTATAAATAAAATAAAATAAATAAATACAGGCATTTCTTAAGATGAGTTCTAATCCAGAACAAGGAAAAAAAAGAGTCAGACGACTGGGTTGTAATATTTAATAGTGTTCTTTTCCTTTCTAACTCCCAGCAAGACTGCCGACTCTTTTTTTTTAAAAAAAGAAAGAGATTCCTCCCTCCATTCTTTAACATAGGAGAAAACATGGCATAATAACAGATATTCTACAAAGACTGTTGAATCCTTCATTCCAGTGCCATATCAAAAGCATTTTGTCTATAGGAGGCAGAATTTGGAGCTCAAACTAGCTCAGTTATGTTTTATCATAATAAATGCAAAGAGATACAAAAGTTTCTAACATAGGAGAGTTTAAATGTAGAAAACTGGTGTCAGGCCCGAATTACCTAGGCTACCTCAGATAACTTTTTCTGCCTCATAGATTAGCTCACCATAGACTAACTATCCATTCCCTCTGAGTCCATCTGAGAAGATAAAAATTGTTTGCTCTGTAAGGTCACTGTGAAATTTGAACCCACACTCATAGGGGGATTTATGAAGACATGATTGAGTGCTAAAACATGTTTGGGTTCATGTGGTTTTAGGCCTTTTGCCAGACTATCAGCTTCCAATAAATAATTGGTGTTAAAACGACAGAAGTCCTATTCTCAGCCATGAGTATGAAATCATGAATACAGACAAGAAAGATATAGGAAACATGGATGCCAGGACACTGGGCAAAGGCTGCATACGTTGATGAAAATAATCTTCATTTCTTAAACCCTTTTAAGATCACACTTGACAATTACTGTTATCACCTTTATAAAAGTGCATGCAGTGAAATGAACTAAAGTAATGTTTCCAAAGCTTAATTTTAAAGCTCAACCTCCAGAATACAGAGGGGAAAAAAGATATACTATACAAACCAAGATGCAAAAAGCTCAGCTCAAATATTACTTTTTCCATGTCTTGAAAGTACAGGTATATCACATAGAGCATCTAAGCTCACAAAGCCGTTCCCTACTTCAACAAAATTGCCCTCCTGTGTTAAAGGATTCTCACTAAAGCAGTGAGAATTTGAAGCAGCAAAGACCTTAGCACTTGATTCTTGCAAGACCTTAGCACTTGATTCTTGCAAGCCCAACTGAGCTCCTGGTGAGAAGACTGCTTTTCGGTTTGAATCTGTCACCTTCAAGAACACTACTGAACACTTATGATTGAACAATGACCTTAGTTAATGTCTACATTCTCTCATACAGATAATTAATGTGGAAAGGTATCTGAACAGTTACAGTGCCTCTAAAATCAACTTTAATCACGAACTGATGGAATCTATTGTGGGCATAAAAACTAAAATGTCTGCATTTGGGAAGAATTAGCAAACTTTGAAAAAAAAATGATACAGAGTTATGTTTTTAGTTAGACAACTGGAATTATAGATACAAAAGTATGTCTGTATATACTTTTTTGTGGAATATTTGTGTGTGGGGGGAATCATACCTGTGGCTGAACAACCCTTCACAAAATTTACCTCAAAAAATGAAATAAAAATTGTAATTAAAAAAAAAGAATAATAGTGGAAGTCCTGATATTAAACAAGAAGCTCCTTGAGCAAAGCTGCCAGTGCTCAGTCATGCAAATGTTCGAAAAGGCTGGTAAACTTACTTAATATGCTTTGCAAAATAAATCTTCAATCAATTGCTGTTGTTTATATGTTTTGTTGGTTGTAAATATTCAAGAATAGCTTAATTATTTTTGGATGGGTTATATGGATAAGCTGGTTTGTGTAAGCAGGTTTGAGCTATGTAAGAAAGGAGTGTATATGCTTTTAAAAATAAATAAAGGCAAGAAAATTAACAGATTCATTGTAATAGCACTACAAAAACAGAAAATAGCTTTCAGAAACATGTAGCTTTAAAAATAGAATAGCCATATTTTTATCATAATTTAAACAAAGATGTTCATAAATTGTCTAAGTCAGACTGATTTTTGCCAACCACATATTTACTAGCACATTGACTACTTATGCATGCAGATGCCTTCTGGAAGAGTTCACATTGAGCCTTTATTTGAGATGACAATGGATCAGCTATATGACATTAGGCAGAAGTGGAGACACCAAATTATTGTGGTTAATAAATTTCAACAGCATTTTCTTACTAGCTGGAAAGGAACACTCAAAAATTGTAGCGTCAATCCTTAAAATAGGCTCAATATAATTTGGGGAAAAACCCAAAGGAAAATATCTTGAGGTAATTAACCTCTTCACCCATACCCCAATATATGTTGGTAATACTGCCCCATCCGCTGTAGCTCTTAGTCAGAAAAAATCCCCTCTGTGATAAAGGATTGAAGTGACAAAGATATTTTTTATTGTTAGTAACTGAAAATATTCTAGGAAAACAGAGCTTGCCTTCTGTTCTAATTCATTCTTCCTGTAGTTGATAGTAATGGAATAGTAATGTCTGTTCAACCCATGGATTAAAGCCTAGAAAGAGAATGTTTAAAAAGCATTACTAAAATGCACTTAATCATTTCTGTCAAACAAAACAAAATAGTTATTTTAAAATATTGCATTCAGGCTGTGAGTTATTTGAACTTTTTTTCTTCAAAATATGCAGCTACTTATATACATCTAGATGTTCTGGTGTTGCAAACTCAATGAAACATATTTTAATGGCAAGGAAATAAATAGACAATAGGGCAGAGATACTTTTAAAATAGTAGCTTGGTATACAGTATAATTAATCATTGTCCTAATTAATGGGTTTAACTTAAAACAGATTTCAGTTGTTTTGTAGTGTGAATCTATAGTAACGATGGTATATAAATGGTGTGGAACACATAAATATACCACAGATTATAACTGTGGAGCATTTATAATGCAAAAGTTTTTAAAATGATTATAGGCAAACCAGCAGGAATCTGTATTTCTGTTAAAATTCAATAAGTTAAATAAATGCCCAGAACTATTTCTGATTAAGATCCAAAAAAAGCCACAGATGTACAAAGCAGAATTAAATCCTCAAGTGAATATTGCTGCTAAGCTTTTCTTCTGTTGCCAGTGTTTCCACTGAAGAGCAGCCTACCTCTTCAGTAGTGGAAGCAGCTGTATTACATCTTACGTGAGGAGATATTACCAAACATTATGCAGATCCCTTTTTGGTAGTTCTTTTCCTAACAAACGGGATATGTTAAGTTGAATAATTTTAGAGGAAATGTTTAAATGTACTGTACAGCAAGTCAGCTTTGCAGCCCAAACAAGCAAAAAGCAATCTTATATAGGCTACCTATACTTGTATGAAACAGCCAAACTAAAAGTAAGATACCGGTACTTCTTAACTTTCCAAAAGCAAACAATAAAAATTAGAAAAATTAGGAAGCAGTACAATACCGTGGGGTTTGCATAAGAGGTCATTACATACTGCCTTGAAAGGCCCAGTAATATATTCTCTAGAAACATACAAGCACAGGCTTGCCTGCACCCAATCAAAAACATTAGAGGGTTCTTCCATACTCATTAGGCTTTGTAGTTTGTACCAATTCTAATCGGAAGTAATTTTATTCATTCTTGATAAATATAAATTGTTTGGTATTGAAAAAGTTGTTCTATTTTATTAGGGAAATCTGTAGATAATTATTCATGAAGCCCACATAGTTTATGAAATATGAGCATAAACTATTGACAGATACAAGATTGTCAAGATAAGAACAAAAATGGAAAATCAACAGTAGTATTTGCTGTTTTCAACTACAAGTACTGTGTTTGCAGCCTGTGTTGCTATTAGAAGTCCTGTAATTAATCTTCAGAGAAATAATTAGACTTCTGGTGGCAACTAACTGGGATTTTTAAAATTCATTTTAAAAGAAAAATAATATTTTTGGCAATATTACCTTTAGCATAGGAAAATGATAATGACAAAGCAATAATCATTCACGGGGGAATACTTGTTTAAGAAACAAAATACTTTATGGAAGTCTGTTTACACCCATTGCTTACTATGGATAAGTAGATCTCACATACATTAGTATTTATAAGATAAATTTAGTATCTTAGTCTGAATTTACAAAACAAACAGCAAGCTGCATAATTACACCCTCTTTCCTTCGAGCAAGTTCCCAGAACAAATTCCCTTACTCTCAGCTCATCCATAAGATGTAAGCGCATCCATACCAAACTTCACTGCAGCTAAGACAAAGCTGTGTTCTCTAACATTATCTAAGTCATCTTAAAACCTGGACCAGTGGGGAATATGAGCGGCATTGCTTGCAATTAAGAGAAGAACTACTGTAATTCTTAACAGTAAACAAAAAATATAAATTCATCTGCAGGTGATGATGGAATAGGAACATGCTTGATGACTGCTTAATAGTTCTAAAATGAAATTTAAAAATCAACATCGTTATAAAGGAAAGATGGAGTCAATTAACAACAATATGAAGTTTTATTTCCTGAGGGATTTCATCTTTTCTGACCTGCAGTCTTGAGGTTCCAACTTATTTATTTAGGAAATAGTAAATAATTACTTATTTATTACAAAATCATTATTATACTTGGTTGTGCAGTTCAGCAGATGTTTAGATCACCTATCAAGTCCTTTATATGGCATTTTTATTCACCTATCAAATCCTTCCAAAGGACCTGGGGTTATTATTATTTTTATTAGGAAATAATTTTAAGAACAGTAATTTGCAATCCAAAGCATATTTCGTGGAAGTAAATCCATTTAAAGACATAAGCTATAAAGGAGTACATTCTGAAATTATGTTCTGGATTCTGCTCAATACTATGAGTGGGCTTTTGGATTTATTACCATACATTCAAAGTTACTGATGAATATCATCCATGGTCTATAGGCTCATGAAGGTACACAAGTCCCCTGCCTGTTTTCAGGGACACTATAAAAAAGCCTCTTGAGGAAAAACAAGCAACATCTTCTGAAATGAAAACATATTTGTGGCATATATGTACTGTAGTCAGTATCTGTTTTCCAAGAAATAATCTAAACTGCCCGTGTGACCTCTGTATCCATAAGGAAAATTAAGGCGAAGAGTAACTGAACCCATAAACATCAATAAGATACCACCTTCCCCATCATGTAATAGTCACAAACATGTATCTAAAATGATTTGAACAACTTAGGGAAAAAAGTCTGCAGACAATTTCTAAAACAGCAGCACATTTTATCAGGACACAGCAACTGTAAAACAGTAGTACGTATTACTAACATCTTCATGCCATCTGCAATTAAATCTAAAGATCTAAATCTTTATCAAATTAAATTTTGTGTGTGTCTGTATATTCATAGACGCACACATTTTAAGCTACGTTCAAAGTAAGTACATTAATATTAAATACCTGGATAGATGGCTTGTTTAAGTGACCCAGATTTGAAGTTGTTTGTCTTGGTTCATGTCCTAAGACCATCATATTAGCATTGATTAATCTAAAGGCATCGATAACAACCTGTAAAAACAAGACAGAAAAGTCAATTCTCTGAAAGAAATGCAAGTGATTGCACCAAGGAACAGCAGAGACATCACAATCAAGTCGCATCTGTTTTTGGTCTTTTTCCAGAAAATTATTTAATTATAATATTAATAAAAAAAGAACCGCCTGCTGGCTTTGCCATCAGCACACCAACTCAGTTTAGTATTGCAAGAGGACACCAATTACTACATTTTTCAAGGTGATGAGAGAAAATAAATTAAGTTTCATGCTCTCTTACCCGCTTTTGATAGTTATGTTTACATACATACACACACACACACACACACACAATGTAACTTTAAAAACATCTTCTCTACTCAAATTGAATAATAGGGAGACTAACTCTGAAACTGAGCACAAGCTAAGGGACTCTGTGTAAAGCCCAGTCGTGTCACATCAATTATACCAACGGAACACTTGAAATGACAACAAAATTATAGCCAGCAAGGAACTTGCCCCATGAATTCCCTCCTAGTCAGATGCTTTTTATTTCCTGCAAGTAAGAAAGAGGCTACACACTGTCGGATGGATTATGATGACCTTGTCAGTGTCATGGCCAAGAGTAAAAGAGAACAAAAAAACAAGGCAAACAAAAATAAGGTCACAATGATAATAATACAGCTGGTAACTTTCAAAACTTATTTCTTTTTAATTCTGTAAATAAATGATTCCCTGATTAAGAAAGTTAGAATGTGGAGCAATACAGATTAAAGATTGGAAAGGAGATTTTCAAACTATGCTCTGTGGTACTCTAAATCTTAATGGGTTCTGTGAGAGACTAAGGATTGGGGGGGGGGGATGTTCACTCAAATGAGTCAATTTTATGTCACTAAAACTTTCCCTTTTGATTGGAAGTGGCAAGATTTTTTTCCTTAAGTTAACAGTTCTGTAACCTGAAAAGATTTGAAAACCTCTGAACTACAGTGTTACTCATACAAAGTTGAGCCATTTCTCAGTTTACTCAAGCTCAACATTCTAAGAACATATACACGTTTGCGTTGTTTAGGATGAGCTGTACATTTAACAGCCTGCAGCCTGCTTCTCATAGGTGCCTTTTGGAAAGGCATTCTCTCCGCTGTACAACCAGTCCTACACAATGATATACAGTATAACGAAGTGAATGTACGTGGCTATAAATTTCAACTGGAGAAACAGAACAGTGGTTTTCAGTAAATATGCATGCATTTGCATCTGATGAATTGTCCAAGAACAGCAATTGTTTCCCTAAGTGTAGGATATTTTGTAAAGAAGCAGCATTTGACTCCAAATGCTGCTTCTATACAAAACAGTGGCACGATGTGAGAGGACGATTGTATCGTTACCCGAAGGGAAGCATAAGGAAGAATTTGGAGGCTCAATAGTATCCAATAAGATCTCTAAGACTAAAATAAATAAAGATTAAAAAAAAATTGTGACCATCACAAATAATTATGAAACTACACAATTGTTTGGCTCTTATTTCAGTTTATTCTGATGGGCAGGCAGCAGATAAGAATTTAAGCTGTTTTGCAGCAGAACTACCAGGTAAATGCATAAATGTTACTTTAAAATGATGTAAGATAATTTATAGTCATTATGCTTTTTCACAAGGGCAAGACAGCTACAACCAATATATTAATGCTCCAAAGATATGAAATATGCATCATCTGCATGTTTTACTGTTCAATAAACAAGAGAATTGAATGGGAATCCTGTACTCAAGAGTTGTTTTAAGCACTGACTAAATGAAATAAACTGAAATCTCAGTTTGTTGTCATAATGATCTTGCTTTTAAATTAAGAGCTCATCTAGTCTTCATATTTTAGCTCACACAATGTTCAATCTGTACATTTTAATATGGTTGCCAATGATGAAAACAATAGATAACATCTGAGTTGCACATTGCACTAAGCCATGCTGTAGCTAATTTATTTTAGGTTAGCATGTTATGTGAATCTGATGATTGTTTGCAAGCTACAGACATACTATTTATTCAACAAGCAATGATTAAAACAAAGTCTTTCACCCCTCTAGAGTCACAGGCTCCAAATTTTAAACACATTATGTCAATTAGTCAATTTGAAGTACCTTGGTTCGAAAACTATTCCACTATGATTTACTGTTTGCTCAATTAAAGGTTACAGATACTAGGTTTTAATGTATAGAGATGCTAAAGCCTCAAGATGAAGCACTGACATTTCCATTATGGGACTAGGAATGCATTTACATAAAACTCTGAAGACATAAGAAGCTTATGCTCTCATACCAATTTGATCAAATTATCCTATTTTTTTCTAACTTGTTTTAGAATTAAGAAAACCTCAGGAATAATATAGGTTTTATATTCATCCTACTCTTCTTGATCACAAATCCTACAGTGCCACCCTTATTCCTTACTCCTAGGTTTATATTAAACAGAGTGTTTCTGTTTTCAAGCAACTTTGGCCTTTAATAATATTATACAGTAGCATTAACTTGTGCAGAGAGAACCTAGGAGGGGGAGGGGAGTGAGCATAATTTATGTGTTTTTTTAGAGATCACCCAATCTTAATTTTAAGGATCCTGCCCCATCCCTCCCCTCCAAGAAATTTGCTTAGACTGATTCTGAAATGTGTGAATGGATAGAACTTAATTTTCCTTAACAATAGTTCCTAAAGGTTGAAATTGTCTTTATGCAGTAACCCAATGCTCTGCATATTGCTGCCTCATGATCACTTTTGCATACCAGTTGCACTCCATGTGCCATTTCAAGAAATATGTTTATGGTTATTGTCATGAACAAAACATTGACCAAATAATGAGGGTATTAGATTTATAGTACAAAAATGCTGACATTGTATTCCTTCTGATTTCCTGTCGGCTTCCTCACCGATTTTGCTTATTGGAAGCTGGCAGAGTGTGTCAGAAGTCATGTAATGACCACAGGTTTGCAAATACAACTGGCCTGAAGATTATTAATATTTCAATGCCATGACAGTAATGGGTCCCAGATTTTATATGATTTTTTTTTAGTTGGTACATTTGAGGTACCTTGATTTAAAACTTTTTGCAATTTGATGCACTGTTTGGCTAATTGAAGATTCCAAAACAGACAGGAGAGTTTTAGTAGTATATGGATTGAGTCTTATAAATCTCCCAAACTCCTGAAGCAGCATTTCAGCCATATGTTCTAATTTTTGAACACCTGCAAATGCCCAACCACAAAGGAGTATAAATTAAAAGTAAGCAAAAACAGAACTAAATACCCTACACTGTAGTCCTCTAGAGATTTACTCGATAAGAAATGACACAAATAAAGAAATTTACTCAGAAGGGAAGATACAATTACTTGGCACTGTATCAAAATCACAAGGTGCTTTGTATTTTAGAGTACTACTAACACTTACATTCCTAGAATGGATTAGAACTGACTGCTCCACTAGAAAACATGGAACCTATCCAAGACAGCAGTGTTTTGTAAGAGAATTGTTTCTACTCAGATTTGAGCTCCATATGCACTTTTCACGATGAGCTATTTGAATGGATGCTAAATAAGTGGCCATGCATCAGTTTTGCAAATGTGCTGGGATTACAGTGGCCCATTTTTACAAGGTCATTTTTAATAATCTTTCTGAGAAAATGCCTTCAGCCATCTAGTGTTGTACAGTGGAATTTCAAGGAGAAAATGGTTTTGGAACAAACTAGATACTTTCGAGTTTTAAAATTTTTATTGTGTGGAATATGGTCTAACAATTCTAAATACCAATGTTACTGCATCTGTTTATTTCATTGTATTTTTGATCAGTAGTTGTATATATTTGGGTGGAAGATGTTGCGCTTATGGGCCTGCATTACAAAATGTTACTGTGCTTAATTCCTTACTGAATTATTATTATTATTTTAATAAACTACTGGACAAAAGTATGACTTGAGTGACATTTTGCTTCTACTTAACAGCATCAATTCAACCCATAAGAAGGAACATTTTAACTACACCAAGATTAAAGGAATTCACTGCAATCACTATAGCAACTGTCTTAGGAAAAACTAACATGCTGAACAACCTGCAGCCTAAAATTAGATCTGGGACGCAATAAAAAGCATAAATGCAGCAACACACCCTACATTTTGATTTCTAAGCTATCTTATAATTGCTTTTTTTGCACAGTAAGAACAAATAAGTTCCTTCTTTAGAGAGTCATATGAGAATAAATAGGCTCATTAATGTCCAGTACGCTAATGAGCAATGGATGAAGGAGGTGTTAATTATGCTACAGTAAGATTCAAGGATAAAACCCTGGTGTGCTCTTGGATATATGTTGTAGATTAAGCCTTCACTAGGTTTGTGTACTTTGAAATTCTCTGCAAAGCATGATAGCAATGTAGTAACCTTACATTTTGCAAAAGAAATTTTTACAGGCAGTTGGATCACAGGGTCAATTGAGGGAAAATAAATTAGTGCTGCTTTAATTTTGTTAGCATTTGACTTTTAAAATCTTAAGTTTCTTTTGACCACAATGATTTGTAAGTGCATTAAAATGCAGCCTAAAGGCTTAATGCAAAATTATTTCTTTCAAAGATGAAGAAATAAAGAGCTTCCTCTAATGCCATGGTGGGGAAATGGATATAGATTAAGGTAGATTTTTATTATTACATGATATCTGCTCCTGCAATTCTTCTCACCAACTGGACGATTTAATTCTGCCTGGTGCAAGTGCCTTGAGACTTTGCAGAGGTCACTTCAACAGTAGACAGCTTATAACAAAACCATTAGCGGTTTGGCTAGCTTAAGGAAACCTCTTACTTTTCTTTTTTTGTTTATTATCACTGCATGAATCTGCAGCATATGATAGTTTATAATTTCTCAGGCTTGTTAAATTCATGTTAAAGGTCTGTTTTCTTGTTGAATAAATTTTGTTCATATAATGCTGCCTATTTCATACAGTGAGTCTTTAATAGCACCTTTGGTCTATGCGCAACTCACAGATCAAAACAGAGGACTAAAATAGGGGTTGATGATGCTATTTACATGTGTGATTCCTGCTGTCTTCTTGTTAGTAGCTTTAATATAATAGAAGACCTTGTCTGTTTTGTAATTAACACATCTTTACTGGAGAGATATTTGGAAGTGATTGCTGTGAATATACTGGTTAGTAAAATAAACACAATCACACACCACTTTCTGTTATCAGACAAATTTGTGAATTGTACACATTATACTCCAGATCAACAAACTGTGATATAACAGCCAAAGAGAAGACACATTTATATAACCCTATATTTTTTTCTGAAAACATGCATTGATTCTGACCTTGTAAATATAATTAGTTTGTAGGATGCATGGAATTAAAAAGCATAGATTCTTTAGTAATTGCAATGACTGCAAGTAGGATACCCAATATTTGGAAACTACATTAAAAAAAATCAAAACCACTTTTTTATTTACATCTGTTTCTTACAAATCACTGTCTGGAAAATACTTTCCATCTTACTTTCAGTTGTTATTCAAATCAATAATCTACACCATCACTTGCCTTTATCAAAAGATGGCTTTTCAAAGAGCTCTTCTAGTAACTTTTCCACCAAGTCATCCTATTATTATATACAAATTCCATCTCTCGACAGTTTCTAGAATAATATGCTGAATATTTTTATTACTTAAAAATCTTTCAGCAATGCATTATTTGTTACAATTAAGCTTTTTCCAGAGGCATTACAATTGACAAGTGCCCATATACTTTCAGATATCTACTTCTTAAATATCTCAACATATCACTACAGTACTTTTGTGGGGGGGGGAGAGGGGGGAGAACAAACTCCTAGTATGGGTGTAATATCTTACGTGATGGACTGCAATCAGTTAACTTAGCACTGTTAGTTAGAACTGAAGCCCTTTCTGACATCACTGTATTTGCAGAAAATGTCCCCGAAGCCCCATGGCAAATAGAAGCTATATTTTAAAAATGCATTAAGGTGCTTTGCAATTCAAGCATCCAGCCATTGTTCATGCACATTTATAAGAAAACAGTATTGTATTATATAAGAAATCATGTGTAAGGGCTATAATGTAACTATTGCCAGGTGTGGAAGGAGAAGTAATGTCCCATCTAAAATCTCCTTTATCACTTGCAACTGAACTGTTATCGACTGCTTAGTTGGTTTCTAGATTCTTTGAAAAATTAAATGGAACTATGACCCTCGAAGTGCAGCTGAAGTTTATGACCACTTTGATATTTATGCTGGTGTGCACACTTAAACAACCGTGACCAAGGAACATCTTGCGTCCCCTCTAAGCCCACAGCATAAAAAATTCAGAGAAATCTTACTTTTATGCCATTTCCAATGAAAAGCACTAAGAACAGAAATTGACTCATGCCAAATGCATACCACTGAATTGCTGTGATTGTGAGTTTTGAGGTCTTACACATGGTAATTATTTATAAAAATGTCAATTTTAGCTCTGAAAAAAAGATTCCTAGGAGTGCATACATTTTCCTTCTTTATCCTTGGAGGATTTGCTTGCTTTGGTCAGGTTTACTATGCAACCTGAATATCCAGAATGAAGAGACAGCTACAGAATAATACATTTAGTCTGACAAGCAAAGGCATGCATTTGTAACCCCAAAAGCAAAAAAAACCCACAAGTTTCCAAGCTTTATGTCTTACCAAAGAGAGATGGATTATTCTACATCTCCTATGGTAAAAAGCATTTAAAAATTAATACTATTAAATGAAAAGTGTACTCAAAAACTTTTTCATTTAGAAAAGGGAAATAAGCTAAAATAACCCTTGCAGTTTAACAAGCAAAAATAACTGCCTGCTCTGAAGTATACCAAATTGAGTGTTATTGCATTAAAAAAACACGTTCAGCACGAAGTTTCTCTATGTTTAATGAAGCATTCTATTTGGAACTTTTATTCAACTATTTACTATAACTACACACAGCTGAGAAGGCAATAAAAAACCTAAGCATGCAATTATTATTTGCATGCCATATATATTATATTTTATCTATGAAATCATTACTGGGCAGAAAGAAAACATGAGATAAAAATGGAAGAGAAATGAAGCTGGAAATACACAAGGGCTTAATTCAAATGAACTTCCAACTGCAAATGAACTGCAAACTCATACATTTCTTTATCCTCCTTCCCCCTCCACATGCTAACACCGTACACATGTTTTTCTATTGCTTGCTTAGTACTAACCAAAGTTCATTGCAATGTCAAGCTTATTAGAGCCTACATTCCAGATGGAGAATCAGAAACCAGCCAAGTATAATTTCTGGATATGTTTCAGAACGTCCACTGATTCAGTCAAACATGGCAAATCACAGCTTAAGCTGAACATGTGAAAGTTTGTTTTGTTTTGTTTGTTTTTATTGGATTTATATGCTGCCCTTCTCCCAAAGGACTCAGGGCGGTGTACAACATTAAAAAAACACACCCCGAAAAGTTAAAAAGAAATTAAATATATATCCAAAAAAAAACAACAAATTGAATTTGTAGAACAATACATTTAAAAAATGAGTTAAAATTAACAGGCCAGGCCGGCTTGCTGGAAAAGCCAACTTTTTAGGGCGCGTTGGAAGGACTGGAGGTCAGGGATTATGCGAAGCTCCGGGGACAGCTCATTCCAGAGGGAAGGCGCTCCCACAGAGAAGGCTCTCCCCCTGGGGGTCACCAGCCGACACTGTCTGGCACCCTGAGGAGGCGAACTCTGTGGGATCGTACTGGACGGTGGGAGGCTACTGGTGGCAGTAGGTGGTCTCGCAGGTACCCTGGGCCTAAGTCATGGAGCGCTTTAAAGGTCATAATACCTTGAATCGCACCCGGAAAACAACCGGCAACCAGTGCAGGCCGCCTAAAAGGGGTGTAACATGGGAGCACCTAGGTACCCCCATGACAACCCGCGCGGCCGCATTCTGGACCAGCTGAAGCCTCCGGGTGCTCTTCAAGGGCAGCCCCATGTAGAGGGCATTGCAGTAGTCTAGGCGAGAAAGGACGAGGGCATGAGTGACTGTGCACAGAGCATCCCGATCCAGGAAGGGGCGCAACTGACGTACCAGGCGAACCTGGTAAAAGGCCCCCCTGGTCACGGCCGTCAGGTGTTCTTCTAAACTAAGCCGCGTATCCAGGAGGACTCCCAGATTGCGAGTCTTCTCTGAGGGGGCTAAAATTTCTCCCCCTATCACCAAAGATGGAACAAGGTGTACAAATCGGGATGATGGAAACCACAGCCACTCAGTCTTGGAGGGATTGAGCTTGAGCCTGTTCCTCCCCATCCAGATCTGCACAGCCTCCAGGCATCGAGACATCATGTCGAGGGCATCGTTTGGGTGGTTTGGGGTAGAGATGAAAAGTTGGGTATCATCAGCATATTGATGATACCGTACCTCAAAACCACGGATGATCTCACCCAGCGGTTTCATATATATGTTGAACAGGAGGGGTGAGAGAACCGACCCCTGGGGCACCCCACAAGTGACGCGCCTGGGGGTCGATCTCTGCCCTCCAGTCAACACAAACTGCGACCGATCCGACAGGTAGGAGGAGAACCACCATAAAAAGGTGCCCCCCCCGCTCCCAACCACCCGAGTCGTCGCAGTAGGATATCAAGGTCGATGGTATCGAAAGCTGCCGAGTGGTCTAATAGGACCAGGACAGAGGAGCAGCCCCTGTCCCGGGCCCGCCAGAGATCATCGACCAACGCGACCAATGCCGTCTCTGTGCTGTACCCGGGCCTGAAACCCGACTGAAACGGATCCAGGTAGACAGCTTCATTCAGGTACTGGGGAAGCTGACGTGCTACCACACTCTCGACAACCTTTGCTACAATGCAAAGGTTGGAGACCGGACGATAGTTGGCTAAAGAAGCCAGGTCCAGGGAAGGCTTCTTAAGGAGAGGCCTCACTACCACCTCCTTCAAGTCGATGGGAAAGAACCCCTCTCTCAATGAAGCGTTGGTAATCGCCTGGAGCCAGCCTCGTGTCACCTCCCGGGAAGCCGAAACTAACCAAGGGGGACACGGGTCCAGCACACAAGTGGCAGCACTGAGTCTCCCCATAATCCTGTCCATGCCTTCGGGGGTCACAGGGTCAAACTCATCCCAGATTGTCTCCTCAAGATTCATCCCCGTCGGCTCGCCCGAACCTACCCAGTCAGAGTCCAAGCCTGTCCGGATCTGAGCGATTTTATCCTGCAGATACTGAACAAATTCTTCAGCCCTACCCTGCAAGGGGTCTTCCCCAGTTCCTTGGTTAAGTAAGGAGTGGGTCACCCTAAATAGGGCGGCTGGGCAGTTATCTGTGGACGCGATAAGAGCGGGAAAATGTTGCCGCTTTGCCGCTTCTAGCGCCACTAAGTAGGATTTAATATGAGTTCTTACTAGTATTCGATCAGATTCGGACCGGCTGGCCCTCCAGCCACTCTCTAGGCGTCTTTTCCGGCGTTTCATCTCCCGGAGCTCCTCGGTAAAGCAGGGAGCCACCCGGGATCGACACTGGGTCAGAGGCCGCAAAGACACAACACGATCCAAGGCCCCAGCGGCCGCCCTATCCCAGGCTTCCACTGGGGCTTCGGTCGAGTTGTGAGCAAAGGATTCAGGAAAAGTCCCAAGCTCCATCAGGAACCTTTCGGGGTCCATCAGGTGCCTGGGGCGGAACCATCTAGTCGTTTCCGCCTCCCTGCGGCGAGGGGTAGCGGTATGGAAGTCAAGCCTGATGAGGAAATGATCGAACCATGACAAGGGTTGAATAGAAATATCCCCTAAATCTAGATCATTCATCCACTGCCCAGAGACAAAAATCAGGTCGAGCGTGTGTCCCTCATTATGGGTGGGGTCTTGAATTAGCTGAGTTAGGTCCACAGCTGTCATGGAAGCCATGAATTCCCGAGCTGACTCGGATGTCTCGCCAATGGAAGGCAGATTGAAATCCCCCAGGACTATGAGCCTGGGGAAATCAACCGCCAATCCAGCTAAGACATCCAGTACCTCCGGCAGGGCCGGTGAAATGTAGCAGGGAGACAGGTGCGTAACAAAAAGGCCCACCTGAGCTCCAAGGCCCCACTTCACAAAGAAGGACTCACACCCGCCTATCTGAGGCACAGTGACCTGCTGAGGTCTGAGACTTTCCCTAATAACCACCGCCACCCCCCCGCCCCTTCCCTGGGCTCTCGGCTGGTGAAATGCCCGGAAGCCAGGTGGGCATAGTTCGCTAAGGGGCACACACCCCTCATGGCCCAACCAAGTCTCCGTAATGCATGGCAGGTCCACTCTACCCTCTTGTATGAGGTCGTAAATGAGGGGAGCCTTATGTACCACAGACCTGGCGTTAAGCGACACCAGCCGGAGACCAGGGTCCTGTAATCCCAAGCACCCAGGGGTGCGAGAAGGGCGATGAGGGTCGGAACGCGCGATCGCTCTTAAACAGCAAACCCGCATCAGTTGGCCCTCGGCCCCCACCATATCTGCCTCTCCCACAAACAGTAGAGATGGTGAACCCCCCAATGGAATGGCTTAATGTCTCTCCCGGAATCCCAACCCTTCCTAGCCCTCCCAACCCACGCCCATTAGTTAGCTCTGGCCTGTGCCCTGGCAGACTCCCCCCCAAGCCTGTCTGAGCCATCCGAATCAATACCCCCCTTAAAATTTGGTTTAAAAGCCCCTGTAAAAAACCCTTAAGAAGTCTCTTCTTCGCATGCCACCTCTTGGGATCGGAGGGAATAAGATTCTAGCTGTGATCGGAGGGAATAAGATTCTAGCTGTGTGGATCAGTAGTGGGTTCCGGATTATGTCGCAACTGGTACACTGCAATGGGACTGGGCGTCATTGGTGGGCATGCGCGGTGTGCACGCATGCACATGCCATCGCCCAGAGACACTCAGCTGCTTGGCAGAGATCTTGCAGGCGCCGCATGCTGTGCGCGTGTGCGCAATTGGCCCGTTTGCCTCAAAAAGCGCTAAGGAATGTGGGCGGGCCGGTGAGCGTTCCAGTACAGTAGCCGCTGCTCCTAGCTACCACCGGTATACCGGTACCAGGCCGTACTGCCTGGAACCCATCATGGTGTGGATCCATATCTTCTGGATTTTTTTCCAGAATATGAACTAATCATGAGATAAAACATGCTTATATAGTTGTGCATAGTTACAAATGCTAGCTAATACTTGCTATCACTCAACTGAAGTTTTTACTAAAGAATATCTGTGAAATTGATACCCTGCAGTTAGACATCAATAAACAGATTTAATCTTCTAACTATTTATGAACTTCTCTTCTGTAAAGTGTTTTTTTTCCCCAAAAATTCCACAAGTAACTTAGCCACTGGTGAATGTTTTAGAAATTGAATTATAGGTAGTCCTCGACTTACAACAGTTCGCTTAGAGACCATTTAAAGTTACAATGGCGCTGAAAAAATTAAGTTATGACCATTTTTCACACATATGACCATCTCAGCATTCAGGTCATGTGGTTTACATTTGGCTGCTTGATAATTGATTTACATTTATGATTGTTGCAGAGTTTCAGGGTCATGTGATCCCCTTTTGCAACCTTCTGACAAGCAAAGTCAATGAGAAAGCCAGATTCACTTAACAACTGTTTTACTTGCTTAACAACTGCAATGATTCATTTAACAACTGTGGCAAGGAAGGCAAAATTGAGGGAAAAAATCACTTAACCAATGTCTCACTTAGCAACAAAATTTTTGGACTCAATTGTAATCATAAGTTGAGGACTATCTGTATAAGTTACCTGCACTCCTTGCTCACAATTCTAAATTTGTCCAGTGTGTTACTATATAATGAGGAGGTGAACTAGCATCACATTCTCTGTCAGTTTTTTTAAAAAATGGGCAACCCACTGATTTTAAATAAGAGAATATTTGTAGGATTGAAATGAGGGCTCCTTGGTGTTTGCTGTGCTTGATTTGTTTTCTTGTAGACGGTTCATTATTCAAACTAGGTAACATAATCTAGGGAGTGGGATTTGCTCTCATTTTATATTCTAGTGCAGGGCTATTAAACTCCTGGCCCGTGGCCAGATGCATCGCACACTGGCCACACCCACACTGTTTAGTCAGGGGAGGAAAGTGGTGATATGTCACGTGACACCCCCGTTACAATGCAAGTTTGACACCTCTGTTCTAGTGGCTTGCCCTGTCAGTGTTGGTGGTCTTGGTGGTTCTTTGGTTTGGATATTTACTGTTAACCTTGGTGTTAATCTCTGCTCATCTGGACGTTGATTGCTGGTGAGGGGGTGTTCTGGTCTTTGGTTTGTTGATTGCCTCTTCTGAATGGTATCTAGAGGTTGTTTATGTCTACATGACACTGATGGCCAATTTGTCAGAGTGCCTGGCTTCCAGGAAATCTCTCACATTTTTGACTTGGCTTGGTCTGAGATGGCTATAGTTTCCCAGTTGAAACTATGGTCAAATCTGTCCAGGTGTTGTGAAATTAAGAAATTTTCATCATATCTTCTGATTGCTAGTTGATGTTCATGGATGCACTCTGCTATGTCTTCTACCTGTTTGTTCTATGTAGTGGCTATTGCTTGCACTGTATGTTGCAGAAGTTTCTTGAATATTTTTCTGGGACTGTTGGATCTTTTGATTTCCTTAGAATTTTTTGGACAAATTTAGTTGGTTTGTATGCTATGATGTGCTTATAATAGTCTGTTGATGGATGTTGACATGTTTTTAATGTATGGCAGTGTTATCCTTTTCATAGTTCTGCTGGTTGTGCGATAGTACGTTGAATGGTCAGGAAACATTTTGATGAAGGTGTGTGGATATCATTTTGTTGGAAGATGTTACATAGATGAGCTACTGTATTTCTTTTTTCTCATGTTCAGAATTGTTGCAGTCTGTTTATGCTAGTCTAAATAGTGTTCTTACACAGCTTCTCTTGTGGGAGATTGGGAGGTAGTGGAGCACTTGGTGGGTATGAGTGGTTTTCAATAAACCTGTGTTGCCATTGCTATCTCTGCTGATAAGGATATTCAGGAAGGATAGTGTGTTGTTTCTTCTTCCCTTGTGAATTTTATACCTTTTAAAATGATGTTAATGGTTGCAGTGTGTTCTCTAGTTGGCCCTTTTTAAAATTGTGACAAAGGTGTCATCTACATATTGGATCCATATTTTGAGTTGTATTCATGGGAATGCTATAAATTCCAGGCATTGCATTATGGCCTCTGCTTTGAGTCTTGAAAGCAGTGATCCCATGGGTGTCCCTTTGTTTTGTTGATATATTTGTCCATCAAATTGAAGGTAAGTGGTTCGACAGAGGCTGTTAAGATCCATGATTCTGGGTATTTCTGTCTTGGTGAATTTGCTTATTAGGTCGAGTGTGCTGTGGACTGCTTTCATGGACTCTTTGGCTATTATTATTATTTAATGTATGGCGTATCATACATAGACTAGCAATACATATTCATATTTCACCTATATTAATAAAACACAATAAAATGGGCGTTGGTCCTTACCTGATACGCTCATTCTCTGTAACATGGAGACAGCAGCCAGACTGGGTTGCTCTGTCCAGTAACCAATTGGACTGAGTCTACACTTGTGATGTCATCGAGCCCTGGTGACTCCTCCCAGTTTAGACGAAGTAGACTGTAGACTCAAGTGAGAATTGTGAAACAAAAAAATAACTGCGCAATGCATACTCGCTCTCCTCCGTGCAAAAAATGAGCTCAAATAATGCACATTAGGGTGGGGCTGGCTGCTGTCTCCACATCACAGAGAATGGTATCAGGTAAGGACCAACACCCATTCTCCTATGATCGTGGAGACAGCAGCCAGACTGGAACATACCAAAGAATGGGCTGTCCACAGGGTGGGAACAATAGGAGAAGGAACGTTAAGGTACATGTACTTGCTGCAGCACTCTGTGGCCAAAAGATGCATCAGCCGACGCATACTTGTCTAGTTTGTAGTGGCATATGAAAACCATGGGAGACGTCCATGTGGCTGCCCGGCAAACTTCTTCCAAGGAGGCCTGCGTAGACAATGCTGCCGTAGTTGCCGCACTCTGGGTAGAATGGGTTGTAATGTTCTGTAGAACCTGCAAGGACTGAATATCTTAATACAGGCCCTGAGCTACCACCCCAGACTCGACGGTGAAGCTTTGTTTCCCAAGGATGCCTGGCGAAAAGAGACAAAGAGATTCTGAATGGCGGAGCGAGGCAGTTCGGTCGATGTAGACCTTAAGGACTCAGCGTACATCAAGGGTGTGCCATTTGCGCTCCCTCTCATGACGAGGAGTTGGACAGAAATCAGGTAAAGTCAAATCTTGGCCCCTGTGAAAACGGCTATTGACTTTTGGTAAGAAGGTTGGATCAAGTCGTAAAACAACACGGTCTGGATGGAAGATGCAGAGATTGTGTCTTACAGATAGTGCAGCTAAGTCAGAAATACGTCAGACAGATGTTATCGCCACTAGAAGCAAAGTCTTGAGTGACAGCAATTTCAATGATGTGGACCTCAATGGTTCAAATGGAGAGGTCATGAGCACCTCCCGGACCCGTGGCAAATCCCAAGTCGGGCAGCTATGGATGACAGGGGGTCGGAGGTTCGAGGCTCCATGGAGGAATCTCCGGACCAAAGGGTGCGTGGAAAGATGTTCTGAGGGATAGCCGTCCAGAACAGAAGATGCTGTCTTGGGACAGGAATACCCTCTCTGCCACGGTGTCTATGATGACTCCGAGTGTAAAATGTGAGTCCCGAGGACAAGGTGGCTCTTCTTGAGATTCACTCCGAACCCGTGATCCCACAAGGTCTGGATTGTTAGGGCTGGATCCCTCTTCTCCTGATGGTGACCTGGAAAACAAGAGAATGTCGTCCAGGTGGCCAAGAATTCTGATGGGCGATGCCCTGATGTGGGCGGCTAGAGCCACCAGCACCTTCGTGAAAACACTGGGGGCGGAGGAGAGACCAAACGGGAGGGCTCGGTACTGGAAGTGCCTCCCCCCATAGGAGAAACGGAGATATCTTCGGTGATCTGCGAAGGTGGGAATGTGGAGATAACACATTCTCGGTCAAGTCGACTGAGATGAGAAAATCGCCCTTTCTGACCCCTGTAGGATGGTGTGGAGGGAGTGCATTTTGAACCGCAAATAAATGATGCGGTGGTTCAATGACTTTAGGTCCAGAATCGCCCTCCAGCCCCCAGAAGCCTTTAGTACCACAAACACACAGGAATAAAAGTCCTGGCCTCTTTGATGGGAACGGACCGGTTGGATGGCCCAAATCTCTAGAAGATGTTGGATGGCCTGATCCATCAGCAGCCTCTTGCGAGGGCACTGGGATATCGGGCAAGGCACAAAGTGTTCTGGGGGAGTGGAGAGGAATTCCAGATGAAGGCCAAATTTTACTGTGGCCTCTTCCCAGTGGTGAGCAAAAAATGCCAGTCAACCCCCTATTGGGAGAGAGTCCAGATAGTCACTTTCGCTTTGAGAAATGATGGTTACCCCCTCCCCGGTAGGACTTCTTAGAGGGGAAACATTGGGTGTTTCAGTTGGACCTGTCCTGATTGGATCCCTATCTGGAGGTAAAGGACTGACACTGTGGACGGGAGAAGTATGATCTCTAGTCAGTTGGCCGAAAGGGCGAACCTTCTATAGAAAGTGGAAGGGTGGCTGTCCTGTTTTTTGTATATAGAAGACAGGACCTTGCATTTATGCTTAGACTTTGTGAGGTAAGGATCCAAGGGAGTTCCAAAGAGCTGAGTGCCACTGAAAGGGGAGGCTGCAAGGTGCCACTTAGTACGGACATCCGCCTGCCATGGTTTGAGCCATAGCAGGTGCCTGGCTGTGACCGAAGCAGCCATGGCTTTAGAAGCAAACCTAGCAGCGTTTAAGGAAGTGTCTGCTGAATATTCAATGGCCGCCCTAATCTTGTTCAGATCCCTGTGTGACCTGGTATCAGTGGATGCAATGCGCTCCTGGAATTGCTCAATCCAGACTACGACAGCCCTAGAGAAAAAGAAGTGGCTGTGGAGGCCCGAACTGCCCAGGCACCAGCTTGATAACCCTTAACAAACGTTTGATCTAACCTTTCCTCAGGCTTGAGGACTTCTTCGGGGACTCCAGAGACCACTGTGGGTGAAGACAAGGCCACAACCGGCGCGTCTACTGGAGGAATCTCAAGGAATTCACTAAGTTCAGGAGCGACATTGTAGAGACGCTTGTCTAGGTAGGTTGGTTGGTTGCAGACCTGTACCAGGGGAGCCCCACTGTCATTGGACAATATTCATGAAAATATTTGGAGACGGAATAACTTCTTTTTCCACTATAGGTTCAGAGAGAAGAGTGTTAGGACGATCAGAGGAAGCCGGCACAGTAGTCTGAGTCTGGTAGAAGCAGCTGAAGAAGAAGAATGTAAGTTAGCCGCTTTTATTGCTTTGAACAGAAGGGATTTAAAGCGATCAGTTTTGAATAATCCGGTAAAGGCAGGGGAATCTGGTGTTATTCCCTCATCATCAGATAGGTCAGAGTCCCTGAGGGTGTCCTGGTCCCCAAAGATGAAAGCCTGAGTGGCAGAAGTAGAAGGAATGTGTTGCTGGGTATCCCCAGGTGACCTATGCCTGTTTCTGTGAGAAGAGCCAGGTGGAGGGCGCTGCTGGAGCCTAGCAGCAATGTCTTGTTTTATGGCTTCTGAGATTATGGCTGCCATTTCTGCAGGGGATGAAAGAGAGGCCTGAGATACCCCTGCGGCCTGAGCTGGAAGGAGATTGGTTTGTTCAAATGTACGATCCCTATTGAGAGGGACATCAAAGAAATTCCCCCTTGTATCTGGTTCTATGAAGGAAGATGAAGAAGAAGAAGAGGGCAGCTCTCCATCTGACACATCCAAGGATGGGCAAGGACCCATGGGTGGCAACTCGGCCCCCCCCGGAGAGGCAGCTTGATCCCCCATGGGAGTGGGGGGAGAGGCCTGGATATTCTGGCTCGCTTGTTTCTGGGCCTGCTGAGGTTCCTTCTCTAAGGCTGCCTGTTTAGAGGACTTGGAAGTTTTGGGATTTTTTCTAATAACAGGAGCCACCTTAGCTGCCCTCTTGCGGCTGCTCCTTACTCCCGATGGTCCTGCTCGCTGCTGGTCCTTGTCCGGAACGGCCCCCACTATTGGGAGATCAGCCATGCCTGCCAACTTTAGCCCCCTGTAAAAAAATTGAGCGATCTCACCGCTACAGTCCAGGAGCACGCCGCTGCAGTCTGGGGTGGTCCTCCAACTATCCCGTCGACCTCAGAATGCCGAGTGCCTAAGATGGCTGCTGCTGCTGCTGCTTCGCACACTTTTCCTGGGTCGCAAGATGGCGACCGTTGTTTTTGCGTGCTTTCTGACCTCCAGCAGAGTCCCAAAATGGTGGCCGTCTCCTCCGACGCCAGCCAGAGGTCCAATCCAAAGTCCACGAGCCTCCTGAGGCAGCGGTCTCTTCAAACGGTCAGGAAAAGCAGAGTGCGCCGATCGGAAAGCCTCTGACCCATAGCTCATGAGCTAGAGTCAGCACCATGCTGACTAAGGTTGTAGCGCGTCCCAGAGCGAACTTGTGGTCGCAAGGCAAGCAAGCAAGTCAGATGAAGCCCGAAGGCAGTTTTGAATTTCCCGCTCAAATTAGAGTGGGAGAAAAAAAAGGGGGGGGGAATATATTCCAATCAAAACTATTAATTTTGAAAAATGCCAATAATAGAGAAAGGGGAAAAAAGGGTAATTTAGTAATTCCAATGAGGAGAGAAAAATTCTCACAGCTAGTCCAGGTTGGACTGAGTCACCAGGGGTCGATGACATCACAAGTGTAGACTCAGTCCAACTGGTTACTGCACAGAGCAACCCAGTCTGGCTGCTGTCTCCACAATTATAAGAGAATAAAAATGTTAACAGGATCTATGTTCAAATACCAATGTCTAGGCCATCTAACCAATGAAGCACATCATCATTTATTATTTTTTAAAAATCAGATACTGAACAGATATTCCCTCAGCTTACAACCGGTCATGATGTGACCTATAGTTTGACCTGGGATCCTGCAGTCACACTGAGGGGAGAATACTATGCCACATTCATACAGTGAATCCTGGTAGATGTCGTGTAAAGTACAATTCCTATTCAGGAAGAGGGGGTCAAATTATTCTCCAAAGCACCAGAGGCCAGGACAAGAAATAATGGTTGGAAACTGATCAAAGAGAAGCAACCTGGAATTAAGGAGAAACTTCCTAACAGTAAGGACAATTAACTAGTGAAACAGCTTGCTTTCAGAAATCGTGGGCACTCCATCACTGGAGATTTTAAAGAAGAGACTGGACTGTCACTTGTCAGAGATTGTATAGATTCCCCTGCTTGAGCAGGAGGCTGGACTAGAAGACCTCCAAGGTCCCTTCCAGCTCTATTCTATTCTATTCTAACCCTTTTTTGTGGAGTAATTTATATGTCTTCTTATGTCTGAGCATTCAACAACTCATTGGAAATCAATATTAAAGTTGTTGGGCATATGTTGTGGGCTTCCTGGATTTAAGTCTTCTGGCTAATAAATGAGGAAGGTCAGCATGGTAGGTAGGAGTTGTTTATAATTTTATAATTTTCTGTATTCTCTCACTAGTGCATCTTGCCTTCATAAAGCTGGCAATGCCATATGGGTCAGAACAGGAAGTCAGATTATCAGAATGGTTTTAATATATCCACTTGTAATTCTCATGGTGTCATTGAGTTTGGCAGCTAGGTTACTAGCATGGAAGCTGTAAAGCCCTACAGGGGCACAGTATGCTGCTGCGAAGTAGATCAGCCCTAGTGCTGATGACCTGAGGGTGGCAGCTGAAGTCCCCCATTTAGTTTTACATAGTTTTTGAACTATGTTGTTTCTAGTATTGATTTTTGCCACCTTATTCTTTAGTTACGTATATCTTATAGGTGAGAGTTGGTCCAATGTTACTTCAAGGTATTTTGGATGGGTGTTAAAGGGTAGTAAGTTGTTGTAGTAGAACCTAGGGGCTTCATATGCTAGTTGGTTGTTAAGGTGGAAGCACATAGTTACTGTTTCGCTAGTGCTAGGAGTAAGCTTCCAATCAGTGAAGAATTTTTCCAAGTCTTACGATTTTTGGGCAGAAGACTGTCTGTGACTTCTATGTGGGTTGTTGTTTTTTTGTACTGCTATGGCCAAATCACCAGCATATTCAAATTTGCATCCTCTTGTCACCAGTGTATCTGATATACCTAAGTTTGCATGTTTGGCTAATTCTAGGTCTATGGATATGATTATGAATGTTAGCTGCTGATTTTCTGAAATTTTATTTAGACAGCCAATTGTATTATTATTTTCATCTACTTATGTGCCTAAAGATCCCATGTATTAGATAAATTATTCAAATTATGATATTCAAACTAGCTTTAATACAAGTCAGCTTTTAGTACACCCTAATTAGTACAGTTTAAAATGGGTAGCCTAGAATTCTGATCTAGTAAAGGTCCTTTTGGATCAGAATCAGTAGAATCCTCATTCTTAGTGACTATAGACTATAGCCATGTTTGCCATTTACTATTTGATTTTAATATTGTTTCTTCTACATTGTTGTGTTTTCTTTCTTTTTCTTTCGTATGCTGCCCAGAGTCATACAAGTTGTGAAGCCATATAAATGCTTAAAAAAATAAACAAAGAAAGACTGTAAGTTTTGCAATCTCTCTCCAGTTCCTTACTAGGCACCCTATAAATGCTACTGGAAATAGAAGTGGAGATAACTTACGCAAGTCATTCAAACAGTCACATATTTGAGGTTGTTCTTTCTTTCATTACAAATCTGAAAGAATCAATTACAGTGGTACCTTGCTACTCGACTGCTTTGAAACTTTTCAGATTTGGTATTCAACATATTTTGATGCACAAATTTTGTCCTGGTACTCGTTTGTTTGGCACTCGAGGTGCAAGCTAGAGTTTGTTTGTGTCGTGTGTTTTTGAAAGTTACTCATAATACATAATAGGATTGCTCATGTAACCAGCAATTGGTATAAAGATAGATATTTTATTAAGATGGAGACATTTCAGCTCCTCCTTTCTAGTGAATGTTTCTATTGTAAGTATTTTAAGGATTCTTCATCTATATTTTAGAGACACATTGGTTTAGCAGAAATAAGGTACATTTGGCTGAAATTTAATCAACAGAGTATGTTATATATATAGGGATACTGTAGGTGAGGGGTTTGCATCCATTGTTATATGTAAACCTCTCACCTAAATATTGAAATCCAAAAACTTGTCATGTTCTGACACTGGGAAGATATTACACTCTTAGTAGGCTTACAGGCCAAAGAACTCTCCAGACCTAGAATCAGTTAAGTGATAGCTGTATAAAATGAATTAGCGAAGAGCTGGTTTTGGATGGGAGACCATATAAAAGTGGAGAAGCCAATGAAGGCAAACCATCAGAAGCACAAAAAATTAAGAAAAACTGAAGCTACAGAAACACCAAGAGACCAGATGATCCAATGTGGCTTGGGGAGAAGCAAAGACATACCAAAGTGTGCTACGCTAGTGCTCAGAGCAGATGGCACACAACAGTTTTTGGTGTTTGCAGTTATGAATCAACAAGATATTTCTACAAACCACACTCAAGTAATTAACTCTGCCAAGAATATTGTATAAATTCAGGCTTTGATGAAATGGAAGTATAAATTAAGGTGGTACATTGAAATTGAGTTTGGTTTTGGAAGGGAATTTGATATATTTTCCGAAGTTATAGAAGTGGGCATGTATTTGGGATTGTTACACTTTCAACTAGCTGCTTTCTTTTTGTCAATCTCAAAGTATTTGGGACAATAACTAATTTGAAGGTACTCTTTTAACCTTTATCAGTACTTTCTTTTCTTTCCAATAAAATTATCTTTCCGGATCTTTTCAATTCTTTCTGTGCTTGGGGCATCAAAGTGTGTGGTTTGGGTTTCTTTTCTTATGATGGTAGTAGCAGATATTGGGTTATAAAAATGAAAAAGCTGTTTCTATTTTTCTGGAAAAAGAAAGGAATAGGAATTGGATTCCAGCATCCTCAATTTGGATTCCAGGGTAGGCACGGCAAACTGAAGACATCTCCATGAAAATGGAGCTGACAACTGAAGAAAGACCAAGAAACCAGTGAGAAGACTGGCTCCATGGAACATCTCTAGATAAGATGAGGATGGGAGATCACCCACGCATGCACAGATGGTTCCTGCTTGCAAGGAGACCACAGGATATAGGTTTTCCACGGGTTTGAGCACCAAGAAATAACAAGATCATCCCTCTTGCTCACAATCTAGCAGAGTCTTTTAAAGGACACTTCGTTTGCAAACCTCACTTTCTACTCACTTTCAGAAATTGTCTATTAACCTTTTTAAAGCTATTGAAGACCTTCAGAATGACAAATCTAAAAAGTCATCAAATACAAACATGTTCTTCATACAAGTTAATACCGGTACTTAGAATAGGATACAAAACATCGGAAACCTTAACAAATACCGGAAGTAGAATTACAAATGACGTGCCGGGATAATGATTTGGAAAAGGACACTTTACTGGATATACAAAAGAAACTGGCTAAAGTTTTAAAAATTAAAAGAAAAATGATTAACCAAGAGAATGGCCAGGAAAATGTTTTCTATTGTTATAAAAATGGCTTTTAAAGTCTTGAAGAAATTTGTGCAATGGGGATAAATAAGAATTGAAGAGAAATCAAATCCTACAACAATATTTGAATTGAATATTAAGATTGTTAGAGATAAAAGAAAGGAATATAAAGTTGGTTTATTTGATCAGTTAAATAAGACATGCTCTGCCAAATCTTTGTGAACTTTTTGCTGACATCAAGATTGAAAAGTTGATATTTTATGGATTTGCTTATAAATAAAGGATTAGGTGTGGAATGAAGGCACCCTGTTCAGGAAGGCTATTTGGTAACATTGAAAGTAAATAGGTAACTAAAACACTCCTTCCAGGATAGGTAGAAGCACACATCAGCATTTTCACTGCAACAATCTGGCCCAAGTTCTCAAGTTTCTAGTAAATATAAAACTTCACAGCAATAATGTAGACCAAATGTAATACCATCAGGTCTGAGGCCTTGTCAGAAACAAAGTTGGCACAACAAGGTAGATTAGGCAAAAATACTCCTATCTTTCAGCTGCTACCTAATATTCAGGTACACAAATGAGCTGGAGAATATTCTAAAGAATTAATCTGATTCATCAGGAAAGGGGATACTCTATGAAAAATTGTAGAATTCATTCTCCAAACTATAAGTACATTTCTCTCATTACCATATTTTTCAGAGTATAAGACGCACCGGAGTATAAGACCCACCAAGGTTTTGAAGAAGCAAATTTTTTAAAAAAGTTTTTGCACTCTGCAAACCTCCCCAAAACGGTCCGTTTTTCACAAAAACAGGTCTGTTCCCCCCCCCCCCCTCAAAGGCATGAATAGCTTGCAGAGTGCTCCTGGTGCTTGGGGGAGCCAAAAATGAGCAAAAAAAGCCAATTTTTGTGAAAATGGGCCCATTTTTTCGTTTAAAAAAAGGGCATGGATAGCCTTTAGGAAGCTTATAGAGTGCTCCTCCTCGTTTTTTGCTCATTTCTGCCCTCCCCAGCCCCCAGGAGCTTTCTGAAAACTTCCTAGAGGCTCTGCACGGCCATTTTGGTGAAGTGGGTGGGGTTTTGGGAAGCAAAAAATGCTGTATTCAATGTATAATACGTACTCAGATTTTCAGCCTCTTTTTGAGGGAAAAGGTGTGTCTTATACTCCGAAAAATACGATAAGTTTAATTTTAGAAAATATAGATATTAACATAAGAATTCCAGAGAAATACAAAAGCTTACCCAATCAACTATAAATGTATCCAATCAATTATAGAAGTGTCTAATGAAATGGGATTATATTTGATAGATTTATCAAGAAAAGTTAAGTGAATTACAAAAAATGCCTGGGAATACAGAATATAGAAACATCCACAATGCCCAAATCCTCACTGTAGTTGTCAAGCTGAATCAATGGTAGTTGTAATAATACAAAAGCATTGTTTTGCAACATAAGAGAAATTTTGAAGCTGCGAAGTAATTTCTTTGCCTTAGATTTTTTTTTCTCCTTTCCTAATATCATTGCAATCTGAAATGCTAAGCATAATTTTGTATTTTACAATTACATATTTAAGTCACCTCATTTGAGGTTTTTTGTTGGGGAGAGGGATTATTAAATGGACACACATATAGAAATATACTGACATTTAAAAAGAAAATTAAGAGTTAACGGCCATATGTTGCTATTATTATACTCATACAAGTGATCATTTCATCCTATCAAGAAAGTGGCAACATTTATAGTTGGTTAACCAGCTTACGATCACAGATCCATTAACACAAAAACTTAAATACTTAAAATATTTATAACATTGCACAAATGTCATACATATTAATTGAATGACTATTCTGTAATACAATAGGAAAGCATGCTGAAACAAAACACCTCAGCAGTATTTTAAAGCAGTAACCACCTAGCCAATTTCTCTATGTTCTGTAGTTTTTCTAATCCACTCTCCCTGTGGCTGAGCAAAATCGAATTGCCTCTCACATTTGCAGACAGCTCTGTGAAGGTGATAATAGAGCTGCTCCCTGCTGTCATGAGGCAGGAAATAGGAAAATGGCATATGGGGCTAGAAAGAAATAAAAAAAGAATCAAACAAGAACAAAAGAGATTTCAACAAAGGACAAACTATAACCCAATATGCTTTGCAAGTTAATCTCTTTTCATAAGGATTCTGCATAATCATTCATCTGCAAACTTGCCCTAAAATGTGAATGATTGCAAATGGTTGTTAGAGAAATTTTTATTTTGGAGAATATGTAAAAAGTATTCTTCCATCTCAAGAATGAACATTATGTATCTCTAGAGAAGGATTTAATCTATCTTGAACTGCTATTTCATTTTGAAAAGACTGAAGGTTTTACCAACCTAAATTGTATTTATAGTCTTGACCCTAAGATACAAATTGTATTGGATTTAATAGAAATGTACTAGGAAAGTTCTTTAAAAGTTTCTTTTTAATTTACCCATAAAGATCAAATAGTTCTTCAAGAAAAAAAGTACAGAAAATTAAAGGAAGTGAAAAAAAAATTATATACCTCAAGCCAGGTATATTTAATTTAAGAAAAAAAAGGGGAAAGACAATTCTCATATTTTTATCTGAAGAGATGGTTGAAATAACATACCATATTTTCCAAAATTTTCCATGTAAAAGAACCCATAATACAAGATGTGATAATAATAGTAATAATAGTAATAATAGTAATAGTAGTAATAATAATAATAATAAATAATAATAATAATAATAATAATAATAATAATAATAATAATAATAATAATAATAATAATAATAATAATTTAATTAATATAAGCTAGCACATACCTTTCCTTTTACACTCTGAATGGGATCCACTACTACTGCTACAGCTCTTTCTGAAAGGGCCTCAAAGCTCTGTTGTGTATTGATATCCACACCAGACAACCAACAGCCAAAACCAGGATGGCTGTGATACCAGCCAACAACCATCTCGGGCCTGGAAAAAAGGAAGCATTGGGAAGTTCAATTATTTGCAGCAGGACATATGAAAGGCAACAGTGTAATTTATAGAAGCATAAGAAATTACTAAGGTAAAAGAAAGCACTAGGAGAAACATTTATATTTATGCTCAGCACATTATAATAAAAACATGAAAATGTGGTGAAGAAGTGCTAGCATTAAGGGAGGTGTAGTAACAAGTGTAGGTCAGGCTCTCAGTTTTTCATCCTGTTGCCACACCTCCCATCCAATTTTTATCCTTTCCATATTTTGGGAAATATCTCCTCTGAACACACTAGAACCAAGTTGGCTTTTCACTGCAGAATATCTATATCAAGCATGGATGATTGGATCAAATGACATCAAAAGATTAAATATCAATTAAAACAGAAGTAGAGATTTGCTCAAAAAGCAATTCGGTGGTCAAGACTTTTGTTCACATTAATCTTTATACCGTGTTTCCCCGAAAATACGACCTGTCCTGAAACTAACGCCTTGCCACATTTTTCGCGTGGGCAAAAATATAAGCCCACCCCCGAAAATAAGTCCCATGGACAACCCCCCCTCCAGCCAGGCAGAGCACCGCTCACTGACTTAGCGGTATCCCGAAGGCGCCAAGCTGCGGTGGCCGGAGGGGGGAAAGGCGGTCACGTTGCTTGGTGCCTTCGGAATACCGCTAGGTTGGTGATCGGTGCTCTGCCTGGCCGGAGGGGCGAGTTGCCGGGCGGCTGTTCCCTTGCGAATTGGCTCCCGAAGAGCTGGGCACAGCTCAGGGGCAAAGCAGCCATGAGGTGACAATGCTCATGAGCAGCTGCCCGGCAAACCCCGTCTCTATCCGGGCAGAGCGCCATTCACTGACCTAGGGGGTATCCCTAAGGCGCCAAGGTACGTGGTGCTCTGCCTGCTCCCCAACCCAGACTCTCTATCCGGCAGCTGGCCCACAACCATAGAGCACACTCCTAGAGCGGCCGCTGCTGGAAGACTTGACAGGTGGGTTTTGGAGTTTGGAAGCCGGAGAAGAAGTTATGCTCGGAGCGCGGCAGGGGCGGAACAGGCGCTCGCGCAACCCCTTTCCAGCCGGGCACAGCTTCATGCACTTACCTAGGGGGTATCCCGAATGTGCCAAGCCGCGGGAGATGGGGAGCGGGAAGAGCGCCACGTGCCTTGGCGTCTTAGGGATACACCCTAGGTCAGTGAATGGCGCTCTGCCCAGCTGGAGAGAGGGTTTGCCGGGCAGTTGCTCGTGAGCGTGGTCACCTCATGGCTGCTTTGCCCCTGAGGCTGTGTCGGGCTCTTTGGGAGCCAGTTCGCAAGGGACCAGCTGCCTAGCAACCCCAAAACAATGATCCCTCCCCCTATAATAAGCCCAAGGCCATATTTCATGGGGCAAAAGAAAACCCTGCCTTATTTTCGAGGAAACATGATAAGGTTTTTAAAGTTTTTATATTAGTATAAAAATTTCAGCACAAAGATGGCACCTGTTGAGACATTCCAAATGAAGTCCTGATTTTTTTTAAAAAATGATTTTTTTCCAGATTATTTTTGTTTGGTATACAGAACTGTGGTTGAAAAGTTGGAAAAGGGTGGTTAATTGTCCCTTTTCCATTATGTTTACAGAAATTTAACTTCTTATTGAATATTGTAATTGCTCCATACCTGGAGAAAAACAGTGATGGAAATCTGAAAACACTTAGCTGGCTTTTGACAATATATTAAATCCATTATTAAATGTAAGCAATCTATCATATAAATCACCCAGAAGGAACAAGGTTATATTTAAACAGTAGTAAATGATAGGATAGGGAATCAAGAGGACTTGGCTGTTATTATAACATATTTTATAGTCAATAAAGAAAATCCTAACCTTCCAGTCTGTTTTAACATATCCAACATTTTGGCTTGAAACACAGGATCAACTGCCTCCACACTGACTCCCTGCATTTAGAAGCAGATTAACAAAGGCAATTAAACTTTCATGATCAATTCAGAATAGTAGTAATATGATCTACTAACTAAGAGAAATTTCAGAAATCACAAAAATATTTTTTAACAAACACATTTAATTCATTTGTATTCACTGCTCTCTTTTAGGAGTGCATAGTAATTTAAGCCTAGAAGATTCTATGAAGTGAGCTGTGACTGCTTTGTCTAAGATTCTTTACTTCATTCCCTACCATGTATCCAGTCTAATCATGCTTTGAGAGCAATTCAAAAAGTAAATCACCACTATTTATGGCACTTAGCCAGTAGCTTTCACATCAAAATCCAGCTTTTTAATTAATATCCAAAGTTTATAAATGCAATATTTAAAAAAAAATTAGAGATACATTTTAGAAGGAAAGAATGAGCTTGAGGAGTCAAAAGCGGACTTAGGCTAGAATTCTTATGTGAGCACAAGAGGGCAAAGTCTGATACCACCACCCTTGAATGCTCTTCAAGCTTATCTAGCCTCAACCAGGTACAAACCATCAATCTGAGAACGTCCTGTGCATAGGCTTGAGCAATAAAACAATTAATTTAAATCATCAAGTATGAGCCTGGTTGTTTGCACCTGACAGATTGAATTTTTCAATCTAATGCTTCATGCAATTGACAACATCTAATTACAAAACAACATAGCTATTTATGACTGGAAAAGTTATATAGAACATAAGAGCATCACATTATTTATAAGCTTGGATATATGCACTGCATGTATGAATATTTTCTTCAAAAAATTAAGTATGTTGGGGAAGAACATTTTTAAGGTACAATTATAACAGTGTTTTAGCACATGTGCTAACGGAAAGAACTCACCGTTCCTGACTGTGGCATAGCAAACACATCAATCACTCTGACAGTGTAGTCATCAACAAATTCTCCAAGCATGAGTCCCATAACTTCCATGGGAACACCAGCTCGACCATGCTTCAACATCTGGAAAGATCAGAATTCTACTGAATAATATTTAAGGAACAGATGCTTGATTCTCTGGTGGTTTTTAAATTTCTTTTTCTATTATATATTCACATCTTTAAGAGCTCTAAGGCCAAAAGCAGCTTTCTCTGAAAATACTATAGGATCTGTCTTACACACAGATTCATAGTAAGCTGTTATTGGAGAAATCAAGATTCTGATAGCAAAAGACAATGAGCTGGCAAAAGAATGGATCATATCTCAGAAGACGATGCATTTAAAAAGAGAAAAGAGTATTTCATAAAATATATGATTCCTTCCTATTAGTTCTGTTTGTATAAAACAATCTACAAAATCTATGCTCAAAATATCTTCATTGGAAAAAGAACCTGGAGACCTACGAAGAGCACAACGACATAGAACAGTGAGACATTGGTGGGGGAAAAGCCTCTCTGCTTTTATAGTACAAGTGTCATCTCTGGCCATAAAATAGCTTTTCTCTTCTTTGATCAGTGTGCCAGTTATTGCCCAGGTTTGAGAACAACAGACTATCACAATCAGTGCCTTACTAGCTTCTCATTTAGGATCATGCAATATATGCCATATAGTGGGATTTATAAAGATAGCACCATTTTACTTTGTATCCTATATTGTACTATATATAAAAACCATGAATAATTTGAATAGTCACATTTAGAGGTTATGTGTATAGCATCTATAGGCATGGAACAGATAGCTGCCCATAGTAGTAAAATTAAAGATATTTGCCAGTATACCATCAACCACTTAGAATATACAGTGGAGAAAAAAATGAAGGACAAAGAATCCATAAAGAGTTCAATGAGAACCAAACCTAGTCATTAAATGCTAAGTGTTGAGCAATTTTTACTGGCCAGGAGGAAAAACTGAACGGAAGTAAAAATATGACAAATGATTGTATCTAAAAGGTAGCGTTATCTAGATGTTGCTTGACCACATCACTTTCAGCATCCTTTGCCATTGCTTTTGGGAGTTGTGAGATGTACTTTTGCAACACCTGGAGAGCATCGGATTTCCCATTTCTCATATCTTATTTTTAAATACCCCAGAAAATGTAACTTTTGATACAAGACACAGCAGAAACATCCCACTTGTAATATATTCAGTGCTTTGCACAATACTAAAAAACACACACAAATATTTACCTTTAGAAGTGCAAGTGAAGAAATGTAAACTTGCTCAGCTGTGTCAACCGCAGGTGCATCCGTTGGAGGTCCCTAGATAAAGACACAACACTCTATAATATACACAACTCTATTTTATAAATAAAATGAGCTTCATCTAAAAAGACCCTGGAGGAATACATTCAGTTTTATTAAATACAGAATTTTGAAACAAAAATGATAGCAGCAATCCCAAACCCCTACTCTTACTATAGAATGGTTTCAACTTTTTCTTCCCAGACCATTTAAAAAGACTCATATGAAGATACAAAGCTATTGTGGTTGTTTCCATCTATGTGAAACATTCAATATTCTTCCCTGCCCATATGAAAACAAGCTTAGTAAGACATTGAACTATGAATTAGAAGACCTATTTTAAACTCTGCATCTGTCATAAACTCCTGTTTTTCAGCAAGTCACTAACTGGCTTCACACATTGCAATACCCCAGTGCCATGGTTTGATGAATAAGCATCATGGTTATTTCTATACATTAAGCCAAAACCTTACATGTCACATTGTATTACAATACAGGAACCCTATGACTGTTAGCATTGGCCCTGCACCTATGAAGATTACACAGATCCTTCTCCAATTCATACAATGCTGATTATTATTTATACATTTCTCAATTCCAGTCAAATCTATTTGGTTGTACAGCATTTATCTAGCCAGAATAATAATAATAATACATTATACATACTGTTCTTTCTCCCTCTCCTTCTCACATACACACAATCTCCAATTAACTACATGTTTCTTACAGTGGTGTGAATATAAATGCTGCTAGGCTAGCATGATTAACTGGCACCAACACAAACACAATTTCCCTTTGCTTCATCAGTTTTTACTTAAAGAGAACTTGGAAAAAGGCTACAGGAGCATTTTGCAGATCCATTGGTGCAGTGAGAGAAAAAATGGACCTCCAATCCCTAGGCAGAAAAGCTGTGAACAAAATACTCTGCTCTTTGCTTTATGAGTAGCTAATAAAAAATTAGCACAATTGTCCCAGGTGTGAATGACGACCAAGGCCAAAATTATGTATTGTTCAAGTGCAGAATGCCATCTACAGAACTTCAAAATTAAAAATATGCTATTCTTATGAATAATAATGTAGTACAAAATAAAATTTTAATTGTGGTTTGTAACCAAGGATAACTTCACAGAATCCACTACCACCAATATACACTAATGATCAAGCATGAAATAAGCATTTCTACATAACCATTTATTAATTTGCTTCATTATATTTAAAATTATTTAAGCTATTTAAATATAATGAAGATCTACTTAGCCCTAAAATATCAATATGTGAATCTTCAAAGATGGATATTCAAAGAATTCAGCCCACAATTCAGAAATCCTGCTTTTAAATCCAGCAAATGACCTAAATATTATAAATGAGAGAACAGTTCATGGCAAAAGTTGTACAGTGAAACAGAAGTTTCATGATAGCCATTATGAAAATAATTAATAGGGAACATGGGTAACTATTAAGAATGCTCTATAAGGAAGGACTATATTAAAAGATATAAAATTTAGTGGCAGAAAGTTTGTAACAAAGTTTCAGCTATTTTGATCTCTCCACATTACCGCTCGGAACTCTGAAATATTCAATTCTATTTCCACTTTTTATACACAATTGTCATTTTCAATTGATTTCTGAAAAAAAGCAGTATTACTGTTAAATAATTTGGATTTATCACACAATTGGTCCTTATATTACTATTTAGAATAATACTAAGTACAGAATGCAACTTTTAATATTTCATTCTGCTAATACCAATTTTTGAACTATTGTGTTATTTTGTGCATTTGCTTAGAGAAGATCTTTTTCCCTATGGGTTTTTAAATATTAGTGCTTTGCCATCACTGTTGTCAGTGAAGTTTCTTAATTTAACCAAAAGTTAATATACAGCTATATGCTATTCCCTCTTCTATCTTCCAAATTTTCCTAAACAAATTTCCCTAATGTGCTCTACACCATATACTGTATTCAAATAGTTGATTTAAAATATTATGTCAAATGTTATGATTAACAAGGAAAAACTAGATAGTTTCATTTGATATAAGCCATTTGGTCAACTGGACTTCTCATTCTACTACAGTGCTTAATCTTGAGGGTTCCTCAATTGTTAGAATAGATCTGGTGTTCAGGACATTAATAATGGCAAATGAATCAATTCCATTGCATGTTGCCATTCCACTGGTATATGTTTCTCAGATAATATTGAGAATCAATTCTTTTATCCTAGGCTTGCTATCTTTAACTAGTCTTACATGTGCCAATTCAGCCATAGAGCCTATTTGCATATTCATTTGAAAATATACTACCCCATCAAACACTTTTTCTGAATATTATTATGGTATTTCAGAATGAATACTTTCAGAGCAATGACACAAATTTGATTCGTTGTGGTACTGTTTTGAAGCAAAATTCTGGATGTCTATTTAAACAAAACTGTATTTAAAATCTTCAGTCATGTAAGTTGTTTAGTTACCATCCTAAATACAAAACTAAACAATTTTTATTTAGTAATTACTACAGTAATTTACACCAAATTATTTTTAAGAGACTAGAAGAAACACACAGATACTGATCCACCAAATTACAATCAAGAAGGTTGGCCAGAAAATGACTGCCTGTAGATAGCAAGACGCATTGGGCACCCTTAGTTCCACCAGAATAATGGATTACGTTACACTCTTCGGTACTATGTATAATCTCACTGACATGCAAGATGGCACATCTGTATGCCACAAAATGCAGAAGATTCTTGTGTTTTCTCCCCTACCTTCCCTTCCCATTTACCACTGGGTAACATTAATGAAGATGCACAGCACTTGTATATTAAATTGTTAAGATTATACATCAAACCACATCTGCCTGTCATTTTCCATTCCAACCAGTGATCTACAAAGGTGATGAAAAGTAAATATACTTTTCGCCGATATACCAGATGCATGAGAATCCCCAGAGAATCAATGTGTTAACATCACCACCAAAGACTAAAACCGAAGCCTTTAAATTTGGTCGTTTACTTACAACTAAAGTAAGCCACAAAAATAAAATAACACAACTTTATGGCTTTTAAAAGTTCTTTTGTATCCAGTGTATACAAAAACAAATGAGGAAAATCATTCCTGATTATACTTTTTAAGAAAAGAAACAGATGCTTCTTTCTGACTAAACTGTCTACCAAGTGTTAGACAGTGAACTGACCTGCCTGCAGGGCAATCGCATCAGCTGTAAGCTGCATCAATCATTTCTTTTAGCCATTCCTTATTAGCTAATACAGAATTTAAGGTAGTTTTTCACAATTAAAAAAACCTTTTTGCATTTTAAAATACATATACAATCTTTCTAAAAATCTAATGGAAGAAAGATCAAGACAATCAATCCAGTGAGATTAAAATGAGACATTACTTTTCTTCAAGAGCATTCGAATATAATCCAACTATAAAAGCTGTGACTTTTCCTTGGGCAGCCCTTGTTGACTAAGTGTTAAAAAAGGCATTTGCCATTCTAACAGCATAAAACTAACGCCTTAAAGTGTTATCTACTCAGGCCTTTTAGCAAATTTGTTAACACTTTTAGGTATATTACTCCACCTTTCTCTTAGTGTGAACTGGTATCAATTATTTAGCCAGTTTTATTATGTTATTAGAATACCTGCTGATTTATCATGAATCAAAGTGTCATTTTAGAGCACTGCCCTTTACGTCACCATACATTTCTTTAAATGTAAGTGATGGAAAATAAATAAAGCCACAGGAACAAAAAGAAGAGAGACCTAGAAAATCCCTTAAAACTACTGAATAATCTTCCCCATTTAAGCGTGCTACATTAAAAAAAAGTTTTTAAATGTGGAAAAAGTGGTCCACTTCTTAAAAATGTCAAAAAGGATACCTCTGTAACTAAATTATTAGATAGCTAGATCCATTATTATTTCCATACATTCTTTTTAGTTAAAACCCCTTTAAAATATAAACACAACAAAACAGACATAAGCAAATGTACAACTATCCAACACTGTCATGTTTATTCTTACCCAATAAAATAAAAATAGGAACCTTTTAATACTTAATTTTGTGAGTATTAAACAACTAGTGTGAAAAACAAGATGCATGTAAACTACTTCTACTGCCTCTGCCTCAATGACTAGCTGAGACAACCTGTTATAGGAGGTGTTAATTGGCAATAGGAGTGCAAGTCAGAAGCATGTTCCCCATCGTCCTAACCCAGCAAGGCTAGGTCATTAAAGTGGAAATGAATTCTTTCATGCTGACTTAACTCTTGGAGTACAGATTTTCAGCTGTTACACCTACAGACAATTGAGAGTGTGTGCTACTTAGATGGCACAAAAAGAGGCATTTTCTTCTTAAAAATAATTGTATTATGTATACGGTTTATTATGCACTATATACCAGAAGTAATCTGTGAATGATCTAATGGTTAAGGCACACATGACTACAAGTAATCAAGGGTACAAGTATTCTGAAATGCACAACAGTCTGCAGACTTACAATAGAAGTCTGGGACAAATGATTTTCTTTAACAAAGGAAATGGTAACATGTTATTGCAATTGTGCCTAATTGTATCAGAAGTTGCAAATATCTTTCTCAAGTTATTAGGCACAATTGACAGTAAGTCTTTAAGAATGGAACAGCACAGAAACAGAATGAAGTAAATAAGTAAGGTTTTTTAATTAATAATTGGGACACCTAAGAATTTTAGTAACATGAATATATGGAATAGAACACAACATCTAAATACCACCAGTTTGACAGCTTTTGTGTGTAGTAGTAGTTGTAGGCCAAATAAAGCTTAAACTTCTGCTCCACTGTAAAGTACATCAAGCCATGTTCAACCAGTTATATAACCTTTGCCATGACTGTTGATCTGTAGAAATGGGTTGTGTCCTTCTCTTTTAGTTCCATGCATACCTGGATTTACTCTCTGGGTGTGGCCTTACTGTAATTGAATCAGAGGTCTCACACTGTAAATTTGAAAGAAAGTAGAATTTCTGCACAACTGGAGACAGGACTTACAAGTTCCCTGGGTGCACAATAGATTCTATGCATCTTAAAGGAACATGCATAGAACTCCCATTCAGACTTGCTCAGATCAACAAGTAAAGATCTGGAACTGAAGCCTGTGTATACTGGTGATATGGTATGCATGGCCAGTAAGCAAAACTTATCTATTACGTACTTTTAGACCTCATGAACTTTAGATTAAACATCACAGAAGATTAAGGAAGGCAAATACTGAATGACTGACAGATCTGCCCTGAAATCAGAGTGATCTTTTTCAACTAGGCCCTTGTTACAATTTCTTGAGGTGTGGAAAGATTTTGGATAAAGGAGAAATATTTTTATTTTATCATTCACTCCATTTCCACTTCCAGATTCTCATTTTGAGCAGTGACTCCATTTTAATCAGTATACAGGTAGTCCTCGAGGCATGATGGGTCTCTTAGCAACTGTTTAAAGCTATGACAGACCTCTAAAAAAGTTACTCAGGACTCAAAATTCTGACATCGTCCCTCCTTACCTGACCACATTTTGGTTGCTCGGCAATTGGCCCTCATTTATGGCTATTTGCTATGTCCTACAATCACATGGCTGCAATTTACAATGTTTTTGCCAGAAACCAGTGTTTACTTCACCTTTCTGGCAAAAGAATGCTCCATAGTGAACTGTAGACTTCCTTAATGACTGTCGTGTTTACTTAATGACCTTGTTTTATGATTCACTCCATTTCCACTTCCATATTCTCAGGTTGAGCAGTGACTCTGTTTTTAATCAGTATACAGGTAGTCCTTGACTTACAACCGGTCACTTAGCAACCCCTTAACATTACAACAGGCTTCAGACTCAAATTTCTGACAAACACTACTCCCCACCCCCATCTGCTACATTTTGGGTATTCAGCAACCAGTGTTCAATGACATCCATTTGCTGTGTCTTGCAATCACTGCAATTTACAATGATTTTGCTGGAAACCAGTGTTTACTTTCAGTTTTCAGAGGGAAAAAAATTTTCCCTAGCAAACAGCAAGCTTGCTTAATGACCTCTGTGTTTGCTTAATGACCATTAAAAAAAGGTCATAAAACTGGGCACAGTCGTTTGATAGGCTGCTTAATGACCATCATAAATTATGACCAAAATTGTAGACTCAATGCTGCTCTACTTTATGAAAGGTAATATAAAAGTGAGTTAACCCTTTATATTTCCATCTTAATCAGCAACAGTCAACTCCAGTGTAGCCATAACAGATATCATAATTTGTTGCAAACACCTGTTCTTTTTGCACAAAACATTTTTAATTGTGCCCATTACAAACTTGTTAGCAGTTTTTCATTGCAGGGACTACGATTGTTGCAAATTTCATCAGTTTGTCTCAATCAGACAGCTATGTATTTACATATATTTAAAATTAGCATGGATTAAAAATCATTGTATCAACCTGTATGACATTTTGCACATACCACCTTCCCATCACCCTGCTTGCCAATTTCATTCTAGACTGCTAAAAAGCAAAGGCAATACAGGTATGTTTCTTCCATATTAGGGTATAGAAAAATAAAGATCATTTTTCTAATTTACATTTTTGATCTTGGTAATGATCCATAATACCTATGTCCAGACCAATCCAGAATACATTGGACTATTCTTGAACATTAAATTGGGGCCCCAGATTATACTAGATGATATCTGCACTCCACTAAGTAACAAACCATAAAAGAATCTACTTTATGAAATGTAGTGAGAAACTGTGTAGATAATTAAATAACGTTATAGCAGTCAATAAGTACTTGTGAAAGAAATAAGGCTGGAAGAAGCGAAGGCAATACAGGAAGAAAATATCTTTTTTTATAGTAAGGTACTGTAAGATTCTTAGGTATAGTAGAAATTATTTTCCATCTATGAACATAAAAAACAGAAAAGCTAGAGACATTTACAATACTTTAAAGAGCATCAAGGGAAAGGATGTAGAATATTGCTTATATATGTGTTTTGGATTTTATGACTTAAAATAATCTAAACAATATATATGAATTATTTGAGAGAAAATGCATGACAAAAAGAGCAGCAGTCAAAGAGTGAAGCGTCAATATTTAAGAAGTGGAAATGCAAACAGGTTGATATGGTGACTCTCCTCTGAGCAAGCCACATTGAAAGCTATATTTTTTGGAAAGGAAAAAAAGGCTGCAAGTAGTTGTCTATACCTCATTGTTGGATAATTTCAATATTAATATAGATTTCTATTATTTGTATTTCAGGGGGAAAACTTTAAAGACATTTAAACTCAGTTACATTACTGAAGAAGTTAAATACAATAGTAACACTTAAGGATAGAGATTCAGTCCACATTTGTCAAGCAGAAGGCATTATTTCCTATCTTCAAAGGAGGATTTGTAGTGTGTAGGATAGCCCAATATGCTTAGCCCAATACATAGGAATAAATGTGTACGGTAGTTTCCTTCTTTTTTCTGTTTTGGGAGCAAGACTGGACTTCTACTCATGTTTTCAAAATTTATTTAAAGAGCAGAACAGGAAAGGGCAGTCTGAGCATAATAAGACCAATATAAAAAGTCCCCTCATCTTGCATTTATATTTTTTTTCAAGAAACTATTTAGGAAAAGATGTGGACCAATATTCTTTAACATATGCTTTTATTCTATCTTTTAAACCTGACTGATCATATTTATAAAAGGTTATAGCTTTAGAAATGTCACTATGATTTAATTAAAATACAAAATTTATCTGTAGGCAGATAAAGGGCAAAGCAAAAGATATTACAGTAATTCCTAATACATCAGACTATTGAAATATCAAACTTCATAAAGCTTTCAAAGGAAAGGCCTAAGGCAGTATCTGAAAGTAACCTTACTATACTGAAATATTAAAAGAAACAGTCCTTACATTTAGTTCTTTTAAAAAGTATCACTATTACATAATTCAAATGAAATTAGATTACAGGGTTAAGATCTACATATATTAGACCAGTAGTAGATTCAACAAGATTTTTAGATCAGTGGCAGGTCTTTTAAGTGCTACAGGTTTTATCAATTCTACAGCATCAAGCAGTGCAGTACTTGAAACCTTTCAAAGTGACAGTTTTCAAGTGCCATGTACAATGCCCTAATCTGGAAGTGTCCCAACCAACCCATCTGATCAACAATTTCACAGATGGAAGCACTTGATGGCTAATTGGCAAGCCGATTATTCAAACAAAATAGCTATTTGCAATTCTTGCTTCTTTATTTCCAGTAGAAGTGCTAACACGGCTAAGAGACAGGTCACCCCTCCTCCATGCTCATTTTTAAAATAAAAGATCTACCTTTCTAGCTATTCCCCCTGGGCACCATCTAAAGCACTGAAGTGAAGTTGCACTAAGCAAATATGACAAGATATAGTGTTCTGTAACGAAGGACAGACTTTTTAGCATTTCAGTTACTCTTTTTGAGGGCTGTATACAGTGTTACTCTGGGTTATTTACCCACCCACGTCATCATGTCACCAGCTGTCAGTGCTATTGTGCACTCGAAATGACATTTTAAAATTCAGAAGAGGAAATGCAGCAAGAACACTTAATTTAAATTTACCAGATAACATGGGTAAATTCTGAACCGTTGTTGAGAACCCTGCAATTGTATAGCTATGTCCTATCTCTCACATGCCTTGTGTACATTATGGATACCAGCAAATGTAAGAACAAGAGAATGGTTCTAATACTGCTCATTATAAAGGTTATGAACAAGCATGCATACCTACATCTGCTATTTGGGAAGTGAGAATTATTTGCTCTTCTGCATGTTTGTTACAAACAAAATAGTGCAGAATACTGTGTATTTATTACAACTTTAACTTAAAAAACCACAATCCATGAAAACATTTTTAGTTCTTGAAAAATTCACCCATACCCTACCTTCCTTAATATACACCTCGGTGTCAGAAAAAAGACAATCGACTAGTTTAAAAGACTGTTAACCCTTTTCTCCAGAAGGTAATAGTCACATTCAAATGTAGTGTTGAATCCAAAATCAATGTTTTGAGAACTTAGCTGAAAGCAAACTATGAAATCAACAAACCCTGGCTTATCATAGGCGGGTAATCTTCTCTTCTTGAGCACGGAAAAGAGAGATATAGGTTGCCCACTTCTAAAGCTTGTATGCAGAGTTCTTCAACTGATAATCAGAAATATTTAGTGAGTCATAGTCGGGAGCAAGAAAACTATATCCACATTTAATCTAAATCCAAAGGGTATCACAAAAATATCCAGGTGGCCTCAAAAACAAGAGGTCAGATTTTGACTTCTATATGCTTCATTGAAACAGACAGGTAGAGCAGAAAATGGTACTAATTAACATGTTCAGACCTTTCATCAATCTTCTATACTAGTGCAGTTTCTTTTAGTTTACACAATTGTAGGTATACTACTTTGCTTCCTTGCAACAATAGGAATTCTTTGCTAAAGAAAGTAAACTGTTTTCAAAAACCGAGGAAATTTCAAAAGTAGTTTGGGTGTAATTCTAAAAGTGTATGTTAGATGTTGGAATTGTTTATCTAGACTTTTATCATAATTATGTGATATTATACATACATAGTATGCAATATTTTAGATACACTGCTTTTAAATTCAGAAATATATTTTAAAAAATTCAATTCAAGTCAGTCATGGGCATACAAATCTCATTCTCATCTTTATGTTGGACATGCATTCTCATCTTTAAGTTGGACAACCAACTCCACTTAAAAGAGAGTAATCTTAACACATCACACATATAGAAATTTATTCCACATAATGTGCATTACTTTTCATGAAGAAAAGTTTCAAATATTATAAATATTTTATCACCAGTATTTACTGTATTCTAAATTGTATGGGAAAACAGGGAACAATACATACAATGCTCATGTTAAAATACTCTGGAGATCAAGCCATTAACACATTTTACCTTCAAAAGTAAAGGAAGTATTTGAATGAGAATTTGTTATAATAGAAAACAATTCATATGTAACTAATCAGGCATATCTTTTTAACCCAAAGGAATCTTTTTAAAACATAGGAAGATTATGTATCATTGATAGTTCTGTGAGGCCCCATCATATAAGGTATGCATAATAATGACTGTAACTTTCAAATTGCTGAAATCCTACCAATTACAGCAATCACGTGTCTAAATCTAAGACATTTTGTCTTGAGACAAAATGTAAAAAGTTCATCTCAATTCTTGATGATTGCATCCATCCTTGGCGGGATTGCATAGATGGTTTTCCTAGGCTTCTGTTTTTGTTTTTCTGTTTTTTCCCCCAAAATTCCAGTTGAACTGAGTGTCTGGGATTTTGGTCCATTATATAAATGCTAACTAGACCAACTCTGCTCACCTTCCAAGTTTACGTACTAAGATACAAAAATCCTCCGAGAAATCTAGTTATACTACAAATCAACAATCCTGTACAGTCCTGTAAGTGATGAAGGAATCCAAATCCAAGCATGGATATAAGTAGATAAAAGAGACTCAAAATCTATTTTCACATGTAAATTGTAATTTATTATTACAATATTCATGATATGGACTCTTACAACTGGCATTTGTTCTAGCATCTATCTCCACTTACAGAAAAATGGTATCATTTCCCCCAATTTCTCCTTTCTTTTGGGGCTCTCCAAACTACATACCACCACTATTTCCCTGTTGAATCCTCTGATTTTTCACAATAGCTTTTAGAAGGCAGCAGGATACAGAAACAGTTAGTGAAAGTCGTCTTATTTTGCTGATAGGGCATTAACAAGCTGAAATGCATCAAAATTTCATGAGTTTCCAAAGGTCTTCTATTCAGCTTTTAGTCTAAAAAATACCTTCAACACCTTTGTAAGTAGGATTTTTCTCCCATGTTATCAAAGACTTGTTTCTATAGTTGTTCAATCACACTTCAGAAACTTCCATACATTAATAATATTCTATATGTAAGAAAATACTGCAGATTGCACCCCTAAGTTGTTTATGCTCATGGAAAGACTTGACTTTAGTGGACACCTCAACTAACTGAACCTGTTTCTCCTATTGTTTTTAAACCCCCAAATCTGTTCTCAAATGTTTGAGAACCTCCAGATCAGCATGAGACATAGCATTGAGGGAAACACTCAACAAAATTCTTTACTTTTGTTTGAAAAGATTTAATGCTTTGCTGTGTGGAATGGCAGTATAGTTCCCATTCAATCAGAGGCTCCAGGCAACCAGCATTCAGTCTTCCATGTTAAGATGCAAGTTGCCTCTAGATTTCTGCCTTCCAGGACAAATTGGACTAGCTTCACATCTTGGACAATCCATTTTATAAAAAGGTGTCAGTCATAAGGAGACAGATTACTTTAATTATGTTGTCATTACTTAACCAAAGGAGGCTGATAGCTATCAATTTTCTTGCTCATTTTAAAAATACGTTGACTTATCTATCACAAAGCCGCACTATCAAAATAGATCCCCGCAGGAGACAAAAAACAACAAAGTTGAGGCTTCTTCCCTAGTATTTGTCTTGTATGATTGCAGTCTACTTATTATTTGTGTCACCTTGTTCTTACAAGAAAGCTATCAGTACATGATGCAACAAGATCTTATGCAGAGTGGTGTGCTGATTAGGACTGAACTGGAAGTGACTGGCCCAAGAATAAGCATCTGGCTTTCATGTCTAAGTGAGGACTTGGGTTTCCTCACTCCCAGTCTAGCACCTTAACCATTGCACCATGCTGCACTGCAAGAACAAAGTAACAGTTAATATATTAAATTCAGCATGTGTCTCTTTTCCTAATTTTCTGACTAAGAAAAACTTCAATAATTATGAATCTCTTATTGTGTTAAAGAATGAGGCTCAGGAGAAGTGTCCCAATTGCAAGTGTTCCAATTGGTAGGTGTTAAAAATGTATTTTTAAAGAGTGTTCACTAAGAAGCACCTGGAAGAAAGTGCAAAATGTAAATACTTGCTATGAAATTTAAAAAGAAAAACTCTGCTTTGGGTAATACACTATACCAGTGATGGCAAACCTATGGCACGCGTGCCACAGGTGGCACGCGGAGCCATTTGTCAGGACACGCGAGACGCTGCCCTGTCAGCTGGCCAGCGCGCATGCACGCGCTGGCCAGCTGATCTCACCCTTTTTTAAAGCCATTTTTCGCCCTCCCCAGGCTCCAGAGGCTTTATAGGAGACTGGGGAGGGCAAAAAGAGCCTCCCCCGCCCCCCGGAGGCTTCAGGGACCGTCCGGAGGCTTCCCTGAAGCCTTCGGAACGCTTAAAACAACCCTCAAGCAATCCGGAAGTCACTTCCAGTTTGCTCAGAGGGTCGTTTTGAGGGCTCCGAAGGCTTCAGGGACTGTCCGTATGCATCCCTGAAGCCTTCGAAATGCTTAAAACGACCCTCCGAACAAACCGGAAGTCACTTCCGGTTTGCTCGGAGGGTCGTTTTAAGCGCTCCAAATGCGTCAGGGAAGCCTCCGGACGGTCCCTGAAGCCTTTGGAGCGCTTAAAACGACCCTCTGAGCAATCCGGAAGTGACTTCCGGTTTGCTCGGAGGGTCGTTTTGAACGCTCCGAATGTGTCAGGGAAGCCTCCGGACGGTCCTTTAAGCCTTTGGAGCGCTCAAAACAATCCTCCGAGCAAACTGGAAGTCACTTCCGGTTTGCTCAGAGGGTCTTTTTAAGCGTTCCGAAGGCTTTAGGGAAGCCTCCGGACAGTCCCTGAAGCCTCCGGAGGGCCTCCGGGGGGGGGAGGCTCTTTTCGCCCTCCCCAGGCTCCTATAAAGCCTCTGGAGCCTGAGGAGGGCGAAAAAAGCATGTAAAAATGGGGGGGTCATGCCTGTTGTGCGCATATGCGCACTGGGGAGGTCGCACATTGCATTATGGGTGCGGCACACCCGCACACGCCCCCCCTGCGCTCCCACTTGTAGCATGCGAGCCAAAAAAGGTTCGCCATCACTGCACTATACTCTTGATTAGTTGCACAATCACCTAAAATAAATACCTAAACTAAGAGTGTAGTGTTAAAAATTCAATGAAATATTCAATTTCAGGGAGAAAAATAATGTCTGTATCCTAAATTACATTGTATTAAAGCAGAAAGTCTATAGTTCAAAATATGGACAGATATAAATGCAGCTCACAGTATGAAGTCAAAAGGAATAGTTTTACATCTAGCTCCTTAGCCATTGGGTAGCCAAAAGAATACCTCCATCTGTAAAGTTAGGTCATGCATTGAGATCTTCAGAAGTGCATTAATAGTTCTGAGTATTAGAAATATATTATGCATTTGCAAAACATCAAGCCTTCTCTGTGGTGGCACTTTTACTTTGGAATGACTTCACAACAGAGAGATAATTTGCTTTCCTTTCAGCGTCATGTCTGAACACTCCTTTTTGCTGAGGCATTTTACATTTACATTAAAAAATGCACCAAAGTATTCATTAGGGTAATTGTTGGCTGAATAGTTATGATCTTTCTTACAATTTTACTACTATTGTAGATCGTATTTTAAAATAATATACAAACTATAAATGATGTATCAATTTAAAAATGACAATAAGTAATCTGTCTAGCACTAATAAAGTCAACACTGCTATTTGATAAAATAGTTCTCATTTATCTATTTTGAAATCAGTGGGTAGAAGTTATATAAACATTCACGGGCATCTTTTCAACTGAAATTTATTTGAATATAAGTAGGTTGGGTTGGTATTTGGGCTATTGGTCTGAGCTCTGAGCTTGGCAATTTGCTTGCCAACGTTTCGTCACCATTCAAGGAGACATCGTCAGTGTGCCTTGAATTGTGCTTGTCTATTAGAGCGCTGGTCTTTAAATATTTTTTTATATGATGCAAATTCTGACTTCGGACTGTTTGATTGGCTGGCTGTTGTTACTGAGTCATGGTCTTTGGTTTTAAGTACAGTCTGTGTGATGTAAATTAGTGTTGTTTGTTCGGATACTGCTGAGTCATGGTCTGGTTGCGGTCTTTTTGAATGGCTGGTTGTTGTTACTGATTAGGTGGTTCGAATTCTTGTGAGGGGGTTTGGGCACTCGGTGCCGAAAAGGTTCATCATCACTGACATAAGGTATTTAAAGACCAGTGCTCTGACAGATGAGTACAATTCAAAGCGCAATGACAATGTCTCCTCAAATGATGAAAAAACAATTGGCAAGCAAATTGCCAAGCTCGGAGCTCAGACCAGCAGCCCAATCTTTTCAACTACTGTTTATATGGATAAGTCAAGAACATGATTGAAATTGTCATTCCTATAGAGATGAGAAACATTACAAGAGTGAAAAAGATGGTGCATTCCATAGATGGATCCAAGGGTGTGATTATGTTTTATTGCTGATATTCTTCCTGTGGGAAGATTTTTAATCTCTTGCAAACCTGATCCAGAAAGCTGGATAACACTTTGGGGCAGATCTGGGATCTCACTTTGAGGAGATAGAGCAGAAGTGGTAGTCCTATCACAACAGCATAAATGAGCACACGCAAAAGGTTTGAGAATGACTTCTGCTAACTAATTGGGGAAGGTTTTGTTTATAAAATCATGTGAAATTTTCCAGTACCTGACGGATCAGAATGTATAATAATATATGGCAAATAAAAAGATCTTGCTTCTTAATAAAAGTGAGCAAATATGAGGTCTGTTTGGAAAATTAAAGTCAGTGTCAAACTTTAAGGTGAAGGAGGACACTGCAATGTTTTGTTACAGCAAATGTGCAAGTACTCTTCTACAATGAGGCACAATAATCTATCAAAAACACATGCTTACTTTTCTGCACTTACTATACATACAATTTCTGGGATTGTAATTCTGTAATTCCTCAAATGGTTATTTTTCCAGGGAGGGGCAAGCTTTAAGTTTGTAATCTAAATTCAAAAAAGGTTACTGGTAATCTGAATACTAACCTGTCCTAGACCAGGCATTCCTCCTCCAAGTCGTAGAAGTCGATCCATATTTCCTAAAGAAACAAACAGCATACCTAGGTTCTAATGTGTTTACCAAACTGTTCTCCATAAAATTCACCTTCAGTCACTCATTATGTCAAAAATATTGGTCGTAATTACAACACAACATCAGACTTCCTGTTAATTAACACCACATATTAATTCAAGAAGCTGTCTTCCATACTAATTAACAACTGCACTTTAAGCGTACTGATTTTGGGTTATCCCCAGTTTTAAAAAAGATAAGCTTTTTTGTTTAACTCTCTTTTTTATTGCAAAATTCATTTATTTCCTCCTCTGATCCCACCTACCCCCAAAAAGCATCTGTACAGCAAACCAAAGAAAACTCAACACCAGCAGATTAATTTCCTTCAATTTATCCAGAACACATCAATATAAAAATAATTCAAAAGTGAAGATTTTTAACATCCTCATTAGTAAGTTCTGTGCTAATTAACTTACAGCTTGTCAGTTAGCATCAAAACTGCATGTGAAAGACACTGAACAGATTAGATTTCTGAATTAGCATCAAACACTTTTTTTAATGAACTCATTACACCAAAAGAAGACTATAAAGTAAACATTAAATGCCTTTAGTTAAAATATTAAGGGCTACATAGTTGTTGCATATATCATTAAATATGAAATACTGTGGAAAGAAAATGAATCTCATTGCTGTTTGTTATATTGCTTTAATAGTAAAATATTTAACATGCAACATGGTAATATGACTGGAAACATTTTTAATACTATTAGCATGTCACCAAGTGCCGACTTCTGGATGAATAAAAACATCTAGCATTCCTCACTAAGACTGTGCAAATGATTTAAAGGAGCATTTCACTCAAATTGTTTGAACAGCCCAAGTCTCCAACATTGTCCATATTGGCTAGAATTGCTTGGAGCTGTAGTTTACCAACATCTGGCAGGTCCTGGTTCCCACCTGTGACCTAGACTGAATACAATATTCAAGAGGGCTATCCAAAACCTTTAGGAGATGCTTCTGAAACAACAGGACAGAGGCTGCTCTGCTTGCACATCTGAGCAGAATCAGCTAGGAGCAGCTTCCAAGGCAAAAGATGTAGCTGCTGCTATGAATCAAGAAGTACTTTTCATGAACTTTAATGCAGTAAGCAAGATGGCCTGAAGTTCTAGGTTAATATCTATCTCTAGCTACATGCTGCTCTCTATGTCTCTGGTCTTACCACATTATGTTTAACTGTAGCCAGGCAAAAGCAAAACTTAAAAATGCTAAAGGTTTCCTTAAAGATTAAAAAAAATAGAATTATAATCATGCCCACAGGGCACAATTCAAAAGAATTCTCATTACTTTTAATTAAAGTTAATTATCTCAGATCATCATCAAGGATCCAGTTAATACAATGTGAATATAGGATCCAATTAATACAATGTGAATATTTTAGTAAAGATCAATCAATAAAAGTTAATTTTTCTTCATAACACATGCGCTGAACTGAGACGGAATACATAAATATTTCCACAGCCCATCACAATATCCTTAATACTAGAATGACATTTTTGAGCAATTTAAATAGAACTGCCATGAACCAGTTCATGTACTTAATTTTACACTGTACTCACCTGGTTTTCAGCTTATTTCTACAATGTTTTTCCAGTTCTTAGTGGAGTCTCCAAGTTTAGATACAAAGTGAAACTCCTACTAAACACAAGTAACAATTAATCAAGATATCTTTAAAAAAAACACCTTTTATTTTATATCCTGAAACACTGTTTCAAGTCTAAGCAAACTTTTACAGTATAAGAATGTTCTATTAAAAAAGGACAACCCAACCTATACAGGTAGTCCTCGACTGTTTGAAGTTTCAATGGCACTGAAAAAAGTGAACATGATCATTTTTCAGATTTATGACTGTTGCAGCATCCCCGTGGTCACTTGATTTACATTTGGATGCTTTACAACTGGTTCATATTTACGACAGTTGCAGTGACCCAGGATCACCTTTTGCAACCTTCTGACAAGTAAAGACAATGGGGAAGCCAGATTCACTTAACAATCTTGTTATTAATTTAATAACTTCAGTGATTCACTTAACAAATGTGGTAAGAAAATGTGCAAAATGGGACAAAACCCACTTAATAAATTTCTCACTTAACAATAGAAATTTTGGGCTCAATTGTGGTCATGAGTTGAGGATTACCTATTCTAAATTTTCTATCTACTTCACAAAATACCAGCCTGATCTATCTTTAATCACACCTAGGGCTCGTCTACACTTCTTCCTTTCCCCACTGCAAAGAGAAGATACTCCACTATTTATATGTTAAATTTGGGTCTTGGCCAAACCCCAACTATTTATGACAGTTGCACTGTCCCAGGTTCATGTGTAGCCTTCCCAGCTGACTTCTGACAAGCAAAGTCAATGGGGGAAGCCAGATTCACTTAACAATCACGATTTGTTTAATCGTGGCAAAAAAAATGTAAAAATGTAAAATACGGCAAAATTCACTTAACAACTGCCTTGCTTAGCAACATAAATTTTGGGTTCAATTGTGGTTGTAAGTTGAGGACAACCAGCACACGTTTTCCCCAAAACAAAAATAACATCCCCTCTCAAAAGAAAAATGGGGTAAGTGGGATTTCTGCTCTTTACCAGTCCCTGTGAAATTAAAGAACTGGAAGCAAATACTGGAAGTCATGCTCCCTGCTTTTCCTGCTTGGGAGAAGGGAAGCAGGTCAGTTGATTGGTGGACACACACATACAATAAAATAAAATAATAAAATAAAATAAAACAAAGCTATTCCTGGCAACACTATTGGCAGAACTAGCAGCCTTGTGAGGAAGCCATAATGAAGCTATCTACAGCTTCCTGGCAGCATTGCCAGCAACCCTACATGGAAATCACAAGTAGCTCCACCATGCCTCTGCCTGCAGAAGAGCAGCTGGTAGCCCCGTGATGGAGCTGCTCTTTCACTGACACCTATGGGCACAGCTTTACTTAGAAGTGCCTCTTTCACTCCACTTCCCTTGTTGGAAGGTAAGTGGCTCTTTGGTATCTTCCACTCTGCTAGGGGGAAGGAGAGCTGGCACTGAAAAAAGCTTCCCTTCTTTCTTTTCCTCTACGAGATGTGGGGTGGGGTGGGGGGAGTGGCTCCTTTCCTGCCAATTCTCCAAATCCCATGGAATGATCCCTCCATAGAATTGGAGAACTGACAACTGTGGACCCATCTCTAAATCAACTGAAAGTTTAATCTGGTTTTTAAATCAATAGTCTTGTGAACCTGGGGGGGAGTTTGCAGTCAAATAGAAATTATCTGAAATAAATTACATTAATTTCTTTTTATCATAAAATGTTGATCAAATTCTGTTTTGTATATGTTAGACGTGTTAGACAAAGTTAATAAAGGCAATGTATATATGGAGAGTCTTGATCAAGTTGTCTCTACAAAAGTACCATTCTTATCGAAGTCAAATTTATAAATTAGAATCAACATATTAAAACTACTAAAAGGTTTGTTTTGTGAATTATTAAGGTCTGAGTTCCCAAACATGGAAGAACAGTTAAATTGCTGGATTCATTCCTAGCATATTGTAATGTAGAAGATTCAGGCTTAATGTGCTGTTTGAAGCCAGATAGATTTGTTCACTCAGGAAACTAGGCTATAAGCAAAGCAGGGCTTCATGAGAGACATAAAATATATGAATGTGTATTTAGACAGTTGGGTATTTACTTAGCATGTTATCTGAATACCATTAATAATAAATATGTTTGGCAAATTTGGGGTAGATATATATGACTCTACAATTCATCTCAACAGCCAAGATAACCAAGATCAGCATCTACAGTATTCTAAATAGTGGATGATTATCAAGTTTCCGTAACTATCTGTTACAGAATGCCTGCATTTTTCAATGCTGAATGACATTTAATATTTTTACATGACATAGATAATGTTTAATCATCAAAAGTTAATAATTAACTAATATGAGCACTAAAAAGTGTCCACAAACAGGCCTTCCTAATTACCTTGAGCTTTTTACGTTATACATTTCTAGTTTTCATGCTTCATCCAGTTAAAATATCCCAATTAACTAACACTTATTATGAAGGCATCCCTGTGTCAGACTCTAAGAGACAGATAAGAATGTAGTACAAATTATCCCTAAGCATTTTTTAAAATCTTCCGAGTGAGCTAATTATTTGAAACAGACAGCTAATGATAGATTTTGGTGCCCAAATTTTGCTCTACTTCTCTTTAATTTCTTAATTTTGCTCCTTGTTTGTTTAGAAACAAAGGAAAACACCTGGCTGTTAATTTTAACTCATTTTAAATGTATTGTCTTTTAAATTCGGTTTGTTTTTTTGGATATGGATTTAATCTTTTTTTTTAACTTTTGGGATGTGTGTTTTTTAATATTGTACGCTGCCCTGAGTCCTTTTGGAGAAGGGCGGCATATAAATCCAAATAAACAAACAAACCTGCTTGTTACAAAAATGCAAATAAAAAACACTGAGGTAATTCACTTCATTTACTACTTTGATTTCAGAGAACTTTATACAGATATATAAATAGAAATTACAAAAGATTTTTGTGTAAATCTGAGTAATAGAAAAGTTACTTTTTTACCTGTCCTAAATCACTGAGATGGGATAAACTTCACACAACGTACTCCAACAATAGCTGAAATATAAATACAATATAGAATTGAATGTATATTAAAACAAAGTCAATTGAGTTTTAAAGTGCAGGTTCACCTTACTTAACAACAGCAATTGGAACTTATGTTTCCATGTAAGCATAAGCTAAGCAATGTGGTTGTAAAGCATAATGTCAAATGACTGTGTCACTTAGCAACAGCAATCCCAGCAGTCTGTATTGCCATCCTTAACCAAAAATCATCAATGAGAACCACTCACAATTTCCAGCTGGCTTCCAACAAGCCCAGTCAATGGGGAAGCTGGCAGGAAATCTCAAGTCCTGGGCAGCTTGCAAGCAGGCTTGTGGGTGTGTGACTGCAGTGTCATAGCACAAGCACAATCAACAAGTAATGGCTGATGCTGGGTGAGGATGGGTGGCTGCTGCAGGCACACACTATGGGGTATAAGATCCCTGGGATCTCGTACTCCATATTTGAGCACCTTAGAAGAAAAAGTAGTGGGAGGGGAGCAACTTACAGCAGCCACCTGCAATTATTTACTTTGACTGTGGGAAGTTGGCAGAGAAGGTCAAAACCAGTACTTATGTAACTGCAGGACACTGCAACCATCACAACTTCAAGCTGGCTGCTGAGCACCTGGATTAAAATCATGTGATAGCAGCGGTGCTAGAACAGCCTAAATTTTGGGGACTGGTCATAAATAAGACTTGTTCAGAACTGTGTGAACTTTGAATGGTCACTGAGGAAGTAACAGTTAACCAAAGATAACTTGTATGCATACAGGGCAAGATACTATATGCAAAAGGATATTAAATGGAAATGCTTTATTTTTTAATCCTTCAAATCTACCTGTACATCTGTAGAACTACATATGCATTCTTTTAATCTACTTTTACAGCAGAAGTACAAAAAAATGAACATAATTTGTAATAATAGTTAAATATTGTTGTCACAGCAACAAAAGCAAAAGGCATCCAACAGCTTTCTTGGCAAGAATAACCTCTGAGAAATAACTAGTGAAAATATTATCTACTAAAATATGCTAAATGAACTACAGGTAGTCCTTGTGTTAAGACCATTTGTTCAAAGTTATGGCAGCACTGAACAAATGATACTTATGCCCAGTTCCTGAAATTATGGCCACTGCAGCACCCCAAGGTCATGTGATCAAAATTCAGGCACTTGGCAGTCCACCCAAACTTATAACAGCAAAGGTAGTGTAACTCCCACCCACTCATCTTCTCCCCCATCTCTGCAAATTTGGCCCCATGCATTCTGCAGTCCCTTAACACCTTGCACTTCATTGTGGTCTTCAGTTAACAGCTGATGGGATTCAGTTAAAAACAGCAATGGGAACTGCCCAGATTTCCATTGCTAAGCAATAGTCACATGACACAGCTTTATAACTGCATCACTTAATGACCGAAATTCAGGTCCTGTTGTAACTCAAGGATTATCTGTATACTGGACCAGTAGAAGCTGGAAAAAAATGTGAGTAGTTAACTTTGGCTTTTTCTATGCCAGTCTTCAATTTTCTCAAATTATTTACAAAAGAAATTATGTTTAAATTTTATATAACACCCAATTCCCAACAACTCTGGATGGTCCACAAGTAAACAAGGAATACACCAATATTATAATACAAGAAAAAAGAAGGAATAAAACAAGGAATAAAAGACCACAAACTGGACAGGAATGAAAAAAAAATCCACACCACCCAGGTCTTTAATCACCTCACCCAAACCTGGATGAAGAGCCAAGCAAGGCCACTCGGAATTCCTGCTGGTTGAGGCCATCTGAACCTTGTGGGGGAACCTAATTTCAAAGAGCAGGTTGCCAGGCAGAAAAACTGACTTCCAGGAACCCAACTGATGACATTAATTGAAGGAACCCAAAATGGGCTGATCCTCCTGGATCAAATTGGCTAGGCCCTATGCAAGGTGTTGTTTATAGATAATGACCAGCATCTTGAATTTCACCTGGAAACAAACTCGCAACCAGTGCAGCTTGCAAAGTATACCCATGTAAATGTATGCACACCAATGTAAATGTATAATGAAGAAATGTATATAGTACTGGTGTCAAACTCCATCGCGTCACATGACATCATGACGTATCACAATTTTGCCTTTGCGGAGCTGGGGTGGGCATGGCCTGTGCATGACACATTTGGCCTACAGGCCATCAGTTTTGACACCCCTAGTGTGTAGTGTGTGTGTGTAGGTGCGCGCGCGTGCACACACACGCACATCTATGTGTGTGTTATATATGCGTACACTTTGAGAGCAGGCAATTTCATTTTTAATGTGTGCCAGAGTGCCCACAGAAACAAAAATGACAATACAAGTTATCTAAGCATTCCCATGCCACTGCAGGCAGCTCCATATACAGCACATTGCAGTAGTCAAGCTATGAAGTGACTAAGCTGTTAGTCTGATGGGCCTCCAGATCCAGGAACAGGTGCAGATGTCACATCAGATAAAGTAGTACAAAAATCTTCCTGGCTACAGCTGCCATCAAGCAGGAGCTATGCCTTCAGGAAGGCCCCCATAATGTTTTTGTTTCAGGTTTCTAAAACTTCCTATCAGGAACACACAGAATGGGCCAAGCAAAGTGCTCAGCATCGGAAGAGTCACTCTAAAGTCTCCTAATCCACATAAGCTCCCTTTTTTTTGGCTACCAGGCCAAAGCGACTGCCGTTTTTAAAAAAAATAGGGGTTCCATCACTCCAACCTCAAAGGGATCCAAGCTTACCAAAATAAAGACGCTCTAAAAACTCCTATGGAGGCCGGGAGGCTCAAAGGGAATATAAGCTCTTAACGAATTTAGAAAGTTAAGGACAGATATCCCAAAGATGCTTTTTTCAAGAGGCAACTGGACTTTTGTTTCTTCTTTTGAAGAAGTTTCGCTTCTCATCCAAGAAGTTTCTTCAGCTCAGACTGGATTCCCCACCATCCAGTCAGAGCTGAAGAAGCTTCTTGGTTGAGAAGCGAAACCTCTTGAAAGAAAAAACAGAAAAGTCCAGTTGCCTGTTGGGAAAAAAAGCACCTTTGGGGCAACCATGACCTGGGATGACTGACAATCTCCACAGACATTTATGGCAGACAAGGGCCGCCTCAGCCTGCTTTCCTATGCCGGGTGCCTCTCTTTTCTCAGCCGCCTCAGGAGGAAGACCTGGGCTCCCCCTCAGGACCGAAGTGTTCCCCCACCCCAAACCGGGTCAAGATAAGGCGCCTTTCGAGGCAAAAGCTCCGTCCGGCTGAACTTTTATTTCTCCTCACCACTCCGTGAAGTTTCCTCTTTACACCGAGGGTTCTCGGGATAAAAAGAGAGAGAGAGAGACTCGAAGGGAGCTTAAAGGCGCCGTTTCCTCAGCGAGCCTTACTCCCGAACAAGGGGGAGAAGGGAGGGAGATAACCAACGGCCACCCGACTATAAAAGGGCCAGCCTCCTGGAAAACAGCCCCCTGCGAGCTCCTCCACCAGCCGGATCGGCTCCCTTTTCTCCTACTAGCGGAGCCCGGCGGTCGCGCGCTCCCTCACCCCCTCTCAGCGCCTGCGTAGCTCGCACGCGGCCTACCTGTCTGTCGCCGTTGAGTGGTTGCTGGAGTCCCACTTCGCCTCGCTCCGCCCGATACCTTCCGCTCAGCCGGGCCGCGATGAATCAGCCCGATTCATTCAAACCCGGTGTAACGTCCCAAGCGCTTCCCACCCCTAGAAACACTTCCGGGGCCAAAGAGCCTACTACAGGCCTCATCTTCCGTTGCTGTATTGACAGCCAATCGTATAACTCGAGCTGGGGATCCTAGCAACGAGTTGTCCCGCCCCGCCACTGGGTTCTGACTGTCTCGAGGCTCTCGTTGGAGTTTCTTTCTGCTGCAGCCTGAGGAGGCTGGTAGCTTTGGGCTTATTATGCTCTCTATCCTTCTTTGGTTGTAGGTACGCAGCGGGTTCCCCCCCACCCCGCAGTGGATGTTAAAGAAGATGCTGTTGCTGGAATCCTAAACTCAGTAGTATTGCAAGCCTTGATGCATAAGCGGCAATTTGCAAAGATCAGTTATGGCGATTTATACGGTGTCTTTTTTCCCCTTTCCTTTGTAAGAATGCTGCCGTTGAAAATTGGTATTATCAGTGCAGGTAATCCTCGACTTACAGCAGTTCATGTAGTAATAATAATAATAATAATAATAATAAATATTTATTTCTTAGCCGCACCCTCTCCCATTCAAAGTTACAATGGACCTAAGAAGGACCTATGACCATTTTTCACAGTTACAAAATTTGTAGCATCCTGGCGATCGTGTGATCAAAATTCACAAAATTGGCAACGGGTTCTTATGACCGTTGCTCTGTACCAAGGTCATGTGATCACCGTTTGCAAACTTTTGACAAGCAAACTCAATGGGGAAGCCAGATTCACTTAACAAATTACTAACTTTATCAGTTGCAGTGATTCACTTAACACTTGTGGCAAGAAAGATCGTAAAATGGGGCAACTCACTTAAGAAAACGTTCCACTTAACAACAGAAATTTTGGGCTCAATTGTGGATGTAAGACAAGGACTTACCTGTATTGAAAAATGGTGGAGATGAAATGGCTCTCAGGGAACATCACAGGCTGGATACTTTTATGATCACTACAGTGTTTTATTTTCACTACACAGGGCAGAAAGCAAGATCTCAAGGAATTATACATAACAAAAAAGGGCATGTGAGTCAGTGGTGGTTTGCCAATTTTTTTACTACTGGTTTGGATGTGTTTGCGCGCAATGCATGAGCAGAAGCATCCGGGTGGGTGCCGCTGCTACTACCGGTTTGCCCAATCCTGGCCGAACCGGGAGCAACCCACCTCTGATGTGAGGGCCCCTCAGCCTTCCTCAAATTGGTCCATTGGTTGAGAGTTCTGTTATTTGGGGCAAACATGGCCTGTGGCATATGCAGTTGAGGACATCCAAACAGGTGATGGAAAACTGATCCACAACACAGTACAACACACATCATGTAAGAAAATCTTTGAATTATCTTTCAGCTTCTAGTTAGATTGTATTTTTTAAGTGGACCATAATTTATGTGCTGAGAGTGTTGCTAAGAATGTCACTGATAAGAATTAAATTACCTTGGAAATATAGCTTCACTCTCTGGCACTTACAGCAAGGTGCCTGAAGTTTTCACCTTTTCGTAACAAAAGGTCTGTTCTATGTTTATGCTCTGTGGATTGGATTGACTGGGAACTGAGCCAATTCAGCATTTCTTTCTATTGAAAAGACAGTTTGTAACTAAGTGCAATGGTACTATGAGATTCCAGTGTTTTACCCAGATGATCATCTTGATATCACAGCCTCTTGCAGGTGCAAGAATCTACACCCCACGTTCACTTGCCAGGCAAGGGGCTTCTTATTCTTATCAATGGATGGAGCAATTCCAAGGCAGAAACTGATTTGCGTACCAAGCTGCTGCTTCCTTTGAGGTAAAGAAACATCTAGAGAACTAGAAGCTATGGATCAGAGTTCATGTTTTTTAGTATTTATCAGAGATGGGTTGCTGCTGGTTCAGCCTGGATTGGCTGAACCGATAGAAGCGGCGGCAAGAGGCTCCGCCCACCCGCCCTGCATGTCAGAAGCGTTGCACGCGTGTGTGAGCATGCCCAAATCAGTAGTGAAAAAATTGGCAATCCACCTCTGGTATTTATGCCTCACATTTTTCTCAGCTTTTATATAATTATTCATATTCTCTGCCACCATGTTTATTGACATTAGGGAGGGTATATGAAATATTTATAAAAATAATATATTCCATCTTCTATATATATAGCAATTCTTTTATGTATTCACTCGACTGTACATTTCAGTGTGTTCATTCTGATGAATCCCAATTAAGTCTGCTTGCATAGAATTATAACATTAGTCATATACTTAATCTTGTATGATGGTAAAATTCATAAAGTCTAACCCTTATATACCATGGGATAATACTAAATACTGTATTCAAATATCTATGCTGAAAAGCCTATTATACCAAAGTAGAGGTAGTTATTTCCCACATTCTCAAATAAGCAGATTCACATTTAAAACATTCCAACAGTTATTTTCATCTTCATTTGATTTCATCTGATTGTTTTTTTTTAAACTAATTATTGTATCAGAATTTTTAACTCTGAATTAATTAGGACTTATTATCTCTGGCTTGCAAAGACCCAGTGGCCACTGGATAGCAGCAAATTTAGAAGTTCCATTACTGTATCTCTCTCCTACCGTCTACTGTAATAGTTGTCCAAACTTTTTGTTTTATATATATAGCACTACTTTAAAGAAGCTTATGGAACCATAAATAAGAGAGTTGAAAGGGAACCTTCAGACCTGCACAACTTGTAGAGGGAAAAAGAGCCACCATGGTAAAAAGAATTGGGACTCACAATGGAATACTGATGTTGATCGTCTGTTCAGTGACTAGAACTGCAGAGGCAGCATTGGAGTGGGGTATTGGTGGTGCATTTTCTGTGCTCAGCAGTATGTATTTTGGAGTCGTGAGGACAGATCCTTCTATGGTAGCAATACGACATTCAGCAGTGGTGAGTTTATTGAAGTTTTGAAAAATGCCAGTGAAGCGCACAAGGTTGCTTGGTAGTCTGTGATCCATATGTTGCACAGGTCTGTTTTTGTCCGTTCCGTCCAATTTCCTGATCAGTGCAGGAACCACAGCTAAAGCATCTTAGACCAGAGGTGTCAAACTCGTGTCGTCGTGGCATCATCACGTGACATATCACAACTTTTTCCTTCGCTAAACCAGGCATGGGCGTGGCCAGCGCTTAACGCATCCGGCCTGTGGCCCATGAGTTTGACAGCCCTGTCTTAGACAAATATGGCTGCCTAGCCTCTGGCTCAACACATGCATGGAAGGGAACTTAACACCTCAATGGACAACTGGTTCCATTGGTAAACTTTATTTATTTATTAAATTTATATAGTCAACGTTGCAATGATAGATGGTAGGTGGTTTGCATTACTAGTGGAAGAGTCTGTCCAAAGCAGAATAGAATGGATTGTTTCTTCCTGTGATATAGGAATTATACTTAGGTTAGCACAGACTAAAATTCAACTTTTTTGTAGCTGTAGATTGCTGCTTGTATTAGTGGTTTGCAATCAACTATTATTCCAATAACCTTTTCCCACATTTTTCATTATTAATCAAGGGATCCCTAGTCTTATCAGAGATTTGCACTTATCTCTCAAATTTAATTTGATTACTTTCTGGCGATTTCTTCCACATCATCATCAAGGTTTTAATATTTTTTGGCGTCTTAACTGTCCCACTCAACTTTGTATTTTTTGGGTGAGTCTGACAAACATTTCTTCTACCTCTTCACCCCAATCATTAATTACTGCAGAGCAGAGGAGGACTCAGTATTGATTCTTGTGGCAGCCCATTTGATACTTTTCTCCAATTTGAGGAGAGAGAGCACTGATTACATCTTATTGGGGTGGCTGTTTGAGTTATCTATGAATCTACTTAATTGGCATACCAGTCATACTTCATTAAGCTTACTAATTATCATATCATGGGATGTTTGCTCAAGTCAAATTATATGATATCTGTGTTCTTACAATCTGTTAAGGAAGTTATTTAATTTAAAAGGGAGATAAGGTGATACCGCAAGATTTATTCTTGACAAACGTTTGTGGACTTCTGGTTTAAGGTGTTTATAGACTTCTTTATAAGCCACTCTAGAATTTTCCCAAGTATCAAAGCCAGATAGATTGGTCTCTAGGTTGTTGACTTTTATTTTCCCTTCTGTGAAGAGAGGGGAAAGATTTACTATCTTCCAATCATATCATCCAGGATTTCTGAAAGATCATACCCAAGAGTTTGGCCAGACTATCTGCTATTACCCCAGGGTAGAATTCACCTGGTCCTGGAGATTTAACCTACAGTAATTCAGAAAGGTGTTTCCAAACCCTGTTTCTGTCAGTCTCAATTTTCAAATTCATTTATTTATTGAATGTATATGCTGCCCATCTCACAGTTGGAGCGACTCTCAAATTTGTCTTTTTCCCCCCCTGTCGTCCCAACTGCCTGATCTTATGGAACCTACAATACTTTTGTCAAAAAAGTCTAAACCAACATAGAATGCTTTTCTTTCTTATTATTTGTTTTCTTAATTGAGCAGCTGGAATGCTGATTCTTTTGCTTTCCTGACACACACTATACGGTTTGGAGCTTCTAATCTGTACTCTTCCTTTTTGACTTGGCCAATTTCCCATTTCTTGTATGTGTTCTTTTTTTTATTTTCAGATGCTAATGAAGCTTCTTATGTGCCCACATTGGCTTTCTTTACTGCCTCTATTTTTCGTCCTCTGCAATTTTTTTTTATTATGTCTCTCCTTTAGCATTGTGATCCATCTTGAGATCCTTTCCCCCATTTGCTTCTCATAACAGTGGCATCAGCAGAGAGATCAAGCTGCAGGGGTGCACGGGAGGCAGAATGATAAAAATACTGTTGTGCCATTGCGATGCAAGCCCCACCCCTTTTGTATGTGCGTTGTGATGTCCCATGCCAACCCCATAGGGGTGGAGCTAATGGTGTGTTGGCAGGTAGCTCATTCTGATAAAAGCAGCAGGATGCTGTGGATGCCCATATTATACTTGGAATATTTATTATTGTTCTGACATTATTAAAATCTATTTGCTTGAAGTTCCAAGGTATGATCAGATTTGGTTTCCCTAAATCAAGAACTCCAGAATTGTCACTTTCTACTTTGTCAAGTATGCCTTCCCTGTTGTTGATTATCAGATCAAGAACAGCTGATTGTCAGGCCAAGGACAGCTGATTAATCAGCTGATACTTGATACCAGGATTCTACATTAGGCATACTTTTCCATAATTGAAATTGGCTTGATAGGATAGGGATCTGGATCTGGAATTGTTCTCCTGGATAAATGGAAAGATCCTTCCACAGTCCCAAAATCTGTATCTAGCAACAATCTGCCAGATGCATCTGGGAAGATTAGAAGCAGAGTATCATGGTGTTAGCCATCTGTGATGATCCTGGCTGCTGACATGGCTACTGCCAAAATTATTTTGGGTGATAGCCAGCAAAGCTCTCCTGCAAAACAGCCAGAAAAGCTGGTTCATTTCACACTCTCTCTATACATTATCTAGTGATGAAACCTAGCTCTCCAATTCAGTTAACAATAGCTTGGACAGGTTCCTGTAAATACAAATAAATTAGTAGTCCTAGAACCTAGACAGACTACCTAGAAGATATGTAAATCAAATATTCCATCTTCTTGGGAACCCTCAGTACAAAGGGAAATAAGCTAGCTACCTGACCCTGGTAGCTATTATTTGCTCAGCTGTACTATAATTGATTCCAACTGTGACATTATGGTTCTGTTTCCCTGAAAGGAAAATTGTTTTTTTCCTTAAATAATTTATTTTTAAAACGGGGAAAGTTGAGAAGGATTTGCTGTGAAGATTATAGAGACAGATGTGGTGGGAGGGGGGTTGGTCCAATTTTTTAGGGGGAGGGGTCCTCTTCGGGTGCTTTTCCATTCAAATAGATACAATTTTGATAAGAGGTGTAGCTGTGGCTGTGGAAAATCCACTGAGTTCAGAAACTGTAGCATTGATCTTTTTGGTCCCATACTCGAAAAGGACACATTTTTGCATGTTTAGGTGACTACCGAATCTTCAGATAAAATACCTAGTGCATTGGACACTTTCTCATTGAGATAATCATTCCTTTCTGTAGCCAATAGCAGCAAAATATTATTTATATTTTGTTTTTCTTTCCAAAAGGTAGGTAGGTAGGTAGGTAGGTAGGTAGGTACGTACGTACGTACGTACGTACGTACATACATTCATACATTCATACATACATATATATATATATATACACACATGCATTACATATATTTCTTCGTAGATTTTCACAGGCGTAGGTATGCTGGTCTTGTTGTATTCAGGTCTTTTCCCATGTAAGATTGAGATTGTCTTGGCAACATTTCGGCGAGGTCTCACTCGCCATCTTTAGGCTCAGTTTTGGGCTTAAAGCGTGGTCAGAGCTGCTGTCTTTCTATAAATCGGGGGGGAGGTGTGTGCAGTGCTGGCTTTGTTTCAGTAAGTGGAATGATTGGTCGTGTGGTTGTATCATGCTTGGTGCTGATCAGTGCTGATTGGTGCTGGCTGTGTGTCCGTTGTTGTTTCATGTTGTAACTGCCTGGGTGGTGGGTGGGGCTCGTTTGTTGACTAGGGCTGGTTTCCAGATGTCTGGTAGGCGGGAGGTATCATCACATTTATTCATGTTCTGGGGGTGTTTCTCTATTTCGATAGCTTCCATAATTATTCTCCAATAATTGTCCAATAAAGAATTCTATTCTATTCTAATCTAATCTAATCTAATCTAATCTAATCTAATCTAATCTAATCTAATCCAATCCAATCCAATAATATAATCCAATCCAATCCAATCCAATCCAATCTAATCTATCGATATAAAAGCTAAGAGTGCCACAAAGAGTCATGGAAAGATACATGCTTGACATTGCAAGACCTGCATGTAGATTAGAGAATAAACAAACATATACGATATCATCAAGAGAGTAAAATAATTGCAATGGAAATGGACTGGTCACATAGCAAGAAGAACTGATGGCAGGTGGACAAGGCAGTGATAGAATGGATCCCACTTGATAAAAATCACCCACGAAAGAGACCTAAAACAAGATGGACTGATGACATTAGCAAATAAAGCGGGCCCAATTGGCAAAAAGAACGTTCAGAACTCTATTGGTTGGAAACATGCGGAAGACGCCTTCATCCTGCAGTAGATAGACAATAGTAAAATGATGAATAGCTTTATGAACAAGCCTTAATTGTCTCTCCAGAATTTCCTCTTAAGGAGAAGCTGCCATCTCCTGCGCTTCAAAGGCAGCATCATCTTTGCAGGTATGGCCTTGGTCCTTGTTGTGGTGACAGGATGAGCTGCCAGGGCAGTGCTGATCTTATCTGTTTCTGCCCCCTTCTGTATTTTATAGAACCAGATGTTTGGCAGTATGGAAAGCAAGAAAGCTGGATAAATTATGGCCTGGGAATAATATAAAGCTAGCACCTCACGGGTAGGGATAACATAGGGATTGCCAGGATGTGCTATAACTACAGCAATGAACTAATAAAGTTGGACGTCTTTAGAAGAAAATTTGTCCCTAACAATGACAAAAAGAAAAACACCAAGGAACAGGGAATGATGAAGGAGCAGTTTAATAGGAGCACCAACTCTACTAAATGCCTTACCTTCAATTATTTCTAAAACAGGATCTGTTTCTCCCACCATAGCCACTTTGCCATGCTTTTCTCCCTTTCCGGGGCTGAAAAGAAATCACATTGTCCCAAGTCATGCTGCTGTCCCCAGTGTGCCCTGAATGCATCTGGAGTGGAGCTAAAATTGTTGCTCTCTGTACCTTGCTATGGCATAAGGTTGGGAGGTCAGTGATTGGAAATTTCAATTACATTTAATGTCACCAGCCATGGAGAAAGCTGCCATGGGTCTGGTCATATGGGTGCCGTGACTTAGGACTGCAGTGGCAAACTTTGTGATGCAATATTCATAAATTTCATATTAACAATGGAAAAGTCTCATATTACTTCTGCGGTAATATTTTTTTTTAAATTTATTAACATTTATATGGCCACCCATTTCATGTCTGTGGGTAGTACACAACAATCCAATAAACAATACATGTAAAACAATAGTTACAGTACCTAAAAATATAATTACTAATAACAGTGAGGAAGCATTAAAAGTTATAAAAACAGAATCAACAAGAAAAGAGAAACTATAGACAAAAGGATATCAATAATAATGGAGTCACCTCATGAATTCACCCATCCCTTTGGGTTCCACGCATTTGCTGAAAATGGACTTTTTATTTATACATAATAGAAATGTCATTTAGTAAAAAAAGAAATTAAAAGAAAACCCTCAGATAATAGAGTTTTTAAGATTTGAAATTTCACTTCATCCAATATTTTCTTTGTTAATCAATATATGGTACATCAGAAACATAAATAATGTTATATTTCAAATTCAAAATCACTAGTCATACCTACAATGAGTGAGTATATAAGAAAAATCTGAGAATTTATCATTATGGCTTAATTAATACATTGTATGAAAACAAAAGAACAAGGACAGGATACTTCTAGTAATTTGGATCTTGCTTATTAAATATTATGACAAATGTTTGTGAGTTTTGAGTGTAATAACTACTGTACTTGCTCTGTTTTCTGTTGGTTTTTGATAAAACAGCTTAAAATTGGTATATTGTTTTCTCTTTTAATTTTAGTAAAATTTGGGAAGTATTATATAGGATAAAATATTATGGTTATATTTCCTTCTCACTGTATATGCTTTTTAACCTAAAAAACAACAGTGTTAGATTATAGGTAGAAAGAAAAAAAATCAGAGACACTACCATTTCTCCATTTATTTTTCAATCATGTTTTTTAAGATTGCACAGCTGACTTCCGATGAAGATGGCCAACTAAATGACATGCCCAGGGAAAGATCCCTGAAGGGTTTTCCCTTGGCTGTCACTTTTTCAATTTACCAACAGAAGGAACCGGCATTCCTTTAGTTTATATGACTCTCCTGGGTTAGGAAAAGTCGTAGTGTGTGATGGTGAACCTGTGGCATGCGGAGTCCTCTATACGTGCCATCGCCCAGTTCAGCTCCACCCCGCATGCACGCACGCTTCCCACCAGCCAGCTGGTTTTTGGGTCTCTACTGCGCATGCGGGAAATATGTGTTCATGCATGGGGGTGGGGGTTCCTGTGCGCATGCACAGGAGGGCGGGGCACATTGCATTGTGGGTGTGGGTACGCGTGCACCCACGTGCGATTTCAGCACACGAAGACAAAAAGGTTAGTCATCACTGTCCTAGAATCATCCCACAAGATCCTCCACAGCAGGTGTGTTAAATTCAGGTCGTCACGGTGTATTGGGACTTTCCCCCCTTTCCGCTAAACAGGGCGGGGGCGGGGGCAGCATATGATGCATCTGGCCCACGGTCGCGTGTTTGACAGCTCTGCTCCACAGCAATGGGTCAACAAGTAGCTTCAGGAGATGCGCTTCATAGCAGCCTGCTTCCAGGCAGCTGGGAGGCAGGGCTGCAATCAGTTCATTGTTGAAGAAACAGTTTTGGAATTTATTTTTCAAATGGATACAGTGAGTTGTGCCTTTCATTTCTTAATCATTTTAAGGATTATTAATCTTTATTAAACTAAGAGAGGCTCTCTTGAGCCACAACCTGTTATTCCTTTTTAAACAACAAAAGAAGGCTGCTAAGGCCAACTAAAATAAGGAAGTGTGGAGTCTTTTTTAAGTTGATGGAGAAATATAAGGGTAGAAAGTTGGGGCTCTAGTTTATTATTTTTAATCATTTGTAATTTAGTCTGCTTTGCTGTGGGTGGGGTGGGTGTCTAAAACTTTCTGATTTGTATGATTCCTCATTGGGAAGCAATTCTTCAGTGACTTACAAAAAGCCACTCTTCGACTAAAGTGAAGAAGATGGAGGAGCAAACTATTAGAGATGTATTTGAAAAATTATTAAATAAAATCCAAGAATTCATAGAGCTATGCTGCAAGGATGTTAAAGAAAATTACTTCAGAGATGCAAATATATGTAGAAAGTTACCACATCAACCTTTATTATGATGGTTTAAATATAAACCTCCCAACACAATTGAAAGAAGAATTCCAAAAAATTTTGCCATTTTCAGAAGGACAAGTATGAGACTTTTTCCTCATGGACACTAACAAGGTTGAGAAATTCTTGAGGAAAAAAAGAAGTTTATAACTACTTGATAAATATTCCAAAGAAGAAAGGTCAATCTGGTCCACTAGCTCATTTTTGTTGATAGAGCCAAGGTCTTAGTCATGCTAAGGATTCTTTGGATCCTGTTGGCCTTTTCTGCTGTGGCCCTGTGCCCTCTGGAATATTCTCCTGTTAGAGGTGAAGTCCATGCCCATCTTCCTGGCCTTCCAGAACAGAACACACCCAACGAAAGAAGATTCCGAGGCTTGAGTTTTCTCCAAGTTCCATTTTATTGGAGATGTCACATTGGCAAATCTGGGAAAACCTGAATCCAAAAGCTTCTAGATTTTCCCCACCCAATTGAAAGTTGAAGTCCTTGCCCAGCACCCACATATCCATCACCATGGTCCAATCAGACCGCGTCTCAACTAGAGATGCCTCCTAGTCATACCTCTCCAGGTGCAGGGGAAAAGGCCCTTGACTTTCAGAAAGGAATGTTATTTAGACTATATATCTCCCATACTTCATATAATCCCCCCTCCCATTTTCCCACAGACTAAATGTGGCAAGCCTGAAGGCATGAATCAAAAGATGGCTTCCAGGCCTGACATTGATTTTGCTGCTTGGCCTAGGGCCCTGACAGAGAACTGCTACATTGGGCGTGGCTGATGAGGTATAGAAGGTGCTCAACCCAGGCGGCCCTTCATTTTGCTTTTAACTTTTAATCTTTTTATTTGAATTTGAATTTTTTTTTGCACTTAGCTTTTTATGATTGTAAGCCACCTAGAGTCACAATATTAGTAAGATGGGTGTCATAGAAATTGGGCTAGAAAATCCAGACAACCACTAAATATTAATTATTTGCCTTGTGGAAGGAAGAGAAAGTAGCAGTATTATATTTTGTGACAACTCTCTGAACTGTTACTGTGTCTTTCAGAGGTTATAGTGTTCATAATTTCATTAAAATGGAAGTGGTTGGCTCCTTTTACCCATTTAGACACTCTTGTTCTTAAATGCCCGTATCAATTTTATTCATAAGTCTTTTTTTAATCATTCAACTTCCTTGATTTGGTATTTGATGCTTTTATTATTGTGTAGCAATGTATCCTATATAAAAATTTGATTTAGACTAAGCTAAAATAGTTAATGATCTTTTGGTGGAGAATTTCAATGGATTTAGAAGATAGAAGAAAATATGATGGATGGATTAATTTTCTTTCTCCAACTACATGTGAAAAGCAGACTTAAAGATTATATCCCCAAGACTTACTAAAAATGAGGCAGAGCTGGTTTTTCTCTGCGCAGAAAATCTTAGGACAATAAAGGTTCCCACAGAAATCTAATGGGAAGCATAAATGTATTGGCCCATTCATGTTATGAATCCTTGTTCTATATTCTGCCTCTATATAAATTGCATCTTATATTATAGAAATATGACAAATCCTTTCTGACTCTAGGAATCCCTGCAATCTCCCCACTTGGAAATGAGATTCACATCTATATTACAATCCCCGTATTTTTAGTCAAAGAATCACAGAGATTTGGTATATTCAAATGGGACAGTCTTACTAGACCAAGTCCTCCATTTCCCTTCACAATTTCTAGTATGGTGTTCTTATTACAAAGTTATCAAGAATGCTGTGAAATGCAGTACGATGGGGAAGTTCTAATTGGTCATTGGAAAGATCTTTGTCCCTTAATTCTTTGTCCCAGAAAGCACAGAAATAGTGGCAGGAAGGGGGAGAAAAACATATCTTCACCAGACAGGAGTCTAGCCTCCTCAAGGCTTCTTCGGTTCTCTTTGCTAAGCTCTTTAAAACCTATTGCATGAATCCAAGACAACAGCACAAATAACTACAAATGTTATATGAATAAATATACATCCTGATTTGTGTTTTAGTCTTTATTTCAGTGGACAGAATTTCTGCTGCCAATTTGCACTAATAAACAGAGAGCTAACAGCAGGTTTGTGCATGACCCTAAGTACACTTGAGTCTCAAATGAGTACTTCATTCCTGTAGAAATAATAATTAAAATGCACTGTCTTTACCCTGCAGGGTTTTACAGAACTTGCATGAAATTTTAACACATACTAACTGGCTGCATTGTATCTCCTAATGGGTACTTTTTGAGATATATTTAACTATGCACTCAGACTTTAACAGAAGAGTAAAGTGCAGGGATGAAAAAACGAAGGGCTTCCAGATGTTCCAGTATTCCAGCTTTCTCTATTAGCTGTATTGGCCGAGGCTACGGGGAGTTGAAATTGAACAATATATGGAGGCTTATAGATTTTCCACTGCACTCTAGCAAATTCACAATAATTTATTTTCCTAAAACTTCTTGGTGCTACCAAATATGGGTTGCAAACATCTGGAGAATCACTAAATGACAGGAAAGAGATTTTAAAAGCACTCTGCTACCATTGAGTTATTTGGATTTTCTTTTCCAATCCAGATATAGTAGTTTAAACTATCTGATCATCGGTTTTGTCATATGAGATCAGTATTTCTCAAGCTTTTAGCAATCATGGAACCACATATAAATGTTCAGAAATTGAAGTGACACTCCTATGGAACAAAGATTCCCCTCCTTATGTTGTCATTGTTAAGAGCATGTATGTTTCAGTTTTTGACAATTATTATAGATGCTTTTAAAAGGCATTTTAAAATTAAACTGCAGCAAAACCATGTTCCAGAATTATTTACTACTTTATGCACTCTATATCATAATAACAAATCTTGGCACAAACTTGCTAGTTTATAGATATTGCAACATAACTGGCTGTGCTGCTGTGCGTGACCATAATGGAATGCTTATTATCTTGAATTTGTGTAGCTGAATAGTACAAAATAGTGCAAAATCAAATTAGGAACTTTATGTTTCTCATTTGAAGTGTACATAGCATTCATATGCTAAATCAAATACCATTCCAGATGATCCCATAGCCATAAAAATAGATATTTTTTTGAAAGGAAGGGCCATAGACAAAATTAAGTAGGGCAGCCCACTAAATGAATACATGTCTACTTATGGCTATCATTCAATCAATATTTCAAGATTACATAGACTTAGTTCACACATTGTACTAATCATAACCTATTAATCAAGTTATGTGTAAGTATTATTCTATTAATCAAGTTATATATGAGTATCTACCTACCTACCTACCTATCTATTCTCCCTTTGAGTCAGATTCAATAAAAAATGAGAGCCAGGTTGGACTAGTAGTTAAGGTACTAGACTAGTTCCAGTCCTGCCTTAAGCAATAAAGTCAACTGAGTGACCTGGAATCCAGTTCTAGAAAGAAGGTAATGTCAAGGTATTTCTCGAAATGTTGCCTAGAAATCTCATCCATGTAGATGCTCCAGGTAAAATCTGTCTGAAAGGAGGATAGGTAGGTAGGTAGGTAGGTAAGTAGGTAGGTAGGTAGAAGATTATCCATACATAGCTTGATTGATTCTATAGGATTCACCTATCAGGAAGCATGAAAATGTCACAATTGCCATAGATATTGATGGAATTATACAGATTTTTAAAGATGACTGGTAGATGTCTTTGGTTATTAGCATACAAAACAGATTCCCACTGTTACTTTTAATGATATATCAAGTCATAGTATTGTCTTCTAATGAATGATACATATACTGGAATACTGTAAAATAAATACATATTCAAAACAAAAAAAGAGAGGAAACAGGAGAAATATTTACATTAGGAAATACAGCGAATTAATTGCGTATTGTAAAGCCAATATCCAAGTTGTTACTTTTGACAGATGGTATTTTATATTTTGATGTAAAATATACATCAAAATGATTAAGAATATATATATGTCAAGCAAAAGAGACCATATGTTGTTAAACAGTTCCAAATTATCATTTATTCTGAAGGGCAATCTTTTTGCAGCCTTATTTTGCTGTGGTCTGATTCAGTATGTGAAATATTTAATTCACATACTGAACTAGATTACCACATCTTAAAAATGGATTTTTTTAAAAAAAAATGTCAATGTCTAAAATACTTTATTATTGTTCTGTTTTAAAACTGCTGCAAAATTATTCTTACAAACAAAAGAAAATCAAGAGATGTGAAAATAGTATTTCTTAGCTTAAGGCAAAAGTTGGTAATATCAAATAGAGTTCAATAATAGCAATATTAGCAATAATTTGTGTGAACATTTATTTTCCAGTCCCCCCAAACCAGTCATCTGTGATCTAATAGATTTGATAAGTTTTTGAAATACTGTGTACACGAGCATTCTGTCCAATGTAAATTTTATATCAGAATATATCAGTGGTGGGTTCCGGATCCCGGTGCAACCAGTATGGTGCAACGGGGCCCGGCGTCCCCCACATGCATGCACGCAGCATGTGTCCTTGCGTGGAAGTGCCAAAGAGCTCAAATACAGGTAAGGAGCTCGGGCAGGTGGGTGGGCCCTCCGGAGCACTGTACCGGAATGGTACCCAGTGCTACCGGCAGGCACCATATGCCCGTACCAGGGCGTACCGCCTGCAATCCACTACTGGAATATATGATCAAAGAAACGGTTATCTTTCTTTAATGAAAACTGATAGCATGGATGTTGAAAGATAATTGAATACCTACTGGCATGTATTTGTGTTTGTGTGGGTGGAAGAGTACATACACATACATACATACATACATACATACATACATACATACATACATATAAAATTTCATTTTAATGGCTATACAAATAGTAATGTTTCATAAATTCAAAAAAATACTTAAAAGTTTATAAGGCAAGGACACTATTAATATTAACATTACACACACACACATTCAGTTCATAATATTTATCACTTCCATAGTCTCTAGTAGATAGTTGATTAAATTTTATATTTAGAGCACCTATTAACTGGAATTAAGTGCCAAGGTATATAATTTTGAAGTACATTTCCTGTACAATTGTTGAGGGAGACCTAAGAAAGGGGTTTATATATTCATTTCCATTTATCTTATAGCATTCCTCTCAAAATATTACCATGACCAGTCATAGTTATATAAGCTGTGTAGAATCAACATTATTACCATTTTTCTCTATTATCACCACCAGTATTTAAATAAAGAGATTTTATTTAAAGAGATTTTTTTAAAAGATAAAGTTCAGGAATAGCAGATTTTATATGATATGAGAAGTGAATTGGATTCAGTAAAAATAAATAAAAGCTTCTGAGTCCATCAGTCTAAAGACAAAATTAGCAGAGAAGTGGAAAAAAATAGGATTGGAATTGGTAAATTGAGTATTCTTAGCTCTGTATACATGCAACTATTATTTAATTTATTGTATGTTAGCTACTAATCCAATGCTTGAAAGCTACCCTCAAATGATTTTAGGTTACAAGTTCCATGCAAGAGTGCCATTGCCATGTATTTCTGAATGTATGAATTGTTGCAGCTACAAATAAATCTAAGTAGTATAAGACTGAATTGCTAGAAGCAGACGGACTAATTAGATGGATGTAGCTGTATTACAAGTGACGATCAAATCAAAATGATTCCCGCATATGGCATTGGAAAGAATATGGAAACAATGAGCAACTAGCTTGCAAATACTTTATCTGGAAGTAGCCTGGAGGCTACCCAAAGCCTCTGCAGCCTGGGAATTGGCAGCCAGGAATCCAAAGCCAGGAATAGCCATCATAATCCTCAGTATGTTTGAAAAGCTTCATTTAGAAATTCAACCATACGCAATAGAAAATCAAAACAGTGAAGATGGCATTCCTATCCAGACGGGGATTGGCAACCCAAGAGGCCATGCTTAATATTTTTTAGGGGGGATGGGGAGGTGCAATGGGCAGGGTGCTAATCCAAAGTGGTTTGCTCAGGATTTTTTAGGATTTTTTTAAAAAATAGATTCTTGGGGAGAGAATTGTTTTTTAAAAACAACACCACTGCAGCTATTTTAGCCGTTATGTTTTTTAAATAACCCCATCTCAAAATTGCAGAAAGCTATGGCATCAGTTTTTAGCAACCATCTATTGAACTGAGCTTTAGCTAGTGAAAGCATTTGTATGTATGTATGTATGTATGTATGTATGTATGTATGTATGTATGTATGTATGTGTGTTACAACCCCTGGTATGCCCAAATATGGGAGGGAACTCACTACTCCCCCTTTCTGTCTATCGGCTCATCACAGACAACCATCCAGGCAGAAAACCATATTTTTAATGTTGCCTTTTTATATTTGTGTTGTATTTGTGCTGATAAATAAATAAAGGGAGACTAGTATAGATCTATTTCAAGCTATTTAGCTCTCATCAGCTAGCCATACCCTGGTTCGAATCCCAGTAAGGGTATGGCTAGCTGATGAGAGCTAAATAGCTTGAAATAGATCTATACTAGTCTCCCTTTATTTATTTATCAGCACAAATACAACACATATATATAAAATAAAGTTTTTTAATAGATAAACATTAAAAACATTAGACATAGTGTGACATTTCTGGCATAAACGTTTCCATATAGTGATTAGATCTTACAACACTTACATTTTATATCCATTACCTAGGTGTATGTAGTCAGTCAGATTACCTGTCCGTTGGTCCTTTCTTTTATATAATTACTAATCATACAAATACAAATACATATCCAATTCCTACCTATCATACATTCCTAATACCATATTTCCCAATTCTTAACTTACCCACGTTTTTCTGTCCCGGCCTTTTTCCGTCATTTCTAACCATCGGTACCATTTGTCCCAGATTTTGTAATATTCTGTCTCACCCTTGTCTTTGAGCTGTAGAGTCAGTCTGTCCATCTCTGCGCACGTCAGTATCTTATTTATTATTTCCTGTTCCGAGGGAGTCTCCTTTTTTTTCCATTTTTGTGCAAAAAACAGACTTGCAGCATTAAATATAGTCCACCTTTGCCATGTTTTTCTTTTAACATTTGCTTTTTTTTTTTTTTTTTTTTTTTTTTTTCAAGAAGTTTTATTGGTTTTTTTAAAAACATTTATGCGGAAAAGGGTAAGTGGAATAGTTACAAATTTTGGCAGTTGCAAGTATGGCAGACGCCCCCTCCCTCCAGACTCCTAGGTTACATCAAAATATCAAACCTTATTACATAGTCATAAAAAAAATCAGCATATTAATTCTAGAAAAAATACTTTTCAATCAGTTTATATAATTATAATATATAGTCTAGTTGTAAATTCATTAATACTTTCGGTCTGTTTATAACATTGTGGTTTTCTTATTTATTTTTGTGATCTGAGCTTTCTTGGTGTTGCCCCTTCACCCCCCGCTGGCAGAGCTCCGGCCCCTCCCGTGTCCTGCATAACCGTTGTAGTGTCATCTGTTTTTTCTAGGTTCGCTTTGTTTTTTTCCATAAAGGCCTGTGCCTCTATGGGTGTGTTGATTCTGATTCTTGTCTCCTCCCAGAATATCAGCATACCTTCAGGCATCAACCATCTAAACCACACCCCCTTCTGGTATAATTTATTCGCCAATTGCGAATAGCTTTTCCTTTTTTCCCTAATTTTTTTGGGAATCTGCTTTAGAATGGTTATCTCCCTATCGTAGTATGTCAGTGTTTGCCCCCTTTGTACACCCAGAATTTCATCTCTTGTGGTTTTCCTAAGAAATTTAATATGAACCTCCCTGGGTACATTATGTGTTCTGGCATATGCTGAATTCACTCTATAAGCTAGATCTATCTCCCATTCCATCTGCTGTTTATCTTTGTGTATGTATTCAGCTAAAATGTTAGTCATAATGTCCCTTATATTTTCCCCATCTGCTTCTATTACATTTTGAAATCTAAGATAAAAGGACATTCTTTCAAACTCTGCTTTCATTTGTTGGATGTCAAGTTCTTTGTTCCCCTTCTGTAAGGCCTCTACCCCCCCCCTCGCCTCCGCCACCCCACCCTCCACAAGGTCCAGTCTCTGTGAGTTCTTAAAGATTTGGGCTTGATTCTGTTTAATTTCATCTTTCATTTCCCTTAACTGTTTCTTAATTTCCTCCTGGCCTTGTAAAATTTGTTGAAGCATTTGTTGGAAGTCTATCTCTGTAGTCTTGGGTTGCATCAGTTCTGATATCTTTGACTGTGTAGCTGGACTAGACGTTGCAGACGTTGGAGCAGAAGTAGCAAAGCCAGGCTTTCCAGGAGGTGGTCTTTTTGGAGACATGGTTTATGAAGCAAGGAGATCAGTCAAAGTAGAGACTGGGCAGCTGGAGAGGTAGAGCAGGCAGGCGAATTCAGAAGGCAGAGGATCCAAACAGATGGGGATTTCTTTAGTCACTCTAGCAGTAGATGAAAGTTTTTTTCTCCAAAGAGTTCAGAAAGTAGCAATCCACAAGAAATTCCTCTGGGTGACTCGGAGACAAAGACCGGAAGCCTGAATTTTAAAGGTGGAGTCAGGTTTCACAATTCATGAAGACAACGGAAGTGTGCCATCTTGCCCTGCCAGCTTTGGGCTCAGAGGCATAGTAAAATTTTTAAAAGTTCAAAAAGTTCTCAGTTCATCCATTAGTTCTGGAGCTAGGTCGAATGAAAATCACTTTTATAGGGGTGAGGCATCATTAGTTGGCTCTCCCCCCTCCTCCTCTCTGGGGATGGAAGGAAAGTCTTTTCAAGCCGCTTGTCCAAGGGAGGGGGGGAAATCCCCCTCCCTCTAGCCGCACCTCTAGCAGGGATCCGAAAGTTTAACTTTTTAAAAGTGCTGAAAAGTTCATCAATTCAAAAGCGAGGGAATGCAGAAAGGAAGCCTCTCACCATACTGCCGCTGCTTCGTTCGGAAGTGTGTTCTCCGATCGGCATGGGGCGAGACGCGTGCGCACGCACGTCCTCCAAAACTGCTCCCCGATGCCTAGAACGAAGCGGAGGAGCCCCCGCCAGCCGCCGCCGACGCCAGGACCCTCCGCGAGCCGTTCCTTCGGCAAGGCGCCCCTCCAAGGCGTCTTGTGCCCCCCCAGAAGCGGGGGAAGCCCACCGGGAGAGCTGGAGCAGGCAGCGATCTGCCTGTCGCCGTAGCCGCCGGAACCGGAAGTCTCTTTTAACATTTGCTAATCAAAGCAGTACTACCAGATTTCTTCTGGTTCTTGGTCTGATAGGGCTTCAAGGGTGGGAAAGGGGCTTTATGGAACCTTGGACTGGCTAGTTCATCTCTTGTAAACTGTTAATGGCATCGCTTCCTCCATGAGAAAGGCAGGGGACCAATTATCGATCTCTAGTAGCATACTTGGTTGATTCATCTCTCCATTTTTAGCTGCTTGTTGCCTTGCTAAATGTCTATGGAAATTCTCAGTCATCCAGATCATGGTTGTCCCAAAGGTGCCTTTTCAAAAGACAACTGGACTTTGTTTTTTCTTGAAGATGTTTTGCTTCTCTTCCAAGAAGCTTTTTTTTACTTCTGACTAAATGGTAGATGATGGAAAGATTCCCTTTCAGTCTTCTGTTCTTTTATACTCTTTCTAAAAGTTGTTGAGACCACTTGGAGGTTTATCTGTGGCTGCAGGGTCATCTGAATAGTGAGAATGGGTGCGGAATCTTTTTGGAACAGTTGAAAGGACTATATTGTAAAGAGGAGATAGCTGGTGTTGTATCAGTGGGATTCAAATTTTTTTTACTACCGGTTCTGTGAGCATGGCTGGTGGGTGTGGCATGGCTTGGTGGGTGTGGCTTGGTATGGCAGGGGAAGGATACTGTAAAAACCCCATTTCCTCCCGATCAGCTGGGACTCGGGAGGCAGAGAATAGATGGGGGCAGGGCCAATCAGAGGTGGTATTTACCAGTTCTCCGAACAATTCAAAATTTCCTCTACCGGTTCTCCAGAACTGATCAGAACCTGCTGAATACCACCTCTGTGTTGTACCACTCTCCCTCTGTTGAGAGAGGACTGTTCAATCTTAATATAGATAGCCTCTTGGACCCCCTCTTTCAAACCATCCTTCCCTCCTCCACCATTCAGTCAGAAGTGAAGAAGCTTCTTGGATGAGAAGCAAAACATCTTCAAAGAAAAACGAAATCCAGTTTGAAAGCATGTAAAAACGCAAGTAGAAAAACCACCTTTGGTGGGAAGGTAACAGTGTTCTTTGCGCCTTCAGTGTTTAGTCATGTTGGCCACATGACTACAGAGAACGTCTTTAGACAGCGCTGGCTCTTCGGCTTTGAAACGGACATGAGCACTGCCCCCTAGAGTCGGGAACGACTAGCACATATGTACGAGGGGAATCTTTACCTTTACCTTATAGGGGTAAACCACTATAGGTGGTAAGAGCCTTGGTAATGCAAACAGGCCTTTTTTGTCTAATTCTTTCTAGAAAATTGTCCAACTGGATAGCAATTAGATGATTTAAAAAACCTTAAGCAGGAGGATCATAGCTGGTTAATGCTTGGATGAGAAGTTACCAGGAAATTCTATAGCTCTGGAGGTACGTTGTAAAAACATCCTAGAAAACAATGCCATGTCACTATGGTACTGTTCCTGTGATATGTCCGTTATGCCAGCAGAGTCAATACTGATGGAAGGAGACGCCTTGCTTTTCACCCCTAGAAATGGAAATAATGGTATAATTCCCCCAGGAGATGCAGTATGTCGGTGATGATGGTGATAGTAGCTGTGCCATTTGAAGGCAAATTTATTTGTTATTTATCTGTTTGAGTTTTTCCTGTGCTATTTATTGCTTTATTTATTTCTTAAGGCAATGAGAGATATTATACACAAGGTATTCAAAATAAAAAAAAAGATGTTGAACCATTATTTTGTCTTCTACAAAATCTGAAAGTCAGCATCTTCGGTAAGCATAGTTAGGAAGATGGTGGGCAGCTTTTGGTGGATGGGGTAAGGACATTCTGAATATGAACATGTCCTATTTATTGATATTTGATATCATGTTTATCCAACCAGTCACTGAAAGTGATATTGAAAATATCAATCACAAATGTGACATTTTATCTCAAAATACGAATTTGGAGTGCTTCATATTTGTTGCCATCATTTGATTGCTTTGATTTTGGTTGATGTCCAATATAAAATCTTTTTGAGTTGTGAACTGCAAAATGCAATCCGAGACTATTGCAGGGTAATTAACTGTCAAACACCAGACACTGTCTTTAACCTGAATATCAAGTACCAATATTGATTATTTGGGGAAAATATTAATATTTCATTAAGTTCATGTATCAACATTTGCAGACAAGAATTTAGAAATGTTTTTCAGATGAACTGGAAATTAGCTAAGTAAATATATTTATGTGATGTCCTTTTTATGGTCTCTGTATAAACTTACAAAAATATCAACATACCATTTCAATTAAAATCACATGTATTAAGTTAGTGAATGTTATTATTATATTATCCTAAAATGCTTCAAAATTATACAACTGTTATTTATCTACAAAAATGATTGGGCTATAAATCCTTTTCCTGCTTGTGTATATGTTAATTGCTATATAATAGTTTCCTAGATCTTATGACAATATTCCAAAAATAAAAGAAAACTAATGATGTTCCAGAACAGAACAGAATAGAGGTCTTTATTGGCCAAGTGTGATTGGACACCCAAGGAATTTGTCTTTGGTGCATATGCTCTCAATGTACATAAAAAGACAAGATGCATTAATCAAGAATCATAAGATACAATACTTAATGATAGTCATAGGGAACAAGTAATCAATCAGGAAACAATCAATATCAATATAAATCGTAAGGATACAAGCAACAAGGTTATAGTCAGAAAATAAAGCAAAGGGTAGAAGTGCTTTCAGATTTGCAAGGTTTTGTTACTGTTATCCTACAATATAGGTAGTATTGGTATTCATGGTTTTGGTATCCTGTCTGGACTTCTTCAAAGAGCTGACAAATACTAACCTTGTCCATTTAATGCTGAGATCTTCCATTTAAAATCAGTAAATTGATAATTTTAGCAACATTGTAATAAATTACACATTTGCTCTAACATATAAGGGATTATATAGCCTGCAACCAGGTTCAGCATAATCAACTTTACACACACACACATAATCAACTTTACACACACACAATCTTAGCACTAATAAAATTTTGTGTTTGAGGAACAGAAATTGGACAATATAATCATGATATCAAACTGCAAGTATGGTGTTATTTTTTTTAAAAAACCCTATTTTTTTTGCAACACTTCAATCAGAAATGCCCTTATTACTACAGGCCAGAGACTCCAAATGAGCAAATCTATATACATCTGTTCAGCATGTTGCTGTTAACTCAAGGAATTATGAATACAAATTCCCAAACTATTTTCTCCAAACTTTAAAAATGCTTTTTTACTTTCTTTCTTTATAAATTCTTCATCTCGATCCTTGTCTATAAAGAAAAACCATCACTTCCTTTTTAGACAAAATGTGGCTTAGTTTCCTCTTGGCTTCTATCTTGCAAGGCTGACACAATTTTTTTTTAAAAAAAACATGCACATACACATTGCCATGCAAATACACAAGCCACAAACCCCATGGTATTTATCATGGCTTACACATTCGATTTCTGGCAGAATAAATGTGATTACATTGCTGAAGAATTCTCTCGCTTTGCTGCAAAAGACCAACCTGGCTGTCTCTTTCACTGGATTCATTGACTCCTAAAGGATTGACCCCTCCCCCCCCATAGGAAAAAATAAGGTCAAAAGCTACCATCCGTTCTATGCACTGATTTTGATAGCAGTCAGCAATAGAACATTTTTGCAGTAGTTGTGGCATTAAAATAAGTAACAGTATGCAAATGTGTGTTAAGCACACCATCTGTGTCATTTTAATAAAAGACCACTAATTGCGTGAGCTTAACACAGGAATAAGCTTTAAGATAAAAATTTTCTTACAAAGTAAGCAAATGAATAAATATCACCGCTAGTTCATTCAAAATAACCTCAGTTGTCTTAGCATACCCGGTTAACAAGTAAAGAACTTCCCTGTTAATTCAGTTATTTAGTGGTGAAAGATACAAGAGGAAGGGAATCCAGAGATCCTTAGTCTTGGAAATTCCTAGAAAAATCTTTATATGTATCGATAGACATGTTGAAATGCAAGTTTCCATGACTTGATCTTCTGTACCTTTAGGAGCAACAGACATGGAAGTAATTAGTAATGAGCAAAGGGACTATGCATGTTCATCTCCTTTCTTTGTCTAAGGGACTCAATTTATGTGTCTCTAGATGACATTGTCCTTATTATTTGTGATGATTATCATTTATGAGGCTTCCATCATTTCCTTCCTCTCTCAGCTCAGCTTTCACCTCTGATGACCTTTCTTTGTAACAGTAACAGTTGGAAGGGATCTTGGAGGTCATCTAGTCCAACCCCCTGCTCACGCAGGAGACCTGTACTAGGGATTCGAACCACCAAACTGTCAACCTTTCTGATAAACAAGCTCAATGTCTTAGCCACTGAGCCACCTAGTCAGAGTCTTTTTTATCTAATCAAATAAGTAAAGGTTCTCCGCAGGTTATGGTATCAATAATAGGATAGCTGGGAGCTGGTGAAATAAAGCTGGATCCAGGTAAGGAAAAAATACTATTTGTCAGTGGATCAGCCTACGATGGTGATTTCCTGGTACTTCCCTCAAGGCACACAAATTTGTAGCCTGAAGTTGCTCCTGCATCCAGTATTGTTTCTGCAACTCCAGCAAAATTTTCTCCTACTTAGTTTAGTCACCTTTTGGCTTCATTCTTCGGGAGGTAACCACCAACTTTAATGCTGAAATCCATAACTTGCTGTCATCCATATGTTGGGCCTATGATGTTGGGCCTCTGGACTTTTCTATTTATCAGCCTTGTTCACTGAGACTCCTGGGAGTTATATTGCTAAAGTATTTTTCTTCAGAACTCTGTTCTGTTTGCCCACTTCATAGGATCGCAGGGCTAGAACGGATGCTGGGAGTCTTCCAGTTAAATCACTGCCCAGAGCAAAGCATCTTAGAGAAATGGTTATCTAAATCTCCAGCAATGAAGCCCCTACCACTCCAAGAAGCAGGTTGTATCATTGCTTAATAGCTTTCATGGACAAGAAATTATTCTTTGTTTTGAGTTTGGATCATTTTTTTGTAAAGCTACCACCCATTGGTTGATATCCTACTTTGGGGAATTATGGAAAATAAAGCTGTACCCTCTTTCCTGGGGTCTATTATGCAACCCTGGTACCCAGCCAAAAGTGCCAGATCAAGTCTAATCGATAACTAAGTTAAATGTACATTCCTGTATTCAGAGAAAAAAGTTAGTTTAGCACGATTAAGCAAAAAAAAAGTGTAGAAGTTATCTAAGTTTTGATGGCAAAATAGCAAATGGCCATATTTAGAATAGCAAGCATATGTTTGAATGATTATCTCTCCTCAAAAGTATAATGACATTAGAGACACAATCTTTCCAAAATTACTGGTTTTGTGTTTAGAATTGTATCTGGGGCATGTGATATGACCATTCGGAGTATCTGAATTACAAAACTGGCTGAATTATTCTTTCTGGGTTGAATCCAATTGACAATCAGTTGACAGAAAGACATCTGCCAGTGGAACAAATTCATCCTGGCATCCCGTATCTGCTGGGGAATGTTTTGGAGCAGATTGGGGGGATGATAGCAGGGTAAGTCTCACTGGACAAGCAAAAATCCACTCACAGAATGTTGGATGAAATGCTGTTATTTTAGACAGTTGATACATGTTCAGTTAAAAGCATTCATTATACACAGAGTGCAATGTTATTGAAATACAGCTTGCACTGCATCTTTAGAGTGAAGAAAACACAAATTCATCCAACTCCAAAATGTGCGTTCCTTCATTCTATTCAAAGGCAAAGGCATCAGAAACTACATTTAGTCAACGATATCATTGAAAGCTCTTACCTCTTTGTTACTATCCTTTTTCTTTTTTTTTGCTTTGATGCCTGAACTCATAGACTTTCCCCTTCCGATGAGTTCTTATTTCAAGTATTTCCATTGGGGGGGGGGGGCACATCAGATATCCTGCAGTTACCCAGACACAGCAGGTCTGTAAAGGAAAGGAAAGCTGAAGTAAGATCGTAAGCACAATCAGGGTTTCATTTACCTGTTTTGCCAAATGATTGAGTTGCTAGTCCCAATTATGATTGCTAAACATGGACTACTTGTAGTTCCTCATAGGGTAGTAGTGTACTCTTAAATAGCTCTGAGCACTATTTGTTGTGTTCTTTCATTCTTAACACAGACAGTAGAATAAGTTGTAACTTAAAGCTTTCTTGCATAAGATCTTGAGATATAACACTCTCCGAGTCCTCCATTTTGTTTCTTTCCTCTCTTTTCCTTAGCCCCCCCCCCCACCTTCTTCTGGTTTGCTGCAACGTCTCCTGAAATCTATAGTACTACACCAAGCTGTGTGTCCCACCAGAGAACAAACAGCTAAAATAGGATTAGCAAGCATGTTTGGTAAGCTATGCATTATGCAGCCCTGACAAGAGTTTACTTGTTCCAAATAAATTCATGGAGAAACAAAAACAAAAGCAGACCAACTGGGAAGTCCAAATTGGTTACAACCTGCTGTTTTGGCTGATCTTTTTCTCTTAGCCCTTCACCTATGAAAAACTTACAAGAATAAAATGATGAGGGTAGGGGTTTTGCTTGTTGCCCTGACCTCTGGGAGAGGGGGTGGGGATATATAACACAGTAGCTAAGTATTATCCATGAAAGCAAGCAATATACTTCTGAATACTACAGCACAGGGGATAAATGGAACAACTCTGCTATCTCGTTTAGGAATTTCTAGAGGCATATACTGTACCTGGAAACAAAATGCACTTACTCAGCCCAGCAATGCTGTTTTTCTTGCTATATCACCACTGTTGCCATTGCATCATTTTTGTAGAACAAAGGAGAATTCTGTTAAGGCCGTGCAAAACATATATAGTATTAAAATAACAACATTAATTTGCACTACACTGTTCAAATATCTTACTTCAAGGGATCAAAAGATACCCGAGTACAGGAATTGTATTGGTTTCTTTGTATTCTCAAACCTTTTCTATCCTTTTTCTTTAAGAAGAAAATGACAATAAGTATTAAAACAAACAAACAGATGGCACCATTTAATTCAATAAAGCCAATACTTAATAATGCTCAAATACAAGAATAGAGATTTTATTTGGAAAGAAATTGGACCTTAAATGGTGATATACCGCTTGCTTTGTTTTATTTTAATCGTCTTTTGAAGTAGGAGGGCAAGGCCTTTGACTAATGTGCCAGAGCTGAAGTATCCCAACCTTGGTGGGCATGAGACAATTGCCAGCAAGATAAGGACTCTTCATTTAAGGTTCATCACAAGCACTTTTATAAATATAAAATGTTGTTTCCCACTATATGTAAATCCTTTTCTCTTTTTCCATACAATATTCATAATTACAATGTATGAATGACTATTGTAATTGGGACGTGGTGGCTCAGTGGCTAAGACGTTGAGCTCGTTGATCAGAAGGTTGGCAGTTCAGCAGTTCAAATCCCTAGCGCTGTGTAACGGAGTGAACTCGCGTTACATGTCCCAGCTTCTGCCAAACTAGCAGTTCGAAAGCATGTAAAAAAAATGCAAGTAGAAAAATAGGGACTACATTGGTGGGAAAGTAACAGCACTCTGTGCGCATTTGGCATTTAGTCACAGCAGCCACATGACCAGGGTGACGTCTTTGGACAGTGCTGGCTCTTCGACTTAGAAACGGAGATGAGCACCATCCCCTAGAGATGGAAACAACTAGCACACATGTGCGAGAGAACCTTTACCTAGTGACTATTGAGGGGGCGGGCTGAATCCAAGGTTTTGGGAGATACACAGGACTCCTCGAGTTCTGATTGCATTCTCCAATGTATCTGATGCAATCTTGCTCTCTCTGCAGTAAGAAGCAATAGGAGCAGGACTACTGAGATTTTGCTTCCTTTGGGTGGGAGAATACTGGAGTGCCTCTTTTTCATGTTTGCTTTAAATGCTTTAAATGAAATTGTGGAAGCAGAACACAGATAGAAGCAAAAGAACATGCAGTTCTATAAAGCTACAGATTAGGACTCTGTGGCCTCAGAGAACTGATTCAGACTCAAGGGCAAAAAGTTGCTTTGGCGTCATGAACAGAGGCATGGGTGTAGTACCCGTCTGCAGCTTCTTAAAGTAGCTGCAATTTTCCGCAAGATTGCAAAGCTGCCTTCTGGAGCTGCAATGTTATCCTGTGAAAAGATTTAGGAAGCTGCAGCCAGGAGTTACATACAGATCTCTGTGTATTGCAAAGCCCTTTTATTTTGCCTTTGAATTCTGCATGGCTCTGTTTGCAGGTCCATTTCTTTACAACAAGCGCCCAGAAAAAAGCCTTACATACTCAATGTATTTTTAGCCTTTGAGTTGATGGCATTGGGTAAGGTGTCCAGGGAGGCACCTGTAGGCACTTAATTGTCCTGCTTCCTATCAGAGCATTTTTCTTTCTTTCTCTTCTCCATCAATCACAAGCTCTCCCTATATTTTCTGTGCACCTACACTTACAAGGAAGTATATTTTTCCCTTGTATTTTCTGTAATTATTAAAAGCCATTGAGAGTTCTGCTAAGAAAATTTCAGCCATGATTCAATACCTTCATTTTTTTTTCTTGGAAGTCTAAATTGATGAGCAGGGATCTGAAGAAGACCTCTGTTCAGACAGGACCACTGCTGTTGTTTCATTTTCTTTTTTTAAAGACCTATCTAGCGCCACATTTGAAGCCTTTTGCCCAGTGGTGCTACTTGCATATCATCAGTGTTTACAAAACATTTTTTTTTGCTTCTAATGCTTCTAATCTCTTTAAAAAAAATTCTATTGATTGGTTGATTGATTTGATTTCATGCCACTCAACTCCAAATGACTCTTAATGGCTCCCAATACACATAACTACGTTCTGTTCTTTCTCTCACACACATACTGCTTTCCTTTATATACAAAGCAGTTTTCAGGAGCCATTAGTTCCTATTGAAAAATACATTTTTAACAGTGGTGGGATTCAAATAATTTAACAACCGGTTCTCTGCCCTAATGACCAGCTGGGTAGGTGTGGCTCTGTGGGCATGTGCCTAGGTGGGCGTGGCCAACTCAACACTACTTACATTGAGGGGCACTTCACCTCACCCGGCTTCTCGTGACTTTGGGATGCTACAACGGTCATAAGTGTGAAAAATGGTCATAAGTCACTTTTTTCAGTGCCATTATAACTTTGAATGGTCACTAAATGAACTGTTGTAAGTCAAGGATTACCTGTACAAAAATACAAAAAGCTTCTTTGCTTGCAAAAGGCTGCCCTAAATACCAATGATTAGATTAGAAATGGGGGAATGCACACTGAAGATCAATGATAGCCCAGTCATCATGGAAACCTAAACCATTCTGTCTGAATACCTTTCTTTTCATCAGCAATACCTGCAAGCCGGAGCTACAAATCAGGCAGGGTGCCAGAGCACCTTGAAGAATGAAAATAGTTAAAATGCAATGATAACTATCAGCAGCCGACTCTTGCTCATAAAGTGAAACCTTTTAGCAGAGAGGTCATTTAAGCTCTCCAGCACACTTGGGCTACAAAATGCCGAGCTAAAGAGACAAATTAACAAAGTATATGAGACCCAGGTGAAAGCCTCCCAAGCTTATCACAATAAAATGAGTACATGCCACAGATATCTAAATAAACTTCAAGCCTGGTGCCATGTTACTAGGTCTTATTATCATGAGAGAAAATTAAAACAAATTGTAGGATCCATATCCCTACCTCCTTTTTAAAAAATCTTACTATCAGTGAGCAATCCTGTGCCTTGGCCATTCCAAAGCAATGCAAGAGACTCTGGAAATCAAGAAAGTCCAGTTGCCTCTTGAAAAAAGTACCTTTGAGACAGCCATGACCTAGATCAGGGGTGGGGAACTGTGGCTCTTTTGCGACTTGTGGACTTCAACTCCCAGAATTCCTGAGGCAGCTATGTTGGTTCTGGAATTCTGGGAGTTGAAGTCCACAAGTCGCAAAAGAGCCACAGTTCCCCACCCCTGACCTAGATGACTGAAGAATCCCCACAGACGAGATTCCTGTGCTCAGTGAACTGACAAAGCACCCTTTTTCACCCAGGAGAAGCAATCCTTAGATCCATTTGCACCACTTAAAGATACCAGTTGGTCTCACTCACCTCACAAGATATCCTAAGGAAATCTTTCAGATTTAAGGAAAGATGCAATGACCCCAGAAAGGCAGTAAAAAAAATCAGTGCCAAGCTTGCCAGTTGGTCTCACTCACCTCACAAGATATCCTAAGGAAATCTTTCAGATTTAAGGAAAGATGCAATGACCCCAGAAAGGCAGTAAAAAAAATCAGTGCCAAGCTTGCATCCTGCCTCTTGGAAGTACATCCCAAAAGGGCAGTGCCAGGAACCACTAAAGCAGTGTAAAAAGCTTAAAACAACCCTTCCCCTTTAAGAAAGTCAAGCCTCTCCAGAGAAGCAGCTCAGGTTATAGAAAGTCTGGGCATACTGCCAAGAACCATTAGCTGTTAAAATGTAACAAGGCTTAACCAGAGAGGCAGTTTCTGAAACCCCTTAAAGATAAGCAGTATTAGTCTACAAGCAACACAGAAAAACACCAGAATGTTTCTTTCCTGCCTTCCTGACAAGATTAGCCCTGTAAAGTGGGGGGAAAAAGAAAAGGCTGTTGGAAGGAGATTCTCTAAACTGCTTAGAAAGTTAACAAATGGTTCTCCAGAATAGGTGCAAACCAGCTGAATTCCACCACTGATTTTAAAGTATAGCCTGCAATCCATCAATGAAAAATAATGGTTAGGATGTGTGTGTGTCTATTCCACAACAGATGTCAATGTTGTTGCGATAGGTTGGTATCGGTAATAGTTTCAGACTACTGGTAAATATGATGGACTCTATCATTAGATTCCATCATATTTAGTCTGAAACTATTACCTATACCAACCTATCTCTACAAGATTGGCGTCTGTTGTAGGATAGACAAAGACACACTTTTTGATGCTTCATAAGATAAAATGTTTTCACTTATTGTTAAATCAATTGTCTAGCCTTTTGAACCTTGAGATATGTTTGGTATTTTTTTTTTTCTAAGTAGAAAATGGGCTGGGAGCAATCTGATATATTTCACAGACCATGGGCAGGAACTGGCTGTGTCTAGTCTCAGGCTTTTCTTAAAAGATAGGCAACTTTCCACTCATCCTTTGGCACGCCATGGCAAGTACCCTTAGTAAAAGGGCAGAGCCCATCTGAAAGCGCTTGGATATGTCAACCCAGAAGTGCTGGGGACAACGCAGAAGATGGGGTACTGCTCCCCAGCAAATAGAAAGCTGAGCCAAAAATTGCCGTCATCATTGTTGGAAGTCTTGTCTAATATATTGATTCGGCTTCTCCCACAACTCAGCTTGCCCCCATCCCTTCCCAGCCCCGCAATCAGTTGTTGCATAATATAGGTAACCCACAAGTAAGGTTGCATTTCAGTTACAGAAACCCATAGAAAATGCCAGCTTGTGCGATTCCCCAAAACTGCTTAAGCATTGCAAGTCTTCTGCTGTCTAAGGATGAAACAATGTCCATCTGGTGGGAAAGCAATGGCTGCATACCTAAGTGGCACAGCTGTTTTTAGAGTTTTCCTGCTTTGTGCGAATGCAGGGATGATGGGGCGAGAGTTACATTCCTATGCTCTTTGAAATTCATCACAACTAATAGACTTTTATCGAACCATGGCTGTTCAACATTTGTATGAAACAGCATGCATGCATATATTCTCAGAACATACTTAGAGGAGAGGCATGCATATTCCTGTAGCAGCTGAGTGTGAACTTACTGCAGGTGAAAATAAGATGATGTAGATCTGTCAACACAGCTATACATGTAGGTGGTTCCATTATTATAATTTGTGAAACACTCACAAGCTGTCTTTGTAAAGGTTTGTACATAGAATAATGTATTACGAGGCAAGATGTTCTACCTTATAATGGCAGTTACACTTGGGCAGCCTGTGCAAGCGACTGAACGTGTCATAAATAATGTTTTAAAATTATGCTGTGAAGAGCGGAGGAAAGAAACAACAAAAACAGGAAAGCCAAACACAATTTCGAGTCTGAGAGGCCAGAAGCTTGAAACTTCTTTGTAACAAATCCAGTGCAAATCTCTGTTGAGGGTGAGGAATAAATAGCTCCCTGCAGAGGTTTTTTTTAAATCGGCATCCTTTGTGTTATATAAACCTTGCATAATAATTGTACCGTATTTCAGAAACAGCCCATTCGTTTTTTAAGCGCAATCACTTAGAAAAAAACAGGAAAACACAAACACATTGGGATAGGGATGAGTCTAGTCAAACTGCCAAAGAGGTTTTGTGTTTGTTCTCCACATAAGGGACCAGTCCCTTTATCATATGTAGCTTTTTAGGTGGGTCACAAATGCCAGCAGTGCTGCAAACTCTCCTTTCTGCCTCATCTCTGGATTTTTCCATTTGAGAGAGAGGGGAGAACCTTTCCAGTAGATCCCACCAAACTTGCCTTCTTCTTGCCTTCCATCACCCCATTGATTGATTACTCAAGTTACTTCCCCACTTCACTCCCTTCTCCTTTATTCAGCTGAATGGGGAGTAGACAACCAATACTGTAGAACAGGGATCTCCAAACTTGGCAACTTTAAGACTTCAACTAGCAGAATTGGAAGCTGTCTGGCTGAGGGATTCTGGGAGTTGAAGTCCACAAGTCTTAATGTCGCCAAGTTTGGAGATCCCTGCTGTAGAAGGAAAAGAGAGTACATGCAAGGTAAGACACGGGAAAGTAGTTCAATTTGATCATTGCTCTAAACCATTGATTAATATAGAATTGTAGATTAATGATTAATGTAGAATTTATTTGACTTGTATTATGTGCTAAAGCATACTCCATGATGCATTAATCACAATGGTTGGATTTACTCTGTGGGCCAAGAGGGACTTCTCCGGGTGCCGTCCGCCAAACAGTGGACGGGGGGCGACACCCAGGAGCAGAGCCTTCTCTGTGATGGGCCCAGCCCTGTGGAATGACCTCCCCCGTGACATCAGGATTACTTCCGATCTCCGCTCCTTCCATGTACAGCTGAAGACCCACCTCTTTCAATTATCTGGCCTGGCTCAACCGTAATTTTTTCATATTCCTCCTGACTGTCTTTTTTAAATTTTAAATTTTTATTGTATATTGGGTTTTTATTAAACGGGGTATGTTAATGGTTTTAATTGTCTAAATGTTGTAATCTATTACCTCCTTCATGCATGTATGTCTTTGTATATATGTATGTTTATATATGTCCTAGTGTACGCCGCCCCGAGTCCTGCCTGGAAAGGGAGCGGCTAATAAATTCAAATTTATTATTAATTTATTATTATTATTAAGTCAGAATCAAACCAACTGCATTATGGTTGAATACAGCATGTGAACTCAGGTATAATGTTTGTAGTTCACATGTTGTACTAAGACTAGTGATAGTTTCTTTTAACTGGGCTTTATTCAACTGGGCCTGCTCCCTGTCAGGAGGGCCACAGAGCAGTGTGTCAAACTTGATTTCATTGAGGGCTACTCAGGGTTGTGTTTGACCTTGGGGTGCCAGGGTGGAGGGGCCAGGTTGGGCGTGGCCAGCTCAATGTCACTCCTGTTCGGGGCGCTTGGTTTCCCCAGCACTCTGCCAGCGAAAGCAGGCTCCCGAGCTCCATTTTCAGCTGCCACGGCCTCCTGCAACCCTCTGCCAGTGTCACTCGGGAGAACTGCACGTGAGTTCCATTTTCCCTGGCAGAGGGCTGCAGGAGGCCATGGCAGCCAAAAATGGAGCTCGGGAGTCCGTTGTCACTGGCAGAAGCACCACGGGTCAGTCCTTCGTTGTTTCCAGAATAGCCCTGCAGGTCAGATCTAAGTACCCCACGGGCCGGATACAGCCCCCAGGTCTTGAATTTAACACCCTGCTCTACAACTATTTCAAAGTGAAGTAAAAAGTGGAAATAGTTTTACTGGCTTGCTTAATATAGCGTAGCTTTTAATACTTTCCTCCCTCAACAACCATTATTAATTTATCTAGAGGGAACAGATTTATTGTATTTTTTTCCTTCTGTAGTTTGCCTTTTCTGATTTACTACATTATTTTTTTAAGCCTGTTATTTTTCTTTTCTTTTTTAATATAAGTATTCGAAGTTTCCCTGAAAGGCATCATTTAAATTTCTTAAGGAAATAAAAATTAGAGTGAGTAATATCGTACACAGTATTGCAAGCATGAAGGTGGCATGGTTTTATATAATGGTATTACATTTGCTCTTCTTTGCTACTGGGGAAACCATAAATTAAGCAAACAAAGCCCCCTGAACTGAATTAAAATTGTGTTTCCTATTCCTGTTATGCAAGCCAATTTAGAATGAGTATTTGGGAGCTGACATTCAGTCTTTCATCTCAGTGGGCAAATATGATTAATACAGTCCTGTATAAGTTGTGGAATAGCCTACTGAAAATAGCATTTTGTCGGGACAGGGACTCACATTTTTCCCTTTGTGGGAATGGGTTTAAAATTAGATTGGATTGAACCAGGTATCGCAACAGCACCAATATAAAAGTTGATACTGGATTTAAAGTCCAATTATATAGTTAAATGATAAATAGGAATCAGAACATTTTTCCATTCTTTATTTCTCATTTTTAAAGTCTCCCTTTCTTTTCATCCTTATAGTCCTTTCATTCCACAGCATTGCATTGGCCGTACTAAAATTATAAATTACAGTTGTCTAATCATCAAGTCCAATTTTTCCATTTCCTGCCTGCTAAAAAAGAATTATAGGTATTGTCTGAAGTTTATAGCTGAACAGATTCCTTGTCATTCACATTACCTTTCTATTAATCCAAGTGAAAACATATTTCTAATTGTTTCAGATACATATGTGTTTGATTACTGTTTCAACATATATCATTCATTTTTATTTGGCTTTTCTGTTTTTTTTTATTGCATTGTAGTTTGCATTTTATTACTTATGTAAAGTGTCTTAACAATATTTTCAAAGGTCAAATTTGATTGGGAATTCCTTGTTGGTCTTGGCTGAAAGCTAAGCAAGGTTTGGCTTGGAAATCAGCTGGATGTCAGGCATGAAATTACACCGATTTATTGCTACTCATGCCTATCCACAGGAATATTCTCAACTAACAGTTACCACTTGCTAGGAGTTAGATATGTGTCAACGGAATTCAAGCTGGACTTAGCTTGCTTGTGCTTACATAGAGCTTCTAGGCTGGTCCCTCTTTTGATCCTGCCCCCAGATTCTGTCACTCTTTTCACTAGAGTAGATGGGGGACTATGGAGGAATTCCAGGGCTATTGGCTAGGCTGGGAATTTAGCAAATCATTCTGGGAGAAAAAAACAATTGTAATGCTACCAAGAAAATTGCATGGAGAAATGAGAGTTAAATCACTTTCTGATTGGAAGCATTTTTAGTACCATTATGTCTTAACTCCAGCCATCATGCCATGCAGAAGTTCAATAGGCATTTCATAATAAGATATACCAACCTAACCGCTACGTTGATTAAAACAGTAATTTAACTAGTAATTTAACTAGTTTTTCTGAATTTGAACAGCAGGTGCCACAGTAGTTTTCATGCAGTTTATATTAATTGGAGTCTACACTTATATAAAACTCACTGCATGGAAATTTCTTCAGTTTACAAGAAATATGTGAGTGCAATAGTCAGAAGGCAAAGACTGCAGACAGATGTCAGTTCAAAACTTCGTTGTATTCTAAAACCCAAGATAAAACTGTTAAATATGTAACAATATTCTTGACCAATTTCTAACAGCATTTTAGGCTAATAAACTTGAAATAATGAAGTCTATAGTTATTAAGAATTAGGGAGCAGAACTGAGTAAAATCCATCTGAAGATGATCGTACCATTGAAATTAATATGAAAATGTAATTCCCTAGATTTCAGTTGGTTTAAGAGTGACTATCTGATAATATAATCAAGGGTACATTTCCTCTTAAGAAATTTTACTCTTGACCATTAGATTTTTACTATTGAGTATGTCTCAATTGAAGTCTTACACTTGTATTTCATCCAAAGAATTCAAGATGGTCTACATCATTTCTTGTTCCCTCTCATTTTATCCTCACAACAGCCTTGAGCAGATTTTGGGAGTGAAAGCTTGGATGACTGGCCGAAAGATACCCAGAAAATTTCAAAAGTAATTTGGATATCAAGCCAGGTCTTCCTAATTTGCTAAATAAATTAAATGCTATATCCCAATGACCACATTGGACAAGCAAGTCAGACTAGATCAGATTACTTTAAAAATCCTCACTAGTCTATGGAGCTACTTTTTTTAAAAAAAATCCCCTTTTTATATCACACAATTAACCAGTTTGGATGCACAAGGTATTATATATATATATTTATAGTTATGTATTTGTGTTACAACCCCTGGTATGCCTAAATATGGGAGGAAGGTCACTACTCCCTCTTTCTGGCCTTCGGCTCATCACAGAAGACCATGCAGACAGAAAACCATATTTTTATTTTTAATGTTACCTTTTTATATTTGTGTTGTATTTGTACTGATAAATAAATAAATATTTATAGTTGTTGATACATACCGGGAAGTAGTATGTCCCTTCATAGTAGTGTGTGATAGGGAAGCTGAAATTTCTAGAGCTGAACTGAGCTTCTGGAGAAGGTTCATTAGTAATTGAGAACATTGTTGAGAACATTCCCCTGCAGCCAAGGGGTGTTCCCTGATGTTCTTCTTTTCTTCACCCATGGACATTTCCATCTTGGCTGCTCTTCAGGTGGTCCATGAAGATGTCTCCCATTCTCAGGAAGTTTGGAATCTCGGAGCACTTCTTCCAGTGTTAAGGTATCTGTGCCAATGTTCTGAGCTATGATAGCAAATAAGTTGAACCCTATTTAGCTTTGAGAATGTACCATTACCCAATTTTACGGGTTCTTTCACTCATATTGGCCCATGGTCCTCTTTCTGCTCCCTTCCGAAAAGAGTCTTACCAAATTTTCTGCTCTTAGCTCAGTCTCTGCTAGCTGTGAACTTTCTATAATATACAATTTTTGAGAAAGTGGAAAAAGAAGAGGAAGTGTTAATAACACCACCTCATTTGAAAAAGGAATGGTGTGATCAGTTCAGTTGACAATAGAAAGTAGGGGGGCACATTTGAGTTGTCTCTCTGCCTCCCTCCTTTCCCATCCCCCACATTCCAGACTTGAATTGTGAAGGAATATCAGGAGCTTTCCAAGTTTCCTCTGTGTAGCAGCACAGCTTTTGCCTCCTTTTGTTCTGCCCAGTGTGCCCATTTTTAAATATTCAAACAAAGCTCCATAAACCGCTAGTTACACCATAATACCAGCTTGTGTTTACATTTTTAGCTCTCCAGATCATGATCCCATTGAGTGCACATAGAGCGAGTGCTCGTGAGTATGCGCCCATTCACCATCAGGAGAAATCAGACTGTAAACACAAGCTGGTATTTTGGTGGGAGCGCACTAATATGGCGGCTGGGAGGGTTGGAAGTGAAAGGTCAATGATAGGTTCAGAAATTCCTTGCTTTTTTCAGGCTGAGTGATGCTGTGTGTGTAATAGCTGTTATATTTCTCTCTCCCTTCCAAATGGGAAGCAGTCATCTGTTCTGAAGCAACAAGGCCTAGTTAGAATGGTTTCCTTTTTTTAAGATGGCATTAATCTTCTATGCCACTTGAGAGCAGCATTATTTAAAATATTTAAAACAAGACCAGATCAGAATTGTTTATCTTACGAGTTAGACTAGATGACCTTCAAATTCTTGGCCACAATTCAGTGAACCACTAAATGAAGTACCCTAATGATATATCCTTTTAAAAAAACCACACTTATCCATCCATCCATCCATTCATCCAACCATCCATCCATCCATCCATCATCCATCCCACATCACAATCCATTTTTGAATCTTGGGAATCTACAAAGAAACTTACTATCTTAATGTAGATCATACATATTCCTCAACAAGTCATTGAGCACCTCTGGAGAAGTCCTCCCATCCTGTTTAAAAAAAGAAATTGCATGAAAGCTGCTCAGGTACCACACTTCCTTTCTAAATGCTAAATCGAAAAGATTTGGGCACAACTTAAAAATAATCCAATTAATGAAATGGGAGCTATAAAATTAACTCTGAGAAAGCTATTTAAGTCTTAGATGATATTTGCATTGAGCGCATACTCATCTAAATAAACTAAGTATAAAGCATTTGATCCTTGGAACACTTAGCAATATATGACAGCTCTAATCAGATGTCTGGAGGAATTTCCTAAATGGTTCGCTTCATTTAGATCATCTTTTAATAGAATCCCTTCATTTCAGACGTAAAATAATAAGAAAAGTCTAGTCAAGCTCACTAGCAGAAGCATCATTAAGAAGCAAAGAAGTAATGAGCAAGTTACAATAGACGAGCTAAATATATCTTTCGGAAATCTTCTGTGTATTTATATAAACAAGTCATATATGGGCAAAGATCACCAGATCTCTTTGGGAAATATTTTGACACTGGTGACTTGGAATATATATTCCCTAACTGTTGATGTTCATGAAGTTACACATCGAATCTTCTTACTGTAAAAAAAAGAAAGAAAGAAAAGAAAGAAATGATGTATCTTTACGCAAAGAAAAAGAAAGGGTCAATTTATCCATTTGATTTCAAAATTGAAGGCTGAGTAATCAAGCTTCCACATTGAATTCCCACATTTCATGTATGCGACGACTAATATTCTCAATGAAATTTGATTTCTTTCTTCTTGCCTGATAATGTTTCCTTGAGGGCCTGACATTAATGCTGAATCAGAGATTGTAATGCAATTGTTGGCAAATGATAAGAATAATATTTACAATGAAATCATGTCGGAAAATGTTAATAAATTATATGATAATATAGTACTGAGCTCTTCCTATGATGATGGTTGTAGAAATATAAATGAGATAGGAAATAAATTATTCAGTTTTACTAATTTGACAGTAAAATTTCACAGCCCTGCAGGTCAGATCTAAGTACCCCATGGGCCGGATCCAGCCCCCAGGTCTTGAGTTTGACACCCTACTCTACAATTATTTCAAAGTGAAGTAAAAAGTGGAAATAGTTTTACTGGCTTGTTTAATATAGAGTAGCTTATAATACTTTCCTCCCTCAACAACCATTATTAATTTATCTAGAGGGAACAGATTTATGGTATTTTTTTCCTTCTGTAGTTTGTCTTTTCTGATTTGCTACATTATTTCTTTTAAGCCAGTCATTTTTCTTTCCTTTTTTTAATATAAGTATTCGAAGTTTCCCTGAAAGGCATCATTTAAATTTCTTAAGGAAATAAAAATTAGAGTAATATCGTTGATGTTCATGAAGTTACACACAGGGTTTTCTTATTGTAAAAAAAAAGAAAGAAAGAAAAGTAAGAAAAGATGTATCTTTACGCAAAGAAAAAGAAAGGGTCAATGTATCCATTTGATTTCAAAATTGAAGGCTGAGTAATCAAACGTCCACATTGAATTCCCACATTTCATGTATTCAGTTTTACTAATTTGACAGTGAAAATTTCACAGCAACTCTGAAAGAAAGTCAGCCTTTGAAGCTCTTTCAAACAATCGAGCTGCTGTGATGTCATAAAAGGCAGGTAGGTCGGCATGAAGGCAGAAATCTGAAGGAGGAAGATGTTGGGGAAGCCAAAACCTAAAGAAGCAAAAGGGAACCTTTGAGAAAACTAGCTGTCAATACTTGCATCAATACTTTGAATGCAAAACAGATGATAAAACTGGTAAGCCCTGTATTTCTGATATAAAGTAGTGCTGGAAAATGGTATCTTTGGAAATACGTAACCAATATTATGTGTTGGCAAAAATCTCATGCAAATATAATCAGTGAGAATAATTATGGCACATTTTGGAATAAACCAAGTTATTATCTGGTTGATGGGATGTGGGCCACAATATGTTGGCTATCAAAGTTATCCCCAGATTAGAGATCCCAGCTTGTAGAAAAATGTCAGAATAAAGGTAGAGAAATGACACCCTGCCATCTTTCTCCCTGGGTCCATCTAACACTTCATCAAAACCATAATCCAGCTAGCTGGTAAGACAGGTTTCTTGTTTATTTCCCCCAGAATTAGTTGACCCTACCCCAATATATACCGTAGTACTTCCCTAGTTCACTCCCACTTTCAGTGGGGCAGCTAAAGGCATAAACACTATTAAAGATAGAATGAACTAAGAATGACCACTGCCCTCCACATTGTCTCTCGCCCAAAGGAAGCAAAACAGATGTTATTGCTGCTATCTGGTCAACAATTGGCATCAGGTCTGTTGCCACTGCTGCACCATTGCTGTTGCACCCATGTACTTTACAGATATTTGATTTTACATGCAATATAACATGTAATAAGTAGAAGGGCTGCAGTTCAGGGATAGTGCTTGCTCTGCATATAAAAGACCCAAGTTCTATTCCTGTCCCTAATATCATGATTAGTGGTGATTATAACTGCTACTACTAAGCTTAAATGGCCCACTAGACTGATTTGATATAAGGCAACTTTTCTTTTGCATGTTCTATTTTTCTGATTTATCTTAAAATGTTTTCCAGCATTTGCATTCACAATTTTTGTTACTTATTTCATTGATATAATTGTGATCAATATTATGATTATATTAATCAGATGGTTGCTGTTAATTAATAATTTATCATGATTGCTGTATAATTGGTGTGGTCAAATCTACCTTCATCTCCTTTTCACTATTTAACCGAGGAAAAAAAAAACCCATACATATACAAATCTAGCAATACACAGTTTCTTCCGCCTTATTTTCTCATGCTGATAACTTTTTTTCCCCATAATTTAGTCCATTCTTATGATATTGATGCTGGAATGACCTTAAGCATTTTTAACCATCGCTTGTAGCAGTTTATAACTATTGATATTTAATTTTTGAAGGTACAGTATTTTAAAAAAAAACCTTTAGATGATGGGATATGTGGCCTTTACACTGAAGATGGATTCTGAATATTGTATATAGTTGAACTCAATCCCAAGAATACTAGATCCAGGTTACAAAACCTTTTCTTGTTGCAATCTGATAGTCATCCAGCTTTTTGCAACTCATATCAGGTATGCCCAGGCAATTAATCAATTTAATAGGACCAGTGTTCAGTCTTTTAAATAAGAACCAGTGTGGTTCAGTGACTAAGGTGTTGAACTGTGATTAGGAAGACCCAAATAAAATATATATTCAGCTGTGGAAGTTTACTAGTTCATCCAATGATGATGCATTGCTGGTTGATTCTGTGGCCAATCTCTGTCTCTCAGCACTATTTATCCCTTGGGAGTATTGTTACAGGAAGAGTTGAGCAATGGTGATCAACTATGCTATTTTCATTTAGAATGTAAATCTAACTACAAATGTCTAATTTTGGTAATATATAATCTATTCTTGAAGTTACCTGAGGTAAAATTATGATCAAAGCTAGATAGGCAAAACAATATACATGTTCAGTGGATTTTTATAATGATTCTCAGGCTAACTGGAGATTCATAAGAGATCATATCCACAATGTCACAGAAAACAGTGTACACTATAAATCAAGAGGTTATGTTAATTATATGATATTAGTCAAGGATAATTGAAAATAAAGTATACGTTTTGGAGGCAAACACAGAACTAGACCTATTTTTTTTGTTTTTTATTGGATTTATATGCCGCCCTTCTCCCAAAGGACTCAGGGCGGCGTACAACATTAAAAAACACACATCCCAAAAGTTAAAAAGAAATTAAATACATATCCAAAAAAACAAACAAACTGAATTTATAAGACAATACATTTAAAAAATGAGATAAAATTAACAGGCCAGGCCGGCTTGTTGGAAAAGCCAACTTTTTAGGGCGCGTCGGAAGGACCGGAGGTCAGGGATTATGCGAAGCTCTGGGGGCGGCTCATTCCAGAGGGAACAGAGTTGAGAGTTATACATATATTTGTTGGACCAAAGAAAAGAGGGAGGTGTAAAATTGCATCATTCTACTTAAAGAATTCCCACAACTGGTGAATGCAAAACCATGAATATCTGTAATATTTTTGTGGTTTACTTCAGAGGAAAATTGTTACTCAATTCTTAGGGATTAGATAAATTGTGGAGATACAGACTTTGCCTTGAAAGGAAATTCAAGAGACAGAGATAAAAGAGAAGTAAAAAATGGCTACCTGGGGAAAAATAAAGCATCCCCCCCCCTTCTCTGAGGGAATACAAATAAAAGGAACACAAAACTCAAATTTTCTTCCTTGAAGATCACAAAAATGTTTCAGGATCCTGGAGCTAGTCTGTGACTGTCTTGCCTGCCCTCTGCGTGAAAAGACAGATAACCGCATCAAAAACATAATCCTTGAAGAAGTAGAAAGGATTAAAACTAAATCTCAATTCAGGAAATTGGGTTAGAATATAATGTGCTTGTTAGAATAGCGCCAGCTTTATCATCCCCTTCTGAGTTGTATGATCGTGACCTGAGCAAGACTATATTTGCATCAGAAACTGAGACTCAAATAGAAATTGTATTGACGTGAGATGTGACAAGGATTCTAATATACTGCTATTGCTCATAGTATTTGCTTTTACTACCAGCCTGACTTCCAAGCCCTGAAGTTCTTGCTCTATTTATGGTTTAACTAAGAGATGCATTGCCCTGCTTTTGGTGCCTGCAGTGTTGGCATGCCTTAGGTGAAGCCAGCAAAGGCTGCTGTTGAGGCACGTTCAAGGTCTGATCACTTTAAAATCCTTGGCTTGGTTTGGCAGCTTTCTTCCTGACAGCTGTTTGTTAATCCAGTTGAATTCCTTCACTCCCTTGGGGATAAAAGCACTTCCTGCTCCAAATCCAACTCTCCATGTTCACCAAATATCCCAATGCCATGTGCCACCACCAGGTTTCATTTCATTTCCACATGAGCAGGTCTAGTGAGAGTCCATGCCAGTGGGACAAACGCTGCTTGTAAAATCAACGTACAAATATCACTGCCATCAAAAGCTGTGGCATCTTCTCCTCTACATTGTTTGAACTGAGTAGCCTTATAAATCTTAAAATATGAATACATAAATTTCAGTAAGCAAGAGCCAAGAAATAGCCAGGGACACTACAGTAGGAAAAACAAGAAAAGGATGATCAAGCAGTGAATTTGTGAGTATGTAGAAATGAACTATTACTGAAATGATTACATGGGATTGTTAAAAACAGATCATGCCAGATAAACCTTATTGCTTTCTTTCATACTAAGTTAGTGGATCAGGGAAATGCTGTGGATATAGTACACTGGGATTTCAGTAAGGCATTTGACATGGTAGACCACAGCCTACTTCTCAGTAAGAAAGAACAATGTAGAGTAGAGCTGCAAATCAGATAGATTTGCAATTGGCTGACCAACCACACTCAGCATATAGTCCTCAAAGGAGCTACATGTAGGGAAGCATGAAGTGGGGTACCTCAAGGTTCTGATTTGTGCCTGCTGCTTTTCAACATCTCCATAAATGATCTAGATGAGGGGATAGAAGGGGAATTCATCAAATTTGCTGACGACACTAATCTGGGAGGAAATTGCCAACACTTTGGAAGATAAAACTCAAGATTCAGAAGGATCTTGACAGATTTGCACAATGGGCCTTATCCAACAAGATGCAGTTCAATGATGAGAAAAATAAGATCCTAAATGCATAGGTATAGGATAGGAGGTATCTGGTTCAACAGAAATAAATGAGAGGTGTCCTGATGGATCATGACTTAAGAATGAGTCAGTGGTGTGCTGCTGCTGCCCCCCCCCCCAAAAAAAAGCAGTTCTACGTTGCATCACCAAGGGAAGTATCAAGATCATGGGTAATGACAGTACTGCTTTATACTGCACTGCTGAGACCATACTTGGAATACAGTGTCAAAGATGATAAGAGGACTGGAGGTTAAATACTATGATGAACAGCTAAGTGAACTAAATATGTTTAGCCTAATGAAGAGTAGGCTTGAGAGACATGATAGCAGTCTTCCAACCCTTGAAGAGCTGTCACAGGGAAGAGGGTGTTGACTATTCTCCATTGCACTTGAGGGCAGGAGACCAAGAAACAATGGGTAGAAGCTCGTTAGAGGGACATTCAGTCTGGAAATTCAGGAATTTCCTGGCAATGAGAATGATTAATCAATGGAACAGCTCGCCTGGAGTTGGGGGTGCTTCATCATTGAAGGTTTTCAAGAAAATAGTGGACAATTTGTTCAGGATGGTGTAAGGATTCCTGCTTTGGGTAGAGGTCAGATTAGAAGAACTCTAAATTAGAGTTTCCAGGATCAAGGCAAGAATGGTCATGGCTGGAACAATGAAAACTTTGAAGACTTGTGGAATAGTGTCTTTGTTTCCGTTCTCTCCCAAGAACATATGGCACAAATCGGGTGAAATTCAGCAGGTTCTGGAGAACCGGTAGCGGAAATTTTGGGTAGTTCGGAGAACAGGCAAATACCACCTCTAGCTGGTCCCAGAGTGGGGAGGGAATGGAGATTTTGCAGCATCCTTCCCCTGGAGTGGGGAGGGAATGGAGATTTTGCAGCGTCCTTCCCCTGGAGTGGGGAGGGAATGGAGATTTTGCAGCATCCTTCCCCTGGAGTGGGGAGGGAATGGAGATTTTGCAGTGTCCTTCCCCTGGAGTGGGGAGGGAATGGAGATTTTGCAGTGTCCTTCCCCTGGAGTGGGGAGGGAATGGAGATTTTGCAGTGTCCTTCCCCTGCCACGCCCAACCAAGCCATGTCCACAGAACCTGTAGTTAAAAAACTTGTCACCACTGGCACAAATGCTATTTTGAGCAGAAGAATGTGTGCATATTATTTGGCTCATGGAGGGGACATAGGCAACCACTTTATTTGGTTTAGATGCTTTTATGGACACACTACAGAAAATTAAACTTTCCACTGAAAATTTGACAACACCCTGGGAAACAGAAGCTTTTTTTTTTTTTAAAAAAGGAAAGAAGCCAAAGTCTGTAAAATCTGTGTATTTCAACAAGCTTTTTTTTTAAAGTTAAACTAAGCTTATTGTGCCATCTCTTTCTGTCTTGTTTGGAAGTCATCAATATGCCGTACAGCTTCATATTCACAAATGTTTTCTTGTTACACATTCACAGAACAATTTATTTCGAAGAGGTGTAGTGGAAAGTGAGTGAGTGCCAGCTGAGAAGAATCTACAATGCATCTGGGTTTTGTTCTTTTTTTCACATGAATAAATGAATAAATGACTAAAAAAACAAACAAATATGGCAGAAATAATAGCCATGCTTCTGTAATTATTTTATCAGCACAAAATGTCTGCTTAATCCAAGTGCCACAATGTAACTAAGAGAGAAAGATTCCCAAGCCGTAAATTCTATGCTTGTAATCAATGACTTTGCCCACTTTCTCTAAGATTCAAATCCTAGGGAACATGACCTCTGATTTGATATTTTCAATGTCTCCTTAAATTTTAGATTCAGGAAATTGTGCATACCTTTTTAGAGCACTGAATAGATCCCGTTGTGCTGTTTACTTTATGTGCTTACCTCACTCTTAGTAATAATGTGGGAAACAACATAATAATAATAATAAATAATAAATTTAATTTGTTAGCCGCTCCCTCTCCACAAGGGACTCGGGGCGGCGTACAATAAAAGCACATACATATATACATAAACATACACATACACACATACACGTACACATACACGGAGGAGGTAAGTCATAAAATACATACAATAATAGTACTAAAAATTAACAATTAAAATACCCCAAATTAAGAATTACAAATTTAAAAAAGACTGTCAGGAGGAGTAGAATGAGACTACGGTTGAGCCAGGCCAGATAATTGAAAAAGGTGGGTCTTGAGCTTTACACGGAAGGAGCGGAGATCGGAAGTAATCCTGATGTCAGGGGGGAGGTCATTCCAAAGGGCTGGGCCCATCACAGAGAAGGCTCTGCTCCTGGGTGTCGCCCCCCGACACTGTTTAGCGGACGGCACCCGGAGAAGTCCCTCTCTGTGCGAGCGGATTGGTCGTAGGGATTTTTAAAATGTTAGCTAGATATGATAATCTATGCTAATAACCTGAAATGTTTTTTAAAAATAAAATATTAGCTAGATATGATACTTTATGCTAATAACTTGAACCAACTGAGCAAGAATTCAGATTTAAACTGAATTTTCCAAAGCATTACCTATTTTTCTTTCTTTCTTCATTACAGTATTTCTCCACTTGTAGCTAAAATGGCAACAATGCCTGGGCAATCCCCATGTTTCATCATGGTCCCAAAGTGCCTCCAGTCTTTTCAGAGTATCAGAATAAAAATAGTCCCCTGCCCCTCCTAAATCAACACTGCCCTGCCATACCTTTGAGGCATAACATTTTCTTCCCCTTCCATTCCATCGTCAATTTCCTGGGCAATGTTTTTTAGAAGTAGTTTGCCACTGCCTGCTTCCTGGGGCTGAGAGAAAGAGAAAGTGACTAGCCCAAGGTCAAACAGCTGGCTTTGTGCCTAAGACAGAAGTAGAATTCCCAATCTTCTAGTTTCTAGCCCAATGCCTTAAACACCACACCTACCTGGCTCTATTATAACAAACATAGTGGCTATCTATTATTTATTGTAGCATTATCACTCTCTTGCATTTGAGTATTTAATGACTACTGGCCTCACAGTTTAAGGAGTGATATTATATTATAGTTAGGCCATGCTGTGTTTTGCTCATGTGCAACTGGCAGATTGGATGCCAAATTGTGATTTTAATATCATATAGATTTTATCTATATTATTTATTTTGTTATTTTATTCTAGAATTTTTAACTGGATATTCCTTGATAGGGACACGGTGGCTCAGTGGCTAAGATGCTGATCTTGTTGATCAGAAAGGTCGGCAGTTCGGCGGTTCAAATTCCTAGCACCCACATAACGGAGTGAGCTCCCGTTACTTGTCCCATTTTCTGCCAATCTAGCAGTTCGAAAGCATGTAAAAATGTAAGTAGAAAAATAGGGACCACTTTGGTGAGAAGGTAACAGCGTTCCGTGCGCCTACAGTGTTTAGTCATCTTAACATTCAGATGTCTTCGGACAGCGCTGGCTCTTTGGCTTTGAAACAGAGATAAGCACCGCCCCTAGAGTCGGGAATGACTAGCACATATGTGCAAGGGGAACATTTACCTTTACTTATTCCTTGAGTGTTTTTAACTTGCTCTGGTCTTTGACTGCAATAAAAAACATAAACTGTTATAGGTATATTACCATATTAGTTGTTTTTTGGGAAGCCTTTCCTTCTGGCCATTGTCCAGGATCATCTACACATATTATAATTTCTTTCCATGCTGTTTCCTTTCCTAGTTGATCTCCCATATTTAAACTCAAATTCTCCAGTGTCTTCCTTCCAAACATACTGTGAGCAAAGGAGAGCAAAAATCAGAGCAAAACCACAACAAATATAATTCTGGGAAGAATCATATTAAAGGAGAAGGTAAAAGTCTCTATAGAGAGATTCTTCAACTTCTAAATAGTGTCAGGATAAACACAGAGGCCAGATCTTTGTGGTGGCTACAGCATTCTGAAAGTAATTCAAAAGACTGAACTGGTCTTTTACAGAGAATTACCATTATCAATAAATTGGAAGTAAGGACGTAAGATGATGGATAGTCCATGGGTTGGTTAGTTTTAGTTTACCAACTTTATAGGGTTTATTAGGCATACATCAGAGGTTGTTTCCTTCCCTTTTTTTTAGTTCTAAGGTTTTTTTAATATTTATACATATCAATGCATGAATGGTGTGATACCTGGGTATCATACATTTCAATACAAATAAGCATAATATTGTTACTCATTGTTATTACATTTCATTTTCATTGTTTCATGTTGTTTACACATACCTTTTACTATCACCCTTCAGTTCTAAACCTTTTTGTTCTTTCATATATTTATCTATATCTATCTATTTATATATCATTCCCTTCTTGTTTCTATCTCTATTTTAACTCTCCCCCCCATCACTATAATATTCAAAGAAGTTTTTTTTTCTATTTTCCGTCTTTTACCTGTTTTGCTATTCATATTTCCCTTTCTTAGCTCTGTACAGGTTTTTGCGCTTTGGGTATCCCTCTGTATGTCTAATTATATTGGATAGAATTAGAAAATGCTTGGTGCTGCTCTTTATCAATTAAAGGGATTTTTTTGGGGGGTAGACACATGTTTATCACTGTGAGCTGTTTCCCCATATGTTTCTTCATTTCACATTACTTTAACTTCTGAGATGCCCAAACAAGATGTGAGAAGACAAATCAGCTTCTGGAAATTAAGGTAGAGTCTCACAACTGCTCAGCGTTCCAATTTGTGGATATCTTCCCATTTGGGGGTTTAAGGGGGGATAGTGACAAAACCAGATGAAAAGACTAAACATCACCCAAAACTACTAGTGTGCCTGCCAATGAAGAGAATGTGATTTGGCATTAAATTGCAACTGGCGATGTAGGTTTTGGCTAGAGAGCTGTTGATTTTTAGGCCATTAACTTTGATATCAGTTGTGGGGAAGTGGTTTTTGGAGGACACAACCAGGTAACGAAGCACTCCATGTACTTGAATGATTCATTTAAAATCAATACTGATCATACTTGTCCTACAATTGTTACTGACTAATACATTTATCCTATAAAAAATAGAAATTACAAAACTATCAAATCACTCAAAATACATACTGAAAGTTGTTGCTGCAGGGGAGAATAGCCACATCTGTATAGAAATATCTAAAAAAAAACCTTTTCTTTTTTATTTTTAGATGCCATGTCTTGTTTGTTTCTCGTTAATATATTCTATGACAGTTGTTGTTTGTGAGATATTTAAATTGAAGATGTTCTATATATGTGTGCATATATGTTCATACAGGCTTCACTCTTTGTTCTTTGAGTATCCCTCAAAGAAACTACCATATTAGTGATACTCTAAAAAAAAGTAGTGGATGAGATTTGACAAACAGTATTCAAGACAAAGGTAGATTTCCAATTCACTTTCTTTCCCCTTTAAATTATCTTCACTTAGAAGATTCAGAATTATTATACTTATTAGATGTACCAAGTGCTTGTTTGGGTACTACATTTCCTATTATGCTTAGAGTTAATTTTTTTAAAAAATTAAAAACTTCTGAAAATCATAGCATTTGGCAACTGAATATGCATGACACTAGAAAGAAATATATTAAATATAAGTGTACACTTTGTACACTTTAAGGAAATAGTCATTAGGAGGCAAGCTGTCAAAATCTGGATGGGTTCTTTGCAAAGCAAGATTAAAGCACTCATTTTGATCCTAAACCTAATAAATGCATGCTTCAGTAGTAATAATCTTATTCAAACACCCATTTTATTTCTGAAAAATGGGTATTCTTACACTATTTAAGGAAGGGATGCGATGGCTCAGTGGCTAAGACGCTGAGCTTGTCAATTGAAAGGTCGGCAGTTCAGCGGTTCAAATCCCTAGTGCTGCATAATGGAGTGAGCTCCCGTTACTTGTCCCAGCTTCTGCCAACCTAGCAGTTCGAAAGCATGTAAAAATGCAAGTAGAAATATTAGGAACCACCTTTGGTGGGAAGGTAACAGCGTTCCGTGCGCCTTTGGTGTTTAGTCATTCTGGCCACATGATCACAGAGATGTCTTTGGACAATGCTGGCTCTTCAGCTTTGAACCGGAGATGAGCACTGCCCCCTAGAGTCGTGAACAACTAGCACATATGTGTGAGGGGAACCTTTACTGTTACCTTTAAATCCAGCCTGAGTACAGTTGGGGTTTAGCTTAACATTAGAAACAGCCTTATTTATAAATGAGTATGCAATTTCTCTGCAAATTAAGCACATCAATTTCCTAGCATGCTAAGCTGTGTATTTCTGTCCATCTATCCATTTTTTTGCCCATCTAGCTTTTCTTTTGGTTTCACCAGAGAAATTCAAAATAGAACAATTTCCTGGTTTATTCTGCTCCTTCCTCTGGACTCCCTAATCAATTTCAGCTAGGAGACCCTGAAAACTTTTAAACAGAGGGTGACCCATCAAGTCTTCTCCAACAAGTGGGGGAAATGGATAGAAGACAACTGGCGGTGAGCTGTATTTCTAGAGAAATGTACGTAGTCCCAGCCTTGGGCTCAGTCCCACTTTTCAAGAAATGTAGCAAAGGAAGACCTGCTGAGCATGGGAGTAAAAATCATCCTGTTTCATGTATGCATCTGGAGTTGCTGTTTGAGGCAGAGGAGCAGGCCCAAAACAAATCTGACCACCTCAACTGGGGAATAAAAATAGGGCCTGTACACCTGCCTCTTTTTCTGTTCAGTTTCAAGGTTGCTGATATGTGCAGACCAGGGACGTGCGGTCAGGGGAAGCAGGGGAGGCAGAGCCTCACCGCTTTCATCATGAAAAGGGGAAAAGGCGCTGAGGAGCCTTCTACACACGTGGTCCAGGAATGGGACCACGTGTGCAGGAGGCTCCTCTAGCCTCAGCCTCCCTCCTGCACACGTGGTCCCATTCCCCGCCTTCCTGAGTCAACATGAAGGGGACTGCGGCTCGCGCTGATGACGTCACCAGCCTCACCAGCCATAAACCTCACTGCACATCACTGGTGCAGACATACAAACCTTGTCAGATTTCAAGTCAGAGGCAGACTCCAAACCATGGCTTATAATATTTTCTGTGCTGTGACCAGACCATGGACAGGGAACAGAAGCAGTGGGCATCTCCCCACAGGCTCTCACCTTCTGGGCAATCCAGAAGATCTGACCATTACCATCATTTCAAGAGCTAAACAATGCCAACCCCTTTCTAACCAGATTTGAGGCAGCTGCCTCTTTTTACCCAGAAGCAGTACTTGAGCCCCAACATTCCCAGTTTGTGTGATAGCACTTGATGCTGCAACTGCGGTACAAGACCCAGAAAAGCCCTTTGATAAATATGCACTGCATTTGGCTAATGACCACAAATAATATACTTGTATTTATATTTGTATAATTAGTGTAATAATAATAATAATAAACTATGTACCAGGGCATCATCATCATCATCATCATCATCATCATCATCATCATTATTATGTGGTAATCTTTGGTCAGATTCACAGCCTTTGGGGCTGGTTGGTAGCTGCTTTATTATTATTATTATTATTATTATTATTATTATTATTATTATTATTATTATTATTATTATTATTATTATTATTATTATTATTATACGGTTGTATCACAGCAGCCAGTTGTTTCACCGGATTTGGCATTGATTACTAGTCGGGCCCCACCCAGGGCCCTAGGACGTCGTAACGTATTTTCGTAATATACGTGCAGATCCAAGCAGTGCAGCTTTTTGCATTTGACTGATGGTGATTTTGTCAAGTTTTAACTGTTTTAAATGTAATTCCAGTGCTTTTGGAATAGCACCCAGTGTGCCAATTACCACTCAGTCAAGTGAACATTTAAAGATGTGTCACACATTCCATTGATTGGTGCCAATGGTTGATACAGGTTGCTGCCAGAGACCTAGGTATCAACCAAGTACCTTCTTAAAATATATGGTATTCCGAGTAGTACAGTTTTTTGCAGTTCGCTGGGGTTATTGCAGGAAGCTGCAATTTCTTTATGTGTTTTGTAAAATTCTTGGACATGGTACCGTGCCACTATTATTATTATTATTATTATTATTATTATTATTAGTAGTAGTAGTAGTAGTAGTAGTAGTAGTAGTAGGTTAATCTTTGATATTCACAGCCTTTGGGGCTGGTTGGCAGCTCAATAGCTATTATTATTATTATTATTATTATTATTATTATTATTATTATTATTCCCAAAAATAAGACAGGGTCTTATTTTCTTTTGACCCCCGAAATAAGGGCTTGGCCTTATTTTTAGGGAGGTCTTATTTTAGAGGAAACAGGGTATTATTATTGCTGTTGTTATTACTGTTAACTAACTGTGCAACTAACCACAATACTGTAATAATAATAACAACAATGCTCTGGTACCATAGATGAAGTGGGAAGGCTGCCTTTATAGGCAGACAATTGTATGGTGAATTCTTTTCCTTCCTTTAGACAAAAGCGATGCTAATTGGAGAGATTCCTTTCTGGAAAGCCAGCATGGCTGGGACTCTAACTGGGGAAACTCGGCAGGATCACAAAGATCCACGCAAGGAAGCCCACCCCCTTTCTCCAGTGGCTCATTAATTGCGTGACATTCAGATCAAGTTTGCCAGGCACTGAGAAGGCTAGACACGTTCAGGTAGCTCCACTTTTTCTCCTCCCTTTGGAGGGTGGGGGGAAATATTAAATCTCTCTCTCTCTCTCTCTCTCTTTCCCCCAACCCAGAATGTTATATTATTAATTGCCAATTTGCATATGTGTGCAGCTGCTGTTTTGGCATCCGATTAGCTTGCTGGAGGTATCGGAGGATTTGGCAGCTTTCCTCTTTCCAAGGGAAGAAAAAGGAGAGAGAGAGAAAGCAAAGGAAGAAGGCGGCCTCCCCTAACTACAGAACAGCTGATAGTCTATCAGCCATAGACCCTGATGGCGTGAATTACAATTACACTACTTTTCACACTAAATCTGGGTGATAGCTAGTTGGAGAGAAGTTTCATCTTTTTTTAAAAAAAACCCGCAAAGTGTGTGTGTGTGTGTGTGTGTTGGGGAGGCGGTTTGCAGAAAAGTAATGGGGGGGGGGATAAAATCCATGGTCATGCTGCGCTTTTAAAGGCGGTATGGGTCACTTTTGTCTCTTTAACACCTCATTCCGAGGGTCCGTAGGCATCTGGGAGACGCGAACGGCGCCTAACGCGGCTTGAGCTGCTCTCTTCCCCCCGCCGCTCCGCCTCTTTAATAAATCTACCTCAAATTACATTTATTAACAAGGCGACCGGGAAGTGTGAGAGTTGTGTTAGACGCTTCATTGATTAAATAATTTGTAGGGATTTTCAGTTGTCATCTCCAGAGTCACGGGGGTGGTTGTGGCTTCACTTGTTGTATTATTACCCGTGACTTTAAAACAAGGTTCCAGCGATCTTCGCAATTCATCACCGTCGAAAGCAGGGCTCCGGCTGCCAGCCAGCTGCTAATGGGAGTGGGGGCTCGGGGTTGGGGCTCTTTCGCAGCCCAGCCTGATTAGCTGGAGTCCCTGCTGCCCCTTACCTGGAGAGAGATCCTCGCTGAACTCGAGGGGGCCTTACCTCTGAGTAGGCGCGTGAGAAGCCAGTCATTGCGCAGGGAAAGACCAGCTTCACGTCTGTAGCTGGTTTTGCCTTGTTGTGTCGTATACCTCTAAATTGGCTGGGTTCCCACGGCACAATTAAGCCGTCAAACCAGCACACGCAATCTCCCCTGGCGTGGGAATCCAGCGACGCCTCTCCCGCGAGGAGAGATGCAATGAACGCGACTGGGGGATCGAGACCTTCCCAGGAGTGCCAAAATACGGTCTTCTGGATCATCTTTTTCAAAGCAGTCCTGATGCGAATGGGGGCCAGTCTCTGGCATAAAGGCGATAGAATGGCAGCCAAGCGTGTGGATATCCCTCGCCGACAGCTAAGAAGTTGCCCGAAAACTTACTTCTGGGTAAAGGATGCCGAACCTCGTTTACCCTGCCGTGTTTAATGGGGCTTGATTGGCAAGTTAGGACACACCTGCAGTTGAAGGATGGCGCTTTTTCCAAGGCACAGGTCCACCATTTATTTCAGTTTCAGGTTTACACATAACTTTCCGATATAAAGTCACTATAAGACTTTAAAGCGCTACATTTGGATGGGTCATAGCTATTTAGCGTCGTTTGGTGGCTTGGTTAAATTTTCCACGAAGCTAACACACTTGAAAAAGGGTCCCTGGCCTTTCCCCTGCATTTCAACAATTCTGCCTCGCAAAGTGGTTGGGGAGAGGCGTGATGACATCTCCCACAGGTGCTAAAAGTCAGATCCTTGGCCTAACAAAGTAAAAGTGTGTGTGTGGGGGGGGCGCTATCAATTATCATCCTTAACAACAGGTCTACATCCTACTCTTAATAGAAAATAAACCCTGCAGGAATCGGATTAAGGCCCCCAATTTAATCTTCAGGAGCCGGGCCTATTAGGCCGCGCCAGGTTGGAGGAGAGTCTTGTCCTCAAAACTTCCATCCTCCGGCGGCTTCCAGAAAGGGAAAAGGGGGATGATGGAGGAAAGTGCGCTGGAAAGCTGTTACAATAAACGGGACAGCCCAGCGCATAAGATGCCCTATAGTTCTGTCCCTGGACCACAGAGACGAATGCTGAGTCCCATAGCTTCTCAGCAAAAGGGTGGTGCCTCCGGCTTGCAGAGACCTTCCTGCTACAGCTACAATCCAGTCGCATAAAGTGGGCCATTGGGATGTCAGCGAGAAAGATAGGTTTTCCCTTTGTCAACCGTAGCCGCCAGCCGAACCTGCACCCTTCCTCCCTCTCTGCCTTCAGTAATCTGCCACCCACGCACCCCCCTTAGTCGTGTGCTTCCAGTAATGTAGAATATGCGATTAAAGCTATAAATTTCATATGCTTTTCGTGCGTTGATAAAAATAGCCATAGGCAATGTGTCTGTGTACAGGCCCGCGCGTGCGCGCACACGCGGATACACACAAACCAAGACGTGCACTAATTTCTTGCATACGCGGTTCTAGTCCTGGCTCTGCTAACGTAAGAGAAAATAGGCTGTTTTCCTTTTCTGAGTTGCTTGCATTATTAGATTTCTCACTCTCACAGATTATCCAAAAACTACCCATTGATTGATCGCCCGTAGAGCTGCATTTGGTGTAAAGAAAAACTTCACAGCTTTATTGGCTCCCAAGAGACAAAACAAACAGAACAAGATATTCGTATTAATACAAACAATGCAACAACTGAGAGAACCGTCCTGCGGAAAGCAGCGCAGCCAAGGCCGTCCAGCGCGCCACAGCCCCAGCTGAGGAGAGACCCGGGAGGGCGGCTCCAGTTTGGCGGCTGCCGCTCTCAGAGAAAAGTCCCTCCGGGATTGGCAATAGCGCTCGCACATCCACTCTCGGAGGGATCCCGGTTCAAAGCCGGGAAAATGCCTCCGGAGGAGTGGGTAAGGCTAGCCCAGGGCTCCTCCTGCTCAGGGGCGCTTCGGTGCTACGACGGCCGAGGCTGCAAAGGGTGTCCTGGCAGCTCCGGGTAGCTGCTGAACCGTGCAATTTGGACCAGGTTTCTCTTCCTCGCTGGTTTGGTTTTGAAGCGGCCGCAGAGGTGTAGTTTCCGATTTTCTGAAACTGTAGTCTCGGCCGGTTGGGATTATGGGAGTGGTAGTCCAACACCTATATGGGGGGGGGGGGGGAATGTGATAATACCCCACACTCCGCGTCCCGCTCCATCCGCATAATTCGACGGGATTTACTCCCAGACCACAGTCCAGAATTGTAATCTGAGCCCAGGTAATTTTTTTTTTTTTTTGCACAGCATCGCCGTCTCAGATCGGGGAAAATGGTAGGAATCCTAATTCATCAAAGCGCCTTGCAGCTAGTTGCATTTCCCAACTGGAAAGGAGCCGTACATTCATTTCGCGCCAGGCGAATGCCAGCTCCGCGCCAGAAACCAGATTGTCTTTAGTTTTGCAGCTGCAGAGCTCTGCTGAATAAAATAAGATTTTCTTAACTCTGTGCAGTCATGATTACTTCATTCCCTGGATGCATGAAGAAGGTAACAGAAAGCATTGCTATTTGCAGCGTGAGCAACCCAGAATATGAATTCAGCCGCACCAGGTCCCTTAACATCTCAAGGATAACCTCGGGATATGGTCCAAAAAGTTAAGATGAAGGCCAGGACGGCCGCCCCTTGCAATTTCGGTCAAAAACAGGCGGGCTGGTGGTCGCCATCTTGCCTTTTCTTTTTAACCGTGGCTACCGGCTACGCCTGGCTTCCTTGCATTTTAACAGGTTTTAGAAAAACGCCTGCCTGCGATTCTACAGGTACTGTTTGGAGGAAGGTCGCTTGTGAGAGCTGTCAGATGAACAGCGTCAAGCTATTAACTCTTTGAAATACTGGGGGGAGCTGAGAGCACGATGTTAGGTGACTTCTTTTTGGTACTTCCTAATTATCGTTGACTCGTGGTAACTGCTTGGACAAGTCCCTGCAGTTCTCTTTGCACGATTTCTTAAATGGTTTGCCATTACCTTCTACCTAAGGCTGTGAAAGAGGGACTGGTCCAAAGTCATTCAGCTGGCTTTGTGCTTAAGGAAGAACTAGAACTCCCTATCTCCCAGTTTGTGGCCTCATGCCTTCACCACTGCACCTCAATTAGTATCATTACCCTTCTAAATTAGGTAGGTCAAATTCCTGACTGATCTGGAAAAAAAATAAACAGGGTCTCACCCTGGTATGCTGTATAAGCACATTTATTTATTTATAAATAAACAAACTTGTTTATTTTCCCAGGTCATGTAATAAAACTAAATCTTGTATTTTAAGCAGCATATTTTATGGAAAGTGAAATCTCGGTTTTACCCTGAGGAAAACATAGCATACTGGACCCCCAACAAAAGGGGTGTCTGTCTGTCTGTCTGTCTGTCTCCCCCCCCTCTCTCTTTCTCTCTCTCTCTCTTATTTTAATGTGGCCCCATGCTCTTTGCATTGAGGCCTTCAACCAGCTATTGAAAGGCAGGTGTGCACCTCTTGATTTAATAAAGTTGCACAGCTATTGACACAAGAAAGGTGTTGCACACTCCAATTGTCGTAGGAAGCTACTATTGAAATCCATGGGCAAGTAGGGTTGGATAAAAATGTTCAATAATGAGAAAAATCTAACTTCAAGATATTTTAATAAAATATTTTTGTGTAATAATTTTAAAAGCGTAATAGGTTTTACTTCACATTACTGGTTGTACAATTTTGCCTATAGATAGATGATAGATAGATAGATGATAGATAGATAGATAGATAGATAGATAGATAGATAGATAATAGATAGATAGATAGATAGATAGATAGATGATAGATGATAGATAGATAGATAGATAGATAGATAGATAGATCATAGATAGATGATAGATAGATAGATGATAGATAGATAGATGATAGTTTTGTTTGAATCTATCTTTTTACACAGTAATTCTGAAATCACTGTATTTGAGCTCAGTTTATAATTTAAAAAAAATCTTATTCTCAAATTTAGCTTTCGTGTACCTCTTGACAGGTGCTCCCTCTATTGCACTGATAATTCAACCATTAAGAGGCTTGCAGCTGCAAATCTAATTCCTGACCTCCCAATCATCATAAATGGTCATATCAGAAGGAGCATTGCTGAATATTTTGTATGGGGGCTTAAGGGGGAGGCAGTTTTAAGTACAGTATGGTAATTAGGATCTATTAAATATCCTGTGCTCACACTATCTGCACAGCTGAGTCATCTCTAATGTGTAAATCTAAAAACCTAATTAATATTAAAATAAATATAATTAGTTCATCTGGCCATATTTCCTGTCTGATCTACCATACCAGGACAATCGTACAAATATGAAAGTTATCTTTTCCTCCATTCCTTTTATAGCCTAAGACAGTAGTGAGGATCCTATTTTGCTAAGGGTCAGGCAGTCACCAGATGTCAGAAAATGGTTCTTTTGAGGGTCACAGTCCTAAGAGACATACAGTACCGTGCAGCCGTTTTAGGTAACTGTGCAAAAATGCTGTAAATTAAGGACTATATTTCAAAAATATAGTTTTAATTGTTTATTTCTTTGAGCAATCAGAAGAAATATCTAAATCAGATCAATCTTTGGTGGGACTTACCTTTTGGCTTCAAACCACCATCAATTCTTACACTTGCACAAAGTCAGGGATTTTGTAGGATTAGAGGCAGGTGTATGATTAACCATTATACCAAGTAGGTGCCAATGATCATCAATTTCGTGTCATTAACTGAAACAGAAACAGCTGTGTAGGAGAGATGAGGAATAGCCAAACTCTGCTATTAAAGGGAGGTTGTGGAAGACAATTTCATGTCACAGGTCATACACCATGGCAAAGCTGAACACAGGAACAAGACACAAGGTAGTTATACTGCATCAGCAAGGTCTCGCCCAGGCAGATTTCAGAGTAGACTGGGGTTTCAAGATATGCTGTTCAAGCTGTTTTACAGAGGCACAAATATGTGGGCAATGTTGAGGACCATGAATGCAGTAGTTGGAAACTTAATACTGCATACGAAAGACATATCATGCTTAATTTCCTTTGACATCAGAAAGTATCAAGCAGTTCCATCACCACAGTGGGACCTAGGTGTACCCATCTACTATCTAGAGAAGTCTGGCCAGAAGTGGTCTTCATGGAAGAATTGTGGCCAAAAAGCCATACTGCCAATGTGGAAACAAGGCTAAGCAACTCAACTATGCATTAAAACATAGGACTGGAGTGCAGAAAAATGACAACAGGTGTTCTAGACTGATGAATCAAAATTTGAAGAAATTGGCTATAGCAGGAAGCAGTTTGTTTGCTGAAGGGCTGGAGAAACGGTACAATAATGAGTGTCTGCAGGCAACAGTGAAAGATGGTGATGGTTCCTTGCAACTTTTGGGTTGCATTTCTGCAAATGGAGTTGAAGATTTGGTCAGGATGGTGTCCTCAATGCTGAGAAACGCAAGCAGATACTTACCCTTCATGCCATGCCATCAGGGAGGCAGGTGATTGGTCCCAAATTTACTCAGGACAGTGACCCAAAACATACAGCCAATGTCATTAACTATCTTCAGCGTAAAGAAGAACAAAAAGTCCTGGAAGTGATGGTTTGGCCCTACAGAGCCCTGATCTCAACATCTTCAAATCTCTTTGGGATTATATAAAGAGACAGAAGGATTTGAGGTAGCCTACATCCCCAGAAGATATGTGGTTAGTTCTCCAAGATGTTAGAACAACCTTGCCAAGTTCCTTGAAAAACTCTGAAAGTTTCCTAGAAGAATTGATGTTATTTTGAAGGCAAAGATGGTCACACCAAAATTGATTTGATTTCTCTTCTGTTTATTTTCTGTTTTGTTAATTGATAAACTATTAATACCTCTATTTCTGAAAGCATTCTTAATTTACAGCATTTTTGCACAACTGCCTAAGATTTTTGCACAGTACTGTATATGAATTGATGCCCAGGTCTAGTAGTAAAGAACTTGTCTAATAAACACTGATTAATTTCAATGTTTCAAGCCACCCCCACTGTTTTGCATTTGGCCAATTGCAAAGAGGCAACAAATACAGGTAGTCCTCAACAACCACAAGTGAGCCCAACATTTCTGTTGCTAAGTGAGAGATTTTTAAATGAATTTTGCCCCATTTTATGATCTTTCTTGCCACAGTAAGTGAATCACTGCAGTTGTTAGTAATAGGGTTGTTAAATGAATCTGGCTTTCCCATTGACTTTGCTTGTCAGGTCACAAAAGGGGGTCACATGAGCCTGGAACACTGCAATTGTCATAAATGAGTCACTTGCCAAACATCTGAATTTTGATTACATGACCATGGGTATGCTGCAAAAGTAAGTGTGAAAAATGATTATAAGTCACTTTTTTCAGTGCTTTGTAAGTTTGAATAGTCCCTAAATGATGTAAGTTGAGGACTATCTGTATTGAAGCCCTACTAATATTCTCCTAGTCTAAAAGCTGTTAGGGTATGGGGAGAAGTGGAGGAAATGAATGAGTATTTTATATTCCTCTCTGCCCAATGATGAATATTGAAATAGCTACTGTGATTGAGTGTTGCCAGAAGTAAGGATCTTTGAATTAGTGGTTGTCCAGGTTGCTTAAATCAAATATTAAGATTCTCAATCTGCTTTAATACTGATGTCACAGCAATTTTAAATGTGTTTAGACAAATAAATAAATATATATATTTGTATGGAACATAGCACACCAATTTAGTGTCTTAACAATTGTGGATAAAACTGCCCACTGAAAATACTGTGATCACTTCTAATCACTAAATTGCAAAAGAGATTCCAGCATAGTCAATCAGTAGATGGCAATAAGTATGTGATTATGGATGGGTTGGTTTCACACATTCACTTTTATTCTGTAATCCTATTTTGTGGTTCTGTAGGATGCACAAAAGTATGAACTGCTACCAGACTGCTGACAAACTTTATGTTAAAATGTGGCTGGCTAGTTTCTTTCCTATGAACACACCCAATATGTTACCCTTCCATGTCCTATCACTGGACCTAGTCATTGTGGTTAGTGGTCTCAGTCAATAAAGGTGAATGAAGTCTCATCCTGAGAGAGACTAAGATTTGTCAAGTAGCATCCAACAAAAGTCTAGCTTGTGAAAAGAGTCCTGCCTTCTTTCTCCACTCCTGATTTTTAGTACCAAGTTTTTCCCCACACCTTCACTCAGTAGAATCTCAGCATTAATTCCTGTTGCCTTGTTAGTCAACTGAGTTTTTCCAAGATGGCTTGAAAGGGAAACAGTCAAACAAACTTCAATTGAGGGGAAATAAGGTGCTAGGGGAAGGGAAGGGATGTGTGAAGATATGTTGCTTTCTATAGGATGGGAGAGTTTTCCAAATTTATCCCCCAATGTTCTCTATCACTGTGAAAACAGATAGCCTTTTTCCTAGATCCTGAATTTATTCCACCCTTCAGTTCAGTCCAGTCATATCCCATAGTTGGCTTGCAACACAAACATGGTTTCTTGAGTTAATATAACCAAGCACATGGGGCTGGCTTGGTTGAAACATGGCTGGCTTTCTGCTTACATATATCATGGGAACAATTAAATCAGTTCATTGAATTTCGGGTAGGAGCCCTTCCATATAAACAATATATACAGTTTCCCTTCAGATTATCTTCTGCTTTTACTTACATTGGGGGATTCCTGGGTGTGAGACTAAAAGCTGGTAAAATTCAGTATTTATGGAAATGAAGATTTGGTTCACACCCAATGAGATTGACTCCAGTAGTTCCCCAATTCCAACTTCCACAGCTGATCTTGGGGGGGGGGGAAGCTAAAATAAGGCCCATGACATTCTTAAAACAATTAAAAAGGAAGTGAGATCTCATGGTGAAAGCTACTCTCATTGTGGGCAGAGCAATATGGGTTCCTTCTTAGCAGCTTATATATCTTTGCCTTCTAGAGTATATATTTTGCTTGATTTTACAGAGTTTAGCTTGTAGGAGAAAAAAAAAGCATATGAGCTTTTTCCTCCTCCATCTACTGTACATGGAAGGGAAGGAGAGAAATCTCAAATGTTAGTCTCATCACTCCCTCAGGTGTTATTGTCAGGTGCAGATATTTGGTTGTAAGTGCAAGCCTTGGCCAGATAATGATATTTAAAGATATATTATTGCATATTTGCAAATAGTTCCTAAATGACCTATCCACTAAAGAAGAATGGTTATAACAAGCTTTGCTCATCCAATGCATTCAGCCAAACACATTACTGGCTGGGTTCAGAGAATAGGCCAAGCAACAAGCAAGCTTGTTCTTTTTTTTTTGCCCACAGCTAGCTTTGCTCTTCTTGTTCACTTGTTTCAGCTGTCTCAAGCTTTCCCACCAAATGGGTTAGAATAATTGATCAATGTTTAATAATTGTATCTGCACAATCATGTATTCATACTGTAATAAGGATATCACATCAATCTATTATGTCTGTGGCAGGCAAACTATTTGGACCCTAGTGGCAGATTTAAAAAAAACAAAACAGGAGCCAACAGGCAAACCACCTTTGTGGTTTGGGTTATGGGTTTGTAAATTGTGTAAACTCATTCCTAGAAGAGACAGGAAACACAGACAAACATTGTGTCCCACAGCCTTGCATGTAGTCATCACACTAAACTATAGAGGTGTTTATTTTGATTGGTCAGTTGTATATCCAAGCCCATTGTGGCTTTATTATTTTTTTATTCAGTACTCCTTGGTTACTCAGAAAATAACTAGGTGTTGTAACCAGAGCCCAATTTGTATTTCCGGTTGCAAAGAGACGAAAAGTAAACTATTGGGCGGTCCTTGCAAAGCAAAATGACTGGAAGTGTTCCACAGCAGCTGGGGATTCATGCGTGAGATGCTTAAGTGAAGCCAAAAGAAACCAGGCTGATGTCTCCTCCCATCTGGAGAGCAAGCAACTCAACTCAGCAGCCCATTTCCGCGTGCCAACAATGGTGCGGCCACATGGCTTCAAGTGCTTCCTTCGGGATAGCAATAGCACTTAGACTTATGCTTCACAGTGCTTTACAGCCCTCTCTAAGTGGTTTACAGAGTAAGCATATTGCATCTGGATGCTCTTACCCACCTCGGAAGGATGGAAGGCTTGAGTCAACCTTGAGCCTGGTGAGATTTGAACTGCCAAATTGCAGGCAGCAGAAGTAGCCTGTAATACTGCACTCTAACCACTGCGCCACCCAAGCAGCGAGGAAAATGCCCCGCTGCTGCATGCAAGCAGGCTTCACATCTAGTGGGAGACTGGGGGCTTCCCATTTTATTGTCCTCGCCCTTTAATGTGGAGGTTAATGTCCAGAAGTGCCAATAGACTCTCTTGGGCAAAAGAGCTGCCGCGTTCTGGGGTGCCCTCCCTAGGACTTTGCCATTAAGACTGAGCTCCAGGGGCTTCCCTTTTCCTTAACAGACGTACCCCACAGAAATACCTATGCTTATTGTTTAAAAGCATAACAAGTTTATCTCTTAGGCTCCTCCGAGTCCCTCTGTTGCTTAATTTTAATATAATATTCAAAAGGGGTACTTGGCTTTATAAATATCTTTCATATCCTTTGATGTGAAATCCTTCATATTTCATTCAAATATTCTTAAATATGAGACTTTTAAAATAACCTCCACTGAAGGACAAGTAGTTTTCTCACCTATGTGTTTTCAAAGACTGGATGTGCAGGAAAGCTCTTGGGTAAAATACAGTAGGCCAAATCATTACCTCAGGATGTTTGTACCAATTCAGGAGAGGTCATTGGGATTCAGGAATGTGTTGCATGGTGGTATTATCCATGGAGATGGTTTGAGTTTAAGGGTCCCCAAGTCAATGTATGGATTGAGTGATCTTTTCAAAATCAAAAGGGGTGTGAAGCTACCTTCCCTGAGTAGTTTAATCAATGAGATGAAAAGACAGGCTCACTGCTCACTAAGCCATCTGGATCTTCTGCTCTGAAGTCCACATTATAATAGGAAATGAGACAATTGACTTTGGCTTGTGTAGAACCACTCTTTCTCAGTTTTAGCCCTTTCTTGTGGATTGGGGGGGAGGGGAGGTAGGTTATATTGCTGCCTCAGTGAAAGATGGGTGGTGCCACCTGCGAAAATCACAGCTCATCAGGTGGGACCCACAATGGGTCCACTGATTTTCTGCTGGAAGGATGGAGCTACTTTGGGCAAGAGAGATAGGCAGTTTCCTCCACATGGCTATAGGCAGAGACAGCCTCTCCATAGGACTAGGAGTGTTTTCTCCTTGAGTCCAGCAATTGTTTTTATCTTTAGTTAGCAGTTATTGTTTTTAGTTATAGCTAAGTCCACCAGTAACACCTGAGACCGTTTATCAATTAGACGACAACTAAAAGGCTGCTTCCAACTCAAAGGTTAAGTATTTGACACTCCCCAAGCAATACTCCTTGCTATCGATTTACAACTAGCCAGAATCCTAATCCACAAAATGTTGGGGAGAGTTTCCCTTCTAGTTCTCTATTCAGTCTCATTAAGCTAGTACTAATTGTTCTTTACGGACAAATGAGTTTTTCCCTATCTGTGAAATGGGAATAATGTTCCACTCAGGGCATGGTTTTACGCTGGTATGTTCTTGGGACACCCAAACTTAAAAAAAAAAACTTTACTGCATTGTAATTTAAAAAAAGAGGCATTGTTTCATTTGTGCAATATTTAAATATATAGTGGCAATGATTAAATTTTATTTATGTTATTGGGAAAAATACTAATTCCAAACATTTTCAGATATGGTGGATGCAATTTAATGACATATTGGATGCCATTCAATTTACACAATACCTCTTTTTGGATATTGTGTATCTCGTTAACTCAGTTGGCAGAATTTAAGTTTAAAAAGGGACCCAAATTGCAACTGAGGCTGGATTGTATCTAAACAGAGTAGCAATTTTTAAGCAATTTACAATTGGTCAAGGAACAGATTGTGTACTGTATTTGTCATGCATTCTATGTGAAAAGTTTCATCCATTGGGCTCCTATTTGTCAGACTGTTAATAGTAATTTTGCTGGGAAGACAAGTTTATTCCTTGAATTGCAGAAAAAGTCATTATGAGCATGTTAAACTTACTCAGAAGCAAAATACAGTTTTGGGCTGTGTCAACCAGAAGTGAAAGAAACCTTTTTTGGGAAAATCATAACTGCTGGGTAGTACATGGAAGGTTTCACTTTATTCCAAGTTCTGCTTTCCTCCTGTTAAAAAAGCAGGACTTGAAATAAAGTAAAGCCCTTCCATCTACCACTCAGCAGTTATGATTTCCCCAGAAAATGTGTCTCTTTCACATCTGGTTGACACAGCCCAAAACTGTATTTTGCTTCTGAGTAAATTTACAACAACCCACAATCAGTAGGTTTTCTGCCTAGGAAGGCTGTCGTGCATTAGAAAGCATGAAAGGGATGAAAAAAAGCCTTTTTTTGATAAATGTATTTAAACTTTATGAGTACCATCAAGACTAATAGAATTTTGAAGTCCTTAAATTTCAAGAAGAATTAAGAAGTCTGAAAATCTACATACAAGGACTTGGGAGAAAGCCATATGGAACTATTGGGGAGCTATTTGTGAGCAAACTGTTCTTAAAATCAAGTTTTCTCTTTGCTGCTAAAATCAGTGGACTATGCAGCCTGGACCTGTATCAAAGGATTTGGTGATTCCTGCAAACAACAAATCCAATGCAGCATACTTCTACCTAAATACAACTGTTTCTTCAGCAAAAAGTACACATTGTGTGTGAAATTGCTGTGGCATGCTTTGGTTTCTTTTGCTGTAGTCTTGCAATGTTACTGCATTTCAGGAGTCTTTTGTGCTTACAAAAATGGGGTTTTGAAGCAAGAGTGTGCAAAGTTGCCAAACCAACAGGATCACCAAAATTCCACAGTGCTGGATAATTTTCTGGCTTGACTAAGCTGAGCCCTATAAATATTTTACATTTTGGTTTTCAATATTTGCTTGCCTTCTTGGCCTCTATCCCTGAGTTATCTTCAGCCCACTATGGAGGAAAACCATCTCCTCAGTCCTTTGCTTTAGCACCTGTAAGTAAAATCAGAAAGGAGCAATAGAGCTGATAAACTTATTTGGGAGGGGGAATAAAACACCACCTCCATTTTTCATTTTGTCCAATGGATAAATGGAAGGTAAGGCTGCTCTTTCTTATTCCACCTCTTTCCCGCTTCATAGAGAAGCAAAGGACCTCTAAGCTTAATGAAAATATCCCCAAAGATTCCAGTAGGACTTTTAGGATTAAAACTATTTCTCAGCATCAGATTTGGTGGACTGTAATAGTTCATTTCATCCGCTCTCCTGAGTGACATCGCTTTCGGACACATACAGAAAGCGTTTGATGGAATTCCTTCTCCGGACCCCGTCTGGAAACACGTTCTGAGGCGTCTCAAATCGTTTCGTTTCGAGGTTAATTGCACTGCAATTTAAACACGCTGCCTTTCCGTGAGCTTCATCAGGCCTAAGTGCTCTAAACGAGGCAACAAAGTGACGTCCCTCGCTTGGTTATCTGTCTGTTTGTCCGTCTGTCCATCTCTTTATCTTTGTATCTATCGATCTATCCATCCATTTCTTTGTATTTATTTCAATCTCTCTCTCTCTCTCTCTATCTTGTCTGTCTCTATCTCTCTATATCTATCCATCCATCCATCTCTCTATCTCTCTCTCTCTCTCTCTCTCTCTCTCTCTATCTATCTATCTATCTATCTATCTATCTATCTATCTATCTATCTATCATCTACCTACCTACCTACCTACCTACCTACCTTCATCTATCTCTCTATCCATCCATCCATCTCTTTGTCTATCCATTCATCCATCCACCCATCCTCTCTCTCGCTCCCCTTCTCCCCGGAGCATAATCTGGTGGGATCTCAGAAAAGCCGTGGACAGACGATCCAGAGGCACCAATAACAACGATATCCAGAGCCATCTGGTCGGGGAACCGCACCAGAGTAAACTGCGTCAAGTCTCCCTTCTGTCCGCCCAGCAGAACCAGGACCGAGCGACTCGGGAAGAACCCCGACGACCTCGCTCTTTTCGACAGAGCGTCCAAGAGACCAGCCGCTTCCCCGGCTCCGCCCCCACCCCGTTTTTTGAAGCCTTCTGCAAAATCCAGCGCCTCTCTGAAAGTATTTTTCCTCAAGTAAAAGACTGAGGACCTCCAGGAAAAATAATCCACCGACGATACTAAAGCAACGGGATCCCTTCGGTTTTTAACACTCGCGGGCCCAGGGTAGAATGAACAGAGCCAGGACTCAAACCAAGGAAGGTGTGCGAGTTTTTTAAAGGGAGGGAAATGTCCACGATCTTCCCCAAACTCCCGTGGGTCTTGTCTTGAAGGGGGCTTCGCCGGTTGCGTCAATGTAGGCAGGCCGGGCCGAGCCTCGCCGCTTCGCTTCCCCAAGGGCGTTGGTTTGGCGGGCTTCCCTTTTGAATTATCCCGGGGAACGCGTGGCTCTCCAGCGCTTCTCTCCCTGACTATTAATGGGGAGCCTTCTCCAGCATGCCTCAATATGTTGTTCTCCTCACATTAAAAACAGCCGTGCCGCTTGTGTAAGTCTGTAATAAATAATATTTTAATGTTAAAAGAGAAGTGTATAGTAATCAAAATCTTTAGGGGCAGGATGGAATGGAAACTGAGAAGGATTTGACAGTAAACAATCCAACGCTCATTCCTCTGCCTCGCAAGACGAGTAAAAGGCACCGGGTGCTTCCAGTTGCCATGGAGGAAGGATATGGCTTTCTTTTTTAAAAAATAAATAAATGCTAAAACATCAGGAAGAAGTGGTATGCAGGGATAGAGTCCAAGCCTTGAAGGTGAGACCAGGGGTTGAAAGAGGGACTGCTTTGGAGAAGTGCAGGCATGGTAACTGTACCATTCCCACAAGGTTTGGTTCTCAGCTAGATTGCCACCTTGTTGTCTTTTCATTGTTCTGGGGGTTTATTGGAGTCCTCTGTCATATTAGGCTGCAATTCTGAGCCCTGAGATTAGAGATCTATTTTGCCCTGAGATTAGAGATCTATTAGAGATCTATTCTGAATTGAGGGATTTATCAGTGGAAGACATTTTGGTGCTTGATCTGGAGGGACTGCAAACCCCATCCCAACCTAATCCAAGGTACAGGAGCCAAAACCTATCAAATTATTTTGGCAGAAAATTTTACAAGCCTTTTCTTTCTTTGGCATTTAAAACTGAATAATGACAGATCGTATAACTGTTTGCTACCCTTTTCTGACACTTGGAACCAGGCGTTTGTGACGGTGGAGTGGCATCCTCCAGCTTTTTTCATACTGTATAATAACTCAGTTGAAACATAGTTGACTAAATTAGTCTAACTGCCTGGATTTGGATGAACCAATGAGCCATAAATGATAGATAGAGTTCACATACTAGATATATTACATGTTTATCCTTGTTAATTTAATACAGTGTTCTCCATGTTCTTGAAATTCTCTTAATAAGCCTGACTGCATTTTCTAGGGATATTCATTTTTCCTGAGTTCCAGCAACGCACACTTTGCTAGGTTTAAAGTATATGTTACCAGTTGGTGGCTCAGTTTGTAGTAAGAACACAACCACTGAACCATGAAGTAACCAACCATATTTTAGCCTACCAAATTGTATTGTGTGAGCTCATTGTCCTGTGTCTGGACACAGCTCTGTTTAATGTAGTCCTTCTTCCAATATGACCTGTAAGCTTGCGTAGCACCTGAAAATGCCATTGCTGATTTAAACATAATATTTCATTGGAACTGGAATGATAACCTGGGCATCTTCATTCCATTTTTCCTAGAACTAATATAAAATGGTCTGCCCTATTCTATCATTTAATTTTCCGATTTGTATTTTTGTACTCTCAGCAAATCCAACATTTTTAACTTCTCAGTTTAGTTCAGAATCATGGCATGTCTTATTGGTTTTCTATTCAGGTATTAACCAAATGTAACCATACTTAGCTGTTGTTCAAATTACTATTATTGCTGTGCTCATTCATAGTCAACCAAATAGTTCTGACTGGATTTTAAAAAAAAAACTTTTTACTGCCAGATCTTTTTCAAGAATCTAGATTGGTTAATATACCATAATAAGACCTCCCCGGATAAAAAGCCCAATCTGGCTTTTGAGCGCATGCACTAAAATAAGTTCTTCCCCGAAAACAAGCCCTCCTCGAAAATATTGCAACACAGCAGCAGCCATGAGGTGACCACACTCACCGCCTCCTGCCCCTCAAAAATAATAGCCCGAAAATAAGGCCAAGCACTTATTTCAGGGGGTCAAAAGAAAATAAGACCCTGTCTTATTTTCAGGAAAACATGCTATATATCTATCGTGTATATTGTGAACTGAGATGTTGATGATTTTTTGGAAAGGTTCTGGGAATGCTGCACTTTTAGTATGCAAAACACCTGTTACACTTCTGATATGGGCAATTGTGTGTGGTTTGAAATTCCAAACTATACTGAAAGTAGCCATGGCCTTGTAGTTCTCAATGGAGAGAAATCGTATTTACCACTGCCACAGGCATAATACTTTTGTTGAGTTTGTGTAACACACACAACCACAAAACGGGCAAGGTCAATTTCATTCAGAATGTTGTCAAAACCAGTCTGTGGTCTACAGATTGCAACCTTTCCTAATAGTTTTCCATCAGTTTCCTATGCTACGGTAGGCACTTCCAATGTTTTCATTTGATGGTATAATGCTGATCTCTGTCAGAATGTGGACAATCTTATTCTCTAGAAAGCAACTAGTTATTCCTGTTTAACTTAACCAGGTCCTTCCACACAACAAAGTGTACATCATTCCATAGAACCTTTTAAGGAAAGGGATGTCATTTGGAAAGATGTGGTCAGCTTTTCCCCTATGTGACAGGGAGAATGCTTTACTCATGTCACTGGCCTAAAAAAGTTAGAACTTCAGATAGCATGACAATTGTGGATTGAATAACTAGGTACAACAGGTATTCCTCAATTTATGACCACAATTGAGTCCATAATTTCCATTATTAAGCAAAACTGTCCTTAATCTTTCTTGCCAGAGTTATTAAGTCAGGGGTGTCCAAACTTGGGAACTTTAAGACTTGTGGACTTCAACTCCACATGGCTGGCTGGGGAATTCTGGGAGTTGAAGTCCACAAGTCTTAAAGTTCCCAAGTTTGGACACCCCTGTATTAAGTGAATCACTGCAGGTAAGTTAATAGGACAGGCAAGTGAATTTGGTTTCCCCATTGCTTGCCAGATTGCAAAAAGTGATCACATGACCCTGGGACCCTGCAAGTGTTATAAATACATGCCAGTTGCCAAGCATCCAAATTTTAATCACATGACCATAGGGATGCTGCATTGGTCATGTGAAAAATGGTCATAAGTCACTTTTTCAGTGCCATGGTAATTTCAAATGGTCACTAAATGAATGGTTGTAAGGGCTGCCTGTATCAACACAAAATAGAAGATACAATCTGGTGAATTCTATTGTAGCAGCTTGTTTTATTGGCACAAGGGTTGGTTTTTTTTAAGCCACTGGCTCTTTGTTGTCAAACTCAGATCAGTAGAACTAGTTTCTAAAGCTGAAATAAGATACAGTAGGGACAAATGCTAATAATGTTATAAGCAGTAATGCTAATGGGGAAAAATTAAAACCGATGTATTCCATCATCTTAATTTATAAAGGTAAATTATAAAAGTAAATATATGTGCTAGTCCCGACTCTAGGGGGCGGTGCTCATCTCCGTTTCAAAGCCAAAAAGCCAGCGCTGTCCAAAGACATCTCCGTGGTCATGTGGTCTTCCCAGCAAGGTGGTCCCTATTTTTCTACTTGCATTTTTACATGCTTTGGAACTGCTAGGTTCGCAGAACCTGGGCCACTGTGTCCTTAATTTAGATGGATTCATATATCAGCATAGGCCAAAATATGGTTACTTTAGGACTCAGGCTAAACACTCAAATCATAGGGTTAATGTATTGTAACCTGTAATCAATAATTTGAAGAGAAACATCTATATCAGGAATTGGTTCCTGAAGAAAGAATTTGTTCCCAAACATTCACAAGAAAAGAAAATGTGATGCTCTCTGCTAAATTAGATTTCATTTTCACAAAGGCATTTCTGCCATGATCTGGAGCAAAGGTTCATACTTACAGTACTAGTTTAGACAATTGATTCAGACGTAAATCCAATTGAATAGGATTTGTACTGTTAATTTTAATGGAGATAAACGAGTCTCATATTTAGTGTGGGAAACAGTAGTGGTTTCTTGGATTTTGAATTAAGTTGGCCATTTGTGTTTTTATTTTACTCCAAACTGGATTATTTAAGACGGTTTGAGAAATGCGAGGGACCTGCCGAGTGCAAACCAGGACAGAAACAAATAATTCATTAGTAAAATCAATTCTATGAATGTTTTATTTGGAAGCGAGCCAAGTTGAGTTTTACTTGTTTTAAAAACACACAGGTCGCTCTTCAAAGCCAGGTTTTCTTATGAGGGCTTTCAAAGAAATCACTCCATCCCAAAAGGCAGATAATAACATCTTAATAACCACTTCGTCCAAAGCTGCTTGCATCAAAAGGTGCATCTTGCCCGTGGGGACGACCCAAGAGGCCCAGCTGTTGATTTAGCCACGTTCAGGTCGCAATCGCCTCATCAGAAAAAGGCTCAAAACAAGCAGGAATTCTTAACTCGGCCGCACGCGAGGACCTCAACCAGGCTTGCTTCTTTCCCTAGTTAAATAGCGTGCTCAGTAAATAACGGGGCGCCAGCCGGTTGAAAGTCGGCCTAATTGGCCTGTGGAAGATCACCCAAGCCATTAAACCCTCGCTCTTCCTCCCCCTCCCGGCCCTTCTCGCCCCCCCTCCCCTTCGCGTAATTAGGGACGCTGGTGGCGGCGGCTGGGTTAAAGGCAACGGGGGATCCCCCTCCCCCAAATGGGTCTTTGGAGAAGCGAGGACCGTGTTCCCCCATTCGTGGAAGCTAGCGTGGGCATCTGTGAGGGATGCGCCTGAGCGCGGAAAGCGTCGGCGATGAAGCTTCACTCTCCGGCGCAGGAGTAGTAGGGAAGGCGGGATCGCGTCGAGCCGAGCGAAAAGGAAGAGGGAACGAAGGAAGGAAGCAAGGAAGGAGGCCCGGCTGATTAGCATGCAGCAGCGCTCCCGAGCCCGGCTCCATTGTTTTAACACCTCCCCTCTCCTCCGCGCCAATCTGTCACCGTTCAGCAGGCGAACGCTGCTGCTTCGAACGCTGCTGCCTCAAATGAGACGGATAATTAGCTGCCCCGCACGAATGGCGCACTCTTCTCACCCCTGATTGCTATCACCTTCTTGCTCCTGGCAGTTTTGACACCTCGTAATCAGCCTGCTGCTTTTTCTCTTTTCTTTCTCCGTTTCTGATGCCCCACCCCCCACCCCCCACCCCACGCTCCCTCTTTTCCTTCAGATTTCCTTTTTCCCCTTTTTTTCTTTAATAAATGCAATGCCAGTTGCCATTTGGATTGAGTCTTCTCTGTTGAGTTAACCTTGCATGAATTGCAAAGGGAGGAAGATTGAGAGGGGGGGAATGCGAGCCTACCAGAGCTTCCGACAAATAGGTGGGTTAGTCAATGGGGTAGCGGGGGAGAGGAGAGAACGCCTGAGCTCTGCCGCGGGCGAAAGGAAGCGCTTTCCCCCCCTAGCGAGCATTCCCCGGGCTCGGTGAGGGTGGCAGTTCCAGCACGCCCCCTTCAGCTCACGGCAAGTCGTTGCAAGGGAGGCCTCGCGGCCCGGGCCAAGCTGCAATGGTGGATTGACTCAGATCTGGCGCTTCTTGGCGGGCTGGAAGGCGAAGGGAAAAGGAAGTCTAGCTGAGTGTGGCGATAAACAAACGGCGGAGGGAACCTCCAGAAAAGGACAGAGCTGGAGACCTCAAATTAATAGACTAAATTTCCCTTCGAAAATCGCACCCCCTCGATGAACTAGTGGAATCTGTCACAGGAGCGTTTCCCGCTCGCCTCTAACGAGCGCTGACAGCCTAATTACGGGAAACGGCATAGCAAAGAAGCAGCTGGCGAGGTAGCCGGGAGAGAGCCCGGGAAGAAAGGTGCGCGGCGGTGCGTAGGCGACCGGCGCGGAGGAGAGGAATCCAAGGCGAAAGCCGCACGTGGCTCTCCCCGGACGAGCCTCCTCGCCCCTCGGTGCTTTTCTCCGGTTGCTGCGTTTTGTTGGAAGTTGCCCCCCGCTCGCCCGCCTGTCGGAGCGTGGAAAACGGGCCCTTCCGTACATTATATATGCATTACGGGAGGGAGAGGATGGCAATAACGCATTATTATCTGAGGTGGGGTAATAATAGGAGGGACTTCTCATTTTTCTTCAACTTGTTTCCTTCCATTACTGCGCGTTAAAAACAAGCCGGGCCTCTGTTGAATCCAGTCATTTTTGCTGAGCGAAGGCCGCGTTTATTCCATTTTACCGCCTGAGGTTCCTTGAGTAACAGACGGGGATGGCTCCCCCCCCCCCAACTCCAGGAGGAACACGTTTATTCTTCATTGTTTTCTACCCACTCCTAGCTAAATATCACCGCGTAATCCGGGAGGGCAGAATGCCATATACTCCCAAATCCCGATATGGGTTCCCCCCCCCCCCCTTACAAGTCGTTGCTTTCTGCAGTGGTAAAATCAGGGTATCTATACAGTGGGTATCCTGTTAGGCAGGCCTTGCAGAATTTTGCTTTCAAGACAATCGCCTCCACGTAAGGATGGGCGATACTGAGAGGTTAATATACAATATACTCTTTGACTTTCCCTAGGTGGTGCTCCACAGGCCGAAAATCATTGCTGACTGCCTTATCTGCAAGAATTATAGAACAGGATTTCTTTACCCTTTAAGGAACAAAGTTATTGTCAAATATATAGAGGTCCCTTTTGATAAAGGGCAATGTAGCCCAGGGTTGAAATGAGGGTCCTTGGTGGACTCTGAGCTTGGTTGTTTTGTTGCCTACCCAAACTAGGTAACATCATCAGTGCAAGTAGGGAATGGGGTTTGCTCTCAATTTATATTCTAGAAGTCCCTTTCAACAAATTAGCAGCTTCCTCTCATTTTTCAGTTGTCTAGTTTGGTTGTATTTGTTAACACAGCATTCTGTAGATTGAAGGATTACAGAACATAAATACATTACATTAAACATATATATTCCTGTTATATATCTATAATTTTAGGATCAGATGCTATTTTCAAGCCATGCTATGACTTTTCTTTCCCAAATTCATCCTCCAAAGCAGCATAAACAGGCAGGGCTGGAGAGATCTCTCTGTTCCTGTTATATATGCATTTGTAAAAAGTTTGAAAAATCAAAAATATTCTGGAGCATGCTACAAGTAAAATCTGTAGAATATTTATTTTAGCGCACAGGTTTTAACAGCTTGTCAAGGATATCCTAGACCTAGAGGTTGTAACCAAAATTGTAAAAGATGTTTGCATGACCAAATGAGTAACAAATCATGCAAGGCATCACTCCCCCAGCCCAGTTATAACATGGGCATGTCACATTTCTACTGCACAAGACATTTTGAGAAAGTAAAAAAAGAACCTTTGATGGCATATATTGACACTTTATTAAAACTGATCGCTGTACAAATTCTTACATCTGGAATAAAAATTCAATAGACTCCATTTATCCATTTTGTACAGCTTCCTGAAAAATACTACACTGTAGTAGGTAAAATGGATTACTGTAATAAGCTCAATATAAATGACTAATCTTGTTTTAAACTGGAGATTGTGGATGTGACTGCAGGTCTTTGTGACTCTACTACTAAAGTAGAGTTTCCTCTTAAGTCAGAAGTAGGGAATCTCAGATGCTGCTGATCCATAACTGGATCCTTCACTGTTGGTCATGCTGGCCTGAAACTTTTGGAGATTGTAGTTCAACATCTAGAGCAGGATTCCCAACCCCCCATCCATGGACCAGCACTGAAGCCCCATCTGTGGGATGCAGGCAGCATGCAAAACCACATCCTCCCCAGTCTGCGGAAAACACTTTCTCCATGGAACCAGTCCCTGGGGCCCAAAAGGTTGGGGGCCCCTGAGCTAGAAGTTTCAAACTTCATCTATCATATCCCACAATGATTAGACTACGCCTTCATATAATTCTTTGTTTTTTTTCTTGTTTCCAGTTTTAAGATTAGTCATAATACCAGTCAGTTTAGAGAAAGAAGAAAATAACCTAGGCTGGAATCATTGGCCTAGTCAGTCCTTAGTTTACAAGAAAACTTACAAACTGAGGACTGACTAGACCAGTGTTTCTCAACCTTAGTAACTTTAAGATGTGGACTTCAACTCCCAGAATACCCCAAATGATATTTTCTTGAAGTTGCTGAGATTAAAAAAAACTACTAGACTAGACTAGACTATTAGGAACTTTCATTATGAACAATGTAGCAAGGGGAATCAATTAGAGGAGAAAGGAATTTTGGTTCACCTCTCCTAAGCTTGAACAATTGACTCTATGTGTGTGCTTATATATAAGGGGTCTAATACAGAATCAGATGCAAGTGGTCCTTGGCTTACAACAATTCTGTTCAAAGTTACAGTGGCACCGAAAAAAGTGACCTATGATCATTTTCCACCCTTGCGATTGTTGCAAAATCCCCATGGTCATGTGATCAAAATTCAGATGCTTGGCAAGTGACTCATGATGGTTGTGGTGTCCCAGGATCATGTGATCCCCTTCTGATAAGCAAAGCCAATGGGGAAGACAGATTCACTTAGCAACCATTTTATTAACTTAACCAGTGATTCGCTTAACAATTATGGCAAGAAAAGTAGTAAAACGACAACATTCACTGAACAAATGTCTCTCTTAGCAACATAAATGTTGGGCTCAATTGTGGTCGTAAGTTGAGGGATACCCTTTTGCTCAATATTATCTGCATTGTCTGTAATGATTCTCCATGACTCCAGCTCTGGGAGTGATGGGACTGAATCTCAGTGATACTGTGTGCAAAACGTGATTTCACTTACCAAGGAAATAATGTTTTTTCCTGTATATTTAATATCTGAGTGTCATTTAATTAAAAAAAAGAAAAAAGAAAAAGCCTGTGGAGCTGAGCTGGATTCCTAATTATTTCATTGATATGGCTGCACGTCCCCTACCCAAACTCAAACCAGGCTTGACCTGCTTTGCCTCACCTCTCGGTCTGAACAAAGTCAGCATAGTGCTGGATATTTATTAAATATTTTTTTATGGAGGACAGCCCAACCAGGAAAACATTGCACATTGGTTACAAATTCCTTGTATGCAATAGACTGAATTGCAGATGACAAGAATCCTTTGCCTTCAGTGACTTCAGTTAAGCACATAGCAGGACATTAATTGCAGGATAAGGCTGTTGCAACATAGCCATTGCCTTCTTCATGGAAGTCCGTGATTCTGCTCAAAGTTAGATGTAAGAAACTAAGCACTAAATCTCAGCCCAAATTGATCAATGCACACTGACTTTGAATAGCAGGGTTATTTTTTTAAGTATGGGAAGTCCAACTTCTAGTCTTATTGTAGTAGAGGTAAGAATATTTGCTGTATTTAAATAGTAGCTGATTGTTACTTCCTGTTACCATTACAAAGTTCTGTTCTAAAGAACTTTTTTGTGTGTGACTAGCAATAAAATAGATATAGGGCCACAGAATAAAGCATTTGTACCCGCATACATGTTCCATTCATACCAGGTGTGGATTCCGGCAGTCATTTTGCTTGTGGGTGCTTTGCATGCACGTGCTTGGTGCGCGCTGTGCACATGTGCACAGTACAATAAAAATTGGAGAACCAGTTCAGGGGCGTGGCAGGCCTGGGTCACTGCCAGTTCCAGCGACTCAGACTGTCAAATCACTACTGGTTCGGCTGAACCGGGCCGAACTGGTAGGAACCCACCACTGAAGCGTATTTATATGTAAATGCATTTATGGTTTATTTTGACATTAATATACCACTTATAAGCTGGTGAAACATGTGGGTCATTCGTTTATTACAAAAGGGGTAACATAAGCAAGAAGTTCACTTTCATAAATTGTTCATAGTTAAATGCCTAATATAAGGGTCAATGTGTACTTGCAAGCACTAATATGCATAGCACTTATTTTCATGTACTTCTGAGCGGGTATGCCAAATGTTAAAAATTGTATACTAATAAATAAATGTTATTTAGAAATATAAACAATGATACACACTTATCAGTTCTATATACAAAATACGATCCCAATTTTTGTTTGTCACATATCGGACTGGATCATAATATTCAGCATCCCCCTGCAACTACAAGTTTTAACTCAAGACATGTTGATTCAAAAGGAGTTTCAATATGTTTATTTTAGGGCTTTGTATCTGATTTTAATTATATTAACGTTGGGCATGAACGCGACAGATTGTTATAAATGCCACCTTATATTCTGAAATTTGTATATCTGTTGGGACCAAGATCAAAGACAGCATCCGCAATTAAATTAACTAAAACTTGTCTGTTTTCCAGTGATGCTAAGACTTCAAGTTGAAATGTGAATTCAGATGCCTCAGAAAATCCTCCCTGGATGTAAGAGATGGTGGGAAGACTTTCTGACAGAATTCACATATTCCTGACTGTCTGAGTTCCGAGTCTTCAGAAGCGAGTGCCAGTAAGTCAGTGTCTTGAGTGCAGTAAGATTTCCACGGAGGCTGTAAGAAAAGGGGGAAAAGGAATGAATGCTTTCCGTATAATCAGTGTTGTGTTCTCACTGACAGTGGTTTAGTGCTAGTTAGTTTCCTTAAATATGTAGCATTTTACTAAAGAACAAGCTTGGATTTTCTCTAAAGCAATCTACGTAGTTTTAAATGCTATGGTTGAGAAACCCTGGTCTAAAGCCTGAAGCATGTAAAATATTTAATTTAATTTTAGAACTGATTACCATTAACAGGCACATTTGGTCAGCAGTTCTAGCATGATAAATATAGGCATTATATTTTACTTCTATAACTATAATACTAAGGCACTGGAATTCACATTATGTAAGAATTTTGATCACCAGCACTTCATACTTTTAAAATAATCATAATACATGAATATTGAAGTCTTAAATAAGGAGTTCATTGATTATGGCACACAAGCCAGAATAATTTTGGTAAGCAAATATACATTCGGTGTTTCAAGACTGGGTTCCTTTTAAAGATAATACATATTTTGAAAATGTGATTATGCAATAACAAAATGACAAGGGCACAAAACCCAGGATATATTTCTAGAGGTTCTCTGTGTTATTTTATTATGTAAGAACATGCCATTTGAATCTACATGTTTTCTTTGATATTTAAATACAATATACAAAATATGTATATATCTACTCCTAAACATATTATTGATGTGTGAATTTTGAAATAAAGTAGTTAATTTAAAAGGGATGGGGAACAGAGAAGCAGCTACTGTTTCTCTTAGAGTTAGTGCTTTGTCTAAACAATATTTAAGATTTGTCACAGGGCCTTTGCAGATTTATCTTGTACATCTTGTACTGTGGTCAGTCATCAATCCTTCCAGGCTAATTAGATATAATTACATCAAGTTCTAACAAACACTACTTTTTTGTTGGTGTAAATTGCTTTGGAAACCTGTCTAAGCATTGATGCGTTTTTAAGTACCACTATGGAAGTGTGCTTTTAATTACTTATTTGCAACTCCACCTTCATTTAAACTGGCAGTTTTAATAACTGTAACAGGAAGCATTTCATGCTTTTTTGGAAATATTTGATCATATACACACCAACTCTTCTCTTGAGAATTTTTATTTACTGGCCTGGTTAACACTTAAGACATAATGTGATTTGTTTGGTTTTTGGGTAAATATGACGTGTGAATTCACCCATGATGTCTTAATATTCTGTACAGAGTAGGTCACTGTAGCTTGTTTAACAAACCATAATAAAAAACAAGCTGTGTAAGACCTTCAACTGAGTTTTGTGTTGCAACTCCATTTAATATGCAGTTTTATTCATTTAGGAATTAAGTTTCATTGAATACAATCAAACTTACTTTTGACTAGTCATCTAAAATTCTCTTAAAATCTCCCCTTAAGTTAACAACTTCACTTAACATCTAATGCAAGCCTGTCAAACTGGCGGCCCGTGGGCTGGATGCGTCATGCGCAGGCCACGCCCATCCCCAGCTCTGCGAAGGCAAAAAACATTGTGATATGTCACGCTATGTCACATGACACGATAGAGTTTGACACCCATGAGCTAATGAAAATGACATTAGAAATGTTTTTCTTTGGATTAAATTTGCACTATAGAAGAAATTAAGATAGCTGGGTAGGTTTTATTTTGGATTGCTGCTGATGGTGTCCTTTTTATGTTATGTTGTTATGAATGTTTGCAATAATTTTAATATTGCAATTAATTAGTTGCCTTTTAAGTGATTAATGAAATACATATTTTCCATTTCCATAATTTCAACATGCATACGTTTGAAATACTAAAGAAGACAATTAAAATTCATCAACTACTAGGTACCACTTCATGTTAAAAGGAAAAACTTTACTTAATGTGTTTATTTCAGTTGCAAACAAGAATCCAAAGAGAATTAACGATAAACAAAGGTGACCTTAACTTGCAGCCCATTGGTTAAAATAAGCGAATTAGCATTTTAATTGCTGTATCCTACTTTATGCATGCTCCTTGCTAGTGTAGCTTTTAGTTAAGAGAAATTGAGTGGCTCATGCAGATGGTTAACCACCATGTAATTGTGTAAGTATTGGGATATATATTTCTAAATGGTAGACATCTAAGCCTACGCTAAAGTATTTAACATGTGTGGCATGCCCTTTATAGTTGCTTTCCTCAAAATAAGGAGCAAACCATTTTGAACTAAAGACCCCTAAATGAGCCACATTACAGGGATGCACAACATTCCTAACTGTTCAATTCAGTCTTCATTCTTGTTTTCATTATTACAGTTTTCAATCCAGGTGTTTAAGAAACTGCAATACACTAAGAAAGCAGACTCAAGTTTTTATATTTAGTCTGCAAGGAAGAGCTAAATTTATTACATCAACTGAGAGCCACAGTTCTAACGACTTATGGTTGCCAATTACGCTGCATTTAAGTTTCCCCTCCTCATCTTTACTTGTTAACACATGTACTAAATACATGACAGAAATTCTTGTCTGCTGAAGAAAAAAAAAGGATGGGGGAATCAAGTGTGTAAATCAGCAATATTAGGATGTCAGCAAGGTTAATCCTGTATACAAGGATCCAAACATTTTAAATGCATTTTCATACTGTCTACATTTACTCTGCAGGCGAGATAATGAGGTGCCTCAAGCTATCTTCAGCTGACTCAGGGAGTGAATCTACTACCTACTTTTTATCAGGAGAGGACAGTCTCACAGCCTCATTGAGATGCATTCATCAAATCAGGCCAACTTTATTTGTCATTAAAGTGAAGGACCCTTCCTTCACTTTAATGCCAACTTGCCAGAGCCATGTTAGCATGCTGAAGGAATTGGGGCCATTAGTATTTTTAGCAAAACGGAACTTTTACATCCCTCCCCCCCGTCGCTAAAAAGGACTATGCATTTACGCTTCTTTTCCTGCCTATAATTGAGCAGTGATTTTGATCAGTTAAAAACAAATTATAAAAACAATTTTATATTTGAAAGGAATGCAAAAATTTAAGGATAAGAAAAGTAGCAATATTTAAGCAAATATATGTGTATGTATCTTTAATGAAGTCTAAAGTAGCATTGGCTTCTTATGCCTACGTTTCTGGATAAGATACATAATTTTAATCAAAGGCCTTATGTTCTACATTCCTTCCTGGATAAAACTAACAAATATTGGAACTATTTTCTGTCGCCAGTTGTCTTTCCAAATGTAAACACTTAAGATATCAAGACATCCTGGCTATCACTGAATTATAGTACGGTATTGGCTATTCAGAATTTTAAAAATACATGTGCTTATTTTTCAAAAACAAAAAATTTAGCCTAATATCTTTAAAATTATGACACTTTTAACTTCTGTTCGCCTGTCTGTTTTAAACTGCATAATTCTCTATCAACTTAGAATCCCATATCAGCTGTTTCACATGCTTTACTATACAATGCAGGGTGCCATCTATTGAGAAATGAATACACAGTCTAACTAGTTAAAAGAACAGGCAGGAGACATATTGGAGAAAAGGGAAAGGAAGAAGTAATAGAACGGATGCTTTGTAACGCCACAGGAATCTTCATAGTAATAGAAAAAATAGTTTAATTTGTTTTATACCAACTCAGCTCAGGATTTGATGCAATGAAAAGCAAAAACAGGTTAGTCATAAAATAATGCGGGTGAAAAACTAAAACCCAGTGAAGGAAACAAACAGTTTGGTACGTCCATGTGTATGTATATAAATTATGTATGGTAAAATACTCTCATCGACAGAGTTTTTCACATGATTTTTGTTCTGGAAAACACTTTTAGATGTTTTCTTTTGATACTCATCATTTGAATACTGCTAAGAGGAGACTAGACATGTTATTCCGTGCTTTTATGATTGAAAAAAAAAAAAGATTCTACAAGACTGGGTGGACACCCATTCTCTGTCAATTACACCAATTGGAGTCATCTCTCAATATTAGAACACACATTCCAGAACTTGAAGGAGTCTTCAGAAATCTATACTGCATGTATTTTACATGACATTAATATGTCTTGTCTAGAAAGTAGTTGATAAATGCTTTTATCAGCTTTTATTCTCCATAAAATAAATGCGCATTGTAAACATTTCATTTTATTGTATGAAAAATTCAAATACTTTAGGAATGTTAACGTAAAATGCTCCAATAGGTAAAGGTGTACGCATGTAATCTTTGACCATTTAAAGATGAGAAGCTTCTGTTCACAAAAGTGGTGATTATATTTAAATTACGTCTGAACCCCTGCACAGTACAATCTGGTGTGAATTTACTCAGATGGCAGCTGCATTAGGTTCAAGAGGATCTATATTGCTTTATGGGGCGTGTTTAGGTTTGCAGCCTAATAGAAGCCCAATCTGCTACCAGAATATAGAAACAGGGCAGCAACAATATGGCACAGCAGTGTGCTAAGCCAGTGCAGAGACAGAAAAGAAGTGGAGCAGCATGGGAAAAACAATCAGGGCTGAGCCAGGGGATAAGAGAATCATAAGACTAATTGTGATGTTATCTGAAAGGTTTAAATATCTTGAGTCACTTCAGAAGTAAAGTTGTAAATCTTCTGTGCATTTGTAAAGAAATTACTTTCTAACCTCTACCTTCACCTCTACTACTGGGCTATGGAAGGATAAAAATAGGGAGAAAGAGAGGAACCCAAGGATATCATACTAAGTTCCAAAAGCAGACTTCCTGTGATCGGACTTCTAGATGTATTGGGCTTCACCAAGCCATCTCTGAAGTCCTATACATCTGGAATACATAAAATAGAGGAAGACTGTCCTAGGAGTGAAGAAGAATAAAACATTAATAAAAAATAAATGAGGTTTGCTCACTGCTGCCTGTTTTAAAGCAACTCCATGCATACATCATGACTATGTCCAGAGAGTTGTTCAAACAGGTCAGGAAAAAGAAATCTGAATGCATGCAACATGAGGCCCCTAAGTAAACTAAGAACAACCTATAAAGGAATCACTTATTTGCAATCATTCACACATCATGGGTAAACTTGCCTAAAATTAACATCCATGTTAATTTAAAAACATGCATCATCTGATTTTTAAAATTCTGATTTTTAAAAAAAGTGATTTTACTATTTTAAAATATTTTTGGTATATTTAATTGTAATAGATGTTTTAAATTTTAAGCCACCAAGAGTTAAAAGATTGAGATGGGCAGCTATAGTAATTGAATAAATACGTTAAACAAATAAATGCTAGAGTGGAGAAAACTAGCTCTTGTCCCATAGCAAAATTTTAAATACCATCAGAATACTAATATATCATGCTATTATACACGGAGTATAATAAAAACGCAGGCAAATTTTTGGAGATTGGGAGTACTTTGCGAGCAAGTGAGCCTGAAAAGGCTGGTATGGGAGACTTGCCTACTTAGTAAATTGGCCAGGTCCAGGCACAAAACATGCATTATCAGAAAGCAAATCAGTTCCAGGCAGGTAATGTCTTACTACTTCATTGGGATCTTGGCAGACCCAACAGTACTTGCATGAAAATTGGTAAAGGGTGGTACTTAGAGACATGCCAATTTCTGGTTTCATTTTTTGCAAATGTAAAAATAAATCAGGTGGATAGAGTGCCAAGGCAGATATTTCAGAGCTTACAGACCCTATGTTGCTGGACTAATGCAGATATTTTTGATTATGACAGCAACCAGTAAGTTTTGCCTTGGAAATATATAGTAGAAAGAAACTGAAGTCCCTACTCGATCTTACAGCTCACAGATCAATCATAAGTAAAAATAAAAGTATATATATTAAAAGATTGATACCGGTTGAGGTGCCCCAACATTTTTCTCATTCGCTTCTGAAGGGGGAAAATTAAATTCAGAGATATTCTATCTATTATATAGTCTCTAGTTCCAGAGTTATAAAGAAACATGTTTTTATATAACATGAAGCTTGGTTCAAAAGAGTCTGGGTGAACAGATTTGGGTGAGTTGAAGATTGGGTAAACTTACCTTTGACCTGTTTTGCATCACTGAAGTAGTACAGTCATTTGCTCGTACTCCTCCAGTTAGAGTTCATCTTATTGAAACTCACCTCCTGGTCCCCAAGGTCCATGTTAAATGGCAGATTTGGGAGTATGTTTTCAGTCATCAGAGTGTTTAGAATTGGAGTAGTCTCTGGAGAGCTCTCCAAGAATTCAGTATCACTATCTGTGGGTGGGAACTTGACATTAAGCTTAGAAAGGGATTCCACAGAGTTTTCTTCCTCGTCTGGTCCCATTCCTCTTGACGCAATCGATGGGAAATGAGGTACATCTCTGTTGGTATCCTTTTTAACCCATGGATTACAAAGGTCATCTGTTTGTTCATCGGTGCACTGGATAGGCTTGGAAAAAGGAATTTCTGGTAAAAAAAATAGCAAAGGAAAAGATTAAAAGATAACCCAAAGACCAGATTAAAATATATCATTCAGTTATACAAATTCTACCACCCAGAGGTCGCTCTGTGAGGAAAATGGGCAGTCTCCAAATTTAACATATATATAAAAATAAAATAAATAAATTCCCCCCAATGCACTATGGCAGATTTCGGGTTCTAAACAGGTTTTTTTTTTTAATGGCATTATTCTTCTCATTGCCTCATTTGACACAGCAGGCTGATGCTGATGTTCCTCCATGTCAAACCATTAATTCCTTTCTTCAGGGATAAACACGTTAGAAATCTTGCTTGGAACTCAAGTAAAATATTACACAATTGCTTTTATGTCTCAAAGTTTTAAAGCTTTCTTGATTAGTAGCCTAGCAATTAGACAAGACTTTCAGGTCTTTTTCCCAAGGGCTTATTACTTACATATAAATATATTTATTTATTTTCTATATTAAATTAAATTACTTTTCTATCTGTAACTACATCTGTTCTTTCAATTCAGCTTGGTTTCATTCAAACCAGCCTCATTTGTTTCAGTGCTCTAAGACAGATTTCAACTGTTTCACTCCACGAGAAGGGGCATGTCTTCCTCCTTTCCCTCAAGAAGATTTCCCCCTTTCATTCCAGAGACCCTTTTGGGGAGGGAGGGTGGAGTCCTTGGAGGAAGAATGGATTGAAAGGGGTCACTAACTATTCCTTCTTCCATGGTGTTAAATCCTTGCTCAGAGAGATACTACTGGATGAGGAACTTCAAGACATCCTTTTAGCACATCAGGTCATATCATTTCAGCCATGTTGTACCATTTGCTACAACAGCTACATATCTGCACTTGGTAGAGACTAAGTGAAGCCCATATTTGTCTCTGGTAAAATATAGACAATTCTGGCAGGTTAAAAGCCATGTCTGAATTAGCTTACCCTATAGCTATTCACGGAAATGACTGTCTCTGTCCAGACTTAACTTCTTCCAATGCATGTTATACTGCGAAGCACCTACACCAGCTATTCCTAAACTGCCCAAGCTCTGGAAGTTGGCTATAAATCAGTCAAGCCTAGCAATCAGAGCAGCTATTATTAGAGAACAAAGAATGTCGAAAATTGGGTTATAAGCGCATATACTTTGCAGGAGCATCTGATCGGCCCCTGTTGGCTGTCATAGATTAGACAGATTTTGGTTTGATCTAGCAAAGATGGTTTTTACAACTGAGGTGAGGAAAGGGCTTTCAGTAGGGGGTGTGCAAATGTTTCAAATTTCAACTGTTTTAAATTCAAAACCTGAAACAAGTTTGCATTTTAAAAAGGCTCTTTCAATCACTCGGAAGTGCTCTGAGATTGAAACAGGGTGTTTTGAAGTCGAAAACGGAGTTATCAGAGTGCAAAATATTTCCAAAATTAGTCTGTTTCGAATGCAGAATAGCTTTCAACTTGTGTATTTATTTGCTCAAACCTGAAACGCTTTGCATGTCAGTAGCTTTTAGACTTTCACATTACATTAAATGATTTATGTCTAGAAGAAAGTTAAGTCATAGTATGCTGCTTTTTCAGTCTGCTCAAAATATTACCAGCAGCCCAATCCCTAGAAATACATGTGAATTATTAGATAAACCCTCTTGTGCCACTCATTTTTGAAAAAAAAGAAATCAGGTATCTTAGACTGTGGATTAAATGCATCACATTATACTTCTGGATATGTGATAGATAGATTGATAGGTGTATATATAAAACATATATTGAAGCAAACCTGTATAGTATGCATCCTTTCCATATACCATGCAACAACATGCAAATTCATATCTGCTTAAATAACCAGAGCAGCCTCACATGAGGCTTGTGTTGCACTGAGATTATCTCACTACCATGCATATTAAAACAAACAAACAAACAAACAAACCCTGATACAGTATTGCATCAAGGGGAAATAAGGACCTCACTTTCTAACCCAAACATCTTAATTTAGAGTTCCCACCGTCAGTGAACATGTCTGCTGCAAAGATATAAATATATTCATTAGAATGTGGTTGTAAACCTAATCGACCGAAATTCCTAAATCTAAATGGCTTTATGCCAGTTGAGATCATAGTAAGCTTTTGCTAGCAATATATGGTGGTTAGGAAGGAGTGAGGTAACGCAGACACTGTTGCCTTTCTCCTTCTACATAGTCTATTTTTGGAGTGACCAAAAGTCTTTATTTTGCCAGTAAACTCATCAAGATAACCACTGCAAAATGGAATTTGTACACTCACAGCAAAGTGAGCTGTCAAATCACATGCCATAAATGAAGATGCATTGGTATTTTCCCCCAAACCCAAGGGTTATTGCCATATCAAATAAATGCATTATATTATGTGGCATTCTGCATAACAAAAAGGTATGGGTAATCTTAAACTGAATCTCTACGCAGTTGATGCAAAGAGTTAGAAGGCAGTAAAGCATAGTTTTCAGAAGAAAGTACTGCAATAAAATGATACCAGTTGTAGGTTCTCTCCTTAGGTTACATTTATTCAGCTGGTCCGTCTGTGCTCTTGCCAGTGCACGTATTCGGCTGAATTCTTCCTTCATGCCCCAGAAAACACTTTCCAGTTCATCCCTAAAGATTAATGATTTCAGATGTAAAGTATTACCCTGTGCTTTTCCTGTTTCCTTTAGCACAACAAGCATATCGTTAAAAACACCAGCACCATCTGTGCTTGCAACCCATACTCGAGGCCACAAATTATGGGAGGGGATCCATGATCCCATCTTTAAGAAATTTCGATAAAACGGCAACTTGATAAGGTAGCTGATGGGAAGGAGAGATTCTCAAACTGGCTAAAATAATACCACACAGAGATGTGATTAAACCTTCCCACTCCTCCTCTCCCCACAAACTAAATGATTCTTACATACTGCAGCCTCCATTAGAGAATACAACAAGCACACTATAGGGATTTTGTTATTTGTCCTTCTGGCCTCCAACAAAATTAATATTGGAGCATGAGGGGGTTTTCAGGGGGAAAGTGTGAGGAATTAAAATAACTGAAGTAACTTATGGCATAAAGATATCAGTGTTTTTCTCTGCTAAGTATGATCTTTTTTTAAAGTAGAGAGATCCAGCATGAACCAATATAATACCTTTATTTTGATATGCAGGATGAAAGCAAAATAAATTTGAGCATATTCCTGTCATTTATCCTTGAACGGTATGTAGAAAACAGCCCTTATTGATACCATCCATGGATAAAATGCCTCTCCATTTGCAGCGTTTAAGCACATTTGGATAGTGAGGGGTTCTCTTGGAGCACTTGAAATCAGAAGAGGTTGACTGAGGACCCAAAGCTGCTTGGAGAGAGGAATATGTCCTAAAAGATGCGAAATAGTGAGCACAGTGAAAGGTGAAACAATCACTTTGTTCTTTTCTCTTTTTGGAGATCATAATTCTGGCTTTGGAGACGGTCTGTTCCAGCCTGATTCTTTTTCCAATTCAGATCCAGAATTTTTGAAAAGTGATCCAGGCTTCATTTAAATCGATCCCTGTGAAATCCAGCAAGTGAAGGTTTTAATGCATAGGTTTTAATACCTATTTGCTCTTCTGCTTGGACCAAGCCTTCCCTTTCTGTTAATTAAGGCACCAGGTGTCCACTGCAGCTTTTATGTTATTAATTGTTCAGTTTAGAGCACACGTCACCCTAAGCCGTGATTTTATTAATCACGATTTAGTGGATGAGCCTGGCTTATTTGCAGTTGCCTATGTACTTATATTGCCTAAGTCCCAAATCATAAATTACAAAGCAAAAGCCAAAACCAAGCAAATCACATTAGTTGTGATGTGTCAAACCAGAAGTTCTAAAGAAATTCTAAACATCTATCTTACAAGTGGGATGGGAGAAGTAAGGGGGAAATATCTTTTAAAACTGGAAAGCAAGGACAAACAATGCATTACTATAGGAGGGAAAAAAACCCAATTCCATACCTTTCACAGACAGATGCAGAAGAGACCCCTGATGATAATTCCTGTCTAGACGAAGGCTGTTTTTCACTCCTTGCCTTCTGAAGGTAATCAGAAGTAAGAAAAAGAAAAAAAAATACTTGAATTATAACATTGTTACAAGAATCACCCCTATAAATTAACAGAACCATAAAGTACTAATAGAATATCCATTTGTTAATGGCATCTTGCCTTACTTTTTATGCAAAAAATAAAATAACATCCATAAATCATTGTTTAGAAATATGCATGCTGGAAATCTATTATGGATTATATCCTCATTATTTTTAGGTGCTACAATACACCCAAAGTATTTTGGATAGCTGAGTTAACTAAGAAGTGCTGTTCACCCTGGTTTCCCACTTATACCTCAGAAATAACCAATTTAGCTAAATAAGAGGGACACACTGAATGCTGACTTGCATTTCATTCTTTTTTTATTATTAAAGGCTTTCGCATAATTCAGTCATTTCCATACAAAAAGAATTCATACAAATATTCTTCCACGTAGAATTCTCTCCACATAATGAAACTGGGCAGGGATTACTAAGTCCATACATATTTATGCATCAGCCTTTGTACATTAACATGCATCATAAAACTATCAGGAAAAACTCCACTTTGCTTTTTATTAAAGCTGATCCAGGGCTAATATAACATGTTTTTTTTTTCAAGCAAGGAGAGAAGTTATTATATTTTACTACCACCTTGTGGATTACCCCTGTATTACATGGGCGTTTTATTTCAAAGGCTGTTGGGAATTTCATGGACATATCCTTGAAGCTTTCTTGATGGTTGTAAAAAAGTGGTATTCCACTATTGTTGTTTAAATCAGTTTACCCTACAGCCCATTTTTTTTTCAGAGCATTCCCACGCATGCCCTAACTAGACCCACCTTGCTTATCTTTAGAGCCCCATTAAGGTTGGCACAAGCTGCTGATCCATATTTACATAGCTTTCAGAGTTTAGAAAAGAGTTTAGAAAAGATCTTCCTGGGTAAATGAAGCCAGTATAGTATGGTCTTTAAAATAAAATTAGGTATACAAAGGAATGACAGACTGCATATCTGCTTTTCACTCCAAAAGGCAGAGGAAATTACTGTATTTTTCAGAGTATAAAACGCACCAAGGTTTTGAAGAGGCAAATTAAAAAAAGTAGGTAGGTAGAGAGAGGGAGAGAGAGAGAAATGCAGTAAGTAGGTAGGGAGAGAGAGAGTAGGTAGGTAGGTAGAGGGAGGGAGGGAGGGAGGGAGGGAGGGGGAGAGAGAGAGAGAGAGAGAGAGAGAGAGAGAGAGAGAAATACAGTAGATAGGTAAGGAGAGAGAGAGTAGGTAGGTAGGTAGATGTCTCCAGGTGTATTTATCCATGTGCTGGAGAAGGAAATCACGGACAACCTGCAGCACCTAAGACTTGTTTCTGCTGGCACAGCACTTGATCAATGTAATGCTCATCAATCAGTTAAAGAGCTAAAGGAAAAAAAAGTTTTTGCACTCTGCAAACCTCCCCAAAACGGGCCTGTTTTTTTTTTCAAATAAAAGGCATGAATAGCCTTGGGGGGGGGGGCTTGCAGAGTGCTCCTGAGGGGGTGGGCCCCCCCAAAAAGCAAAAAAATGGCCCATTTTTCACAAAAATGGGCTGTTTTTTTGTCAAAAAAAACCTGCATGCATAGCCTTATGGAGGCTTATAGAGTGCTGCTGGGGGCTGGGGCAAAAAACAGCACATTTTCTGCTCTCGCCAGCCCCCAGCTGTCTGAAAGCCTCCATAAGGGTAGGCACGGCCATTTTGGTGAAGGGGCGGGGCTTCAGGAGGCAAAAAAAATGCTGTATTTGATGTATAAGACGCACCCAGATGTTCAGCCTCTTTTTTGAAGGGAAAAAGGTGCATCTTAATACTCTGAAAAATACGGTAATCTGATTATTTTTTTAATAGATAGGCCAGTATTTGGAGTACTTTATTTACGCAAGAGTACATTGCATTTAGTTTTTGGCTTATGAAATTAGTTTCAATCCTACAGTATCTGAATGTCTTCAGATCTCTACAGGATCTCTGAATTTTCTTACCTCTTTTTCATATCTTGATACCTGTATGCAATTTTGTGCTTCATTTCTTTCTTTCAGCTGCTTTTTTAGATTCCTTATTTCATCTTCTTTGGCAGTGATAATAGATTCAAATTTCTTTTCCTTTAAATTACTATCTTCTTCAGTTTTTTTAAATTTTACACTCTCACTTTCCAATTGTTCCTTTAAAAAAAAACCACACATACACACACACAGAGAAAGAGAGAGCACAGTTGGTTAATTTTCAAGCTCTGAGGAATGTCATTATAGAATAGATTGTTATAGGCTAAATTAAGTCTTAGCAATCTGTGAAAAAGCTGTGAAAAGGCGAATTCCATGTTAGAGATCATTAGGAAAAAGATTGAAAAATAAAACTGACAATATCATCATGCCTTTATACAAATCTATGGTGTGACCACACTTGGAATATGGCACACAGTTTTAGTAGCTGTATTTTAAAAAAAAATATTATGTGATGGAGCTGGAAAAGAGGCAGAAAAGGAGCAATTAAAATGATCAAGGAAATGGTGTAATTTTTCTATGAAGAAAATAGAAATGGTAAGTTAAGAGAGATACAGCATAAAAGTATATATAATATGCCACAATGTAAACAGGTAATGTATAGATAAGTTTCTCCTTCATTTATTGGAATTATCCAGTGGAAGTGGAAGATGGGATTTGTATGACATTCACCATTGAACAAAGGCTGACAATATCAGGAAAACCCATCAAGCATGTTGGTAGTGAAAAGTGAGTAGTAAGATAGCTAAATATGGCACCCAAGGTCCAAGATAGTATGGCTCTTTTCAATGGCACCTGCTTAGCAACTGAGTGGAAAGTCCTATTTTCTTCAAAAGTCATGTGATTAAGGGACCAGATAGGCCTTTGGTCTGATCGGGACTCCTTTTGTGCTCCTATATGAAATCAGACTTGAGTAAGTACCATTAGGTTAAGATAAAATAATTATAATTCATTTACTTACAACATGCAGTTAATTTCCTTGTGGACAATTATTCAAAACAATTGTGCTTTATTTTGAACACATACATAAAAGGAGTCACACCACCACTATGCATATTAGTGCTTAGAAATGCAAGAAATGTTGTCTTATTCCATTTATATAGTCTGTTCACTAATATTTAATTAGTTTCAGCATGTGCTAGAATCAAGATAAAATATATTTAAAGAAAGTGACAATAGTCTTCAAGGCTCTTAATTTCTGGAACAGTTAAAATGTAGCTATTTAGCACTTAGGATTTTGCAAGACTCAAGATATTACGCTTCAAAAATAAGCGTAATAGTCTACTTTTAAATGGTCTACTTTTCTCCTGCATCATTAGGATATAATCTATTAATTCTCTGCATATAATGACAATCTATACAGAAAGGGGGAAAACCTCAGCAAGAAAACAAAATAAAATCAAAACACAAAGCTATACCACCACCACTACCACCAGCAGTGGTAACAACATTGTGTTTTCCTGAAGATTAAAATCTCCAGCTCTGATGGATGCATGCCATTTGTCAATTTACTATGAAGAGCAGTAATTCAATGTAATCATATTACATATTGTATGTGTGTGTTTTGAGAAATGGCAGTCCAGAGTCAAAACTGGAAAACATAGGCTCAGAAGTTGGAACGTGGTGAAAATGATGAGTAGCTAAAGCCTTAGTTGGTTCCATCTGGTCAATCTGTTTAACTAATGACAAGCAAAACAACCAGAATACATTTGTTTTTTGTTCACATTTTGAATGGGGAAGGAAGAAAAGTGCAGTCTTAGTGGCTCATCCATAAGATTTACTTCTGGGTAGATATTGGGTTGCAAAATGCTATTATGAAGGTAAGTATTTTCCTCAAACTGAAAAGAGGGGAAACTGCTGCAGTTATGAAAGCTCATCTATTTATTTATTTATTTATTTATTCTTCGCACTTCTAGACCGCCTGCTCTCCCAAAAAGGACTCGGGGCGGTGTACAGTCCACACAGCAAATAACAGATAATAAATACAAATATAGATATAAATATAAATATACATATGGAGGAGGTTAAAAAATTAAAAGAACTGTACAGAAGAATATGAATATGGCTCTAAAAGCCCTAAAATCAATTAGATTTAAAACAATACCCTTAAAATACCAGTTGAGAATATATTTCCAGGAGGTAACAGTTGTAACAGTTATAGTTATAGTTATGCCAGGCCAGCTATGTAAATATGTATTTATCTATGTAAATACATTTTTAATTCCCCAGTTGAAATTTCAAAGATTTTATTTATGTGTGACTGTATAAACTTAGAAATATTTTATTTTGATATAGCAAGCTGCTTAGAGTTGCCTTGCAGTGAGATAGGCAGCAAACAAATTGAATTAATAAAGAAATGAAATAAAATGAGAAATAAGAAAATAAGGTGGATGCCACCAGGACTTTAACCACTATTAAAAATGCTGCTCAGTCATTCTCTGGGTTCTGTATTTCATTCTTTTCTTTTTGTAAGCCACCTAGAGAACATTTGGTGCTATTAGCTGCCTGCGTAAATGTAAATGATAAAATAAATTTGTGGACGTGTTTGATAGAAAGGTTTTAGGAGGATGAAATCTATTTTTCTATTTCTGGATGTGTGGGAAAAGCTATTAGCACCACATTTTGCTCAGAGAGGAGCCAAGGAAGATGGTAATAAATAATAGGAGAGAAACAACAGAAGAAGAAACAAATGAAAGATGTGAAAAGTACTGAGACAGTGACAGGTTTCTAAAAACAGCAACAAGCAAGCTGACCTTTCTAAGGAATATACGATTTTTTAAAAAAGAAAAAAAATGTTTAAAATGTAACTGAAAATAATACAATGGAATGAGGGCTTTCTAATCCCAAACTTCACACGATAAACGGAAGGAAGTTAGAATGGACCTGGAGAAGGTGCATAACTGCATCTATTTATGAGACTGAGAATATCTGAACCCACTTTTTATTGCTAAAAATAAATCCTAAAGCGCAAAAACAACTAAACAATACATTAAAAATGCTTAAAGCAGAGTTTGACAGTCTGTAACTCCAATATTATTTTGTCTCTAGTCTTGTTCCTGAAGCTCATTTATGAACCTCTGGAGGGTCGTAAATCTTTGATTTTCAAATTGAAAAGAATGCTGGAAGAATTTAAAAAAATTATAAAAGTAACAAAACAAGGTTAAAATTTATTCAATTATTTCTTGCCTCCTGGAATTCCATCATTCTAGATTTGCAGTAGTCTTCCTTCTTTCCTTGCTGTTTCTTAAGTTTGGAACTGCTTTAGAGAATATCTGTGCTGGGCTATGTTATCTTCCTATTTCCTTCAAACCTTTGGACACGGCCCAGGAAGTGGGGTGAATACTTGGAAGTAAAAATAATCCTAGTTGATTTTTTTCCTTTCTCTTTTGTTGCTTCTGTAGTATTAAATTTTAGATCAAAGTCTTCTCATTACATGAGATTGAAAAAGGACTTCATTGACCCTTGCAAATAGTTGAGGAGACACCAGGAAATTCCCAGCTGTAGGTGCTATTGGGAACTTAAATAAACAACCCTATGCCCCCCACTCTCCCCCCAAAACCTTGAAACCTCCAATGACAAATTACTTCTGTAGTGTTGCTTACACAGCTATACATCCCTGGAGTTACCATGAGAAGAGTGTGATTTGAAGGAGATTTAATGTTTTGTGTAAACAAACAACAGCATCACACTTATTCAAGAGAACACGGGAGAATCAAGCATGAATGTAACAATGGAGAAAAAGAAGTAAAAATAGTTGGCTTGTAGCCTTAAACTTCACTTGTATGAAGAGCCCAATTCAAACTATATAGCCCCACCAACAAAACCACAAGCACATTTAATAGGAATCCTCACTATTACCATCTGATGAGTGGGACTAAGACCTTGGCAGTTGCTTTCACAATTTATGGTTTAAGTGTATACCAGGAAAAACGCTTATTTTTTTCTGACTTCCATCCTGCTCTTCCTCTTCGTTTCCCAATAGACCTATTCTTTTTCTGATCTGGACGTGATCTCAACCCTCCAAAGAGTGTCCTCTTCGTGCAATTTTTTTAAAAAATAAGCACGTTGCTGCCTGTTTTATGGAGATATTCTTTTTCTTCTGGCTTGTGTTTGGATAAAACAGGAAATACCTTTCACCTCCTGACTTTCAAATATGATGAACACCCTCTGCCTTTGATATATACTAAAAATAACGGTACATCGTTTAAAAAACAATAATGATATTTGTACTTCATATAACATTTGAATTTCAAAACACTTGCCATCTTCTATTTTTCCAATTTGTGTGACCCTCTTCTAAAGTAGGTTAGTGTTACCACAGTTAGAGAATTGAAGCAGAGGACAGGAGGCTTGATTATGGTTACTTTGTGAACACAATATTAGTTGGACATCTGCATGTTGTCACAATGCAAGCATTGCTTAAAACACAAATAAGCAAATATACTGAGGCTATTTTTGTAGGGGCAATGAGGATTTCTTATATCCATATTTGCAATGTGTAAATATAGGTACTATATTGTTACCAGAGGAATGTAATTTTTCTTTTTGTTTCCAATTCCAAATTTCTGAAGCAGAAATTGCAAAGCTTGCTTAAAGAGAAAGGAGAAAAGAGAGAATGAGAGAGATTCTGAAATTAGATTTCTCCAACGTAATTACCAAGTGTCACTAATTTGACAAAATAGGTATTCTTTATTAACAAATTAACACATATGATTAAAATATGCTTAGTTGACAGAAATACAAGTCCCTAGCTCATTATCTGCAAGCTAAAAAATAAGCCTTCATAAAAGAGTTTGATATTAGGAATTGAGAAAAGCTGCCTTAATCTGCATCAGAAAATTCATTTAGCCAAGTACTAATCTTTTTGAGCTCTCCAAGATTCCAGACTGAGTTTTTCCCGTTATCTACTAATTTTCTTATGTCAGCTAGGGATGGTAGAAAATGGCCAAAATCCCAAGTAGCATTACATGTAAACCACATACTATTTTATTGAGGTAAGATCCTATCTATTGATTATCGCAAACAGACTTGGGGGACCTTCTCTGTTTCATAAACATATATAACCTCTAGGACAGTGATGGCGAACTCTTTTCGCCTCGGGTGCCAAAAGCATGCACGCTTTTGCACACACTTGCGTGCCCACCCCCATAATTTAATGCCCCCCGCACCATGTGCACGTGACCCCCTGCTGCCCCGCACATGCGTGCACAACTTTCTTGGAACTTGGGGAGGGCGAAAACAGCCCCCCCCTGGAGGCTGGAAATGGCCCATTTTCTGACTTCCGGTGGGCCTCGTAGATCCATTTTTTGCCCTCCCCAGGCTCCAGAGGCTTTCTAGGAGCCTTGGAAGGGCATAAAACAAGCCAAAGTACAAACCGGAAGTCCGTTCCCAAACTTCTGGTTTGTGCGTTGGGCGGTTTTTCACCCTGTGGGTGAAAAATCAAGGCCGAAAATCAGCTGGCCAGTGTGCGCACATGTGCTGGAGCTGACAGAGCAACGCCTTGCATGCCTTGGGAAATGGCTCCGTGTGCCTCCTGTGGCACGTGTGCCCTAGGTTCGCCATTACGGTTCTAGGAAGATAAAAAGCAAAAGAAGTGCAAATAATACTGGAGAAAACCTGCAGGCCTCCAACTATCTGCTCAACTACAATTCTTAACATCCATCACCACTTGACATGCTGGCTAAGGCTGCTGGGAATAATAATTCGGGAACACCAGAAAATTACTTGCCACTAGTTTACTGTGACCAATACGGTCACAAAGGAGAGAATTAAAGCCTTCCATTTTCAATTGGAAGTTATATTGTGGTGACTCTTAATTGTGGCTAGTTGAAGAGTGTCAAATGATTCCAAACAGGCTTGTCCATGTAGCTTACCTACATTTTGACAAGCTTTGACAAGAAACAACACGCTGCAGTGGATCAAAAACATACCGCTGGTTGAAATATCTCCGCTGAGGTTCAGCAGGAATGATGATGTCTTCAAATTCATTCCCATTAAATTGGCTTCTCCTAACAATAATATACCCTTATAACTGTGGTGTGTTCCAGATCCCGTTTCAACTGGTACAGTGCAATGGGGCGCATGAGTACTTACCGCCTGTGATGCTCCAGCTGCATGGCGGAGGGTCGTGCAGACGCCATATGCTCTGTGCGTGTAAGTGCCAAAGAGCTCAAATACCGGTAATGAGTGTGGGCGGAGCACCGTACTGGAATGGTACCCAGTGCTCCCGGCAGGCATTGGTACGCCCATACCAGGGTGTACCGGTCGTAACCCACCACTGCCTTATAAGTTATCTTTTTCTCTTTCAAACTTTTAAAGCCACCATATACTGTATCTTAAAGAAAGTGTCCTACCTTCAAAAGCTTTTCCCTTTGCAGTGCCAATTTCAGCTTTTCTTGGAGCTGATCAATATCTGAGTTCAACAAGGTACCATTTCTTCTCATTTCATTGTCTTCGTGGACTGGAACCTGACTTTGTGTGTTGACTATAAAAGAAAGTATTGCTTTGAATTAAAATATTTAGGTGGGTGTGAAAAAAATGTGGAATACATTAGGATTTTGTTTCACAAATAAATCCCAATTTGAATTTAAAAATGCAACATTCCACCATCACATGGATAAAACAGTATACATGTTCTAAATAAAACCCTTTTTCATAGATATACAAAAGAAAACCATAAAAAGATTGCATAAATTTTAAAATAGCATTTTATTGCTGTTTAATGATACTGCAAAACAATGCAAAATCTATTAATTAAATCAAATTATTTAAACCAGTTAAAACAGATATTCCACTAAACAATAAGCAACACAATGAAACAGTTACTCATTTCTGGCTAAACGTCATAGTGAATCAAAGCTTATTTCTTTAGGGGTATACTTAATCCAACTTGGGGTTCACAAAGAGGGATAACGTCAGTGACTAAACTGAAGGATTCTTTCTGAGTACGTAGAGAGTTTGCCAACTTTCCCCCAAGAACCTTGCCTTAATCATTTGCTGCTTCTCAAATGCTGGAAGTGTCAGACAGAGTTCTTACTTTAAATATTGGCTTATCTAGATTTCAGCTGCTCTTTTGAGTGAGTATTTGGGAAACAGCTTCCCTTGAAGTCAAGTTTCTAAGATCCAATTTACAACCTACTGGAATGTCTCAGAATGCTTGTACCTAACTTACATCTCTATGCTATAAAACACATCTATATATATATTTAACTGTCATCAAATCTTTTAAAATCTATCTCGGTGTGCATATCAAGATATGCACACGAAATGCATGTGTGCGTTCACCTGCTCCCTCCAAATAGGGCATTTGATTGTTGCATAAAATGAAATAATGTATGAACAGAACAATGTCATATGACTGAGCATTTTATTGGAGGGCCTTTCTCTAACATCTAAGTTCAACCCACTGGTCATTACAGGATACCATTAAATTATTCCTGCTGTACTCCAGTGTGGGAATCTACTACTGTCCTAGATTCCTCCATAGCTTACTGTCAGGAAATTCCCTATAATGATCGTTTTTTTAAAAAAAAAATCAGCTCACTGATCCTTGACCTGCACTCCCTTTTAGCGGAGAGTGAGTCTGCACCTTCTTGCAGGTAATATTAATATCCTACTCTCAACTTTTCTCTCAGTCTTCTTTTGCAAGAGAAATCAGTTTTCTATTTCCTATTGCTTTAGCTGTTTTCTTTAGCTTCCAGAGTTAAAGTTTTACATTTTTAAAATGCTTTCCATTAGTTACAAAATAGCGCAGAGAAAGTAAGTTCAATTTTTTTCCCAATGTACGGTAGCATATTATTAGCAATTTTAAAGGGCAAGATCCAAAAAAGTGATCAAGTGATCAGGCTGAAAAGTTGAGTACTCTCAAGACTGGATGGAAGGTACCAACTGGAGGAAGTGGAAATAAAGTCCACAATGGACTGCCAAAAATATTGTTGATCCACTCACAGAGGTTTCCTTCACTTCCTCCACTTTTAGGATTTCACTATGACTCCTTGGGTCATCCTTTCAGACATTATTTACTTATCAGATTCCTCAATGCCTTCAACAATTTACTGACTTCACTGGACAATTTGGAGACATATCTGCCTTGAAAATAGCTCACACTGAACTGTATGGCACAATCAAACACCAGCACGGGAAATCCCAAAGGTGCTTTTTCAAGAGGCAACTGGAGTTTATTGTTTTTCTTTGAAGACATTTTGCTTCTCTTGCAAGAACCTTCTTCAGCTCTGACTGGATGGTGGGGAATGGAAGAATTTATATTCCTTTCAGACAGCTGGTCATTTGCATCCTTTTAGAGAGTCCTTGAGGCCACTTGGGAGTTTTTTCTGTGACTTCAGGGTGACCTGAGTAGTGAAAATGGGTGTGATGCCTTCTTGGAACTGCTGAAAGCACTGTGTTATGGAGCTGTGCTTTCTGCAGAATGTTTTCTGCCCTGTGTCCTTTCACTGTTGAACACAGGTGCAGACTGTTGAAGATGGGTTTGTGCTGTTTGCATCTCAAACTGAAGCACAAATGGTTCCTGTAGTCTGCAATTCTTATGGAAATTCATTCATACTCCTGCACCATGTTTTTGGAGATTCTCAGTCATCCGGGTCATGGTTGTCCCAAATGTTTATGTCATGTTTTATAAAATTTGGCAAATTTTAATTTCATGGGAGTTATGGGTCCTGGAGTTTGGACATAATCTGTAAGTGATATTTGAAGTATCTTAGTTGAAAATGTTTTGCCCTTTGGTGCACGATTTCGCCCAGGTAAAATCAGTCCTTGGTTTTTATTCATCTCAATTTCTTGTTCAATATTCATACATCAACTTTTTAGGCTATAAAATGGTGACCAGAAATTGTTTATGTAATACAATTCTGAATGGAGGCAAATCAGCTTATAAGAGACTGCCTGGGTTTTTTTTAAAAAAAGTTATAAATGTAGATATTTCCAATACTAAGAGAATCGTGTGAAAAGAACTAGAGTCCTGTGACATCATACACACAAGACAGACTCACAAACACAGACACGCAAAGATGGCAAGAGACACAAACAGGGAGAGAGTCGGTAAAAAGCAGGCTGAAAACTACCTACCTCTGTTGGCAGTCATAGAAGCCAATTGTGATTTGAGTTTTGCAACAATGCTCATTAGAAATTCATTTTTTTCCTGCTGTTCATGTATCTGCTTCTCATAGCTGTCTGTCTGTAACGATAGTGTAATTGGAAGCAATCATTTTATGTTGAATAGGTTTTACCTCAGGCAGGAACAAAGAATGGCTACGCCATGGCGTTAAGTGCTTAGTTTTACTGCCTCACTCTAAATACCGTAGCTTGATTTTATACTCAAGGAGCTAGAAATGCCTATGTATCTTGTTTACTGTCTGTTTATTTATTGTATTCTTGTTTGATTGTTGTTCTGAGGAACCAGGATAGAATATAAGGCTTTGTTTACACACACACACCATTTACCTCACAATAATCTGATAAAGGACGGTGTGGCTGCAGAACAGTGACTTGTCAAAAAGTATCAATATCATATTCATGGCTGTATCCTGTACTGTACTGCCATTTTAAAAATAAATTCTGGATTTCCCCACCACCACCACTTTTGACAAGACAATTATGGACAAGAAAACAATTAGCTTTCTGGCACAGACAGATGAGTTATTTGGTTGAACAATAGCAGTGCCACAATTTCAATTCCCCCCCCCCCCCATTCTTCCAGTCCTGAAAACCATAGCTTTGAGCAGGCAATGGAAAGGATGCAAGTATCTCAAAAGACAATAAGAGCTCAGCAGATAGCAATAGCTGCATCATAAACCCATTAAAAGGCAAAGAGGTCAGTATATTTGAGCAGCCTGGATGACCCCAGGAAGCAGAAGGAGAGAGAAAAAGTCATTAAGACCCAAATTGAAAATGTACAACAGCAATGTCTTGTCAACACTTCTGTACAGAGCACACTCATGACAGCTAAAACAGACAGAAGAAAAGATGCTTTTGACAGCCAGCGTGCACAAGTGATTCTTTTAGAGTCAGATGGCAGCAACAAGTTAGTAACTACAAGATATACTTGACAACCAAATATCCATCTGTATTGAGTACCATCTGGCTGTGATGACTCCGGCTTCTATGCATTTGACACAGCTTTGATCTGCAGAGTCTAGCAAAACAAGTGGCCAACCAGAATCCACCATCAGCCATAAACTGACAGATGCTCCAACCAGTCCCTGAGACCATAGAGCAAAAAGGAGGAGGGTCACCGGAACAAAAGCCTCTTCTTTAAGTCGACCCCAAGTTAAAGAGGAGACACTCCTAAGTTGACAAACTTTAAGCAACTGCCTTATACTTTGCCCTTGGGAATTTAAGGAGAGAAAACTTCAAACAGATGAACTAATTAAGGAAAGGGAGAATCTAAATGGCATTTCATACACACCCCACCCCACACAATCTACTTATTTTGTTAATGTATTAAATGGTAATCAGGATATCACAGAGGCACAGAAGCATATAGTGTAGGGGCAGATTTTGTCATCTGCTTCGGTGGGACCACTAAGCTGAGATCTGCTAAATTGTTTGTACCATGTAGAGGCCCTTCATTCAGACTAAGAAAAAGAACCCCTTGGCTGTTCAGTAAAGCAAACTTCTCTAGGCAAAAACTTCCCCTGAAAAACTTTTACAAATAATCAAAACAGCCAGCAATAAATTTAAAAGTTATCAAATGACTTTGATAAGTAGTAGGTAGACCACTGCTTGAATACTTCTTAGATCTCCTTAAATAGAAGGAAGAGAAACTCCAGTTCTACCGTGTTTCAATTGAAATGAAAAGTGAAAATCCAGAAGCAATAGCACAAAGGCTTCCTGCAAAGCTGCAGAACTATAGATGAGACTGATCTACAGCCAATCCAGTAAAGGACAGTATACAGATAATCCTTGTTTCGTGACCACAATTGTGACTGACAACTCAGTGGCTAAGTGACGTGATTGCTAAGTGAAACTACATCTGTGTTTATGATCTTACTTCAGCTTTCCTAGGACTTACTGGATTTTGTTTGATGGTTTTACATAAAATGCCAATGACTGAATACAGAGCCTTCTACATGCAAAACCACTGAGCTATAGCATATTCCTCTCATCCCTCTTAAGAATTCATTGCCCTATAACAGCGATGGCGAATCTTTTTTGGCTCGCGTGCCATAAGTGGGGGGAGCGCAGGGGGGTCTTGTGCAGGCGTGCCGCACCCATAATGCAATGCGCAACCCCCCAGTGTGCATGTGCGCACTACAGGTGCTCCCCCCCATTTTTTGCGTGCTTTTTTTGCCCTCCCCAGGCTTTTTATGCCCTCCCCAGCTTTCCTGAAGCCTCCAGAGCGGTCAAAACTAACCTCTGAGCAAACTGGAAGTGACTTCCGGTTTGCTCGGAGGGTCATTTTGAGCGCTCCGAAGGCTTGGGGGACCTTCAGGACGCTTCCCTGAAGCCTCCGGAGCAGTCAAAACGATCCTCTGAGCAAACTGGAAATGACTTCCCATTTGCTCGGAGCGTCGTTTTGAGCGCTCCGAAGGCTTGAGGGACCTTCAGGACGTTTCCCCGAAGCCTCCGGAGCGCTCAAAAGGAACCTCTGAGCAAACCGGAAGTCCGTTTCTGAATCTGTGGTTTGCCCGTAGGGCCGGTTTTTTGCGCTCCGGAGGCTTTAGGGAAGCTCATGAAGCCTCCGGAGGGCCTTCGGGGGGGGGGGCATGGGAGGCTCTTTTCGCCCTCCCCAGGTTCCTATAAAGGCTCTGAAGCCTGGGGAGGGCAAAAAATGGCTTTAAAAAAGGGTGAACTCAGCTGGCCAGCTGACAGGGCAGCGCCTCGCGTGCCCTGACAAATGGCTCCGCATGCCACCTGTTTGCCATCACTGCTCTATAATGTCCCTAGACCAGTGGTTTTCAGCTAGTGTGCTGCAGCATATGGGTGTGCCATGTTTGTCTGTCTATTATATCTATCTATCTACCATCTATCTATCTATCTATCATCTATCTATCTATCTATCTATCTATCTATCTATCTATCTATCTATCTATCTATCTATCTATTTATCTATCTATCTATCTATCATCTATCTATCTATCATCTATCTATCTATCTATCTATCATCTATCTATCATCTATCTATCTATCATCTATCTATCTATCTATCTATCTATCTATCTATCTATCTATCTATCATCTATCTTCTATCCATCCATCCATCCCATATATTTAGTACAGCACATATATGTTTGTTTGTTTGTTTTATTGGATTTATATGCCGCCCTTCTCCCAAAGGACTCCGGGCGGTGTACAGCATTAAAAAACACACATTACAAAAGTTAAAAGTTATATTTTTTATTTTATAGAACTTTCCTTCAAACCATGTGTTACATATTTAAAAATACATATATAAGATTAATAATTTTGTGGTGTGCCACAGAACTACTGCTCTATATTCAATATTGCACCATGGATTGAAATAGGTGGAGAAACACCGCACTAGACTATATTTTTAAATTTAACACTACTTTATAGTTCATTTCATCTTTACCTTCTGTAATACTAAACTACCAGCAAAAGAAAAAAACAACATTTCACATGCTGTTTCTTCACTGTTTCCTCATGCAAATGTGGGAGACTTCTTTCCCTACTATCCTTTGACAAAGGCAATCCTGGAGGCAACTGGTGGTACATGTCAAAACTGCCTAAGAGTTAAAGAGAAAGGCAAACTATCCTTGAGGGATACAAAATTCAATTTCATAAACAGACAAACTATCTTTCTCATGGCACAGCTCCGTACCTGTGAGTGTATGATTTTGGCAGATAATCAACATAGCGTTCTTAAACTACACAATATTTCTGTTGTGTGGGAATTCTGAGTTGCCCTTTTTTCCCCAGAAGCAAACGTAAAGGAAATCTTTACTTGTACGGTTAGATACTAAAAACATAACGTACCTTTTGCTTTAGTTCTTTTCTAGCAAAATCTCTCTCCATACACGCCTGTCGAAATGCTTCATATGCCTTATTAAGCTGCTCTGCAATATTTTTATCCATACTTCCCAGCAATATTTCATCACTGAATAGATTATGAATGCAGCAGATCTGGTTAAATTACTTTAGGGGGGGAGGAAAGGAAAAATATTGGTTATTGTAGTACATTATTTTTACTGCTTCACATTTGTCCAGAGAAAAGAGCAACTAATGGAGCAATGTAGTGAAACCCCATTCGACACTATTTGAAATTTTTTTGCCTAGGACAAGGGCTGCTCCCCTCCTCACTTTTAATTTGAAGATCTCTTTTTAACATTGATACTCCAGGTATAAGTAGTCCTCGACTTACGACCGCAATTGAGCCCAAAATTTCTTTTGCTTGTTTTAAGTGAATTTTGCTCCATTTTACGACCTTTCTTGCCACAGTAGTAAAGTGGATCACTGCAGTTGTTAAGTTAGTAACACGGTTGTTAAGTGAATCTGGCTTCCCCTTTGACTTTGTTTGTCAGAAGGTCGTAAAAAGGGGATGACATGACCCCGGGATGCTGCAACTGTCATAAATGTGAATCAGTTGTCAAGCAGCAGAATGTAAACCACATGACGGTGGGGATGCTGAAACGGTCATAAGTGTGAAAAGGGGTCATTTTTTTCAGGGCCATTGGAATTTTGAATGGTTACTAAGTCAAGGTCTACTTGTAATGTATGAAATGAAACACACAGCTATTATAAATTCAGTAGCCACAGATAATGCTTTTAAGTGAATTTGGATTCCATAAATTATAAATGCATGTTCCATGTAGATGCAAGTATTTATTCAGGCTGGCTTACTCTTAAGAATTCAATTCTGAATGGCTCAAGGTTGACTCAGCCTTCCATCCTTCCGAGGTGGGTAAAATGAGGACCCAGATTGTTGGGGGCAATAGGCTGACTCTGTAAACTGCTTAGAGAGGGCTGTAAAACATTTCTGAAGTGTTATATAAGTCTAAGTCCTATTGATAAGTTCTATAAAGCAAGCTTTCTGGCAACCACTAAAACAGCCCAAAAGGCATTAACATCTCCTCTTGTCTAATCATCCCTGCTTCCCTCCAGAAAGAAATATAAAAGCTACAAACAGGCAATCTATATTGTTTTTTAAGATGCCCCCATGCGTTTCCTTATTGAGTGAGGATGTGCAGGCTTACAGAAGCAATAGTGCTCTCCCTGTTTTGCTGCTAGGGGTTAGCAGGAAGTGGTGGATGTGTGTATGCAGGTGAGATGGGCCATTCAGGTGAACATCAGCTTGCATGCATCATAGGAGTTTCCAGATGGGTGAAGGGGAGATCCTGGAAGTTAGGGATCAGATTGGGTGGAGCTGCGGCAACTCCTCTGTTCTTACTGTATGGCTTTGGCTTGTCGTCCCCCAGTGAGAAAAGGGGCTAGAAGCTGTTGCTAGTACATTGCTGAGAGCTGAGACATCTCACGGTGATGGGAGAGGAGGTTGGAATGGAAGGGGTGTGTGGGAAGCCCTGGTAGAGCAGCCAAGAACTGCAAAATACTGCCCAATTGGAGACCCCATGGTGGTTACGGGGCCATGGAATTGAATGAGTGAAGAGCTGGGGCAGGTTCGTGAGGGAGATAATTATGGGCTATAGCAGAAGAGATTACTCGAGTCCAGCAGAGGGAATAGCATGAAAAAGAAGGTGACTCCGTCTTAATTATGCTAAGTATAAACTGAGTTGGAGAATTGCTTTTGCAGGCTTTTATGATTTTGTTACCTTATCCTACAATCAATAAAGTTATTTCCAGGTTCTTTTTCCTGAACTCGCCATCCTCACAGGGCCGTGCAGGTTGTTAGGGGACAGGAGTATCCATGGACATCTTAGATGCATTGCAGCCAGAAATAATGCCAGGAATGTTACCATGGTGGGCAGCATGAATACACTGAGTATCCTGGGAGGGACAGAAATACTGCCACTGGCCAGGAGGAAGGAAGAATCAGGCTAAACAGCCAATGTTATTCCTCTCAATCTCCCTCTTAGACGAGCCACATTTCACAGGCTTTAATGTTTAGATCTAGATTGTTATCTAGATTGTCTATATAGGTTGTTTATTTATTAACAAGTTATTTTTCTTTTGAAAATGGTACTGTGACTAATGTAATTATACAGTTTAATTAAATTAAGAGTATTAAAAATCAATAAAAAAGAGAACGACCTGATTAAAACTCTCTTCAACAATCCAATAAACATTTAAATTAATAGGCAATTAATAGAAAAAGAAATAGACCAATCTTGGAGACGCATTTCAAGACTTGGAAAAAACCCTTCAAAAGATCTTTCTTAATTTTCCCATTATGTGTGATTTAAAGTCAGTGGAGGGAAAAATGTTTTTCCCAAAAACCTTAACATCTAGATAAATTAATGAGATGAAAAAGCAGTGTTTCAAGTTAATTTAATCCAAGTCACATATGCCTTAAAAGTTACAATGAGGGCACCTTATAAACAGACTGATAAATATTGAAACTGGGCTATCCTAGAAGCTACCTGTAATTTGCAACTTACAAAATCCTTTGCTATTACAATGGGCTGTCTTTTGAAATGCTGAATTTTGAGGCAATTTAACTTGCTAACTAAAAGCAGTCAAATATAATTTCCCATTTAATATTACCCTATTACAGTAACACTATAATGGAATAAAAATTATTAAAAATCAAAGTGTTATTTTAAACCTAAATGATAAGTGGACAAAGCACTTAGGATATTTATCTATTAGCTAAGCCTGTTTGCAGCACGCTACCATGTGACAACACAAATACAAGATGTAGTGTGAATATGTAAGGAAAATACTCAAGTTGCCACTATAATTCTTTTAAAATATGAGATCATCTAAATGCAATACCAGCAATGAAGTTTATTATGGCCTGGAACAGTCCTTATTCCCTGTGTAGATCAAAATGTTGCAGAGTTCTCTTTAACCACATTTTTAATGCTAGTTAAAAAACCAAAACCAATTATCTTTCCTCAGATTTCATACCAAACAAACAAGAACAGCTTCCAGAACATAATTAATTAAATGTGACAAATTTCTAATTTAAACAGAGTCAACTTTGGCACCAGCATTCTTTTGCTTCCCTATTTATTATTGAGGGAAAACTATTATTTAAGGAGCCCTTACTCATTCCTGCTCAGCATTCATTTTAGCTGAAACATAATGGTTTATAGATTTCTAAAAGTGCATTCCCAAGCCAGTTAACTCATTAGCATCACCAAACACAAGGAATCTCCTGCAATTTGTAGGCTCAAGGTGGTTGCTTAAGAGATTTGAGTTTCCAGCTTTTAATCGCTTATCTGGATAGATGCTTGATAGAACTCACAAGAGGCCAAAGAGTAATTCCAGGGTGATTCTATCCATTGTGCAACCATCCTGAAGGAGTGGGATCTGAATGAAAGGCCAAAGATTACTCAGTACTTTTGCAGACGACTAGTCAAATGCTTCACTTGGTTGGGCTAAAATGAACTCTTCCCTCTTGTAAGACTGAGAAGACACATTGGCCTTACTGCCGACGTCTCCTCTTTCCATGCTCTTCCATGGTCCAGCAATGCTCATGTTAACTCAAAAGTGAGCCCCGTTGAATCCCTTGAGACAAAGGTAAGAGGATTAGAGCCCTAGGGAGCTATTAATTTTATATGTATGACAACTGTTGCCATGGTGTTATGTTTCTACAACTGCTGAGCTTTCCAACCCAACAGTAGCCAAATGTGTCAGAGTTTGATAAATGTCACAAATTGGCATCCACAACATGGGGGGAGCGGGGGGGGGACTATAAAGAAATTTGTGTTTTTCTGCCAAATATTGCGTCTTCAAAATGGGAATGAGAGCATCTTTTTGATAATTAATGCATCAGGTCACTCAGCTATGCAGGACTAAAGCTAGGGAGGAAATGGATGCTTGGCCTTGATTACAGTAGTTGCTTTGCAGGGCTTCCCTGTTAGGTACCGCTACTTTTAAAAATTTTTTTTGAAATAAACAAGGAAGCATAAACTATACGCTTTGGGAGAAAAACAGAGAAACCTTTTTTAAAAGAATATGCAAATACAGTATAGGTAATCCTTGACTTACAACAGTTTATTTAGTGACTGTTCGAAGTTACAGAGGCATTGAAAAAAGTGATTTACGACCATTATGCACGCTTACAACCATCACAGCATCCCCAGGGTCGCGTGATCAAAATTCAGATGCTTGGCAACTGACTCATATTTATGACGGTTGCAGTGTCCCGAGTCGTGTGATCATCTTTTGCGACCTTCTAGCCAGCAAAGTCAACGGGACAGCCAGATTCACTGAACAATGGTGTTACTAACTTAATAACTGCAGTGATTCACTTAATCACTGAGGCAAGAAAGGTCGTAAAATGGGACAAAATTCATTTAAGAACTGTCTCACTTAATAACAGATGTTTTGGGCTCAATTGTGGTTGTAAGTCAAGGATTACCTGTACACAATCCGTGGGCATTGTTTCTCCTTGAAAGCATCCAAACATATACTCTGTCACAGGAATTAACATTGGAGGTAAAGGAGGGGGAGGATTTAGGGGGCCTGAAGTTCACCACAGGAAGCCATAACTTCCAGGTTACCATCCCATCCTTTTGAGGGAAACAACTGATCCCAATGCAGAGATAAAAGGACCAAGAGCTACTGGTAGGACAGGCAGCTCCCGAATATAAATTCTATATGCATAGGAAATAAACTACATACCTGCCTAGAAAAACAAATCTCAAAGCAATATGCATGTGATGGGTTAAATTAGGTTAGAACCCTGCTCACAGAATGCCCAAGTAGGTTTGGAAACTTTTCCATGGAACCTTAAGGTCCTGCAACACCTTGATCAGATTCTGGGAGAGCTTAAAGACAAGCCAAAAGCTCAAACGCAACCAAGGACATCCGTACATTTTTTCTCAAAAATAGCAGTCAAATTGCAATTACTGAATTTTGATTTGCTTGGTTGAAACATCAGCCTTCTATTGTGTAACTAGAATTGTCTAGGAGATGCCTCCCAGTCACTTCATCGCAGCTGCAGGGCCAGACGACCTTGACTTTCTGAGAAAGAATGTTGTTATGGCTAAATATCACCCACACTCTGTATAATCCCCCCTCCCATATTCCCACAGTAGAAAACGTGGCACACCTGAAGTCCCAAAGGTAAAAGATTGCTTCCAGGTCTGACACTAGTTTTAATTTTTGTATGCTGAAATCTTTAATTTTCCATTTAAAATAAGAGTTTTTCAACCTTGGCAACTTTAAGATGTGTGGCCTTTAATTCCCAGAATTCTTCAGATAGCATTCTTAAGTCACTCTTCTTAAAATTGGCATGGTTGAGAAACATTGATTTAAAATGTCTTTCTGGGACAGTAATTGGTACATCCAAGTTTGTGAAATTCATAAATTTGCATAAATAATTTATAGTGAACACAATTTAATTTTATTCCTAATTTTCTAGCATTAGAACTTTGTCTCTTAATCAGGGATTCTGGGATTCTTTTTTCTCAACTAACTGGTTCCATAGCCTATAAAACTAATATCCCAAAGGTGCTTTTTCAAGAGGCAACTAGACTTTCTTTGTTTTTCCTTGAACACGTTTTGCTTCTCAGCCAAGAACTAATGTAATTGACTTAAAACTTAGTGAGAGGTGGAAGAAAATTGGGCTTAGATGCCATTTCAGTTGCAATTCAATACAAATGAATCAAATGGGGTAAAAGGTTATCGGGGATTTATCCCCACTGACTTCAGAGATTAGGAAGCAGATGTGAGATGGCAGTGGAATCCTTTAAAACAGTTTTTCTAAAGAGGATTTCTGGTTGTGTTGAAGTTCAATTTCCATCATTCCCAGCTGGCATCGGCAAAAGACGATGTTAGCTATAAATGGCAGAAGTCAAAATCCCATCCATCTGGAGGGTACCCAGTTGAGAAACGTTGCTTTGAAAACCATCTAAAACTAAGTCAATGAAGATCCTCAGTCATCCAGGCAGAGTTGTCTGGAAGTTGAGTCATGGCAGTTGGGCTTATTTTTGGTTTGAAACAATTAACCATTTATTCAAGTCTTATCTAACCTGAGACTGAAGAAGCTACTTGGATAAGCAGCAAAGCAAAAAAGTTGCTGCATGATTTTATTAAGCAAGACTTCAAAAACTACAAAAGAAATTGAATGAAATTTCAGCATTCTCACTTGACATTTTGGCAATGTTTAGAAAATGGTTTTAATTTAATTGTTAGGGTTTCTGAAAGCTTTTTTTTTGTGGGAAATGAATATTCTGGAATATGCTATGCAGAGTTGCCATTCTGGGGTCAGCCTTTTTTCCCTTGAAACATAAGTATTCTTTTAAAGAAAAGTTCCACAACTTTAACTTCTCTAGCAAAGAAAAATGTATCTTTCTTTAAAGAAATGGAAGTTTTGTCCAGTCAGAATCTCTACCCCCGAGCTACTTAGGAGTAGCTTTTTTTTTGTTCAAGTCAACAACATAAAAATACAATGTTGTTATCCAAAGCTCACCAACAAAGAGAAACAAAATAGGGAGAAATATTTCACTGGATTCACCAGTTCATTGAACCAGGGGAAAAGATAATATCTGTAAATCAAAGTAGCTCATTGAGTTGCAAAACCTGACAAAAGGAAAAAAAACACCAATGCAAAAAAATATGGGGAGAAGAATGGCAGGTGTAGAAAAAGCAAACAAATTGAACATTACTGTTAAGAATCATCATTCTAGCCAATATACCCATAAATAGTCTACAACTGTTGGACATGGAGCTTGATTGTGATTCTCTATTTAGTCATGAAATTCACAGTTGATTCTGAGCAAGTCAGAATCTCTGAGCTCAAACCCCCTGAATTGTGTTATTCTACTAAAACCTAACATGTAACTGCCACATAACCTCAACAATTATCAAATTGTATGACTGAAGGGTGAAATTGTTAATTGAGTGGAGGGTAATAAAGACATTGTAATGCATGAGAATGAAATCAAAGTTAATCTTCATTCTATCCATCATTTTTTGCAATTGTGACTGCCAAGTCTGCCATTTTAAAGCCAGGTTCAAAAGAAGACTTTCCTAAGATAGTTGTGGGGATACAAGGGGACAATAATAAAGGTTACCTAGTACCCCATGGAAATTGGAGTAACGATTGTATTAATTAGTTTGAAGCTTATTCTACATCCATATACTATAGTCCACCTTTTTCTTTGCAGGAATTATGAAATAGAAATCTTGTTTAAAAAGATGTTATTTTCTAGTATGCATATATGTGTGCGATGAATTTCTTTTTAAAAATATCTAAGATGATCATACTTAGCTGAAATTCTTTAATTTTGCATAAAACTAATTATTATAATTAGGAGAGCAAGCTACAGCCCTTCTCTTTTGTTCATTGCTGAAAGTAATTCTGACATGTTTTGATAGAATTTAATCCTAGCATCAGAATACAAGCAGGTTTTTACACTCATACATGCCTTACTCATCACTGTAGTAGTTGAAGTGATGGAATAAAAATCTCACAGAAATTTTTAACTCCTCTATGGAGTTTTCAGCATCGACATTATTATGACAAATGCTTAAGTGGTTTAACTGTTTAAACAGATACTTTCAATGACCATTTTTCGGAGGCGAGATATTGAATTGGGCGGGATTCAAAATCACCCAAAATTTACCAGGGTTTGCTTAAAAATGGTGGCTGAACAAGCACATAATATACTAAGCTGAAACTAAGCAACCTTGATTATGGCTGAGAATGATATGTGAGTTCTATCAGTACCTTTCAGCCCTATATTTTTTCTAATTCCAGGTTTGGAGAGAGAAATTGACTTTTTTCACATAACAATTCAGGATTTGTCAGTATGCTCATCACGATTGTTGAATAAGGTGGTGTGGTTTGCCTATCATCTGATGTACACAATCTACTGCAATCTTTTCTTTGCCCATGCCACCTTTTGGTTGTACAGACACAATTCTGTTCCCCGACCCAGCTTCTAAAGTTGCCAGACTCTACAGGTAGTCCTTGATTTACAACTGTAATTGAGCCTGGAATTATGGACATAAGCATAGGTCATGCTGCTCATTAAGTGGGTCACCGCACAATTGCACTTGATTTTGTTACATTTGAAGTGGTTGTTAAGTGAATGTGTTGGTTCAGCAAATCCATTATTTACTGTGATATTTTGGGGTTGGAAACCAAGTAAATGCCGGCTTTTGGCTAAAAAGTCATAAATCATGATCACATGACCAAGGGATGTTGCAAACAGCCATAAATGTGGGCTTGTTGCCAAGCGCCCAAAATGCTATCACCCTGATTGGGGGGGGGGGGGCTTTCAAAATCTTGCCATGAAAACTGCAGGGATTTGTCCAGACAGTTCCTAGAAATCAATACTGAATGGAAGGCAGCATACATATATTTAAAAAGTCAGTTGATTGTAGATTTTAGAAGGACAGGCATAGTGTTTTCATCTTGAGGAGCAGGCTAATGTTTTTGAATCCAAAGAGAGGGGAGGGGGGAGAAAGCTACCCTTGTACATTATATTCAGAAAGCAATCAGAGCATATTTTACCCTGCTCTTCACATGAATCTAACTAAAATGGATTCCCATCACTTTAAATAAGTTTTCTTCTAAATTAATGTACATGAATACAGAGATGTGAACCTATCTCTCTTAGTTAAAACCTATGCATATGATTAAAAACATAATTCCCACAGATTTGAACAGAACCATCTTTGTTTAGCTATGGCTTCTCAAAAACCACCCACAATTGACTGCACTCCTATATAACATAATAAACAGTATACAAAATGTATGGCTGGATACACACATCACACTAACCCTAAACTCTGACTTAATTAGGCGTAGTTCTGTTACTTTCAGGAAAGATGACTGTGAAAAGGCTTCAGTAGGGTAATTTCCAGCTCTCTTGAGCTACAAAGATGGAAACTTTTCATGAAGGGAAACTGGAGGAATACCTTCACAGCCTTCAGGGTTTCTATTTCAGTCTAGGGAGAAAGAGCAGATTGGTTTCTCAAATGCTCGCCCTTAGGAATTTCTAAGAGGTGCAGTTTCCCCAGTTAAAAAACAAACAATCTTCCACCGTCTGGGTTCAAGGCTTCCGGAAGAGGAACTTTTCTCCTCGGCCCTTCCGCAATTGGGTCGTAAACACCCGGAGGCTACGAGACACCCAAATGTGTTTGTGTGTTACTTATAAGGGGAAACGAACCGGCGGTTTCTTTGCTTCAGGTATAACTGGTTTTAGACAAAGCAGCCACCCGGCCGCTTCTCTTTCCCCTTTGAGCCTCCGCGTACTTTTTCCTCCTTAGGCGCTTCCGCCTTTGTGAGGGAAAAAAAAATTATACCTATGAATGACAGGAGGCGCTGAAATCCACAACCCTTGTGGCGTTGTGACCCCAAAGGCCCTGGCCAGCAATCCCAAAACCGGCCAGGAAAACACAGGACGGCATCTCTTCGCCCAACACCTCAAATCGGGAGCCAGATTAGGGGAGGCGGACCAGAAAGAAAGCTTGTTTACAACGGCACGGTTAGGGGTTATAAAGGCAGCTAGGTAAAGTTTTTGCTGCGTGAAGAGATCGCCCGCCAAAGGCTAAAGAAGTCCCGGGCAGGGCTTAAAATGGAAAGAAAAAACGGAAGCAGAATTGCTAAAGTACAAAGAAGTGAGTGGGTGGGTGGGGGGAGAAACTTTGGGGGAACCGAACTTGGGTGTTAAAGTGGCTTGGAGAAAAAGGCAAAGCAATACAGTGAAAAGTTGCGGGCTCGGCCGCTTAGTGGAGGGATATCTGGTAAAAGGCGAGAAGAAACTTACGAAGCCCCCACCGTGATCGGCTACGCGCTCCGAGCGCCTCGGAGCAAGACCGAAACTCCGACGCGCCACCCAGGAACAGATCGAACTTCCTGCTGAGCCGCCGCCGCCGCCATGTGATCCGCCGCGTACAAGCCCTGCCAGCTCTCGGCAGCTGGGCTAGCTCGGCGGGGGTGGCAGGGACGCGGATCACGACCTTGCCGCCCTGCCCGCGGGCTCTTCTCTGCCCGTCCTAGTCGGAGGAAGAGGGCAAAATGGGCTCTTCCCGCAACTTTCCCTCGCCCGCCTTCTTTCCTCTGGCTGGGCAGCCCGGTAAAGGAGAACTTTTCCCGCCGGGAGAGGAAGTGGGGGTTGCTGGTTTCCCGAGCGGGAAGCGAGGGAAAAACAAAAGTGGCAGGAAGAACCTCTGCCCGTGGTTTGCCCGCTTGCCCACCCGGAGAATTGGGCTGCTGCTAGGCCCGGTCGCTGCACCACCTAGCGAGAGGTTGAAGCCGACAACAGGAAGGTCGTCGGCCTGCGCTCCTCCTTGCGGCTGCCTTCTCCGTTTCCCCTATGAGAGAAACTGGTAATTCTCCCTTTGGCCTCTCGGAATACAAGGTCGGGGGACCACCCGGAAATCCTCCAATCTTTCCCTAGGCAATATCAAACAATCGGAAAAACACCCTGTAAGAAAGCACAGCATTGTGACATTATTGTGTGCAATAATACATGTATTCATGTAGTTATTACTATGTTTTAATTTGTTGTATTTTGATACGGACTGTACACCGCCCCGAGTCCCTTTCGGGAGAGGGGGCGGTATATAAACGCTAATTAATAATAATAATAATAATAATAATAATAATAATAATAATAATAATAATAATAATAATAATAATAATAATGATGATGCAGTAGGTTGTTGTATTCAGGAAAAACCCAGCATTTTAGTTGAACTGAGGCCACTTTATCTTCCAGCTAATATACAGTGGCTGGGAAGAGCACAGCTTAATCCTGCTCCATATCTAAAGAACAGAAGGAGGCAGTGATTCAAGTGTGCGGATCAAGCAGTACCCTAGTTACTAATTTCTAAAGTAAGCTGCAGGTAAGGACCCACCATAATGGACATCTAGAACCTTGCATATGTAGAAGTATCAGATGTATGTTTTTACTAATTACTTGCATAGGGATTATTCTTTATACTATTTATGTTGTTTGTATTTTTTGTCATGGATTCCACCAGCGAGGCTAAAACCAATTTCATTGTATACATGATGTACAATGACAATAAAGGCTATACTATATAAGTTGTTGCTTACCCAGACAGTTATTTGTATCACCTATCATATCTGGGCTACAAAAATCTGGATGACCACCCAATAGCAGACAATGGGTGGAGATTTCTCTTATCTCTGTTCCCCTGGTACAGTTGTTGGAATATTTGAAGTCACATCTGTCCTTGTCTCAGTTTTATAGGTTTGGCCCTCCTGTTGAACTATAAATTGATATCAAACATACTGAACCTTATGGGGATATGGGTTTTTGTACATCATACTAGATTTAAGATGTGGCTGACTATGATTTAGTGGATTCTACAGATGCAGTTTCATAGACAGACATTTACGAGACAAAACAGCTATTGACGTTTTCAGTATTTCCCATTAACTTTGGTTTGGTGGCTGATAGTGGCTTACTTGTTATACTTTAATTGCAACATAAAGACTAAACATTTGGACAGTGCCTTATATAAAGCTTTATTTTACTATATTGGTGGCTAAATATTTGGCTTCTGCAACAGCTATGTAAAAAAATAAGTGTATCTCTGATCACCAGAAAAACTACTAATGCTTTCTTTGCAGGAAGGAGGAAAACAGATGAATCACAGACATATTCAGTTGGAAATAAGGGAAACTGCTCAACTTCCATGTATGTTTGCAGCCTACCTTGATTGCTGAAACAGAATCCTGAGAAAATTAAGCCCGTCTTGATTGGCAGATCTTATGGTGGCCTAAAGTGGAACAATTCTGCTCTTCTGTGATCTAAAACCATTACAACTGTTTTACTGAAGAAAACAGGAGGTTATAGTTGATGCCATTTGAACAAACAAGATCATTTATAGATTTTGAAAAAATTCTTAAGGAGAGAGTCTAACCACAGAAAAAAACCTCCATCCTCTATCAAAGTGTGTCGGATGTATATTTTGCAAAAAAAGGAAAAGAATTTGGTGTGTGATCACAGAGCTGTGATGCCTGGAACATTATATATAATTTGCATTGATATAATGATTATGTATATTATTGCAAGGTATTGTACAAATGTTAAAGACACTAAAGTGTAGCCTGGAAAAATCAAAAGAACTTTAGAATGTATGGGGTTGTATGGAGAATGATTGGAGCTGCCGGCTGGAAGGGGGGAAGCAGAGAGACAAAGAGGAGTAGGTAGTGGCCCTTTAACTCCATTTCATTTGAACTTTCCTATGGCTGGTGATTGGAGCTGCTGGCTGGAAGGGGGGAAGCAGAGAGACAAAGAGGAGTAGGTAGAATCATATGTCCATAAACCAAAATAGTAATAATACATTCCGGATTAGTGGGCTTGAAATTGTGATTTTATTTTATTTCAAAATGACCGGTTTAGTTCAATGTAATAGCTGTCTTGCACCTGTCTTTTGCAGTACTCTTTTCAAATTTGGATACTGTCCCCTTTGTAAACAAATTACTAGTCTACATAGACAGATTACCTATCTAGAATCTCTAATCTGTGCTCTCCAAGCAGAAATTAGGTGTCTAATTTGGCCATTCCACACTATGGAGATGCCACGCTATCAGCCCCCCCCCCCCCACCGCAAAGTTCCTGCAGGAGAAAAGCAGTATGGACATCTCTGGGATCTGGCAGGGTGAGAGCTGTGAACCATAAACCCGAAGCTTTTGCTGTGACCCAGCATAACAGATATAGCGCCCTTGCTGACCCTAATGGGGACACTAAAGAGACAGGTCAAGGTAGTTGTGATAATGATGACTCAAATTTGCAGGGGATCATGGTCCAAAATGAAGAACTTACTTCGGAAAGGCGAAATGGGGAACCAGGTATCACACATCAGTCGCACAAGAAGAGCAAGGTATGCAAAAAGAGAAGTCACCTTCTGGTTGGTGATTCAATCATAAGGGATGTAAATTTAGGAAAGCATATGGAGGTTTTAAAAGAGGTCAGGTGTCTGCCAGGTGCTACTGTCAGCAGAGACAAGAGGCGTATTCTTAGGATAGTCAAGAATGCAAGTAAGGACTATGATGTTGATGCTATTATACATCTTGGCACAAATGATCTGTCCCAAAAAGATGTACTTTCTGTGAAGAATGATTTCGAGAGCTTGGGGTATGAACTTAGTAGTATAGGTTGTAGGCTTATCTTTTCAGTGGTTTTACCAGTATATAAGGAACAAAAAGGGAAGGGCCAGTGTGTAGGAGAATTTAATGTGTGGCTAAAGGAGTGGTGTAAAAGGGAAGGCTTTGGTTTTATTAGTCATGATGTCTGCAGCTAGTCCAATGAAAAACTGTACAAAAGAGATGGTTTGTACCCATCCAAGAAAGGGACTGAGTTACTTGGCATTAAATTCACAGGTTTTCTGGTTAAACATTTAAACTGAACAGCGGGGACAGAGAATTAATTGATACAGAACATTTCTGTCCCCAGCAATCTAAAATTCATAGGGTTATCAGTGCATGTAACACAGATGTTTGTGCAGGTAAGATTATCACTCCCGCTGTCAAGCAGAACCAAGCATTTAATAGTGAGTGCCATACCATGTGCATGAATCATACAAGTGGCAAGAAAATAGGGTCAGTCCAGCATAATACAGGTTATGTAGACAGTAAACACAGGGTCAATCAAAATGGACTCAAATGCCTATACACCAATGCAAAGAGTATGAGGAATAAACAGGGTGAATTAGAAATTCAAGAAAAAGAGGGCAGATACGATATTGTTGCCATTACAGAAACTTGATGGGATGAAACCGACAAATGGAACATACAGCTAGAAGGATTTAAATTATTTAAAAGAAATAGACCAAATAAAAGAGGAGGTGGTGTTGCACTATATATAAGAAATAATTACCTCTCTACAGAAATAGAGCACAACAATGATGAGAATTATCTTGAATGCATTTGGGTCAATATTAAAGGTGGTGGTGGGGGGAATGATATTGCCATAGGTCTATACTACAGGCCACCCAACCAAGCAGAGGAAGTAGATGAACTTTTTGCTAGTCAGTAGGAAGCACACCACAATAGTAGTGGGGGATTTTAACTACCCTGACATCAACTGGGAAACAAACTCTGCACCAAGTGGAAAATCCAACATGTTCCTAACAAACCTAGCAGATAAACCTTGTTTCCCAAAATGTAGAGGAGGGAACAAGGGTATCAGCCATATTGGACTTAATTCTCACTAACAGAGAGGAAATGATAGAAGGTGTTGAAGCCACAGGAACCCTGGGGGCAAGTGACCATGCAATATTGGAATTCAACATTATGCAAACACAAGTAGTAGAACAAAGTGAAACTAGAGTCTTGGACTTTAAGAGAGCTAATTTCAATAAACTTAGAGCTTGGAAAAAATTCCATGGATGAGAATTCTCAAGGGGAAAACAACTCAAGAAGCTTGGGAAATTTTGAAAAATGAGAGTACAAAAGCCCAGTCTAGCACAATACCAATGAAGAAGAAAAATAACAGCTCCCAAAAGAAACCAGCATGGCTGCATAAAGAGCTCTCTGACAAATTGAAAGACAAAAAAGATAAGTATAAAAAGTGGAAAGGGGGGGGGGCATAACTAAGGCAGAATATCAGCAAATAGCCCAAGCATGTAAAGATGAAGTGAGAAAAGCTAAGGCTCACAATGAAGAAAGGCTTGCCACAAAAGTAAAAAATAACAAAAAGCTTCTTCCAACATGTTAAAAACAAGAAAAAAGCTAAGGAAATAATTGGTCCATTGCTGGGAGAAAATGGCAAGAAGGGACAAGCAACAGGGAGAAAGCAGAACTATTTAACTCATATTTTGCATCTGTCTTTACACAAAGGGATAAAACAGTCCAACCTAACAAAAACAGCACCACAAAAATCAGATAGGGAACACAAGTTGAAATAGGGAAGGAAATGGAGAGTGAGCACCTGTCTACCCTAGATGAGTTCAAATCACCAGGACCGGATGGATTACACCCCAGGGTTCTGAAGGAACTGGCAGACGAGATCTCAAAACCATTTCAGAGATCCTGGAGCACCGGGGAACTACCAGAGGACTGCAAAAGAGCTGATGTGGTTCCCATCTTCAAAAAAGGGAAAAAAACAGATCTAGGAAACTACAGACCTATCAGCCTGACCTCAATACTAGGAAAGATTCTGGAAAAGATAATCGAAAAGCAACGAATTAGCGAACATCTGGAAGCAAACAAAGTAATAGCCAAAAGCCAACATGGGTTTGTCAAAAACAGATCATGCCAGACTAATCTTATTGCATTATTTGATAATGTGACAAAATTAGTGGACCAGAGGAATACCATCGATATAGTTTACTTGGACTTCAGTAAGGCATTTGATAAGGTAGACCATAACCTACTGCTAGATAAAGTAGAAGAATGTGGGTTAGACAGCATCACCACCAGATGGATTCGTAAGTGGCTGACCAACCACACTTAACGTGTAGTCCTCAATGGAACTGCATCTTCATGGAGGGAAGTATGCAATGGAGTACCCCAAGGCTCTGTTTTGGGCCCAGTACTCTTCAACATCTTCATCAATGATTTGGATGAGGGAATAAATGGGGAACTCATCAAATTTGCAGATGACACCAAGCTGGCAGGAATAGCCAACACTCCAGAAGATAGGCTAAAGATACAGAAGGATCTTGACAAACTTGAACATTGGGCACTATCTAATAAAATGAAATTCAATGGTGAAAAGAGTAAGGTTCTACATTTAGGCAACAAAAACGAAATGTACAGGTAGAGTATAGGTGGTACCTTGCTCAACAGTGGTAACTATGAAAGGGATCTTGGAGTCCTAGTGGACAACCATTTAAATATGAGCTAGCAGTGTGCAGCAGCTACCAAAAAAGCCAACACAGTTCTAAGCTGCATAAACAGAGGGATAGAATCAAGATCACGTGAAGTGTTAATACCACTTTATAATGGTTTGGTAAGGCCACACTTGGAATACTGCATTCAGTTTTGGTCACCACGCTATAGAAAAGATGTGCAGACTCTAGAAAGAGTGCAGAGAAGAGCAACAAAGATGATTAGGGGACTGGAGACTAAAACATATGAAGAACGGTTGCAGGAACTGGGTATGTCTAGTTTAATGAAAAGAAGGACCAGGGGAGACACTATAGCAGTGCTCCAATATCTCAGGGGTTGCCACAAAGAAGAGGGAGTCAAGCTATTTTCCAAGGCACCTGAGGGTAGAACAAGAAGCCATGGGTGGAAACTAATCAAGGAGAGAAGCAACTTAGAACTGAAGAGAAATTTCCTGACAGAACAATTAATCAGTGGAACAGCTTGCCTCCAGAAGTTGTAAATGCCCCAACACTGGAAGTCTTTAAGATGTTGGATAGCCATTTGTCTGAAACAGTGTAGGGTTTCCTGCCTAGGCAGGGGGTTCGACTAGAAGACCTCCAAGGTCCCTCCCTACTCTGCTATTGTATTGTATTGTATTGTATTGTATTGTATTGTATTGTATTGTATTGTATTGTATTGTATTGTATTATTGTATTGTATGAACTCTATGTAACAAGTCTGTTTTGGAAAAAAGTGATCAGCAGATTATGTGAACAGCATATCTACTTTTAATTTAGACACTTTTAGGCTTAGAGAAGAGAAAGCACTTTCAAAGGCAGAATTTATTCTTATCCCTTACCAACATGGGACACTTCTAGATGAGCCTTTTCTTGTACCGTTACCCTCCCTTAAACACAAAATTGTATTAGCGAATCTTGTGATATTGTCCAAATTAATGGGTGGGAGATCTCATTCTGTAGAGATGGAAAAATCACATTCCCTTAGTAATAATTAAAAGCCAGCCTGGTCGTTCCACATGCTTTAGACATTCACTTCTATCAGCATGAAAGAACTTTTCTATTGTACCATTCTTTCTTTGAAACACTCTCTGCTTTAGAAATTGAGCACGTGCCAACTTTGCTATGGTTGAATAGCAATTGCTGTGAAATGAAAATCTGTTTATTTACCCTCAGCATTTGAGAGCTCATGATGGCATAGCTGAACTAGTTAACAGCTATTGTTTTATTATTCTTGAATTATTTTGATGTGCTTAATCAAATTTCTTAAGATTTTCTTCAGTACCAGAAGAATCATTGCACAAAAGGTAACAATATTTAAAATAAATTTTTAAAAAGCTGATTGCGTGTTTTCACATAACTTCCCTGTTTGTGGATGGTACTCATATTACTATAGTTTTTTAAGGCTACTCGGAGATATATTCCTCTGTTCAGGGAAGCATAATTTCAAAGTTAAGATTAGGGGTGAATGCAGGTTAATTTTTTTTCTAGCTCGATCTGTTCCTGTCCATGTCCATCTTTTTATTCATGTAGCAAAATAAAAAGACGTTTTCCCTGGGTGACAACTAGGGTAAATCTTTAGTTGGGTATAATTTAATATTGGGAAGTTTCCTAAGGAAACAAATTTGAGTAGCACGAGAAATGTTTCTGCTTCTAATGGGCTGAGGCTATTGTATTTATATCAATGTTGTCAACATTGAAATATAGTTTCCTTACATATAAAACTAAGTCACTATTATAAAATGTTTAGAGTTTGTTATGCCCAGCATAATAATAGCTGAATAACAACAACAACAATGCGGCAGCTTTCCTTTGAACAGCTTACATTTGCCTATCCCAGGTCCTTGAAAAGCACTCAATAGGTAGACAAAAATGCCAAATCCAATCTGAACATCTGGCTGACTGTGTGACAAAATCATAAATTAATAATCTATTAGTTTGTGTGTTTTGGATTAGTAAATGTCTGCAATTCGATTTAAAGGAGAAATAATTTTTCAAGCTGAGAAAATTCCTGTTGCAGATGGAAGATAGCTAGGAGAAGGAATTGGTATCCTCATGAGATACAGTTGAGAGATACAATTGAAAAAACACGTATTAATTTTAGCATTCTGATTTGTTTTAACAAGTTGTGATGCTTTTTGTTTGGGGGGAATGGTGTTAAAAACAGTCACAGGTTTTTATCAGTAATTCCAATTGCATAGTTCATATTTTTATTGCTTATAAAATCATGAAAGAACAGAATAATCTAATTATCTACACCAAAGCACGTAGAGGTAGTAGGCCCTAAATGTAAGTGAATTATAAAATCCACACCCTTTTTAATACATGGATTTGATGCAGAGTACATACCTTCTTTCCTAGCAACAGCAGCCTTTGCTTTCCAGAACATTCAAATCATTTGACAACACACCCTTTAGGTCTGCTTCCATGCCTGTTTTGCTATCATAACTCTTTCTCAAAAGGAGGTTAGAAGTACAGTACTATCTTGTTAGCTAATGACTGATGTTAGCTGGGAACTTCCCCCACTGAAAAATCCCCCACATGATACTTCCTTGTATGTAGCCACATAGAGCTGATCATTATAATTTGTACTCTCACTAAATCAGAATTTAAAGTGAAAACAGAATATAAACTAGTCGTAGAACTTTAATATCCTGTCAATAATGCCATGTACTACAGTAAAACTTCTGCTCTATGGATGTGAATTGAAGGATAGAGGAGTTTAATGGTCTTTTAATTGGCAGATACTGGGGAGTATTTTGCAAGGCTTATTTTGACCAGATGTATAGGTTATGAAAAACAATCACAAATATTTTATGGGGGGAGATGCACAATTTGTTCAGATTTGGGAGGCTACATATAGGTTAGATGTATTTTTGTTGATAAAAAGTTTTGCACTGAAAAGGAGTTGCCATTTTCACATTTTGAAAAATGGTGTTGCACGCTCTGAGCTATCTTTTTGTGGTAGAATTTGAGCCACTGTGTAGCTGTAAATCAGGTGGCAAATTTGAATGGCAGTGCATGTTCTGGATAATTGGAAGTTTCTGCAGCACAGTTCTGTATGAACTTTTAAATTGGTTGTATGGTAGCAAACGAATAGTTAGTGCTTAGCTAAAAGCCTTTGCAATTTTCCTGAGTAAAAGCGCTGATATATAATACTGATGTGTACCCTTTTGCAGAATAACTTTAGAATGTAAAATACAAATCCAGTTACAAATTTAAAATATCAGTTAATCAAATTATAATAAGATAATCCAGTAGATTACCTAAAGCAAAATCTCAAACCAGCAAATCAACAACTATTTTAAGAATAGCTTTATGTGTGAATTTGAGCAGCTGCAATTAAAACAATGGAGCTACTGTTTGTATTTTTATTATGTTGGCCAATAAGAAAATTGTTGTTTTTTTTCCTGGAAAAGACTTCTCGCCTGTATGAGTTAGAATGACTTTAGAAACTTAGTACAAGTTTCCAGAACAAAGGACAGAATTAAAGATTACAGGGAAAGTTTATTAACGGCAGGGATCCACAAATACACAGCCTGCACCAACTATATCAGTTGTATCATCCATCATCATGGTAGACATAATTCATAAACAGATGGCTATAAAAGTTTGTCTACACTTAGCCAAATGTGGAACGATGATACAGTCTATTTTATATAAGTTGAACCATTCAGAGAAAGTAAATTTAAAGTCATCAGCAGATCTGATAGTGTTTGGTCAAACAGTCTTGAAGATGAGTGCCAGACAAAAATATAGAAGACACAGAAATAGAATTACAGTTTTAAAAGCCGCCGAGAGTGGGAAAAAAAAAACATTGATCTTTGGTATTTACTAGCGTAAGATAGGAATAGATCCTTCTTTTCATTTTCCCAATTAACTGATCATTTGGAGGACTTAGACAAGAATGCAATGTGTGGAGGATAATATAAATCCTATTGCGTGAGCAGAAATCCTTTTGCACAATATTGAATTGACAGCTATATTTGTAATATTACTATCATTTTTTTGTACCAAACAAAAAACATAAGGTTTTAAGTTCATATAGCGAACAGATGTAAAATTGTAGGGATTTGATTTCCAGCCTCTCCACAGCAGATTTGGGGGAATTGGGAGCAGGGGAAGGCCTCCGTAGTCTATAAGATTTTTGAAGATATTTGGTGGAATTAATTCATGGAACCATACAGTGGATCAGATTGCCTAATTATTACAAGTAATTCTGGACCTACAACCACAATTGAGCCCAACATTTCTGTTGTTAAGTGAGAGATTTGTTAAGTGAGTTTTGCTCCATTTTATGACCTTATCTTGCTACAATTGTTAAGTGAATCACTGCTGTTAATAAATTAGTAACCTGGTTTTTAAGTGAATCGGGCTTCCCCATTGTCTTTGCTTATCAGAAGGTTGTAAAAGGTGACAACATGACACTCCCCCTCCCAGGACACAGTAACCAGTTGTTTCCCCCCCTGCCTTTGATAATTCTGCAAGAGATTGTGCTTTTGCAACAATGACAAGAATGTAAACTTTCAAAGGAGCACTAAAGATGCAAAACTGTTTAGGCCACAGAGAGATCCTGATTTATGATCTACACAGTCAGATTTAGCAGCAGTGGTACTTTCCAAGGTCAAACCTGATGAGGGACATTAGGGATGGACACTGTCTTCTCCATGCCTTGCTTCCATCTCCGAAAAAGCTCACAGTAACCCCTTCAAGAGGCGACAGTAGGCTGATCCAAAGTATTTCTGTACTTCTTTAAGAGCTTTTTAAAGGAAGATTATTATTTTCATTTTTTTGAGCTGGAAAGATAAGATCTGCATGATCTATAATGTGTACAGGTACTCCTTCACTTACGCCCACAATTGAGCCCAGGATAAATTAGTAACCTGGTTGTTAAGTGAATCGGGCTTCCCCATTGTCTTTGCTTATCAGAAGGTTGTAAAAGGTGAAAACATGACACTCCCCCTCCCAGGACACAGTAACCAGTTGTGAACCAGTTGTCAAGTATCTGAATTTTGGTGATGTGACCATGGGGATGCTGCAACGGCTGTAATTGTGAAAAACAGTCATAGCTCATTTTTTTCAGTGCCGTTGTAACTTTAAATAGTCACTAGCTGAATGAAGGGTTGTAAGTTGAAGGCTACCTGTATACAGTAGTCCTATCAGTCCTAACTTTGGGGGATGCCTCTCTGATCCTACTTAATTAAACTTTTTCTTCTGTAGACTTTCTGGATTGTTATTAGAATAGTGCATAGAAAACAGTACTAAATACTTAACACAATGAATAATTTCCTGCAAATAATTTGTGGAGAAATTAAATCTTGTGTCATTATAACCAAATTAGAGCTGATCTCAGTGGATGAACACTGCAAGAGATCTCTGCATTTCAAGCCGAAATCCAATCTCATCAGTTCCTTCCAGTCATTGTGGCTTTGGACATTTTGACCACAGGGAGAAATATAATGAAATGGATAAATTATGTTTGTTATTTTAGCATCAAAAGTTACCTTGCAAGAAGGACTGAATCAAAACATTCCCCACCCCAACATTTCTTGGTTTGCATGTTTTTTTATGCTTTACTGTAATTCATGGATGAATGCACATCTTTTGATTTCTGTGTACTTTAGGCCAGTTCATAATTTATTGATTTATATTTACTTCTATGTCAGATTTGTTTCCCACCTTTTAGTTAGGAACTTGAGCAACATAAAGGGAGATTTTTCCTTCATTTTAGCTCACAACATTAAGTAGGGTTAAAGTGTCATCCAGATATTTTCTTTCGGTTGTCAAACTCGCCGCATCACATTGTCGTGCCATGACGTTTCATGATGTTTTCCCCATTCACGGAGCTGCGGTGGGTGAGGCCTGCATGTGACACATTCATCCCGTGGGGACACCAGTTTGACACCCCTGCTTTAACTCAACCACCTAGCCATTAGACCAACTTACAATATATCTGGAACACCTTAAATAGTGGGATTCAAACAGTTTTTGAATCAACAGGTACCTCAAATGGGCCAACTTATATAATGCATTCAAAATGTGGAACCCATGACTCCTGTAGAACTGTAATTTGGATGAACTGTGGCCACTTCAGTGTAATCAGTGGCGGTCATGTGATTGTCATTTCCTAGTGCTCCCTGCCATCTTCCTACAAGAAAAGTCAATAGAGAAGCCAGTAAGAAGTCCGACATTTTTCCCCCTTCTTCACTACTTTTTTTTGTTGCCAGTGGTCATTCTGTTTCGGTAAGGAAATATCAGTGAAATGATGACCCAATGGGCCATGGGTTATGTAGTTAGATTTATACTGATTCTTTCACAGCTATATCTTGAGTTCAGGCATAGAAAGGAAGACTATGAATATAACATCATACCACACTGGAAGAGGTACCCTGTTTTCCTGAAAATAAGACCTCTCTGGATAATAAGCCCAATCGGGCTTTTGAGCGCATGAGCTAAAATAAGCCCTCCCCCAAAAATAAGCCCTCCCTGAAAATATTGCAACACAGCAGCAGCCATGAGGTGACCATGCTCGCCACCTCCTGCACCTCAAAAATAATACGACCTCCCCAAAAATAAGACCAAGTGCCTATTTCGCAGGTCAAAAGAAAATAAGACCCTGTCTTATTTTGGGGGAAATATGGTATCACTTTCAACATGCCTGCGTGGGGGTGACAAATTTTAAATTAAAGCTTTAGAAGGGCAGTCTTTCTCTCTATCTGTCTCTTTGTTGATAAAAAAAATAAAACCCAAAGGGGATGGGAGGAAATCAGCATTGTTCTACAAAAGCACCTGAAAGCAACTCCTGTCAGATGACAGTTCTCGGATTTATTTAACATTGTTGGTGACGTTTCAAAGTAATACATTACTCTTGCTCCTTATATTGATGGGTGTAGAACAAGCCCTCTTTTGAAATTGTTTAAACATGAAAAATCTGTTTCTTCAAAATCTTTGAGTGGTTACTGCTTTTTTCTGTCTATTTGATTGCAACCGGATCATCGGGCTTACTGGCAATTGTTTAAGTTGGCAGGCAGCCCAATGTTGCAGTTCCTGTGAGGATTTAGGGTCTAGAAAATAGCAATATTTGGCTCTTTAGTGATAGGTCTCCAGAATAGACATTTCCCCCCCTGCCTTTGATAATTCTGCAAGAGAATGTGCTTTTGCAACAATGACAAGAATGTAAACTTTCAAAGGAGCACTAAAGATGCAAAACTCTCTGTTTAGGCCACAGAGAGATCCTGATTTATGATCCACACAGTCAGATTTAGCAGCAGTGGTACTTTCCAAGGTCAAACCTGATGAGGGACATTAGGGAAGGACACTGTCTTCTCCATACCTTGCTTCCATCTCTGAAAAAGCTCACAGTAACCCCTTCAAGAGGCGACAGTAGGCTGATCCAAAGTATTTCTGTACTTCTTTAAGAGCTTTTTAAAGGAAGATTATTATTTTCAATTTTTTGAGCTAGAAAGATAAGATCTGCATGATCTAGAATGTGTACAGGTAGTCCTTCACTTACGCCCACAATTGAGCCCAGGATGTATGTTGCTAAGCGAGAAATTAGTTAAGTAGGTTTTGCCCCATTTTTCAACTTTCCTTGCCACATTAAGTGAATCACTGCAGTGGTTAAATTAGTAACACGGTTGTTAAGTGAATCTGGCTTCCCCATTGACTTTGCTTGTCACAAGATTGCAACAGAGGATCACATGACCCCGGGATCCTGCAACCATTATAAATATGAACCAGTTGTCAAGCATCCAAATGTAAATCATGTATCGTGGGGATGCTGCAGGAGTCATAAGGGGGGAAAATGGTCACGAGTCACTTTTTTCAGTGCAGTTTGTAGCTTTGAACAGTTACTAAGTGAACTGTTGTAAATCAAGGGCTACCTGTACTAAACATCAAGATGTCCACCTTTCACAGTCTCTTTGGCACAATAGACAGGTGCACCAGACACCTTTAATATGACAGTTGTGGAGGAAAATATTTTTAGTCTATGTGGAAGAGATGGCAACATGAAGGACACTGATCTAAAATAAAAGCAGAACCCAATTATGCTTATTATTGTTTATTAAAACATCTGCTTTACAGCTCTACCAAACATTTACAAGATTGCTAACAACACACAAACATCCAATGCCATCATCAAATCTGTGATAAATTGAAAACAAACCAATCAAAACATAATGTACTGACTTAAACCCATTATAAAGGCTTCTGGCTTTTTTAGTCACGTTGTGATCTCACAGAAAAAAAGCAACAGCCTCATATTGTCATGAATGATTGCTTTGAGCACATTTGCATAAGAGCTGCAATGGGAAGCAGCTTATTGTATAAGCCTCAACTTGTATTTCTCGAGCAAATTTCTCTTTTGATTTGGAACGTGTCTTTGCAGGGGATGTAGTCAGGCTGAACCATACAATAACTTTAAAAGAATTTCTTTGAAAATTAAATGTCACTAGTGCATGGTTTTTCCAGTTGCTGTTATAACAGTTGGAAAGAAAGGAAAATATCTGAAGCATTTCAGATAAATTTCCTGAAAGAAACATAATGTAATTTGCACATCTAATTCTTAGATAAACTAAAAAGAGAGTGGGGCTTTTCTAGAATTAGATGATTCTGGACAGCAGGTGTTGGGAATGTCCACCTTATGTTCACTGCACAGCAGGGCCATTGCAGCTTTGAAATTCCCCATCATACCAGCTGCAATTTTACAGAGCCAAGACTAGAAAAACAGTTATGATTTGTGTCACTGCAACTGTGAGGATCTATGCAAAGGTGGCTTATTGGGATGGGGCTGTGCCATCTTTTACCATTCCTGAAATATGCCAAATCAAAACAAAACTGGCAAACTCCATCTCCATTCAGCTGCCTGGCTGTTCACTGGCCCCACCCATCAGAATCCTAATTATGCCATAGCAACCTGGACAGTAGAGCCAGATCATTGGAGGTCTGTGGAGGATTTAAAGAGATTTCCTGGTTTCTGAGCACAGTTCAAGGCGTTGATGTTGTGCTTTAAAAGTCTCTCATGGCAACCAAGGAACTCGTGGGGTGGCTTTGGACCCACCCCCCTCTCTTAGCCCAATCTATTGCACAGAGGTATTGTAGGGAAAAAGTGAAGGCTAATTAACTTCAGCTTTCGTATAGATCAGAATGGGGAGCTATGGCAGCTTTATGACCTGTGGACTTAAACTCCCAGAATTCCCGAGCCAGCAATGCTGGTTCAGGAATTCTGGAAGTTGAAGTCCACAGGTTGTAAAGTTGCTATAGTTGTCCACCCTTGGTATAGGTGATGATGATAGCAATCAGGGGACAAATCTTTTGTGGATGGCCTTTAACGTTTGGAACAGGGCTATAAAAGTTAAGGGGAGTTTTACTGCAGTGTTGCTTCTGAGTGCAAGAATCCAAAATAAAACCAACATGGAACATAAATGAGACCCCGTGGGATGCAGAGGTTGAGGAGTGTTGGATTAAGAGCAAGGAAACCCAGGTTTCAGTCTGCTCTCAGCCTCAGTCACTGGGTGACTTTGAACCAGGAAACCTGGTCAGCCCAAACTATTTAACAGGGAGGTTGTAGAGGGAAATAGGAGAGAGTATCATTTATGATACCTGGAGCTTCTGAATGACAAACAGAATATAAATCAAATAAATAAAAATAAGAAAGTGGGAAGATTAGAATTATTTCCCTGTCCTGACTCAATTCATACTTATTGGACTTTGGGTTTCATTCTTTTCTGAATTTTACAGAAATATTCTTTGCTCAAAATATTCACTAAAATCCACAATTTACTAAAAAAAATCATTTAGAGACGTATAGATTTCGATGAAGTATGTTTAGAAAATAATTCTGTATGTGAAAATGTACTTTATATAAAGGTGTGTTCAAAATAAACACAAATGCTTTTGCATATGCATTTGAAATTTGATACATTCCTATGTACAGGTAAAGGTATCTGTTCCTACATAAAAGAATTACTGTTTTATTACATAATTTCCGATGACCCAGTCATTTCGTATTGTTAGTATTTTTAATTAAAATTTGATGATGTGTGATTGACTTTTGCATTAATTATTCTTTCATTTCTTGGTGGGGGATAAGTCCGCCATTGCACCTGTTCATTGTAAAAGTGTGTTGTCCTTATCTCTGCTAGTCCAAATAATAGATGAGATTAAAGTTTGGTACAGATGAAAAAAAAATCCCAGAGAGAGAATGAGGTCCAAATCAAGAGGCTAATTGCTACGGATTAATTGCAATACTTTTTCCACTACTATTTCCGGTTTAAACCAGCCATAGGGGAAGATGCCATCTGGACAAGCCCTTAGTAAATGAAAAACGTGTGTGCACGCTCTCTCTCTCTTTCTCACACACACACCAGTTTGCTTGGCACAAGTTCAATTTCTTTTATTCACCAGCTGCTAAGTCATTTTCATATATCTTGCGGCTTCCTTCAAATGAAAACACACCTGTTCTTCTAACACTGTACCCATTTTCTGTTGGCTGCCTGCTCATAAGAAATCCAAGATCATTTTTATAAGAGGATTGTCTGACAATTTCTGAATTTGTTACCGTTTAAAAGAGCTTTGTGTTGAAATTTTGTGAGTGGTATGTGGGTGGGTGGGTGGGGAAGCAAGAAAGGTATAACTTTAGCTTGCACAGTTTAGTCTGCAGACCCAACCTGAAAGTAAATAGGAATTCTAGGAAATACCTGTTTGAAGGTGCAATGTAAATTAAGGAATTGAAAAACTGTCCCACCCACCACCAATTGGTAGTTTGTTTTGCTGATATCTTAAGCATATGCCTGAAGGTAAGTACTTTTCCCACTCATAAGACACACTTCCAAGTAAAAATTGGGATAATCAGATGGCACTCTTCTATTTGAAAGTAAACTTAGCATTATTCCTACTGACTTACATAAACAAATTCTATAGGCACTTGAAATTAGAGACATATTCTTAAAGAAAATATTTTAGAGCATAAGCAGGGCAACTGGTAATAGAATGGTCACTCATAGAGCACATGTGAAAGCACCACTTACATACATCTGTGTACACACACAGAGTTAGATGACACAGAACACCAAGCAATGAGAAAAGAGAAGACACATTTGTGTAGAGAGTGCTCCAAACGTGTGTTTCTTAAAAATAATGATTTGAGTGGAAACAGGAGGAATTTGGAAACCAAATTCCTATCCAAAACGTCTTAGTAGATACAGTGCACGTTACAATTCTTTGCAACCTTTCCCAGTCTCCTAATCATGGCTCTTGCCCTCAAGGTAGTTTATGAGATTTTTAAAAATATACCTTAAGTCACTCATAGTACAACCCCAACATCCCCTGTTGTTTTGATCGCTCTGCCTGGCATCAATGCTAGGGTGGCGGCCATGGCTTGTATTGCTCCTGGATGTGTCTTCAGATGGCAAAGGGGGCAAGAGAATACCATCTTTTCTTTCTTTCTTTTTTCTTTTTGCATGATTTTCAGCAGGATGACATAAAAACATCCAGCCACTGCGTCTTTGTATAACTTTGTATAGCTCCATTTGGCAGCACCACTTCTTAAGAGTGATACAAGCACCGGATTGTATCTGTGTTAGAAAGGAGAAGCTGCTCTCTGCTAGCCACAATATTTATCCCCAATTCTTTCAGTTTCTTAGAATTTTGCCACTAAAACTGGAGAAAAGGGGACCCACCCCAAAGTAGGAGATATCACAATGCTGTGAAGTCAGGGACTCCTGCATACAAGAAGAAAAGTATTATGTGGGGAGGGCAGAGGTATGGGGCTGTAATTCTTTGTCTCTGTTAAAAAAAGATGTTCATTATAATGTTTGAGAAAGGAAAGAATATCAACTTTCAGGAGGACTTTATCTACAATTATAACATTGGTTAGGAAGAGTTGGATTGAGTTACTTTCATAATAAGTCATGGAACCGAACTAACCTGGATTATATTTTGTAGCATGTGGCTTGATGGAGGGAAGGATGAAAGGTTTTACCTGTGCAAAGCCTTGCGCAGGTGGCATCTTCTCCTATAAGTGACTCTGGGACCTAATACTTGTATTTTTCTGCAGATTAATGATCCACTTAGGCTGCAAACTCTTCTCTTCTTCTTACTTGCTCCAAATTGCTTCTCTGTCTAGCTCTTAGGAGAGCTTTTAATTATCCTTGCGGTGTATTGACCGTCATCCAATATTTCCCGAGTGCCTACGAAATCATTGTTCTGATATTTTCATTTTATGTATTTATTTGTTTTTCCTTTCCATCTTTTTTTTAAGTTCCAATCTGCATTTCTCCCATCTGGTTAGTCCAGCACTCTTCTTAATTAGTAAAATGCCATCCTGTCAGATTCTCTACTGCCAGGAAAGTCATTCAGTTACCAGATCACTTCTTCACCTCCATCATATATCAGTACATTTTAAAACTGAAACACATCATATTCATTCTCTCTCTCTCTCTCTCTCTCTCTCTCTCTCTCTCTCTCTCTCTCTCTCTCTCTCTCTCTCAGACGAAGCAAAACTAAGAGACAGTAATACTAATTAAGGATAATTTCACTGTAGTCTCTCAATTATCACAGTCCTTGGAATATAATATTTAAAAGTATAATAAAGTACTTACCTGAACTCCATTTCAATTAACCTTTATTTACAAATTACAACAAAAGCAGTAAACAAAAATAACTTTCTTCTCATTCCCTGTCCCCATTAGACCATTAGCTGTTTTTATTCTTCTATAGACATAATCATGTAAATTCCAAAGAAATAGTCTTAAATACTAGGTGAGCTATATAACCAAGGAAATATGTTATTATGTTCATTATCATTATAATTATTGTTGCTACTGTTATTGTTGCTTTATTCATTTCTTCCCTTAAGGAACCACTTAAAGAGAACATGTTGGCTATTAAATCATAAGCCTTATGTTGAATGTATCAGTTATATTACAAAAACATAATTATTTTGCTTCCATCTACCAATTACACCAAATAGAATGCCAACCATTTTCAAATTACTGGATGAGAGAAGTTTATTTATTCATAAACTGAAGAAATAAAACTTCAGCCAGTCAAACAGCCCAGCATATTGGAAAAACAAAACAATCTTTCTAAAAAAAGCCTATTAATGTTATAATAAAATGATAAGAACCATTACAAAAATATGGGGGCATATGGGGGCCATTCAATTGCTCTGTAAACAATTTGCAAAAAAAGGGGGAAATCGGGCTTAAGGAGTGAATTGGGTCTTCTGCTACCTACCACCATGGCCTGTCTTAACAAGAAGGGATGGTTAATTTTATTTAACCTTTCCATAAAAGTTCATTGAAAGCCATCAGCTGACCTTACTGATCTCAAAACGTAAAGCCAGGTTTAGTTTCACGGGAGAAATTCTACTGCTGGAAGTTGACGGAAATAAGAAATAAAAAAGAAAGGAGTGGCAATATTCTATTGCTGTAAACAAAATGTCCAGAAATTTATCAACAGTGAACAGGGGTGGGTTCCTTCCAGTTCTAACCTCTTCTATAGAAGAGGTTCCACAAATCATCGGTGCCATTTAGAACCGGTTCCAGCTCCCTCACCCCGCCCGTCCGCACCACGCTTGCCCCACCCGCCGCTCACTAATTGGCTGGCTCACCAATCGCCCCACCCACCTCTAAGAGTCCTATCTAAACCTTAAAGTCTTAAAGCTGTCAAGTTTGAACACTTCAGTGCCAGAGTTCCTGAGCCAACATGACTGGAGGAGGAATTTTGGGAGGTGAAGTTCACAAGTCTTAAAACTGTCAAGTTTGAACACCCCTGGGTTTTTTTCTAAAGGGTTAGGGGTGCAAGGGTCTTGTAACTTGAGAGCTTTAAGACTTGCGTGCTTCAAATGCCAGAGTTTCTGAGCCAACATTTTGGTTGCTAAGCAAGAGCGTTGTTAAGTGAGTTTCACCACATTTTACAAATTGGCCACACCACCCAGTCACATGACTGCTAAGCCACTCCCAACTGGTCACATGGCCAGCAAGTCACTCCCAACCAGTCACATGGCCAGCAAGCCACAACCACAAAGCAGCCACACCTACAGAAGAGGTTCTAAAAATTTTTGAAACCCACCACTGGCAGAGAAGCTTTACTTGAAGGAGAATTGTAGTAGGACACGTTATGGATTATATGAAAATCCTTAATGAAAAGAAAATGCCATTTCCAGTCACCACAGAATAAACTTTACTAGGCCTTAACTCAGAGAGTTAATTCATGTTTTGCAATTAAAATCTGAAAATAAACTCACCTACTTTCCTCCATAAAGGGGGGAGGGGAATTAAAGTCACCTCTTGGGATTAAACTGTGAATGAGCCTTTATCATTTCCAAATTTCTTCTTCAGGCAAGATAACACACAAGGGTTTCTAGGGTTCCCAACCTTTTTGCATCTTTTGGGATCTTTAATGGTTAAGAGTCCCCAAATGGCTGCTATGAGTAATTGTTGTCCATTTCTCCAATTACTAGTGGGGTGGGCAGCATTCACAATGTACTCATTGCATAAAAGAGCAAATTGGAGAAGCTAAAAGACAAATGATTTGTAATGGAACTGTAATACAAGCAGCTGGCAGGATATGAGCTGTACTCTATTTGTTACAAAATGTTTCTAGGCTGATCCAGGATTCTAGAGGCATTCAGTACAGTAGTGATGGCAGCACTGGGAATCTAGTTTTTCACAGGATGCCCTGATTGAAGATCTGTTCACCAAAGCGATCCTTCTTTCCTTTGATCCTAGTTCCTTTTGCACTGCCGCACATACAGGTTATTGTTTTTTGAAACATTGTGGTCTTTGTTTGCAGTCGGAAAGGCCTATAGCAGCGATGGCGAACCTTTTTTGGCTCGCGTGCCATAAGTGGGGGGAGCGCAGGGGGGTTGTTTGCAGGCGTGCCGCACCCATAATGCAATGCGCAACACACACACACCTGTGCGCATGCGCGCACTACAGATGTGACCCCCTATTTTTTGCATGCTTTTTTTCGCCCTCCCCAGGCTCCAGAGGCTTTATAGGAGCCTGGGGAGGGCGAAAACAGCCTCCCCCACCCCCCCTGGAAGCCCTCCAGAGGCTTCAGGGAAGCGTCCTGAAAGTCCCTGAAGCCTCCGGAGCAGTCAAAACGAACCTCCAAGCAAACCGGAAGTCTGTTGCCGGACTTCCGGTTTGCTCATAGGGCTGTTTTTTTGACTCCGGAGGCTTCAGGGAAGCTCATGAAGCCTCTGGAGGGCCTCCGGGGGGGGGGGGGGGCGGGGAGGCTCTTTTCACCCTCCCCAGGCTCCTATAAAGCCTCTAGAGCCTGGGGGGGGGGGAATTGCTTTAAAAAAGGCTGAACTCAGCTGGCCAGCGCACGCATGCATGCTGGCCAGCTAACAGGGCCAGCTAACAGGGCAGTGCCTCGCGTGTCCTGACAAATGGCTCCATAAGTGCCATAGGTTCACCATCACTGGCCTATAGCCTTGATGGTGAATCTATGGCACGCGTGCCACAGGTAGCACACAGAGCCTTCTCTCTGTGCACGCGAGCCGTCGCCCAGCTCAGCTCCACTGCACATGCATGTGCTCCTCCTGCAGACCAGCTGATTTTAGGGTCACTGCAGGGCATGTGGGAGACGTGCACGCATGCATGGGGGCGGGTGTGTGTGTGTCACATGCATGCACGGGGGCGGGGGGGCAGCTCCCCCTCCACGCACCCTGCACACACTTTTGGCACACGTGGGCAAAAGGGTTAGCTATCACTGGCCTGTAGCAACAGCATATTAACAGATCGATGCAGGCTAGGTTAACACATCGTACCGCAACATGGTTTGCTTAAGTGGCAGGGTTTCTACTTCACATTAAGCTATTCACTTGCTTCAGAAACTGCATTATCTCATAATAGGCAAACCTGGCCATTAGTTTCATTTAGCACTAATTCAGAATTGGCCCTTGTTTTTGGCAAGGAAATGGTAACCCATCCTTCCAATAGGTCAGTGCATGTCCAGAGATGTTAGGTAGCCTCTACAATATCCGTTTATCCCTATCCAAAACCCCTTTCTTTAACTTTGATTTCTTGAATAAATCATAGTTGACCAGTTTACGCTTCATGCTAAGCCACAAACCATAGCTCAGAGACCACAATAGTTGGGTTCATACATTGCACTAAGCCCAAACTAAAGAGGCCACTTTAGGTTTTAAAGAATTAACCATTGTTTCGTGTTACTTCTCAAACTTTGATGGGCTGCTACTTTTTGCATCCATGTATAGCTTCTTTTAGTTTAGTGGATTCCAGAATTATGCAGGATTAGGATTCCCAGCACAATAGCCATTGAGTCTCTGGGATCATGAGATGGAGGTGCATTCAGAATCAAGCATGTTCCTGAAAAATAAGCCTGTTTATTCTAAAACACAAAAGAGTGACCATATATGGTGGTACTATAAAAGCTGCAGAATCAGACTGGTGCAGCCCCCTCTCCTACATGTAACTCTATGGAGTTTCCAGATAAACTAGTCATCCAGATACAGATTTTTTTAAAAACCTGTCAAGCCTTTCTAAAAGGCATGACAAAAAGTATGATCTGCTGCGGGTTTTTTTTTTTTTTTTTTGTCAAAATGGGATCGGACACAAAACAAAGCTGAGCTTAATGAGAGTGCCTATGGCTTGAAATGTAGTAACTGAAGCTATTGCTATGAAAATACATTGGTGTTATCTTTTTCTGCTAGACAGCAGATTTCCCTTCTCAAATGCTTCTCATTTGGTAAGGTGCACATGAGGTCTGAAACAGAAAATGTACGGCAAGAACACTTTAACTGCAATGTTTCTCTGTAAGAAAAAGAACAAGAAAAAGCTCTGCGTCCTCCTGGTTTTGCACAGGACATGTGGAAGATGGAGGGAAATATTTTGTTGCAAGATCTCTGTGGTAAGTTGAGACATAGAGGATTTTTCAAGACCCCATGAGCTGGGAGTAGTGTAGTACAGAAGTCAGCTTAGCTTGTCTTTCTCTCTAGCCTGAGATGGGATTCAGAGCTGAAAAATCCACCTAGGAAAAGATAGGGTATCTTTTCTTTACCTAATTGTTAGAAATGGAACCTTCTAATATTTCTTCCAGCCTTCTACTACTTGGATTTTATTCATGATTCAATAATTAGAAATTACTGTTGTGATTTCTGCCCTCACCCCCCACTCCCCCAGGCATTGTCTCAAAGGGGAAATTGTCCCAATCTTTAGTTTATCCCCTAAATTTGCTCTCCGCCAGTGCTGTAATTTTCAGTTGGATGATGATGGTGGGTTTTACAATAGGAAAGGCAACACAATGAAATGGGCAGGACAATTAAGTTCATGAGGATTTGTGGTTTTTCTGGGAGTTGGGTTTCCCTAGGTTTCTCTTTTATAAAGCATAAGTCTATTTTAGCACTTCTGCCACAGTATTTGAACCTTTCTTGCCAGGTGTGAAATCAAATTACCATTTTTCAGGAATTGTGGTTTGTGCAAGCTTTGAGGAATTAAACAAAAGGACTCTGAATGCTGCATATTAGGACAGTAGAAGCTGATTTTGATCAGTCAAAATCCTTCACATCCTCCAACTTCAATAGCCAGAAAAGATTTCAGCCCAGGCACAAAATCATCACAGAATCTCTTTAGGCTTTTTTGAGTGTCAGAGGAGATTGCAGGATAAGAGAGAAGTTTCCAAACTGCTTCCATTCCCAAACTGTATCTCCCTTATGTGAAGGATGTCTGATGCCACTGATTTTTAGGATCTCAAAAGTTGAATTTCGACAGCATGGTTTTGTTGTTTCTTAACAGTTTCTAGGAGTCTTCTGCTGAAAGTTGGCCACCAATTTCCAGTTGGTTTTGGGATGTTGGTGATTATAAGTGATCTATGGGCTACAGGCTCCTATTACCAGAGACATAATGGTCAAGGTGTTAGACCATGACTGGGGAAACCGAGGTTCAAGTTTGCTTTCAGTCATGGAAACTCAGTAACTGATTTGGGGCTAAGATCATTGTAGGATAAAACAAAAGGAGGTCCCTATGTAAATTATCTTGCAATTTTAGAGAAAAACTGAGTTCTGAATCTAAACAATAATAATAACATTGACAATAACAAGAAGAGTGTAGGGTTGCACCATAAATCTTGCATTTGCTAAGCTCATCAAGTAATTTTTAAAAATACTGTTCTGTGCTAGATTACAGATGGGTGTTTTACTATTTTGTGTAGCCTCTCTTGCTAGGCCCTCACATTAAGTTCATGTTATATACAGTAGAAAGACTACTGTAGATCTGCCTCGAGATCCAATCTTGCCTACAATTTTCCTTTCATTCCTTTCATCTCTCCTCCTTGTGGAGTCATTTATACCATCCTGTGTGTGATTCTCTAAATCTTGCTAAACCACAACTCTCAGCATCCATTATCATTGGCATCTGCCCATTTTAACTGCATCAAATGAAATAGTTTAGTCTCAGAAATGGCTCTCAGACTAGCAAAGGTCAGGAAGTCTATTTAGCCAACGTTGGATTTGATTTGATGGGGGCAGTGCACCGTTGCCCTCCATTCCTGCCTTCAGTTATTCTCTTCTTTATGCCTGCACCCAGACTGAGGATCAGCTCTTAAAAGTACCATACTGCCAAAATTCATCAAATCACGCAGTGATCAAATTGGTCCTGTGCAATGCAGACATGCCTATTTTAAGAAAAGTATTATTAGTACCAACAGGCCTTCCAGATAAATATAAAGCTTTGGAGACACAGATACATCCATCTCTAGCTCTTCTCCCCCGTACACCAGCTTGGTAGTGGGTGATCCTGGTATAATTATTTGCAAAGAACTGTTCCTCCACCCCACCCCCTGGCTGTTGTTAACAGATGTAACAGTAAAACAAGAAGAAGGAAGAAAAAAACCCCATACCACAGTGCTAACATTAGACAATAGAAAGTCTTTGCAAACAATGAGTCAACTACTTTTGAACAGGATGGGATACTGAAGATAAAGGCAAACAGGGGCAGTCAGAAACTTCAACTGTTTCAGAAAACAGTTGAACAGATGAGCCCCTTTCTGTAGCATTTGAAGCATTCCTTGGCAGTTCACTGGATATCTTCACAATATTGTGTGCTGTTGTTGTTGTTGCAGAACAATTGCTTATTTCAGTGTTTCTCAATCTTGGAAACTCTTGTCATTCTCTGTCCTGAGACCGATAGGCTCAATATGATTGATAAGATGGATCAAGATGGCAGCGCCTGCTTTGTCTGCATCAGCTCTAAGTCCAAGTCTAATTCTTTGCGATGGGATGTAGTCCTGCCAGGGGTACTAATGAAACAACTAACTCCAAGACTGTGAAAAGTTGGTCAATTGATGATATCTCACAAGGTGGAGACTATGGGAAACAATATTGCTCAGCATCACTCCTGAGGCCCAGTAAAGCTCTGTGATGGGAAGTGGCAGCACAAGTGATGTCAACATACCCATTGCTGACTCAGAGATATGTTGACTTTAACTCCCAGAATTTGCCAAGGTTGAAAAACACTGGTTGTAGTTCTTGCCTATTTCCTCCAACAGAATTCTAGCTTTTGCCAAAGATCTCACATTATCAGCATTAGCCAAAGGTGAGAATGTACTCCAATTTATTTTTTTAAATTGGTAGGTCAGTTTTTCTGTTTCTTGGCTAACACCATGGCTAACTCCATTCCCATGCTTCTTTTCGTCTTAGATCAGTGCAGAGTTATGCCGTTTCATTTCTCCTCTTCCCAGACTACTGACTAAACAGTTGTAAGCATTTCCTTTTGTAGTTGGGCAGTCAACAATATGTATCTGTGGTTTCCCTTGAAGCCTTTTCCCATTGCTGAGTTGCTGTTCTCCGGCCATCAATGAATTAGCAGAAAATCATCCTGGCATGAAATTTGCTGCCGTAGCGCTGGTCTCTAGCCTATCTCTATTGTCTCACACAATTTCTTGTGGATAATGAAAGACAAAATCTGACCAATGTCATACACCTTTGTAGGTAGGTAGCACCCACCCCTATCCTAGAAGAATGAAATCTCCTAGGAAATATTAAAAAGGCAAAATATTTCCCCTAAAAGGAGAAGTAGAAACTCAAGAGAGGCAGAAACTCAACCGCCCCCACATTTGTCAGTGGGCCATTAGGAGCCTGGACCACTCTATTCTACATAACAAAGGTAGGATTAGCCTTCTGATGATCTCACCATAGGGCCCCTGGGAAGAAGCAATGCTCAACCAAACTTGGACAAAGCACAGCCTACAGAGTTGCCCCTGCATGGCCCCATGGGAGTCTGACAACCAATCAGAATACAAGATCAAGATCAAAGGCCAGAGAAGGCATAAAACCAGGGACTTTCAGCATCTCAGCCCTTTTTTTTCTTCTTCACCCAACATTTTGAAGCATGTGATCACCTTTTCCCCCAGCACCTCAAACCATGTGGTCCTGCCCATCATTAAAACCATCTTTCCAAACTCTCCATGCTTTCAGTGTCTTTTTCCCCACTTGGAACTGAATCCTGAAGGACATTTACAATACAATACAATACAATAGTAGAGTTGGAAGGGACCTTGGAGGTCTTCTAGTCCAACCCCCTGCCTAGGCAGGAAACTCTATACCAGCGATGGCGAACCTTTTTTGGCTCGCGTGCCACAAGGGCGGGAGCGCAGGGGGGTTGTGTGCGGGCGTGCCACATCCAAAATGCAATGCGCGACCATCCCCTGTGCACATGCGTGCACAACGCGCGACCCCCCCATTTTTACATGCTTTTTTCGCCCTCCCCAGGCTCCAGAGGCTTTATAGGAGCCTGGGGAGGGCGAAAAGAGCCTCCCCCCCCGGAGACTCTCCGGAGGCTTCAGGGACTGTCCGGAGGCTTCCCTGAAGCCTTCGGAACGTTTAAAACCACCCTCCGAGCAAACTGGAAGTGACTTCGGGTTTGCTCGGAGGGTCGTTTTAAGCGCTCCGAAGGTGTCAGGGAAGCCTCCGGACGGTCCCTGAAGCCTTCGGAATTCTTAAAACGACCCTCCGAGAAACCCGGAAGTCACTTCCAGTTTGCTCGGAGGGTGGTTTTAAGCGTTCCGAAGGCTTCAGGGAAGCCTCCGGAGGGCCTCCGGGGGGGGCGGGGAGGCTCTTTTCGCCCTCCCCAGGCTCCTATAAAGCCTCTGGAGCCTGGGGAGAGCGAAAAATGGCTTTGAAAAGGGTGAATTCAGCTGACATGGCAGCGCCTCGCGTGCCCTGACAAATGGCTCCGAGTGCCAACTGTGGCACGCGTGCCATAGGTTCGCCATCACTGCCCTATACCGTTTCAGATAAATGGCTATCCAACATCTTCTTAAAGACTTCCAGTGTTGGGGCATTCACAACTTCTGGAGGCAAGCTGTTCCACTGATTAATTGTTCTAACTGTCAGGAAATTTCTCCTCAGTTTTAAGTTGCTTCTCTCCTTGATTAGTTTCCACCCATTGCTTCTTGTTCTACCCTCAGGTGCCTTGGAGAATAGTTTGACTCCCTCTTCTTTGTGGCAACCCCTGAGATATTGGAACACTGCTATCATGTCTCCCCTAGTCCTTCTTTCTCTTAAGCTAAATTTCTTCCAACACCTTGAGGCTATCTTTCCATAGAGTTGGAATAATGGGAGAAAACACAAGTTTAAAACCAACTATATAACCTATGTTCCATTATCATTTCAGAGTTATTTATTTTATTTCTTTACCATATTTCTCAACATCTTCAACAATGAAATGTATAACTGGAAAAGCTGGAGAAGTTACATTTAGAGATGCATCTCCCTTGAGAATAGCCCATAATGAATTGTATAGCACATTCAAACATCAGCATAGGAAATGTTTTATGACAGTTTATGTCAAAATTTTGACAGTTGATATCATAAACTGTTAAATAAAAATCACCATTTTGTCAATTCCATGGGAATCATGGATCCCAGATTTTGGACACATTCTGTAAGTTAGCCCAGTTGAGGTACCTTGGTTCCAAAGTTGTTGCCTTAAGATACACCATTTCACCCTATTAAAGGTTACAGGCACAAGAGTTTTAGTAATAAATAGCAGATACAAAGTCAGGGTGACTTAAGGATAATATCATGGAGATATCTACAATTAGCCATTTGCACGGAACTACTAGACCAACTACCAAAATACCCCCCCCCCCCCAATAAAATAAGCCAGTGCATAGGAGAGTTTTTAAAAAAGGATGGTGGGGCAAGGATACAAATTACTTAAGTGACAAATCTATTTATATTATGGCATGATCCCACCTGGATATATAATAAAACTGCACTTTGTATTTCCACTATGTGGAAGGAGCCACTCACCTGAAATTGCTATAGGATTCAATATTTGGAATAAATGTAACCCTTCTACAGTGTTTGCTAGATACAATGTGAAGTGCTGATGTTGATCTACAAAGCTTTGTTTGACTCAGAAGCAAGAAATACACAGGACCACCAATTAATTGGGGGAAAAAATCATTTCTTAAGATCATTACCAATCCTCTTCAAAAGGTCTCTGGATAGGCCTTTTTACTAATGACTTCCCAATGAAGGTATGTTTTCCTCAAAGTTACTTGTTGAAATACATTGCTTTTTACTTAGCTATACCCTATAGCAGTGATGGCGAACCTATGGCACACGTGCCACAGGTGGCACGCGGAGTCATTTGTCAGGGCACGCAAGGCGCTGCCCTGTTAGCTGGCGAGCGAGCATTTTTCGCCCTCCCCAGGCTCCAGAGGCTTTATAGGAGCCTGGGGATGGCGAAAACAGCCTCCCCCGGAGGCCCTCCGGAGGCTTCATGAGCTTCCCTGAAGCCTCCGGAGCGCAAAAAACTGGCCCTATGGGCAAACTGGAAATTCGGGAAGTTCGTTTTGACTGCTCCGGAGGCTTCAGGGAAGCATCCTGAAGGTCCCTGAAGCCTTCGGAACGCTCAAAACGACCCTCTGAGCAAACCGGAAGTGACTTCCGGTTTACTCGGAGGTTCGTTTTGACTGCTCTGGAGGCTTCAGAGAAGCCTCCTGAAGGTCCCTGAAGCCTCCATAGGGCTTCCGGGGGGTGGGGGAGGCTGTTTTTGCCCTCCCCGGGCTCCTATAAAGTCTCTGGAGCCTGGGGAGGGTGAAAAAAGCATGCAAAAAATGGGGGGTCGTGCCTACAGTGTGTGCATGTGCACTGGGGGGTCGCGCATTGCATTATGGGTATGGCATGCCCACACATGGCCCCCCTGTGCTCCCCCCACTTATGGCACGCGAGCCAAAAAAGGTTCGCCATTGCTGCCCTATAGTAAATGCAGTATTGCTCATCTCTTTTAGATCTCGTAGCTTATGTGCTAGCTTGCTTCTGTACCCAGCCTCTACTTGCAAGAGATTAATTTAGCAAAGCCATTACAAGGAGATGTTTTATGTCTTCCCCATTTATCCCTAGTGCTCTCAGTTATGACTGGGTCCTGGTATGTTTACAATGAAAGTAAAACAACAACAACAACAACAACAACCCCACAGGAGGACAATTGAATCTTATGCCTTCAACCAAGCCCAGAATGTTACACATTTGGATGTGATGCTAGATCAAATCTTTAACAATGTCTGCAGTTTTAGTCACATGTACTGTTCTTATTGCTGCAGTTTTGTAGATAGCATTTGATAGCAAAGAGCTTGTTTTACCAAATGCATATTTTTGTGTTTACTGTTAATTTTATGATTGGAAGTTTCCATGATAATGCTAATTGAAAGGTGGCTATAGGAATATTATTTACGCTCCCCTTTTCTCTTCCTCTGTACATTTCTTTATATTTTGCAAAGGATTACATGCACTAATTTTGATATGAAATAAATCCATCTTAGATTTAAGGGGTAGGGGTTTTGGGTAGACAGGTGATTCATATAAAATGATGATCACTTATAGAAGCTTGGATAAATGCTTAAACAAGCATTGGAGAAATACAAACAATGGGGTGGATTTTTTTTGTTTTTGTTTTGCTAATGATCTTTAAGATTCGCAAATTATTTTTGAGATTCCTTTTAATATATTTTCCCCATTGTTCTAGTCTCCTCTTCTGCTTTTAAATACCAGAGCAACCAGACGTTTTTATTTAATGAATTTGTAGCTGAAAAGGAAATAATGGCATGGTTTTTTTTTGAGGGGGGGGGTTAATTTCACAACATGGTACAAAAGTTCTGGGAAGATTTGAAGTGCTGTCAGACGTGGCCTGAGACATCTGTTGGATTTTCATACTACCTGCCAGCATTTTTCTTTTGAAACATTAGGCAGTGTCTGCAATTACCTAATTCAATAAATATGGAGGCATCTGGGTTTAAAGTACATTTTGAGTAGTTGAAGATAGTGTAAAAATTTTCATTTTTCAATGTTTGTTAATAGTGCACCTAGAGCAGAACATTACAGATGGTGTTGCTCAAGATATCAAATTTAGGTTCTTATGTTTGCATAATTATCAGAAACAGCCCAACCGATTTAAGTGTTAATGTCCATATGGATGGACTTTACTGGTTACCAGGGGAGAAAAAACCTGAGTTATGTATACAGTATTTACCTGAAAAACAAATGATTCCCCCCCCCTCGATAATTTAACAATAACATCTGAAAGGTGTCGAAGATTCACTGAAGATTTAACAGAGGCAGTTGTGTTATTTTTATCTAATATCCTTTTGGGGGAGGGATTGTTTTATTTTGGATGGATATGGTAATAATCAGTTCTGGGTATCAGCTTAGGTATCATATCTAAACAGTCTGCTTCTCCTCCTTCTATTCTCTCCCCCTTTCTCACTTTCTTTTTCTCTCACATGCTGTTCCAAATTTAACCATTCAAGTCACCACAATATCCCCATCTTGTAAATAGGTGCTGCGTAGATTACAATACCCCTTAATACTTCAATAATGTTAAATTTAAATCTTGTACTTTTTAAAAAACTAAATATGGGCACTGCTTTCGGAATGCTATTTGTATAAAATCATACTTCTTCATAATGTGTCAGCTTTTGGGCAGGTTTGCTGCCTCCTTTATATGAATCACATATAATTTTTTAAAAAATATTCTGATGCTGTGAGTTGATCTGCTGCATTATTCTGGATCTCTGTTTTCTCCAAGTGCCGCTGGAAACAAAATGAGCAAAACCGTGTTGAAAATCTTATTTTTCAAAATCTAAATAATATTACTTGCTTGGGACCGAATGAGGGAAGTTGTAGTTATCACTTTCCACTCTAAACTCAAATGTATTTGCATGTCTAATAACTGAAAGTTAAATAAACCAATAAGCATGTTCTACAGAAGTGAGAAGTTAAGAACCAAACAGGAATGCAATGTACCTAGGTCACTGTTATTTAGAGATAGTTTTATAGTTTTTCCCTTGACATCTGACCCATTTTAATAAATTAATGGGCATATATTATTATCAATGAACACAATATCGATGAAGGAAGTTTCTGAAAATACGTAAAAGAAGCATTTCACAGCAAGAATATTTTTACCTGTATTCCAAATCAAAAATGGGCAGAGTTAAAGTTGCTTTTTTTCTGATAGAACTACCCCTCCCCATCAGTCCCCACTGTTTCATAATAGCATTAACAAATTTTTAGCCACTCTTAAATGGTATTGTTCAAGTGCAGAAAGCTTAGAGATTATTAGGAGTGAATTTTTGTGAGAAAGGACTGTTGAGCTCCATGAATTTCTAGCATTTAGGCCAAATTCTAAGAGTAGGCTTTGCTTCAGTATCTTCAAATTCTGGGAAAAAGAAAAGAAATATAACGCATCAATAATCTGTCTGATATGTACTAATTTAATCAAACCAATACATTTACCAAAATACCCCAAAGCAACAGAATGTCTAGCTATTGCCACATTACATTTTCAGATTGAGCTTTTTCCATGTTTAAAACCACAGTGCCTAAACCTCAGATTTCTTCTTGTACTTTAAAAAAAAGAATGTATTTTTCATCATTGGGAAATGAGACAATATTGGAAACCATAATTGTTTAGTAAATAAATCTAACACATTATTCTGTATGAGGAAGAAAAACCAAATAAACAGGAACGGGGAAAAGCAAGCAGAATATCACTCAAAATACCTCTACGCAGCTGGAAGGCCATAAGGATGGTGGGATTGTAACTGGATGATAATGTACACTTTGGCATTTCACCACAAAAAAATTAAGAATGGGAAAAAAAAATAGCAAAAAGGAAATTTAGTCAAAAATATATCTGAGGCATGAATATAGTATCCTCACTGTGTGTGCCCACAATTCACAGCAATGTAGCACCATAATATTTGTGTCAAATTTGGTCTGTGATCCCCACTTACATCACTTCAGCTTCATGTAGAAAATCAGATTTTTTAAAAACGTTCTGCTGAATCGTGCATAGATTAACATAACTGAATCTCTTATTTCATATTTTTAAACATTTCGATTTAAGCAATTTTTACCAAGACTAGCCATCCTCAAAAAGTGTGAGCTAAAGCGTTGTTACAACAATAAACAATTACTATTCTATATATAAATTATCAGATGCAAACATTATGTAAATATGTATCTATAACTAATACACATATAACTCTTATGCTTTTTAAAAACCTACTGTATTTTGTATAAGTGAGTCCCATATATCATTAAACGTATCCATAGAGTCTACATCTACAAGTAATCCTCACATAAGTAGTAAGTATAATCAGGTCTTCAATCCAAAGTAAAGGGTTCATACATTTTATCTTTCCAAAGTTGTGAGATCAGTCTTCTAGCTATAATAAGGACACTGAGAATCCTTTACGTTTTCCAGTTGTCTTAGTTCCATGTGCTAGGTATGTAATTCAAAAGAATATCATCCTTTGAAATTTTAGCGTTGTCATGTAATCACATTTATGGAGTCCACTGCTTTCTCCCAAAATTTAGTAAGTATAGTACCCTGTAAACAAATGTGTTTTAAAGCAGAATTGCCCTCATTATATCCCCAACATAATGCTGTTTTAGGCAATCCTTTGCTATACAGATTTAATGGAGTCCAGTAAATTCTAAATATAATTTTTCATGGTATAACTCATAGTGTAAGGTCTATTGACAATCTTGCTATAGAACAGTGCTTCTCAAATAGTGGGGTGGGCCCCCCAGGGGGGGTGCGAGGCTCCGTAAAGGGGGGCTCAGCTCAAATTATTTTATATATTTTTGTTTTGCAGGTTAAAGTTTTTTTAAAATATTGTGTTCCTTTAAATCCTGTGCTCCTTTAAATCTTTTGTGCTACAGTTAATAAAGCTATTCTTTGTTGTAATTATACTATTTACAGTTGCGCGGGGGGCGCGAAATGTTTTCTTCTTCCTAGGGGGGCCATGACAGAAAATAATTGAGAAGCACTGACTTAGGGTAAGGGTTAGCTCCCCATGAATTCACAGAGTAAAACCGACACTGCCATTGGATTCAGAGCCCATTGGTATGGTTAGGAGGGGGGACGCCTTTTGAGCCTGCCTTATGTACATTTCCTGGCAAAATACATTGGAAAATCCCATTGGGGAAAATTCCACTTAGGGTTGGGGTTAGCTCCCCACGAATTCACAGAGCAAAACCGACACTGCCATTGGATTCAGAGCCCATTGGTATGGTTAGGAGGGGGGACGCCCTTTGAGCCGGCCTTATGTAAATTTCCTGGCAAAATACATTGGAAAATCCCATTGGGGAAAATTCCACTTAGGGTTAGGGTTAGCTCCCCATGAATTCACAGAGTAAAACTGACAGTGCCATTGGATTCAGAGCCCATCGGTATGGTTAGGAGGGGGGACGCCTTTTGAGCCTGCCTTATGTACATTTCCTGGCAAAATACATGGGAAAATCCCATTGGGGAAAATTCCACTTAGGGTTAGGGTTAGCTCCACATGAATTCGTAGAGCAAAACTGACACTGCCATTGGATTCAGAGCCCATCGGTATGGTAAGGAGGGGGGACGCCTTTTCAGCCTGCCTTATGTACATTTCCTGGCAAAATACATGGGAAAATCCCATTGGGGAAAATTCCACTTAGGGTTAGGGTTAGCTCCCCATGACTTCGCAGAGCAAAACCGACACTGCCATTGGATTCAGAGCCCATCGGTATGGTTTGGAGGGGGGACGCCTTTTGAGGCGGCCTAAAGTAAGTTTCCTGGCAAAATACATGGGAAAATCCCATTGGGGAAAATTCCACTTAGGGTTAGGGTTAGCTCCCCATGAATTCACAGAGCAAAACCGACACTGCCATTGGATTCAGAGCCCATCGGTATGTTTAGGTGGGGGGACGCCTTTTGAGGCGGCCTTATGTACATTTCCTGGCAAAATACATTGGAAAATCCCATTGGGGAAAATTCCACTTAGGGTTGGGGTTAGCTCCCCACGAATTCACAGAGCAAAACCGACACTGCCATTGGATTCAGAGCCCATCGGTATGGTTAGGAGGGGGGACGCCTTTTGAGGCGGCCTAAAGTAAGTTTCCTGGCAAAATACATGGGAAAATCCCATTGGGGAAAATTCCACTAAGGGTTAGGGTTAGCTCCCCATGAATTCACAGAGTAAAACTGACAGTGCCATTGGATTCAGAGCCCATCGGTATGGTTAGGAGGGGGGACGCCTTTTGAGCCTGCCTTATGTACATTTCCTGGCAAAATACATGGGAAAATCCCATTGGGGAAAATTCCACTAAGGGTTAGGGTTAGCTCCACATGAATTCGTAGAGCAAAACTGACACTGCCATTGGATTCAGAGCCCATCGGTATGGTTTGGAGGGGGGACGCCTTTTGAGGCGGCCTAAAGTAAGTTTCCTGGCAAAATACATGGGAAAATCCCATTGGGGAAAATTCCACTTAGGGTTAGGGTTACCTCCCCATGACTTCGCAGAGCAAAACCGACACTGCCATTGGATTCAGAGCCCATTGGTATGGTTAGGAGGGGGGACGCCTTTTGAGCCGGCCTTATGTACATTTCCTGGCAAAATACATGGGAAGATCCCACTGGGGAAAATTCCACTTAGGGTTAGGGTTAGCTCCCCATGAATTCACAGAGCAAAACCGACACTGCCATTGGATTCAGAGCCCATCGGTATGGTTAGGTGGGGGGACGCCTTTTGAGGCGGCCTTATGTACATTTCCTGGCAAAATACATTGGAAAATCCCATTGGGGAAAATTCCACTTAGGGTTGGGGTTAGCTCCCCACGAATTCACAGAGCAAAACCGACACTGCCATTGGATTCAGAGCCCATCGGTATGGTTAGGAGGGGGGACGCCTTTTGAGCCTGCCTTATGTACATTTCCTGGCAAAATAAATGGGAAAATCCCATTGGGGAAAATTCCACTTAGGGAAAGGGTTAGCTCCCCATGAATTCACAGAGTAAAACTGACACTGCCATTGGATTCAGAGCCCATTGGTATGGTTAGGAGGGGGGACGCCTTTTGAGCCTGCCTTATGTACATTTCCTGGCAAAATAAATGGGAAAATCCCATTGGGGAATATTCCACTTAGGGAAAGGGTAAGCTCCCCATGAATTCACAGAGTAAAACCGACACTGCCATTGGATTCAGAGCCCATCGGTATGGTTAGGAGGGGGGACGCCTTTTGAGCCGGCCTTATGTACATTTCCTGGCAAAATACATGGGAAGATCCCATTGGGGAAAATTCCACTTAGGGTTAGGGTTAGCTCCCCATGAATTCACAGAGCAAAACCGACACTGCCGTTGGATTCAGAGCCCATTGGTATGGTTAGGAGGGGGGACACCTTTTGAGCCTGACTTATGTACATTTCCTGGCAAAATACATTGGAAAATCCCATTGGGTGAAATTCCACTTAGGGTTAGGGATAGCTCCCCATAATATTGTGTTCCTTTAAATCCTGTGCTCCTTTAAATCTTTTCTGCTACAGTTAATAAAGCTATTCTTTGTTGTAAATTGATCCACATTTCTTTCTTTATTTATTCTCTTATACGTTAATAAGGATACAGTGTTATGCAGAGGTGTACTTATAACAATTTTATAGACAAATGATACTATTTACAGTTGCGCGGGGGGCGCGAAATGTTTTCTTCTTCGTAGGGGGGGCATGACAGAAAATAATTGAGAAGCACTGCCCTAAGTGGAATTTTCCCCAATGGGATTTTCGCATGTCTTTTGCCAGGAAATGTACATAAGGCCGGCTCAAAAGGCGTCCCCCCTCCTAACCATACCGATGGGCTCTGAATCCAATGGCAGTGTCGGTTTTGCTCTGCGAAGTCATGGGGAGCTAACCCTAACCCTAAGTGGAATTTTCCCCAATGGTATTTTCCCATGTATTTTGCCAGGAAATGTACATAAAGCAGGCTCAAAAGGCGTCCCCCCTCCTAACCATACCAATGGGTTCTGAATCCAATAGCAGTGTCGGTTTTGCTCTACGAATTCATGGGGAGGTAACCCTTACCCTAAGTGGAATTTTCCCCATTCGGATTTTCCCATGTATTTTGCCAGGAAATGTACATAAGGCAGGCTCAAAAGGCGTCCCCCCTCCTAACCATACCGATGGGATCTGAATCCAATGGCAGTGTCGGTTTTACTCTGTGAATTCATGTTGAGCTAACCCTAACCCTAAGTGGAATTTTCCCCAATGGGATTTTCCCATGTATTTTGCCAGGAAATTTACATAAGGCCGCCTCAAAAGGCGTCCCCCTCCTAACCATACCAATGGGCTCTGAATCCAATGGCAGTGTCGGTTTTGCTCTACGAATTCATGGGGAGGTAACCCTTACCCTAAGTGGAATTTTCCCCAATGGGATTTTTCCATGTATTTTGCCAGGAAATGTACATAAGGCCGCCTCAAAAGGCGTCCCCCCTTCAAACCATACCGATGGGCTCTGAATTTTCCCCAATGGGATTTTCCCATGTATTTTGCCAGGAAATGTTCATAAGGCCGGCTCAAAAGGCGTCCCACCTCCAAACCATACTGATGGGCTCTGCATCCAACGGCAGTGTCGGTTTTGCTCTACGAATTCATGGGGAGCTAACCCTAACCCTAAGTGGAATTTTCCCCAATGGGATTTTCCCATGTATTTTGCCAGGAAATGTACATAAGGCCGGCTCAAAAGGCATCCCCCCGCCTAACCATACCGATGGGCTCTGAATCCAATGGCAGTGTCGGTTTTGCTCTGTGAATTCGTGGGGAGCTAACGCCAACCCTAAGTGGAATTTTCCCCAATGGGATTTTCCCATGTATTTTGTCAGGAAATGTTCATAAGGCCGGCTCAAAAGGCGTCCCCCCTCCAAACCATACCGATGGGCTCTGAATCCAATGGCAGTGTCGGTTTTGCTCTACGAATTCATGGGGAGCTAACCCTAACCCTTAGTGGAATTTTCCCCAATGGGATTTTCCCATTTATTTTGCCAGAAAATGTACATAAGGCAGGCTCAAAAGCCATCCCCCGTTATAAGCATACCGATGGGCTCTGAATCCAATGGTAGTGTCGGTTTTCCTCTGTGAATTTGTGGGGAGATAACCCCAACCCTAAGTGGAATTTTCCCCAATGCGATTTTCCCATGTATTTTCCCAGGAAATGTAGATAAGCACGCCTCAAAAGGCCTCCCCATCCTAACCATACCGATAGGCTCTGAATCCAATGGCAGTGTTGGTTTTGCACTGCGAAGTCATGGGGAGCTAACTCTAACCCAGTGCTTCTCAATTATTTTCTGTCATGCCCCCCCTACGAAGAAGAAAACATTTCGCGCCCCCCGCGCAACTGTAAATAGTATCATTTGTCTATAAAATTGTTATAAATACACCTCTGCATAATACTGTATCCTTATTAACGTATAAGAGAATAAAAAAAGAAAGAAATGTGGATCAATTTACAACAAAGAATAGCTTTATTAACTGTAGCAGAAAAGATTTAAAGGAGCACAGGATTTAAAGGAACACAATATTAAAAAAAACTTTAACCTGCAAAACAAAAATATAAAAAATAATTTGAGCTGAGCCCCCCTTTACGGAGCCTCACGCCCCCCCTGGGGGGCCCACCCCACTATTTGAGAAGCAGTGCCCTAATCCTAAGTGGAATTTTCCCCAATGGGATTTTCTCATGTATTTTGCCAGGAAATGTACATAAGGCCGCCTCAAAAGGCGTCCCCCCTCCTAACCATACTGATGGACTCTGAATCCAATGGCAGGGTCGGTTTTGCTCTACGAATTCATGGGGAGGTAACCCTTACCCTAAGTGGAATTTTCCCTATTCGGATTTTCCCATGTATTTTGCTAGGAAATGTACATAAGGCAGGCTCCAAAGGCGTCCCCCCTCCTAACCATACCGATGGGCTCTGAATCCAATGGCAGTGTCGGTTTTGCTCTGTGAATTCGTGGGGAGCTAACGCCAAACCTAAGTGGAATTTTCCCCAATGGGATTTTCCCATGTATTTTGCCAGGAAATGTACATAAGGCAGGCTCAAAAGGCGTCCCCCCTCCTAACCATACCAATGGGCTCTGAATCCAATGGCAGTGTCGGTTTTGCTCTACGAATTCATGGGGAGCTAACCCTAACTCTAAGTGGAATTTTCCCCAATGGAATTTTCCCATGTATTTTGCCAGGAAATGTTCATAAGGCCGGCTCAAAAGGCGTCCCCCCTCCAAACCATACCGATGGGCTCTGAATCCAACGGCAGTGTCGGTTTTGCTCTACGAATTCATGGGGAGCTAACCCTAACCCTAAGTGGAATTTTCCCCAATGGGATTTTCCCATGTATTTTTCCAGGAAATGTACATAAGGCCGGCTCAAAAGGCATCCCCCCTCCTAACCATACCGATGGGCTCTGAATCCAACGGCAGTGTCGGTTTTGCTCTGTGAATTCGTGGGGAGCTAACCCTAACCCTTAGTGGAATTTTCCCCAATGGGATTTTCCCATGTATTTTGCCAGGAAATGTTCATAAGGCCGGCTCAAAAGGCGTCCCCCCTCCAAACCATACCGATGGGCTCTGAATCCAATGGCAGTGTCGGTTTTGCTCTACGAATTCATGGGGAGCTAACCCTAACCCTTAGTGGAATTTTCCCCAATGGGATTTTCCCATTTATTTTGCGAGAAAATGTACATAAGGCAGGCTCAAAAGCCATCCCCCGTTATAAGCATACCGATGGGCTCTGAATCCAATGGTAGTGTCGGTTTTCCTCTGTGAATTTGTGGGGAGATAACCCCAACCCTAAGTGGAATTTTCCCCAATGCGATTTTCCCATGTATTTTCCCAGGAAATGTAGATAAGCACGCCTCAAAAGGCCTCCCCATCCTAACCATACCGATAGGCTCTGAATCCAATGGCAGTGTTGGTTTTGCTCTGCGAAGTCATGGGGAGCTAACCCTAACCCAGTGCTTCTCAATTATTTTCTGTCATGCCCCCCCTACGAAGAAGAAAACATTTCGCGCCCCCCGCGCAACTGTAAATAGTATCATTTGTCTATAAAATTGTTATAAATACACCTCTGCATAATACTGTATCCTTATTAACGTATAAGAGAATAAAAAAAGAAAGAAATGTGGATCAATTTACAACAAAGAATAGCTTTATTAACTGTAGCAGAAAAGATTTAAAGGAGCACAGGATTTAAAGGAACACAATATTAAAAAAAACTTTAACCTGCAAAACAAAAATATAAAAAATAATTTGAGCTGAGCCCCCCTTTACGGAGCCTCACGCCCCCCCTGGGGGGCCCACCCCACTATTTGAGAAGCAGTGCCCTAATCCTAAGTGGAATTTTCCCCAATGGGATTTTCTCATGTATTTTGCCAGGAAATGTACATAAGGCCGCCTCAAAAGGCGTCCCCCCTCCTAACCATACTGATGGGCTCTGAATCCAATGGCAGTGTCGGTTTTGCTCTGCGAATTCATGGGGAGGTAACCCTTACCCTAAGTGGAATTTTCCCTATTCGGATTTTCCCATGTATTTTGCTAGGAAATGTACATAAGGCAGGCTCCAAAGGCGTCCCCCCTCCTAACCATACCGATGGGCTCTGAATCCAATGGCAGTGTCGGTTTTGCTCTGTGAATTCGTGGGGAGCTAACGCCAAACCTAAGTGGAATTTTCCCCAATGGGATTTTCCCATGTATTTTGCCCGGAAATGTACATAAGGCAGGCTCAAAAGGCGTCCCCCCTCCTAACCATACCGATGGGCTCTGAATCCAACGGCAGTGTCGGTTTTGCTCTGTGAATTCGTGGGGAGCTAACCCTAATCCTTAGTGGAATTTTCCCCAATGGGATTTTCCCATGTATTTTGCCAGGAAATGTTCATAAGGCCGGCTCAAAAGGCGTCCCCCCTCCAAACCATACCGATTGGCTGTGAATCCAATGGCAGTGTCGGTTTTGCTCTACGAATTCATGGGGAGCTAACCCTAACCATTAGTGGAATTTTCCCCAATGGGATTTTCCCATTTATTTTGCGAGAAAATGTACATAAGGCAGGCTCAAAAGCCATCCCCCGTTATAAGCATACCGATGGGCTCTGAATCCAATGGTAGTGTCGGTTTTGCTCTGTGAATTCATGGGGAGCTAACCCTAATCCTAAGTGGAATTTTCCCCAATGGGATTTTCCAATGTATTTTGCCAGGAAATGTACATAAGGCCGGCTCAAAAGGCGTCCCCCCTCCTAACCATACCGATGGGCTCTGAATCCAATGGCAGTGTCGGTTTTGCTCTGCGAAGTCATGGGGAGCTAACCCTAACCCTAAGTGGAATTTTCCCCAATGGTATTTTCCCATGTATTTTGCCAGGAAATGTACATAAAGCAGGCTCAAAAGGCGTCCCCCCTCCTAACCATACCAATGGGTTCTGAATCCAATAGCAGTGTCGGTTTTGCTCTACGAATTCATGGGGAGGTAACCCTTACCCTAAGTGGAATTTTCCCCATTCGGATTTTCCCATGTATTTTGCCAGGAAATGTACATAAGGCAGGCTCAAAAGGCGTCCCCCCTCCTAACCATACCGATGGGATCTGAATCCAATGGCAGTGTCGGTTTTACTCTGTGAATTCATGTTGAGCTAACCCTAACCCTAAGTGGAATTTTCCCCAATGGGATTTTCCCATGTATTTTGCCAGGAAATTTACATAAGGCCGCCTCAAAAGGCGTCCCCCTCCTAACCATACCAATGGGCTCTGAATCCAATGGCAGTGTCGGTTTTGCTCTACGAATTCATGGGGAGGTAACCCTTACCCTAAGTGGAATTTTCCCCAATGGGATTTTTCCATGTATTTTGCCAGGAAATGTACATAAGGCCGCCTCAAAAGGCGTCCCCCCTTCAAACCATACCGATGGGCTCTGAATTTTCCCCAATGGGATTTTCCCATGTATTTTGCCAGGAAATGTTCATAAGGCCGGCTCAAAAGGCGTCCCACCTCCAAACCATACTGATGGGCTCTGCATCCAACGGCAGTGTCGGTTTTGCTCTACGAATTCATGGGGAGCTAACCCTAACCCTAAGTGGAATTTTCCCCAATGGGATTTTCCCATGTATTTTGCCAGGAAATGTACATAAGGCCGGCTCAAAAGGCATCCCCCCGCCTAACCATACCGATGGGCTCTGAATCCAATGGCAGTGTCGGTTTTGCTCTGTGAATTCGTGGGGAGCTAACGCCAACCCTAAGTGGAATTTTCCCCAATGGGATTTTCCCATGTATTTTGTCAGGAAATGTTCATAAGGCCGGCTCAAAAGGCGTCCCCCCTCCAAACCATACCGATGGGCTCTGAATCCAATGGCAGTGTCGGTTTTGCTCTACGAATTCATGGGGAGCTAACCCTAACCCTTAGTGGAATTTTCCCCAATGGGATTTTCCCATTTATTTTGCCAGAAAATGTACATAAGGCAGGCTCAAAAGCCATCCCCCGTTATAAGCATACCGATGGGCTCTGAATCCAATGGTAGTGTCGGTTTTCCTCTGTGAATTTGTGGGGAGATAACCCCAACCCTAAGTGGAATTTTCCCCAATGCGATTTTCCCATGTATTTTCCCAGGAAATGTAGATAAGCACGCCTCAAAAGGCCTCCCCATCCTAACCATACCGATAGGCTCTGAATCCAATGGCAGTGTTGGTTTTGCACTGCGAAGTCATGGGGAGCTAACTCTAACCCAGTGCTTCTCAATTATTTTCTGTCATGCCCCCCCTACGAAGAAGAAAACATTTCGCGCCCCCCGCGCAACTGTAAATAGTATCATTTGTCTATAAAATTGTTATAAATACACCTCTGCATAATACTGTATCCTTATTAACGTATAAGAGAATAAAAAAAGAAAGAAATGTGGATCAATTTACAACAAAGAATAGCTTTATTAACTGTAGCAGAAAAGATTTAAAGGAGCACAGGATTTAAAGGAACACAATATTAAAAAAAACTTTAACCTGCAAAACAAAAATATAAAAAATAATTTGAGCTGAGCCCCCCTTTACGGAGCCTCACGCCCCCCCTGGGGGGCCCACCCCACTATTTGAGAAGCAGTGCCCTAATCCTAAGTGGAATTTTCCCCAATGGGATTTTCTCATGTATTTTGCCAGGAAATGTACATAAGGCCGCCTCAAAAGGCGTCCCCCCTCCTAACCATACTGATGGACTCTGAATCCAATGGCAGGGTCGGTTTTGCTCTACGAATTCATGGGGAGGTAACCCTTACCCTAAGTGGAATTTTCCCTATTCGGATTTTCCCATGTATTTTGCTAGGAAATGTACATAAGGCAGGCTCCAAAGGCGTCCCCCCTCCTAACCATACCGATGGGCTCTGAATCCAATGGCAGTGTCGGTTTTGCTCTGTGAATTCGTGGGGAGCTAACGCCAAACCTAAGTGGAATTTTCCCCAATGGGATTTTCCCATGTATTTTGCCAGGAAATGTACATAAGGCAGGCTCAAAAGGCGTCCCCCCTCCTAACCATACCAATGGGCTCTGAATCCAATGGCAGTGTCGGTTTTGCTCTACGAATTCATGGGGAGCTAACCCTAACTCTAAGTGGAATTTTCCCCAATGGAATTTTCCCATGTATTTTGCCAGGAAATGTTCATAAGGCCGGCTCAAAAGGCGTCCCCCCTCCAAACCATACCGATGGGCTCTGAATCCAACGGCAGTGTCGGTTTTGCTCTACGAATTCATGGGGAGCTAACCCTAACCCTAAGTGGAATTTTCCCCAATGGGATTTTCCCATGTATTTTTCCAGGAAATGTACATAAGGCCGGCTCAAAAGGCATCCCCCCTCCTAACCATACCGATGGGCTCTGAATCCAACGGCAGTGTCGGTTTTGCTCTGTGAATTCGTGGGGAGCTAACCCTAACCCTTAGTGGAATTTTCCCCAATGGGATTTTCCCATGTATTTTGCCAGGAAATGTTCATAAGGCCGGCTCAAAAGGCGTCCCCCCTCCAAACCATACCGATGGGCTCTGAATCCAATGGCAGTGTCGGTTTTGCTCTACGAATTCATGGGGAGCTAACCCTAACCCTTAGTGGAATTTTCCCCAATGGGATTTTCCCATTTATTTTGCGAGAAAATGTACATAAGGCAGGCTCAAAAGCCATCCCCCGTTATAAGCATACCGATGGGCTCTGAATCCAATGGTAGTGTCGGTTTTCCTCTGTGAATTTGTGGGGAGATAACCCCAACCCTAAGTGGAATTTTCCCCAATGCGATTTTCCCATGTATTTTCCCAGGAAATGTAGATAAGCACGCCTCAAAAGGCCTCCCCATCCTAACCATACCGATAGGCTCTGAATCCAATGGCAGTGTTGGTTTTGCTCTGCGAAGTCATGGGGAGCTAACCCTAACCCAGTGCTTCTCAATTATTTTCTGTCATGCCCCCCCTACGAAGAAGAAAACATTTCGCGCCCCCCGCGCAACTGTAAATAGTATCATTTGTCTATAAAATTGTTATAAATACACCTCTGCATAATACTGTATCCTTATTAACGTATAAGAGAATAAAAAAAGAAAGAAATGTGGATCAATTTACAACAAAGAATAGCTTTATTAACTGTAGCAGAAAAGATTTAAAGGAGCACAGGATTTAAAGGAACACAATATTAAAAAAAACTTTAACCTGCAAAACAAAAATATAAAAAATAATTTGAGCTGAGCCCCCCTTTACGGAGCCTCACGCCCCCCCTGGGGGGCCCACCCCACTATTTGAGAAGCAGTGCCCTAATCCTAAGTGGAATTTTCCCCAATGGGATTTTCTCATGTATTTTGCCAGGAAATGTACATAAGGCCGCCTCAAAAGGCGTCCCCCCTCCTAACCATACTGATGGGCTCTGAATCCAATGGCAGTGTCGGTTTTGCTCTGCGAATTCATGGGGAGGTAACCCTTACCCTAAGTGGAATTTTCCCTATTCGGATTTTCCCATGTATTTTGCTAGGAAATGTACATAAGGCAGGCTCCAAAGGCGTCCCCCCTCCTAACCATACCGATGGGCTCTGAATCCAATGGCAGTGTCGGTTTTGCTCTGTGAATTCGTGGGGAGCTAACGCCAAACCTAAGTGGAATTTTCCCCAATGGGATTTTCCCATGTATTTTGCCCGGAAATGTACATAAGGCAGGCTCAAAAGGCGTCCCCCCTCCTAACCATACCGATGGGCTCTGAATCCAACGGCAGTGTCGGTTTTGCTCTGTGAATTCGTGGGGAGCTAACCCTAATCCTTAGTGGAATTTTCCCCAATGGGATTTTCCCATGTATTTTGCCAGGAAATGTTCATAAGGCCGGCTCAAAAGGCGTCCCCCCTCCAAACCATACCGATTGGCTGTGAATCCAATGGCAGTGTCGGTTTTGCTCTACGAATTCATGGGGAGCTAACCCTAACCATTAGTGGAATTTTCCCCAATGGGATTTTCCCATTTATTTTGCGAGAAAATGTACATAAGGCAGGCTCAAAAGCCATCCCCCGTTATAAGCATACCGATGGGCTCTGAATCCAATGGTAGTGTCGGTTTTGCTCTGTGAATTCATGGGGAGCTAACCCTAATCCTAAGTGGAATTTTCCCCAATGGGATTTTCCAATGTATTTTGCCAGGAAATGTACATAAGTCTGGCTCAAAAGGCGTCCCCCCTCCTAACCATACCGATGGGCACTGAATCCAATGGCAGTGTCGGTTTTCCTCTACGAATTCATGGGGAGCTAACCCTAACCCTAAGTGGAATTTTCCCCAATGGGATCTTCCCATGTATTTTGCCAGAAAATGTACATAAGGCTGGCTCAAAAGGCGTCCCCCCTCCTAACCATACCAATGGGATCTGAATCCAATGGCAGTGTCGGTTTTGCTCTGTAAATTCATGGGGAGCTAACCCTAATCCTAAGTGGAATTTTCCCCAATGCGATTTTCCCATGTATTTTCCCAGGAAATGTAGATAAGCACGCCTCAAAAGGCATCCCCATCCTAACCATACCGATAGGCTCTGAATCCAATGGCAGTGTTGGTTTTGCTCTGCGAAGTCATGGGGAGCTAACCCTAACCCAGTGCTTCTCAATTATTTTCTGTCATGCCCCCCCTACGAAGAAGAAAACATTTCGCGCCCCCCGCGCAACTGTAAATAGTATCATTTGTCTATAAAATTGTTATAAGTACACCTCTGCATAATACTGTAGCCTTATTAACGTATAAGAGAATAAAAAAAGAAAGAAATGTGGATCAATTTACAACAAAGAATAGCTTTATTAACTGTAGCAGAAAAGATTTAAAGGAGCACAGGATTTAAAGGAACACAATATTAAAAAAAAACTTTAACCTGCAAAACAAAAATATATAAAATAATTTGAGCTGAGCCCCCCTTTACGGAGCCTCACGCCCCCCCTGGGGGGCCCACCCCACTATTTGAGAAGCACTGCCCTAATCCTAAGTGGAATTTTCCCCAATGGGATTTTCCCATGTATTTTGCCAGGAAATGTACATAAGGCCGCCTCAAAAGGCGTCCCCCCTCCTAACCATACCAATTGGCTCTGAATCCAATGGCAGTGTCGGTTTTGCTCTGTGAATTCTTGGGGAGCTAACGCCAAACCTAAGTGGAATTTTCCCCAATGGGATTTTCCCATGTATTTTGCCAGGAAATGTACATAAGGCCTGCTCAAAAGGCGTCCCCCCTCCTAACCATACCAATCGGCTCTGAATCCAATGGCAGTGTCGGTTTTACTCTTTGAATTCAAGGGGAGCTAACCCTAACCCTAAGTGGAATTTTCCCCAATGGGATTTTCCCATGTATTTTGCCAGGAAATGTACATAAGGCCGGCTCAAAAGGCGTCCCCCCTCCTAATCATACCAATGGGCTCTGAATCCAATGGCAGTGTCGGTTTTACTCTGCGAAGTCATGGGGAGCTAACCCTAACCCTAAGTGGAATTTTCCCCAATGGGATTTTCCCATTTATTTTGCCAGGAAATGTACATAAGGCAGGCTCAAAAGGCGTCCCCCCTCCTAACCATACCGATGGGCTCTGAATCCAATGGCAGTGTCGGTTTTACTCTTTGAATTCATGGGGAGCTAACGCCAACCCTAAGTGGAATTTTCCCCAATGGGATTTTCCCATATATTTTGCCAGGAAATGTTCATAAGGCCGGCTCAAAAGCCATCCCCCCTCCAAACCATACCGATGGGCTCTGAATCCAATGGCAGTGTCGGTTTTCCTCTGTGAATTTGTGGGGAGTTAACCCCAACCCTAAGTGGAATTTTCCCCAATGCGATTTTCACATGTATTTTCCCAGGAAATGTAGATAAGGACGCCTCAAAAGGCATCCCCATCCTAACCATACCGATAGGCTCTGAATCCAACGGCAGTGTCGGTTTTGCTCTACGAAATCATGTGGAGCTAACCCTAACTCTAAGTGGAATTTTCCCCAATGGGATTTTCCCATGTATTTTGCCAGGAAATGTACATAAGGCCAGCTCAAAAGGCGTCCCCCCTCCTAACCATACCGATGGGATCTGAATCCAATGGCAGTGTCGGTTTTGCTCTGCGAAGTCATGGGGAGCTAACCCTAACCCTTAGTGGAATTTTCCCCAATGGGATTTTCCCATTTATTTTGCCAGAAAATGTACATAAGGCAGGCTCAAAAGCCATCCCCCCTTATAAGCATACCGATGGGCTCTGAATCCAATGGCAGTGTTGGTTTTTCTCTGTGAATTTGTGTGGAGATAACCCCAACCCTAAGTGGAATTTTCCCCAATGCGATTTTCCCATGTATTTTCCCAGGAAATGTAGATAAGGACGCCTCAAAAGGCATCCCCATCCTAACCATACCGATAGGCCCTGAATCCAATGGCAGTGTCGGTTTTGCTCTATGAATTCATGTGGAGTTAACCCTAACTCTAAGTGGAATTTTCCCCAATGGGATTTTCCCATTTATTTTGCCAGGAAATGTACATAAGGCCGCCACAAAAGGCGTCCCCCCTCCTAACCATACCGATGGGCTCTGAATCCAATGGCAGTGTCGGTTTTGCTCTACGAATTCATGTGGAGCTAACCCTAACCCTAAGTGGAATTTTGCCCAATGGGATTTTCCCATGTATTTTGCCAGGAAATGTACATAAGGCAGGCTCAAAAGGCGTCCCCCCTCCTAACCATACTGATGGGCTCTGAATCCAATTGCAGTGTCGGTTTTGCTCTGTGAATTCATGGAGAGCTAACCCTAACCCTAAGTGGAATTTTCCCCAATGGGATTTTCCCATATATTTTGCCAGGAAATGTTCATAAGGCCGGCTCAAAAGGTGTCCCCCCTCCAAACCATACCGATGGGCTCTGAATCCAATGGCAGTGTCGGTTTTGCTCTACGAATTCATGGGGAGCTAACCCTAACCCTTAGTGGAATTTTCCCCAATGGGATTTTCCCATTTATTTTGCCAGAAAATGTACATAAGGCAGGCTCAAAAGCCATCCCCCCTTATAAGCATACCGATGGGCTCTGAATCCAATGGCAGTGTCGGTTTTCCTCTGTGAATTTGTGGGGAGTTAACCGCAACCCTAAGTGGAATTTTCCCCAATGCGATTTTCACATGTATTTTCCCAGGAAATGTAGATAAGGACGCCTCAAAAGGCATCCCCATCCTAACCATACCGATAGGCTCTGAATCCAATGGCAGTGTCGGTTTTGCTCTACAAAATCATGTGGAGCTAACCCTAACTCTAAGTGGAATTTTCCCCAATGGGATTTTCCCATGTATTTTGCCAGGAAATGTACATAAGGCGGGCTCAAAAGGCGTCCACCCTCCTAACCATACCGATAGGCTCTGAATCCAATGGCAGTGTTGGTTTTGCTCTGCGAAGTCATGGGGAGCTAACCCTAACCCAGTGCTTCTCAATTATTTTCTGTCATGCCCCCCCTACGAAGAAGAAAACATTTCGCGCCCCCCGCGAAACTGTAAATAGTATCATTTGTCTATAAAATTGTTATAAGTACACCTCTGCATAATACTGTAGCCTTATTAACGTATAAGAGAATAAAAAAAGAAAGAAATGTGGATCAATTTACAACAAAGAATAGCTTTATTAACTGTAGCAGAAAAGATTTAAAGGAGCACAGGATTTAAAGGAACACAATATTAAAAAAAACTTGAACCTGCAAAACAAAAATATATAAAATAATTTGAGCTGAGCCCCCCTTTACGGAGCCTCACGCCCCCCCTGGGGGGCCCACCCCACTATTTGAGAAGCACTGCCCTAATCCTAAGTGGAATTTTCCCCAATGGGATTTTCCCATGTATTTTGCCAGGAAATGTACATAAGGCCGCCTCAAAAGGCGTCCCCCCTCCTAACCATACCAATTGGCTCTGAATCCAATGGCAGTGTCGGTTTTGCTCTGTGAATTCGTGGGGAGCTAACGCCAAACCTAAGTGGAATTTTCCCCAATGGGATTTTCCCATGTATTTTGCCAGGAAATGTACATAAGGCAGGCTCAAAAGGCGTCCCCCCTCTTAACCATACCGATGGGCTCTGAATCCAATGGCAGTGTTGGTTTTGCTCTGTGAATTCGTGGGGAGCTAACCCCAACCCTAAGTGGAATTTTCCCCAATGCGAATTTCCCATGTATTTTCCCAGGAAATGTAGATAAGGACGCCTCAAAAGGCGTCCCTTCTCCTAACCATACCGATAGGCTCTGAATCCATGGCAGTGTCGGTTTTGCTCTACGAATTCATGTGGAGCTAACCCTCACCGTAAGTGGAATTTTCCCCAATGGGATTTTCCCATGTATTTTGCCAGGAAATTTACATAAGGCCGCCTCAAAAGGCGTCCCCCCTCCTAACCATACCAATGGGCTCTGAATCCAATGGCAGTGTTGGTTTTGCTCTGTGAATTCGTGGGGAGCTAACCCCAACCCTAAGTGGAATTTTCCCCAATGCGAATTTCCCATGTATTATCCCAGGAAATGTAGATAAGGACGCCTCAAAAGGCGACCCCCCTCCAAACCATACCGATGGGCTCTGAATCCAATGGCAGTGTCGGTTTTGCTCTACGAATTCATGGGGAGCTAACCCTAACCCTTAGTGGAATTTTCCCCAATGGGATTTTCCCATTTATTTTGCCAGAAAATGTACATAAGGCAGGCTCAAAAGCCATCCCCCCTTATAAGCATACCGATGGGCTCTGAATCCAATGGCAGTGTCGGTTTTCCTCTGTGAATTTGTGGGGAGTTAACCCCAACCCTAAGTGGAATTTTCCCCAATGCGATTTTCACATGTATTTTCCCAGGAAATGTAGATAAGGACGCCTCAAAAGGCATCCCCATCCTAACCATACCGATAGGCTCTGAATCCAATGGCAGTGTCGGTTTTGCTCTACGAATTCATGTGGAGCTAACCCTAACTCTAAGTGGAATTTTCCCCAATGGGATTTTCCCATGTATTTTGCCAGGAAATGTACATAAGACCGGCTCAAAAGGCGTCCACCCTCCTAACCATACCGATGGGCTCTGAATCCAATGGCAGTGTTGGTTTTGCTCTGCGAAGTCATGGGGAGCTAACCCTAACCCAGTGCTTCTCAATTATTTTCTGTCATGCCCCCCCTACGAAGAAGAAAACATTTCGCGCCCCCCGCACAACTGTAAATAGTATCATTTGTCTATAAAATTGTTATAACTACACCTCTGCATAATACTGTATCCTTATTAACGTATAAGAGAATAAAAAAAGAAAGAAATGTGGATCAATTTACAACAAAGAATAGCTTTATTAACTGTAGCAGAAAAGATTTAAAGGAGCACAGGATTTAAAGGAACACAATATTAAAAAAAACTTTAACCTGCAAAACAAAAATATATAAAATAATTTGAGCTGAGCCCCCCTTTACGGAGCCTCACGCCCCCCCTGGGGGCCCCACCCCACTATTTGAGAAGCACTGCCCTAACCCTAAGTGGAATTTTCCCCAAAGGGACCTTCCCATGTATTTTGCCAGGAAATGTAGATAAAGCAGGCTCAAAAGGCGTCCCCCCTCCTAATCATACCAATGGGCTCTGAATCCAATGGCAGTGTCGGTTTTACTCTGCGAATTCATGGGGAGCTAACCCTAACCCTAAGTGGAATTTTCCCCAATGGGATTTTCCCATTTATTTTGCCAGGAAATGTACATAAGGCAGGCTCAAAAGGCGTCCCCCCTCCTAACCATACCGATGGGCTCTGAATCCAATGGCAGTGTCGGTTTTACTCTTTGAATTCATGGGGAGCTAACGCCAACCCTAAGTGGAATTTTCCCCAATGGGATTTTCCCATATATTTTGCCAGGAAATGTTCATAAGGCCGGCTCAAAAGCCATCCCCCCTCCAAACCATACCGATGGGCTCTGAATCCAATGGCAGTGTCGGTTTTGCTCTACGAATTCATGGGGAGCTAACCCTAACTCTTAGTGGAATTTTCCCCAATGGAATTTTCCCATGTATTTTGCCAGAAAATGTACATAAGGCAGGCTCAAAAGCCATCGCCCCTTATAAGCATACCGATGGGCTCTGAATCCAATGGCAGTGTTGGTTTTCCTCTGTGAATTTGTGGGGAGTTAACCCCAACCCTAAGTGGAATTTTCCCCAATGCGATTTTCACATGTATTTTCCCAGGAAATGTAGAGAAGGACGCCTCAAAAGGCATCCCCATCCTAACCATACTGATAGGCTCTGAATCCAATCGCAGTGTCGGTTTTGCTCTACGAAATCATGTGGAGCTAACCCTAACTCTAAGTGGAATTTTCCCCAATGGGATTTTCCCATGTATTTTGCCAGGAAATGTACATAAGACCGGCTCAAAAGGCGTCCACCCTCCTAACCATACCGATGGGCTCTGAATCCAATGGCAGTGTCGGTTTTGCTCTGCGAAGTCATGGGGAGCTAACCCTAAGTGGAATTTTCCCCAATGGGATTTTCCCATGTATTTTGCCAGGAAATGTACATAAGGCCGGCTCAAAAGGCGTCCACCCTCCTAACCATACCGATGGGCTCTGAATCCAATGGCAGTGTTGGTTTTGCTCTGCGAAGTCATGGGGAGCTAACCCTAACCCAGTGCTTCTCAATTATTTTCTGTCATGCCCCCCCTACGAAGAAGAAAACATTTCGCGCCCCCCGCACAACTGTAAATAGTATCATTTGTCTATAAAATTGTTATAAGTACACCCCTGCATAATACTGTATCCTTATTAACGTATAAGAGAATAAAAAAAGAAAGAAATGTGGATCAATTTACAACAAAGAATAGCTTTATTAACTGTAGCAGAAAAGATTTAAAGGAGCACAGGATTTAAAGGAACACAATATTAAAAAAAACTTTAACCTGCAAAACAAAAATATATAAAATAATTTGAGCTGAGCCCCCCTTTACGGAGCCTCACGCCCCCCCTGGGGGCCCCACCCCACTATTTGAGAAGCACTGCCCTAACCCTAAGTGGAATTTTCCCCAATGGGACCTTCCCATGTATTTTGCCAGGAAATGTACATAAAGCAGGCTCAAAAGGCGTCCCCCCTCCTAACCATACCAATGGGCTCTGAATCCAATGGCAGTGTCGGTTTTACTCTGCGAATTCATGGGGAGCTAACCCTAACCCTAAGTGGAATTTTCCCCAATGGGATTTTCCCATGTATTTTGCCAGGAAATGTACATAAGGCCGGCTCAAAAGGCGTCCCCCCTCCTAACCATACCGATGGGCTCTGAATCCAATGGCAGTGTCGGTTTTGCTCTGTGAATTCATGGAGAGCTAACCCTAACCCTAAGTGGAATTTTCCCCAATGGGATTTTCCCATGTATTTTGCCAGGAAATGTACATAAGGCCAGCTCAAAAGGCGTCCCCCCTCCTAACCATACCGATGGGATCTGAATCCAATGGCAGTGTCGGTTTTGCTCTGCGAAGTCATGGGGAGCTAACCCTAACCCTTAGTGGAATTTTCCCCAATGGGATTTTCCCATTTATTTTGCCAGAAAATGTACATAAGGCAGGCTCAAAAGCCATCCCCCCTTATAAGCATACCGATGGGCTCTGAATCCAATGGCAGTGTTGGTTTTTCTCTGTGAATTTGTGTGGAGATAACCCCAACCCTAAGTGGAATTTTCCCCAATGCGATTTTCCCATGTATTTTCCCAGGAAATGTAGATAAGGACGCCTCAAAAGGCATCCCCATCCTAACCATACCGATAGGCCCTGAATCCAATGGCAGTGTCGGTTTTGCTCTATGAATTCATGTGGAGTTAACCCTAACTCTAAGTGGAATTTTCCCCAATGGGATTTTCCCATTTATTTTGCCAGGAAATGTACATAAGGCCGCCACAAAAGGCGTCCCCCCTCCTAACCATACCGATGGGCTCTGAATCCAATGGCAGTGTCGGTTTTGCTCTACGAATTCATGTGGAGCTAACCCTAACCCTAAGTGGAATTTTGCCCAATGGGATTTTCCCATGTATTTTGCCAGGAAATGTACATAAGGCAGGCTCAAAAGGCGTCCCCCCTCCTAACCATACTGATGGGCTCTGAATCCAATTGCAGTGTCGGTTTTGCTCTGTGAATTCATGGAGAGCTAACCCTAACCCTAAGTGGAATTTTCCCCAATGGGATTTTCCCATATATTTTGCCAGGAAATGTTCATAAGGCCGGCTCAAAAGGTGTCCCCCCTCCAAACCATACCGATGGGCTCTGAATCCAATGGCAGTGTCGGTTTTGCTCTACGAATTCATGGGGAGCTAACCCTAACCCTTAGTGGAATTTTCCCCAATGGGATTTTCCCATTTATTTTGCCAGAAAATGTACATAAGGCAGGCTCAAAAGCCATCCCCCCTTATAAGCATACCGATGGGCTCTGAATCCAATGGCAGTGTCGGTTTTCCTCTGTGAATTTGTGGGGAGTTAACCGCAACCCTAAGTGGAATTTTCCCCAATGCGATTTTCACATGTATTTTCCCAGGAAATGTAGATAAGGACGCCTCAAAAGGCATCCCCATCCTAACCATACCGATAGGCTCTGAATCCAATGGCAGTGTCGGTTTTGCTCTACAAAATCATGTGGAGCTAACCCTAACTCTAAGTGGAATTTTCCCCAATGGGATTTTCCCATGTATTTTGCCAGGAAATGTACATAAGGCGGGCTCAAAAGGCGTCCACCCTCCTAACCATACCGATGGGCTCTGAATCCAATGGCAGTGTTGGTTTTGCTCTGCGAAGTCATGGGGAGCTAACCCTAACCCAGTGCTTCTCAATTATTTTCTGTCATGCCCCCCCTACGAAGAAGAAAACATTTCGCGCCCCCCGCACAACTGTAAATAGTATCATTTGTCTATAAAATTGTTATAAGTACACCTCTGCATAACACTGTATCCTTATTAACGTATAAGAGAATAAAAAAAGAAAGAAATGTGGATCAATTTACAACAAAGAATAGCTTTATTAACTGTAGCAGAAAAGATTTAAAGGAGCACAGGATTTAAAGGAACACAATATTAAAAAAAACTTTAACCTGCAAAACAAAAATATATAAAATAATTTGAGCTGAGCCCCCCTTTACGCAGCCTCACGCCCCCCCTGGGGGCCCCACCCCACTATTTGAGAAGCACTGCCCTAACCCTAAGTGGAATTTTCCCCAATGGGACCTTCCCATGTATTTTGCCAGGAAATGTACATAAAGCAGGCTCAAAAGGCGTCCCCCCTCCTAACCATACCAATGGGCTCTGAATCCAATGGCAGTGTCGGTTTTGCTCTGTGAATTCATGGACAGCTAACCCTAACCCTAAGTGGAATTTTCCCCAATGGGATTTTCCCATGTATTTTGCCAGGAAATGTACATAAGGCCAGCTCAAAAGGCGTCCCCCCTCCTAACCATACCGATGGGCTCTGAATCCAATGGCAGTGTCGGTTTTGCTCTGCGAAGTCATGGGGAGCTAACCCTAACCCTTAGTGGAATTTTCCCCAATGGGATTTTCCCATTTATTTTGCCAGGAAATGTACATAAGGCAGGCTCAAAAGGCGTCCCCCCTCCTAACCATACCGATGGGCTCTGAATCCAATGGCAGTGTCGGTTTTACTCTTTGAATTCATGGGGAGCTAACCCTTACCCTAAGTGGAATTTTCCCCAATGGGATTTTCCCATGTATTTTGCCAGGAAATGTACATATGGCAGGCTCAAAAGGCGTCCTCCCTCCTAACCATACCAATGGGCTCTGAATCCAATGGTAGTGTCGGTTTTGCTCTGTGAATTCGTGGGGAGCTAACGCCAACCCTAAGTGGAATTTTCCCCAATGGGATTTTCCCATATATTTTGCCAGGAAATGTTCATAAGGCCGGCTCAAAAGGTGTCCCCCCTCCAAACCATACCGATGGGCTCTGAATCCAATGGCAGTGTCGGTTTTGCTCTACGAATTCATGGGGAGCTAACCCTAAACCTTAGTGGAATTTTCCCCAATGAGATTTTCCCATTTATTTTGCCAGAAAATGTACATAAGGCAGGCTCAAAAGCCATCCCCCCTTATAAGCATACCGATGGGCTCTGAATCCAATGGCAGTGTCGGTTTTCCTCTGTGAATTTGTGGGGAGATAACCCCAACCCTAAGTGGAATTTTCCCCAATGCGATTTTCCCATGTATTTTCCCAGGAAATGTAGATAAGGACGCCTCAAAAGGCATCCCCATCCTAACCATACCGATAGGCCCTGAATCCAATGGCAGTGTCGGTTTTGCTCTATGAATTCATGTGGAGCTAACCCTAACTCTAAGTGGAATTTTCCACAATGGGATTTTCCCATTTATTTTGCCAGGAAATGTACATAAGGCCGCCACAAAAGGCGTCCCCCCTCCTAACCATACCGATGGGCTCTGAATCCAATGGCAGTGTTGGTTTTGCTCTGCGAAGTCATGGGGAGCTAACCCTAACCCAGTGCTTCTCAATTATTTTCTGTCATGCCCCCCCTACGAAGAAGAAAACATTTCGCGCCCCCCGCACAACTGTAAATAGTATCATTTGTCTATAAAATTGTTATAAGTACACCTCTGCATAACACTGTATCCTTATTAACGTATAAGAGAATAAAAAAAGAAAGAAATGTGGATCAATTTACAGCAAAGAATAGCTTTATTAACTGTAGCAGAAAAGATTTAAAGGAGCACAGGATTTAAAGGAACACAATATTAAAAAAAACTTTAACCTGCAAAACAAAAATATATAAAATAATTTGAGCTGAGCCCCCCTTTACGCAGCCTCACGCCCCCCCTGGGGGCCCCACCCCACTATTTGAGAAGCACTGCCCTAACCCTAAGTGGAATTTTCCCCAATGGGACCTTCCCATGTATTTTGCCAGGAAATGTACATAAAGCAGGCTCAAAAGGCGTCCCCCCTCCTAACCATACCAATGGGCTCTGAATCCAATGGCAGTGTCGGTTTTGCTCTGTGAATTCATGGACAGCTAACCCTAACCCTAAGTGGAATTTTCCCCAATGGGATTTTCCCATTTATTTTGCCAGGAAATGTACATAAGGCCGCCACAAAAGGCGTCCCCCCTCCTAACCATACCGATGGGCTCTGAATCCAATGGCAGTGTCGGTTTTGCTCTGTGAATTCATGGGGAGTTAACCCTAACCCTAAGTGGAATTTTCCCCAATGGTATTTTCCCATGTATTTTGCCAGGAAATGTATATAAAGCAGGCTCAAAAGGCGTCCCCCCTCCTAACCATACCAATGGGCTCTGAATCCAATGGCAGTGTCGGTTTTGCTCTACGAATTCATGTGGAGCTAACCCTAACCCTAAGTGGAATTTTCCCCAATGGGATTTTCCCATGTATTTTGCCAGGAAATGTACATAAGGCAGGCTCAAAAGGCGTCCCCCCTCCTAACCATTCTGATGGGCTCTGAATCCAATGGCAGTGTCGGTTTTGCTCTGTGAATTCATGGAGAGCTAACCCTAACCCTAAGTGGAATTTTCCCCAATGGGATTTTCCCATATATTTTGCCAGGAAATGTTCATAAGGCCGGCTCAAAAGGTGTCCCCCCTCCAAACCATACCGATGGGCTCTGAATCCAATGGCAGTGTCGGTTTTGCTCTACGAATTCATGGGGAGCTAACCCTAACCCTTAGTGGAATTTTCCCCAATGGGATTTTCCCATTTATTTTGCCAGAAAATGTACATAAGGCAGGCTCAAAAGCCATCCCCCCTTATAAGCATACCGATGGGCTCTGAATCCAATGGCAGTGTCGGTTTTCCTCTGTGAATTTGTGGGGAGTTAACCGCAACCCTAAGTGGAATTTTCCCCAATGCGATTTTCACATGTATTTTCCCAGGAAATGTAGATAAGGACGCCTCAAAAGGCATCCCCATCCTAACCATACCGATAGGCTCTGAATCCAATGGCAGTGTCGGTTTTGCTCTACGAAATCATGTGGAGCTAACCCTAACTCTAAGTGGAATTTTCCCCAATGGGATTTTCCCATGTATTTTGCCAGGAAATGTACATAAGGCGGGCTCAAAAGGCGTCCACCCTCCTAACCATACCGATGGGCTCTGAATCCAATGGCAGTGTTGGTTTTGCTCTGCGAAGTCATGGGGAGCTAACCCTAACCCAGTGCTTCTCAATTATTTTCTGTCATGCCCCCCCTACGAAGAAGAAAACATTTCGCGCCCCCCGCACAACTGTAAATAGTATCATTTGTCTATAAAATTGTTATAAGTACACCTCTGCATAACACTGTATCCTTATTAACGTATAAGAGAATAAAAAAAGAAAGAAATGTGGATCAATTTACAACAAAGAATAGCTTTATTAACTGTAGCAGAAAAGATTTAAAGGAGCACAGGATTTAAAGGAACACAATATTAAAAAAAACTTTAACCTGCAAAACAAAAATATATAAAATAATTTGAGCTGAGCCCCCCTTTACGCAGCCTCACGCCCCCCCTGGGGGCCCCACCCCACTATTTGAGAAGCACTGCCCTAACCCTAAGTGGAATTTTCCCCAATGGGACCTTCCCATGTATTTTGCCAGGAAATGTACATAAAGCAGGCTCAAAAGGCGTCCCCCCTCCTAACCATACCAATGGGCTCTGAATCCAATGGCAGTGTCGGTTTTGCTCTGTGAATTCATGGACAGCTAACCCTAACCCTAAGTGGAATTTTCCCCAATGGGATTTTCCCATGTATTTTGCCAGGAAATGTACATAAGGCCAGCTCAAAAGGCGTCCCCCCTCCTAACCATACCGATGGGCTCTGAATCCAATGGCAGTGTCGGTTTTGCTCTGCGAAGTCATGGGGAGCTAACCCTAACCCTTAGTGGAATTTTCCCCAATGGGATTTTCCCATTTATTTTGCCAGGAAATGTACATAAGGCAGGCTCAAAAGGCGTCCCCCCTCCTAACCATACCGATGGGCTCTGAATCCAATGGCAGTGTCGGTTTTACTCTTTGAATTCATGGGGAGCTAACCCTTACCCTAAGTGGAATTTTCCCCAATGGGATTTTCCCATGTATTTTGCCAGGAAATGTACATATGGCAGGCTCAAAAGGCGTCCTCCCTCCTAACCATACCAATGGGCTCTGAATCCAATGGTAGTGTCGGTTTTGCTCTGTGAATTCGTGTGGAGCTAACGCCAACCCTAAGTGGAATTTTCCCCAATGGGATTTTCCCATATATTTTGCCAGGAAATGTAGATAAGGCCGCCACAAAAGGCGTCCCCCCTCCTAACCATACCGATGGGCTCTGAATCCAATGGCAGTGTCGGTTTTGCTCTACGAATTCATGGGGAGCTAACCCTAAACCTTAGTGGAATTTTCCCCAATGAGATTTTCCCATTTATTTTGCCAGAAAATGTACATAAGGCAGGCTCAAAAGCCATCCCCCCTTATAAGCATACCGATGGGCTCTGAATCCAATGGCAGTGTCGGTTTTCCTCTGTGAATTTGTGGGGAGATAACCCCAACCCTAAGTGGAATTTTCCCCAATGCGATTTTCCCATGTATTTTCCCAGGAAATGTAGATAAGGACGCCTCAAAAGGCATCCCCATCCTAACCATACCGATAGGCCCTGAATCCAATGGCAGTGTCGGTTTTGCTCTATGAATTCATGTGGAGCTAACCCTAACTCTAAGTGGAATTTTCCACAATGGGATTTTCCCATTTATTTTGCCAGGAAATGTACATAAGGCCGCCACAAAAGGCGTCCCCCCTCCTAACCATACCGATGGGCTCTGAATCCAATGGCAGTGTCGGTTTTGCTCTGTGAATTCATGGGGAGTTAACCCTAACCCTAAGTGGAATTTTCCCCAATGGTATTTTCCCATGTATTTTGCCAGGAAATGTACATAAAGCAGGCTCAAAAGGCGTCCCCCCTCCTAACCATACCAATGGGCTCTGAATCCAATGGCAGTGTCGGTTTTGCTCTACGAATTCATGTGGAGCTAACCCTAACCCTAAGTGGAATTTTCCCCAATGGGATTTTCCCATGTATTTTGCCAGGAAATGTACATAAGGCAGGCTCAAAAGGCGTCCCCCCTCCTAACCATACTGATGGGCTCTGAATCCAATGGCAGTGTCGGTTTTGCTCTGTGAATTCATGGAGAGCTAACCCTAACCCTAAGTGGAATTTTCCCCAATGGGATTTTCCCATATATTTTGCCAGGAAATGTTCATAAGGCAGGCTCAAAAGGTGTCCCCCCTCCAAACCATACCGATGGGCTCTGAATCCAATGGCAGTGTCGGTTTTGCTCTACGAATTCATGGGGAGCTAACCCTAACCCTTAGTGGAATTTTCCCCAATGGGATTTTCCCATTTATTTTGCCAGAAAATGTACATAAGGCAGGCTCAAAAGCCATCCCCCCTTATAAGCATACCGATGGGCTCTGAATCCAATGGCAGTGTCGGTTTTCCTCTGTGAATTTGTGGGGAGTTAACCGCAACCCTAAGTGGAATTTTCCCCAATGCGATTTTCACATGTATTTTCCCAGGAAATGTAGATAAGGACGCCTCAAAAGGCATCCCCCTCCTAACCATACCAATGGGCTCTGAATCCAATGGCAGTGTCGGTTTTGCTCTACGAATTCATGTGGAGCTAACCCTAACCCTAAGTGGAATTTTCCCCAATGGGATTTTCCCATGTATTTTGCCAGGAAATGTACATAAGGCAGGCTCAAAAGGCGTCCCCCCTCCTAACCATACTGATGGGCTCTGAATCCAATGGCAGTGTCGGTTTTGCTCTGTGAATTCATGGAGAGCTAACCCTAACCCTAAGTGGAATTTTCCCCAATGGGATTTTCCCATATATTTTGCCAGGAAATGTTCATAAGGCAGGCTCAAAAGGTGTCCCCCCTCCAAACCATACCGATGGGCTCTGAATCCAATGGCAGTGTCGGTTTTGCTCTACGAATTCATGGGGAGCTAACCCTAACCCTTAGTGGAATTTTCCCCAATGGGATTTTCCCATTTATTTTGCCAGAAAATGTACATAAGGCAGGCTCAAAAGCCATCCCCCCTTATAAGCATACCGATGGGCTCTGAATCCAATGGCAGTGTCGGTTTTCCTCTGTGAATTTGTGGGGAGTTAACCGCAACCCTAAGTGGAATTTTCCCCAATGCGATTTTCACATGTATTTTCCCAGGAAATGTAGATAAGGACGCCTCAAAAGGCATCCCCATCCTAACCATACCGATAGGCTCTGAATCCAATGGCAGTGTCGGTTTTGCTCTACGAAATCATGTGGAGCTAACCCTAACTCTAAGTGGAATTTTCCCCAATGGGATTTTCCCATGTATTTTGCCAGGAAATGTACATAAGGCGGGCTCAAAAGGCGTCCACCCGCCTAACCATACCGATGGGCTCTGAATCCAATGGCAGTGTTGGTTTTGCTCTGCGAAGTCATGGGGAGCTAACCCTAACCCAGTGCTTCTCAATTATTTTCTGTCATGCCCCCCCTACGAAGAAGAAAACATTTCGCGCCCCCCGCACAACTGTAAATAGTATCATTTGTCTATAAAATTGTTATAAGTACACCTCTGCATAACACTGTATCCTTATTAACGTATAAGAGAATAAAAAAAGAAAGAAATGTGGATCAATTTACAACAAAGAATAGCTTTATTAACTGTAGCAGAAAAGATTTAAAGGAGCACAGGATTTAAAGGAACACAATATTAAAAAAAACTTTAACCTGCAAAACAAAAATATATAAAATAATTTGAGCTGAGCCCCCCTTTACGCAGCCTCACGCCCCCCCTGGGGGCCCCACCCCACTATTTGAGAAGCACTGCCCTAACCCTAAGTGGAATTTTCCCCAATGGGACCTTCCCATGTATTTTGCCAGGAAATGTACATAAAGCAGGCTCAAAAGGCGTCCCCCCTCCTAACCATACCAATGGGCTCTGAATCCAACGGCAGTGTCGGTTTTGCTCTACGAATTCATGGGGAGCTAACCCTAACCCTAAGTGGAATTTTCCCCAATGGGATTTTCCCATATATTTTGCCAGGAAATGTTCATAAGGCCGGCTCAAAAGGTGTCCCCCCTCCAAACCATACCGATGGGCTCTGAATCCAATGGCAGTGTCGGTTTTGCTCTACGAATTCATGTGGAGCTAACCCTAACTCTAAGTGGAATTTTCCGCAATGGGATTTTCCCATTTATTTTGCCAGGAAATGTACATAAGGCCGCCACAAAAGGCGTCCCCCCTCCTAACCATACCGATGGGCTCTGAATCCAATGGCAGGGTCGGTTTTTCTCTGTGAATTCATGGGGAGTTAACCCTAACCCTAAGTGGAATTTTCCCCAAAGGTATTTTCCCATGTATTTTGCCAGGAAATGTACATAAAGCAGGCTCAAAAGGCGTCCCCCCCTCCTAACCATACCAATGGGCTCTGAATCCAATGGCAGTGTCGGTTTTGCTCTGTGAATTCATGTGGAGCTAACCCTAACCCTAAGTGGAATTTTCCCCAATAGGATTTTCCCATGTATTTTGCCAGGAAATGTACATAAGGCCGGCTCAAAAGGCGTCCCCCCTCCTAACCATACCGATGGGCTCTGAATCCAATGGCAGTGTCGGTTTTGCTCTGTGAATTCATGGAGAGCTAACCCTAACCCTAAGTGGAATTTTCCCCAATGGGATTTTCCCATTTATTTTGCCAGGAAATGTACATAAGGCAGGCTCAAAAGGCGTCCCCCCTCCTAACCATACCGATGGGCTCTGAATCCAATGGCAGTGTCGGTTTTACTCTTTGAATTCATGGGGAGCTAACCCTTACCCTAAGTGGAATTTTCCCCAATGGGATTTTCCCATGTATTTTGCCAGGAAATGTACATAAGGCCGGCTCAAAAGGCTTCCCCCCTCCTAACCATACCGATGGGCTCTGAATCCAATGGCAGTGTCGGTTTTGCTCTGCGAAGTCATGGGGAGCTAACCCTAACACAGTGCTTCTCAATTATTTTCTGTCATGCCCCCCCTACGAAGAAGAAAACATTTCGCGCCCCCCGCGCAACTGTAAATAGTATCATTTGTCTATAAAATTGTTATAAGTACACCTCTGCATAACACTGTATCCTTATTAACGTATAAGAGAATAAAAAAAGAAAGAAATGTGGATCAATTTACAACAAAGAATAGTTTTGTTAACTGTAGCAGAAAAGATTTAAAGGAGCACAGGATTTAAAGGAACACAATATTAAAAAAAACTTTAACCTGCAAAACAAAAATATATAAAATAATTTGAGCTGAGCCCCCCTTTACGGAGCCTCACGCCCCCCCTGGGGGCCCCTCCCCACTATTTGAGAAGCACTGCCCTAACCCTAAGTGGAATTTTCCCCAATGGGACCTTCCCATGTATTTTGCCAGGAAATGTACATAAAGCAGGCTCAAAAGGCGTCCCCCCTCCTAACCATTCCAATGGGCTCTGAATCCAATGGCAGTGTCGGTTTTACTCTTTGAATTCATGGGGAGCTAACCCTAACCCTAAGTGGAATTTTCCCCAATGGGATTTTCCCATGTATTTTGCCAGGAAATGTACATATGGCAGGCTCAAAAGGCGTCCTCCCTCCTAACCATACCAATGGGCTCTGAATCCAATGGCAGTGTCGGTTTTGCTCTGTGAATTCGTGGGGAGCTAACGCCAACCCTAAGTGGAATTTTCCCCAATGGGATTTTCCCATATATTTTGCCAGGAAATGTTCATAAGGCCGGCTCAAAAGGCGTCCCCCCTCCTAACCATACCAATGGGCTCTGAATCCAATGGCAGTGTCGGTTTTGCTCTGTGAATTCATGGAGAGCTAACCCTAACCCTAAGTGGAATTTTCCCCAATGGGATTTTCCCAGTTATTTTGCCAGGAAATGTACATAAGGCAGGCTCAAAAGGCGTCCCCCCTCCTAACCATACCGATGGGCTCTGAATCCAATGGCAGTGTCGGTTTTACTCTTTGAATTCATGGGGAGCTAACCCTTACCCTAAGTGGAATTTTCCCCAATGGGATTTTCCCATGTATTTTGCCAGGAAATGTACATAAGGCCGGCTCAAAAGGCTTCCCCCCTCCTAACCATACCGATGGGCTCTGAATCCAATGGCAGTGTCGGTTTTGCTCTGCGAAGCCATGGGGAGCTAACCCTAACACAGTGCTTCTCAATTATTTTCTGTCATGCCCCCCCTACGAAGAAGAAAACATTTCGCGCCCCCCTGCGCAACTGTAAATAGTATCATTTGTCTATAAAATTGTTATAAGTACACCTCTGCATAACACTGTATCCTTATTAACGTATAAGAGAATAAAAAAAGAAAGAAATGTGGATCAATTTAAAACAAAGAATAGTTTTGTTAACTGTAGCAGAAAAGATTTAAAGGAGCACAGGATTTAAAGGAACACAATATTAAAAAAAACTTTAATCTGCAAAACAAAAATATATAAAATAATTTGAGCTGAGCCCCCGTTTACGGAGCCTCACGCCCCCCCTGGGGGCCCCACCCCACTATTTGAGAAGCACTGCCCTAACCCTAAGTGGAATTTTCCCCAATGGGACCTTCCCATGTATTTTGCCAGGAAATGTACATAAAGCAGGCTCAAAAGGCGTCCCCCCTCCTAACCATACCAATGGGCTCTGAATCCAATGGCAGTGTCGGTTTTACTCTGCGAAGTCATGGGGAGCTAACCCTAACCCTAAGTGGAATTTTCCCCAATGGGATTTTCCCATGTATTTTGCCAGGAAATGTACATAAGGCAGGCTCAAAAGGCGTCCCCCCTCCTAACCATACCAATGGGCTCTGAATCCAACGGCAGTGTCGGTTTTGCTCTACGAATTCATGGGGAGCTAACCCTAACCCTAAGTGGAATTTTCCCCAATGGGATTTTCCCATGTATTTTGCCAGGAAATGTACATAAGGCCGGCTCAAAAGGCGTCCCCCCTCCTAACCATACCGATGGGCTCTGAATCCAATGGCAGTGTCGGTTTTGCTCTGTGAATTCATGGAGAGCTAACCCTAACCCTAAGTGGAATTTTCCCCAATGGTATTTTCCCATGTATTTTACCAGGAAATGTACATAAAGCAGGCTCAAAAGGCGTCCACCCTCCTAACCATACCAATGGGCTCTGAATCCAATGGCAGTGTCGGTTTTGCTCTGTGAATTCATGTGGAGCTAACCCTAACCCTAAGTGGAATTTTCCCCAATGGGATTTTCCCATATATTTTGCCAGGAAATGTACATAAGGCAGGCTCAAAAGGCGTCCCCCCTCCTAACCATACCAATGGGCTCTGAATCCAATGGCAGTTTCGGTTTTGCTCTACGAATTCATGGGGAGCTAACCCTAACCCTTAGTGGAATTTTCCCCACTGGGATTTTCCCATTTATTTTGCTAGGAAATGTACATAAGGCAGGCTCAAAAGGCGTCCCCCCCTCCTAACCATACCGATGGGCTCTGAATCCAATGGCAGTGTCGGTTTTACTCTTTGAATTCATGGGGAGCTAACCCTTACCCTAAGTGGAATTTTCCCCAATGGGATTTTCCCATGTATTTTGCCAGGAAATGTACATATGGCAGGCTCAAAAGGCGTCCTCCCTCCTAACCATACCAATGGGCTCTGAATCCAATGGCAGTGTCGGTTTTGCTCTGTGAATTCGTGGGGAGCTAACGCCAACCCTAAGTGGAATTTTCCCCAATGGGATTTTCCCATATATTTTGCCAGGAAATGTTCATAAGGCCGGCTCAAAAGGTGTCCCCCCTCCAAACCATACCGATGGGCTCTGAATCCAATGGCAGTGTCGGTTTTGCTCTACGAATTCATGGGGAGCTAACCCTAACCCTTAGTGGAATTTTCCCCAATGGGATTTTCCCATTTATTTTGCCAGAAAATGTACATAAGGCAGGCTCAAAAGCCATCCCCCCTTATAAGCATACCGATGGGCTCTGAATCCAATGGCAGTGTCGGTTTTCCTCTGTGAATTTGTGGGGAGATAACCCCAACCCTAAGTGGAATTTTCCCCAATGCGATTTTCCCATGTATTTTCCCAGGAAATGTAGATAAGGACGCCTCAAAAGGCATCCCCATCCGAACCATACCGATAGGCTCTGAATCCAATGGCAGTGTCGGTTTTGCTCTACGAATTCATGTGGAGCTAACCCTAACTCTAAGTGGAATTTTCCGCAATGGGATTTTCCCATTTATTTTGCCAGGAAATGTACATAAGGCCGCCACAAAAGGCGTCCCCCCTCCTAACCATACCGATGGGCTCTGAATCCAATGGCAGTGTCGGTTTTTCTCTGTGAATTCATGGGGAGTTAACCCTAACCCTAAGTGGAATTTTCCCCAAAGGTATTTTCCCATGTATTTTGCCAGGAAATGTACATAAAGCAGGCTCAAAAGGCGTCCCCCCCTCCTAACCATACCAATGGGCTCTGAATCCAATGGCAGTGTCGGTTTTGCTCTGTGAATTCATGTGGAGCTAACCCTAACCCTAAGTGGAATTTTCCCCAATGGGATTTTCCCATGTATTTTGCCAGGAAATGTACATAAGGCCGGCTCAAAAGGCGTCCCCCCTCCTAACCATACCGATGGGCTCTGAATCCAATGGCAGTGTCGGTTTTGCTCTGTGAATTCGTGGAGAGCTAACCCTAACCCTAAGTGGAATTTTCCCCAATGGGATTTTCCCATTTATTTTGCCAGGAAATGTACATAAGGCAGGCTCAAAAGGCGTCCCCCCTCCTAACCATACCGATAGGCTCTGAATCCAATGGCAGTGTCGGTTTTACTCTTTGAATTCATGGGGAGCTAACCCTTACCCTAAGTGGAATTTTCCCCAATGGGATTTTCCCATGTATTTTGCCAGGAAATGTACATAAGGCCGGCTCAAAAGGCTTCCCCCCTCCTAACCATACCGATGGGCTCTGAATCCAATGGCAGTGTCGGTTTTGCTCTGCGAAGTCATGGGGAGCTAACCCTAACACAGTGCTTCTCAATTATTTTCTGTCATGCCCCCCCTACGAAGAAGAAAACATTTCGCGCCCCCCGCGCAACTGTAAATAGTATCATTTGTCTATAAAATTGTTATAAGTACACCTCTGCATAACACTGTATCCTTATTAACGTATAAGAGAATAAAAAAAGAAAGAAATGTGGATCAATTTACAACAAAGAATAGTTTTGTTAACTATAGCAGAAAAGATTTAAAGGAGCACAGGATTTAAAGGAACACAATATTAAAAAAAACTTTAACCTGCAAAACAAAAATATATAAAATAATTTGAGCTGAGCCCCCATTTACGGAGCCTCACGCCCCCCATGGGGGCCCCACCCCACTATTTGAGAAGCACTGCCCTAACCCTAAGTGGAATTTTCCCCAATGGGACCTTCCCATGTATTTTGCCAGGAAATGTACATAAAGCAGGCTCAAAAGGCGTCCCCCCTCCTAACCATACCAATGGGCTCTGAATCCAATGGCAGTGTCGGTTTTACTCTGCGAAGTCATGGGTAGCTAACCCTAACCCTAAGTGGAATTTTCCCCAATGGGATTTTCTCATGTATTTTGCCAGGAAATGTACATAAGGCAGGCTCAAAAGGCGTCCCCCCTCCGAACCATACCGATAGGCTCTGAATCCAATGGCAGTGTCGGTTTTGCTCTACGAATTCATGTGGAGCTAACCCTAACTCTAAGTGGAATTTTCCGCAATGGGATTTTCCCATTTATTTTGCCAGGAAATGTAGATAAGGCCGCCACAAAAGGCGTCCCCCCTCCTAACCATACCGATGGGCTCTGAATCCAATGGCAGTGTCGGTTTTGCTCTGTGAATTCATGGGGAGTTAACCCTAACCCTAAGTGGAATTTTCCCCAATGGTATTTTCCCATGTATTTTGCCAGGAAATGTACATAAAGCAGGCTCAAAAGGCATCCCCCCTCCTAACCATACCAATGGGCTCTCAATCCAATGGCAGTGTCGGTTTTGCTCTGTGAATTCATGTGGAGCTAACCCTAACCCTAAGTGGAATTTTCCCCAATGGGATTTTCCCATGTATTTTGCCAGGAAATATACATAAGGCCGGCTCAAAAGGCGTCCCCCCTCCTAACCATACCGATGGGCTCTGAATCCAATGGCAGTGTCGGTTTTGCTCTGTGAATTCATGGAGAGCTAACCCTAACCCTAAGTGGAATTTTCCCCAATGGGATTTTCCCATGTATTTTGCCAGGAAATGTACATAAGGCCAGCTCAAAAGGCGTCCCCCCTCCTAACCATACCGATGGGCTCTGAATCCAATGGCAGTGTCGGTTTTGCTCTGCGAAGTCATGGGGAGTTAACCCTAACCCTAAGTGGAATTTTCCCCAATGGTATTTTCCCATGTATTTTGTCAGGAAATGTACATAAAGCAGGCTCAAAAGGCGTCCCCCCTCCTAACCATACCAATGGGCTCTGAATCCAATGGCAGTGTCGGTTTTGCTCTGTGAATTCATGTGGAGCTAACCCTAACCCTAAGTGGAATTTTCCCCAATGGGATTTTCCCATGTATTTTGCCAGGAAATGTACATAAGGCAGGCTCAAAAGGCGTCCCCCCTCCTAACCATACCAATGGGCTCTGAATCCAATGGCAGTGTCGGTTTTGCTCTGTGAATTCGTGGGGAGCTAACGCCAACCCTAAGTGGAATTTTCCCCAATGGGATTTTCCCATATATTTTGCCAGGAAATGTTCATAAGGCCGGCTCAAAAGGTGTCCCCCCTCCAAACCATACCGATGGGCTCTGAATCCAATGGCAGTGTCGGTTTTGCTCTACGAATTCATGGGGAGCTAACCCTAACCCTTAGTGGAATTTTCCCCAATGGGATTTTCCCATTTATTTTGCCAGAAAATGTACATAAGGCAGGCTCAAAAGCCATCCCCCCTTATAAGCATACCGATGGGCTCTGAATCCAATGGCAGTGTCGGTTTTCCTCTGTGAATTTGTGGGGAGATAACCCCAACCCTAAGTGGAATTTTCCCCAATGCGATTTTCCCATGTATTTTCCCAGGAAATGTAGATAAGGACGCCTCAAAAGGCATCCCCATCCGAACCATACCGATAGGCTCTGAATCCAATGGCAGTGTCGGTTTTGCTCTACGAATTCATGTGGAGCTAACCCTAACTCTAAGTGGAATTTTCCGCAATGGGATTTTCCCATTTATTTTGCCAGGAAATGTACATAAGGCCGCCACAAAAGGCGTCCCCCCTCCTAACCATACCGATGGGCTCTGAATCCAATGGCAGTGTCGGTTTTTCTCTGTGAATTCATGGGGAGTTAACCCTAACCCTAAGTGGAATTTTCCCCAAAGGTATTTTCCCATGTATTTTGCCAGGAAATGTACATAAAGCAGGCTCAAAAGGCGTCCCCCCCTCCTAACCATACCAATGGGCTCTGAATCCAATGGCAGTGTCGGTTTTGCTCTGTGAATTCATGTGGAGCTAACCCTAACCCTAAGTGGAATTTTCCCCAATGGGATTTTCCCATGTATTTTGCCAGGAAATGTACATATGGCAGGCTCAAAAGGCGTCCTCCCTCCTAACCATACCAATGGGCTCTGAATCCAATGGCAGTGTCGGTTTTGCTCTGTGAATTCGTGGGGAGCTAACGCCAACCCTAAGTGGAATTTTCCCCAATGGGATTTTCCCATATATTTTGCCAGGAAATGTTCATAAGGCCGGCTCAAAAGGTGTCCCCCCTCCAAACCATACCGATGGGCTCTGAATCCAATGGCAGTGTCGGTTTTGCTCTACGAATTCATGGGGAGCTAACCCTAACCCTTAGTGGAATTTTCCCCAATGGGATTTTCCCATTTATTTTGCCAGAAAATGTACATAAGGCAGGCTCAAAAGCCATCCCCCCTTATAAGCATACCGATGGGCTCTGAATCCAATGGCAGTGTCGGTTTTCCTCTGTGAATTTGTGGGGAGATAACCCCAACCCTAAGTGGAATTTTCCCCAATGCGATTTTCCCATGTATTTTCCCAGGAAATGTAGATAAGGACGCCTCAAAAGGCATCCCCATCCGAACCATACCGATAGGCTCTGAATCCAATGGCAGTGTCGGTTTTGCTCTACGAATTCATGTGGAGCTAACCCTAACTCTAAGTGGAATTTTCCGCAATGGGATTTTCCCATTTATTTTGCCAGGAAATGTACATAAGGCCACCACAAAAGGCGTCCCCCCTCCTAACCATACCGATGGGCTCTGAATCCAATGGCAGTGTCGGTTTTTCTCTGTGAATTCATGGGGAGTTAACCCTAACCCTAAGTGGAATTTTCCCCAAAGGTATTTTCCCATGTATTTTGCCAGGAAATGTACATAAAGCAGGCTCAAAAGGCGTCCCCCCCTCCTAACCATACCAATGGGCTCTGAATCCAATGGCAGTGTCGGTTTTGCTCTGTGAATTCATGTGGAGCTAACCCTAACCCTAAGTGGAATTTTCCCCAATGGGATTTTCCCATGTATTTTGCCAGGAAATGTACATAAGGCCGGCTCAAAAGGCGTCCCCCCTCCTAACCATACCGATGGGCTCTGAATCCAATGGCAGTGTCGGTTTTGCTCTGTGAATTCATGGAGAGCTAACCCTAACCCTAAGTGGAATTTTCCCCAATGGGATTTTCCCATTTATTTTGCCAGGAAATGTACATAAGGCAGGCTCAAAAGGCGTCCCCCCTCCTAACCATACCGATAGGCTCTGAATCCAATGGCAGTGTCGGTTTTACTCTTTGAATTCATGGGGAGCTAACCCTTACCCTAAGTGGAATTTTCCCCAATGGGATTTTCCCATGTATTTTGCCAGGAAATGTACATAAGGCCGGCTCCAAAGGCTTCCCCCCTCCTAACCATACCGATGGGCTCTGAATCCAATGGCAGTGTCGGTTTTGCTCTGCGAAGTCATGGGGAGCTAACCCTAACACAGTGCTTCTCAATTATTTTCTGTCATGCCCCCCCTACGAAGAAGAAAACATTTCGCGCCCCCCGCGCAACTGTAAATAGTATCATTTGTCTATAAAATTGTTATAAGTACACCTCTGCATAACACTGTATCCTTATTAACGTATAAGAGAATAAAAAAAGAAAGAAATGTGGATCAATTTACAACAAAGAATAGTTTTGTTAACTATAGCAGAAAAGATTTAAAGGAGCACAGGATTTAAAGGAACACAATATTAAAAAAAACTTTAACCTGCAAAACAAAAATATATAAAATAATTTGAGCTGAGCCCCCATTTACGGAGCCTCACGCCCCCCATGGGGGCCCCACCCCACTATTTGAGAAGCACTGCCCTAACCCTAAGTGGAATTTTCCCCAATGGGACCTTCCCATGTATTTTGCCAGGAAATGTACATAAAGCAGGCTCAAAAGGCGTCCCCCCTCCTAACCATACCAATGGGCTCTGAATCCAATGGCAGTGTCGGTTTTACTCTGCGAAGTCATGGGTAGCTAACCCTAACCCTAAGTGGAATTTTCCCCAATGGGATTTTCTCATGTATTTTGCCAGGAAATGTACATAAGGCAGGCTCAAAAGGCGTCCCCCCTCCGAACCATACCGATAGGCTCTGAATCCAATGGCAGTGTCGGTTTTGCTCTACGAATTCATGTGGAGCTAACCCTAACTCTAAGTGGAATTTTCCGCAATGGGATTTTCCCATTTATTTTGCCAGGAAATGTAGATAAGGCCGCCACAAAAGGCGTCCCCCCTCCTAACCATACCGATGGGCTCTGAATCCAATGGCAGTGTCGGTTTTGCTCTGTGAATTCATGGGGAGTTAACCCTAACCCTAAGTGGAATTTTCCCCAATGGTATTTTCCCATGTATTTTGCCAGGAAATGTACATAAAGCAGGCTCAAAAGGCATCCCCCCTCCTAACCATACCAATGGGCTCTGAATCCAATGGCAGTGTCGGTTTTGCTCTGTGAATTCATGTGGAGCTAACCCTAACCCTAAGTGGAATTTTCCCCAATGGGATTTTCCCATGTATTTTGCCAGGAAATGTACATAAGGCCGGCTCAAAAGGCGTCCCCCCTCCTAACCATACCGATGGGCTCTGAATCCAATGGCAGTGTCGGTTTTGCTCTGTGAATTCATGGAGAGCTAACCCTAACCCTAAGTGGAATTTTCCCCAATGGGATTTTCCCATGTATTTTGCCAGGAAATGTACATAAGGCCAGCTCAAAAGGCGTCCCCCCTCCTAACCATACCGATGGGCTCTGAATCCAATGGCAGTGTCGGTTTTGCTCTGCGAAGTCATGGGGAGTTAACCCTAACCCTAAGTGGAATTTTCCCCAATGGTATTTTCCCATGTATTTTGTCAGGAAATGTACATAAAGCAGGCTCAAAAGGCGTCCCCCCTCCTAACCATACCAATGGGCTCTGAATCCAATGGCAGTGTCGGTTTTGCTCTGTGAATTCATGTGGAGCTAACCCTAACCCTAAGTGGAATTTTCCCCAATGGGATTTTCCCATGTATTTTGCCAGGAAATGTACATAAGGCAGGCTCAAAAGGCGTCCCCCCTCCTAACCATACCAATGGGCTCTGAATCCAATGGCAGTGTCGGTTTTGCTCTACGAATTCATGGGGAGCTAACCCTAACCCTTAGTGGAATTTTCCCCAATGGGATTTTCCCATTTATTTTGCCAGGAAATGTACATAAGGCAGGCTCAAAAGGCGTCCCCCCTCCTAACCATACCGATGGGCTCTGAATCCAATGGCAGTGTCGGTTTTACTCTTTGAATTCATGGGGAGCTAACCCTTACCCTAAGTGGAATTTTCCCCAATGGTATTTTCCCATGTATTTTGCCAGGAAATGTACATATGGCAGGCTCAAAAGGCGTCCCCCCCCCTTACCATCCCAATGGGCTCTGAATCCAATGGCAGTGTCGGTTCTGCTCTGTGAATTCGTGGGGAGCTAACCCCAACCCTAAGTGGAATTTTCCCCAATGCGATTTTCCCATGTATTTTCCCAGGAAATGTAGATAAGGACGCCTCAAAAGGCGTCCCCTCTCCTAACCATACCGATAGGCTCTGAATCCAATGGCAGTGACGGTTTTGATCTGTGAATTCGTGGGGAGCTAACCCCAACCCTAAGTGGAATTTTCCCCAATGCGATTTTCCCATGTATTTTCCCAGGAAATGTAGATAAGGACGCCCAAAAGGCTTCCCCCCTCCTAACCATACCAATGGGCTCTGAATCCAATGGCAGTGTCGGTTTTGCTCTGTGAATTCGTGGGGAGCTAACCCCAACCCTAAGTGGAATTTTCCCCAATGGGACCTTCCCATGTATTTTGCCAGGAAATGTACATAAGGCCGCCTCAAAAGGCGTCCCCCCTCCTAACCATACTGATGAGCTCTGAATCCAATGGCAGTGTCGGTTTTGCTCTGTGAATTCATGGGGAGCTAACCCTAACCCTAAGTGGAATTTTCCCCAATGGGATTTTCCAATGTATTTTGCCAGGAAATGTACATAAGGCAGTATCAAAAGGTGTCCCCTCTCCTAACCATACCAATGGTCTCTGAATCCAACGGCAGTGTCGGTTTTGCTCTACGAATTCATGGGGAGCTAACCCTAACCCTTAGTGGAATTTTCAGCAATGGGATTTTCCCATGTATTTTGCCAGTAAACTTACATAAGGCCGCCTCAAAAGGCGACCCCCCTCCAAACCATACCGATGGGCTCTGAATCCAATGGCAGTGTCGGTTTTGCTGTGTGAATTCATGTGGAGCTAACCCTAACCCTAAGTGGAATTTTCCCCAATGGGATTTTCCCATGTATTTTGCCAGGAAATTTACATAAGGCCGCCTCAAAAGGTGTCCCCCCTACTAACCATACCAATGGTCTCTGAATCCAATGGCAGTGTGGGTTTTGCTCTGTGAATTCGTGGGGAGCTAACCCCAACCCTAAGTGGAATTTTCCCCAATGGGATTTTCCCATGTATTTTGCCAGGAAATGTACATAAGGCAGGCTCAAAAGCCATCCCCCCTCCTAACCATACCGATGGGCTCTGAATCCAATGGCAGTGTCGGTTTTGCTCTACGAATTCATGTGGAGCTAACCCTAACCCTAAGTGGAATTTTCCCCAATGGGATTTTCCCATGTATTTTGCCAGGAAATTTACATAAGGCCGCCTCAAAAGGCGTCCCCCCTCCTAACATAAAGATGGGCTCTGAATCCAATGGCAGTGTCGGTTTTACTCTGTGAACTCATGTTGAGCTAACCCTAACCCTAAGTGGAATTTTCCCCAATGGGATTTTCCCATGTATTTTGCCAGTAAACTTACATAAGGCCGCCTCAAAAGGCGTCCCCCCTCCTAACCATACTGATGAGCTCTGAATCCAATGGCAGTGTCGGTTTTGCTCTGTGAATTCATGGGGAGCTAACCCTAACCCTAAGTGGAATTTTCCCCAATGGGATTTTCCAATGTATTTTGCCAGGAAATGTACATAAGGCAGTATCAAAAGGTGTCCCCTCTCCTAACCATACCAATGGTCTCTGAATCCAACGGCAGTGTCGGTTTTGCTCTACGAATTCATGGGGAGCTAACCCTAACCCTTAGTGGAATTTTCAGCAATGGGATTTTCCCATGTATTTTGCCAGGAAATGTACATAAAGCAGGCTCAAAAGGCGTCCCCCCTCCTAACCATACCAATGGGCTCTGAATCCAATGGCAGTGTCGGTTTTACTCTGCGAAGTCATGCGGAGCTAACCCTAACCCTAAGTGGAATTTTCCCCAATGGGATTTTCCCATGTATTTTGCCAGGAAATGTACATAAGGCAGGCTCAAAAGGCTTCCCCCCTCCTAACCATACCAATGGGCTCTAAATCCAATGGCAGTGTCGGTTTTGCTCTGTGAATTCGTGGGGAGCTAAACCTAACCCTAAGTGGAATTTTCCCCAATGGGATTTTCCCATGTATTTTGCCAGGAAATGTACATAAGGCAGTCTCAAAAGGCGTCCCCCCTCCAAACCATACCAATGGGCTCTGAATCCAATGGCAGTGTCGGTTTTGCTCTACCAATTCATGGGGAGCTAACCCTAACCCTTAGTGGAATTTTCCCCAATGGGATTTTCCCATGTATTTTGCCAGGAAATGTACATAAGGCCGCCTCAAAAGTCGTACCCCCTCCTAACCATACTGATGGGCTCTGAATCCAATGGCAGTGTCGGTTTTGCTCTGTGAATTCATGGAGAGCTAACCCTAACCCTAAGTGGAATTTTCCCCAATGGGATTTTCCCATTTATTTTGCCAGGAAATGTACATAAGGCAGGCTCAAAAGGCGTCCCCCCTCCTAACCATACCGATGGGCTCTGAATCCAATGGCAGTGTCGGTTTTACTCTGTGAATTCATGTTGAGCTAACCCTAACCCTAAGTGGAATTTTCCCCAATGGGATTTTCCCATGTATTTTGCCAGGAAATGTACATAAGGCAGGATCAAAAGGTTTCCCCCCTCCTAACCATACCAATGGGCTCTGAATCCAATGGCAGTGTCGGTTTTACTCTGTGAATTCGTGGGGAGCTAAACCTAAACCTAAGTGGAATTTTCCCCAATGGGACCTTCCCATGTATTTTGCCAGGAAATGTACATAAAGCAGGCTCAAAAGGCGTCCCCCCTCCCAACCATACCAATGGGCTCTGAATCCAATGGCAGTGTCGGTTTTACTATGCGAAGTCATGGGGAGCTAAACCTAACCCTAAGTGGAATTTTCCCCAATGGGATTTTCCCATGTATTTTGCCAGGAAATGTACATAAGGCAGTCTCAAAAGGCGTCCCCCCTCCAAACCATACCAATGGGCTCTGAATCCAATGGCAGTGTCGGTTTTGCTCTGTGAATTCATGTGGAGCTAACCCTAACCCTAAGTGGAATTTTCCCCAATGGGATTTTCCCATGTATTTTGCCAGGAAATGTACATAAGGCAGGCTCAAAAGGCGTCCCCCCTCCTAACCATACCAATGGGCTCTGAATCCAATGGCAGTGTCTGTTTTGCTCTGTGAATTCATGGGGAGCTAACCCTAACCCTAAGTGGAATTTTCCCCAATGGGATTTTCCCATGTATTTTGCCAGGAAATTTACATAAGGCCGCCTCAAAAGGCATCCCCCCTCCTAACCATACCAATGGGCTCTGAATCCAATGGCAGTGTTGGTTTTGCTCTGTGAATTCGTGAGGAGCTAACCCCAACCCTAAGTGGAATTTTCCCCAATGCGAATTTCCCATGTATTTTCCCAGGAAATGTAGATAAGGACGCCTCAAAAGGCGTCCCCTCTCCTAACCATACCGATAGGCTCTGAATCCAATGGCAGTGTCGGTTTTACTCTGCGAAGTCATGGGGAGCTAACCCTAACCCTAAGTGGAATTTTCCCCAATGGGATTTTCCCATGTATTTTGCCAGGAAATTTACATAAGAACGCCTCAAAAGGCGTCCCCCCTCCTAACCATACCAATGGGCTCTGAATCCAATGGCAGTGTTGGTTTTGCTCTGTGAATTCGTGGGGAGCTAACCCCAACCCTAAGTGGAATTTTCCCCAATGGGATTTTCCCATGTATTTTGCCAGGAAATGTACATAAGGCAGGTTCAAAAGGCGTCCCCCCTCCTAACCATACCAATGGGCTCTGAATCCAATGGCAGTGTCTGTTTTGCTCTGTGAATTCATGGGGAGCTAACCCTAACCCTAAGTGGAATTTTCCCCAATGGGATTTTCCCATGTATTTTGCCAGGAAATTTACATAAGGCCGCCTCAAAAGGCGTCCCCCCTCCTAACCATACCAATGGGCTCTGAATCCAATGGCAGTGTTGGTTTTGCTCTGTGAATTCGTGAGGAGCTAACCCCAACCCTAAGTGGAATTTTCCCCAATGCGAATTTCCCATGTATTTTCCCAGGAAATGTAGATAAGGACGCCTCAAAAGGCGTCCCCTCTCCTAACCATACCGATAGGCTCTGAATCCAATGGCAGTGTTGGTTTTGCTCTGTGAATTCGTGAGGAGCTAACCCCAACCCTAAGTGGAATTTTCCCCAATGCGAATTTCCCATGTATTTTGCCAGGAAATGTACATAAGGCAGGCTCAAAAGGCGTCCCCCCTCCTAACCATACCGATGGGCTCTGAATCCAATGGCAGTGTCGGTTTTACTCTGCGAAGTCATGGGGAGCTAACCCTAACCCTAAGTGGAATTTTCCCCAATGGGATTTTCCAATGTATTTTGCCAGGAAATGTACATAAGGCAGTATCAAAAGGTGTCCCCTCTCCTAACCATACCAATGGGCTCTGAATCCAACAGGAGTGTCGGTTTTGCTCTACGAATTCATGGGGAGGTAACCCTAACCCTTAGTGGAATTTTCAGCAATGGGATTTTCCCATGTATTTTGCCAGTAAACTTACATAAGGCCGCTTCAAAAGGCGACCCCCCTCCAAACCATACCGATGGGCTCTGAATCCAATGGCAGTGTCGGTTTTCCTCTGTGAATTCATGTGGAGCTAACCCTAACCCTAAGTGGAATTTTCCCCAATGGGATTTTCCCATGTATTTTGCCAGGAAATTTACATAAGGCCGCCTCAAAAGGCGTCCCCCCTCCTAACCATACCAATGGGCTCTGAATCCAATGGCAGTGTTGGTTTTGCTCTGTGAATTCGTGGGGAGCTAACCCCAACCCTAAGTGGAATTTTCCCCAATGGGATTTTCCCATGTATTTTGCCAGGAAATGTACATAAGGCAGGTTCAAAAGGCGTCCCCTCTCCTAACCATACCGATAGGCTCTGAATCCAATGGCAGTGTCGGTTTTGCTCTGTGAATTCGTGAGGAGCTAACCCCAACCCTAAGTGGAATTTTCCCCAATGCGAATTTCCCATGTATTTTGCCAGGAAATGTACATAAGGCAGGCTCAAAAGGCGTCCCCCCTCCTAACCATACCGATGGGCTCTGAATCCAATGGCAGTGTCGGTTTTACTCTGCGAAGTCATGGGGAGCTAACCCTAACCCTAAGTGGAATTTTCCCCAATGGGATTTTCCAATGTATTTTGCCAGGAAATGTACATAAGGCAGTATCAAAAGGTGTCCCCTCTCCTAACCATACCAATGGGCTCTGAATCCAACGGGAGTGTCGGTTTTGCTCTACGAATTCATGGGGAGGTAACCCTAACCCTTAGTGGAATTTTCAGCAATGGGATTTTCCCATGTATTTTGCCAGTAAACTTACATAAGGCCGCTTCAAAAGGCGACCCCCCTCCAAACCATACCGATGGGCTCTGAATCCAATGGCAGTGTCGGTTTTCCTCTGCGAAGTCATGGGGAGCTAACCCTAACCCTAAGTGGAATTTTCCCCAATGGGATTTTCCCATGTATTTTGCCAGGAAATTTACATAAGGCCGCCTCAAAAGGCGTCCCCCCTCCTAACCATACCAATGGGCTCTGAATCCAATGGCAGTGTTGGTTTTGCTCTGTGAATTCGTGGGGAGCTAACCCCAACCCTAAGTGGAATTTTCCCCAATGGGATTTTCCCATGTATTTTGCCAGGAAATGTACATAAGGCAGGTTCAAAAGGCGTCCCCTCTCCTAACCATACCAATGGGCTCTGAATCCAACGGCAGTGTCGGTTTTGCTCTACGAATTCATGGGGAGCTAACCCTAACCCTTAGTGGAATTTTCAGCAATGGGATTTTCCCATGTATTTTGCCAGTAAACTTACATAAGGCCGCTTCAAAAGGCGACCCCCCTCCAAACCATACCAATGGGCTCTGAATCCAATGGCAGTGTCGGTTTTGCTCTGTGAATTCGTGGGGAGCTAACCCCAACCCTAAGTGGAATTTTCCCCAATGCGATTTTCCCATGTATTTTCTCAGGAAATGTAGATAAGGACGCCTCAAAAGGCGTCCCCTCTCCTAACCATACCGATAGGCTCTGAATCCAATGGCAGTGACGGTTTTGCTCTGTGAATTCGTGGGGAGCTAACCCCAACCCTAAGTGGAATTTTCCCCAATGCGATTTTCCCATGTATTTTCCCAGGAAATGTAGATAAGGACGCCCAAAAGGCTTCCCCCCTCCTAACCATACCAATGGGCTCTGAATCCAATGGCAGTGTCGGTTTTGCTCTGTGAATTCGTGGGGAGCTAACCCCAACCCTAAGTGGAATTTTCCCCAATGGGACCTTCCCATGTATTTTGCCAGGAAATGTACATAAGGCCGCCTCAAAAGGCGTCCCCCCTCCTAACCATACTGATGAGCTCTGAATCCAATGGCAGTGTCGGTTTTGCTCTGTGAATTCATGGGGAGCTAACCCTAACCCTAAGTGGAATTTTCCCCAATGGGATTTTCCAATGTATTTTGCCAGGAAATGTACATAAGGCAGTATCAAAAGGTGTCCCCTCTCCTAACCATACCAATGGTCTCTGAATCCAACGGCAGTGTCGGTTTTGCTCTACGAATTCATGGGGAGCTAACCCTAACCCTTAGTGGAATTTTCAGCAATGGGATTTTCCCATGTATTTTGCCAGTAAACTTACATAAGGCCGCCTCAAAAGGCGACCCCCCTCCAAACCATACCGATGGGCTCTGAATCCAATGGCAGTGTCGGTTTTGCTGTGTGAATTCATGTGGAGCTAACCCTAACCCTAAGTGGAATTTTCCCCAATGGGATTTTCCCATGTATTTTGCCAGGAAATTTACATAAGGCCGCCTCAAAAGGTGTCCCCCCTACTAACCATACCAATGGTCTCTGAATCCAATGGCAGTGTTGGTTTTGCTCTGTGAATTCGTGGGGAGCTAACCCCAACCCTAAGTGGAATTTTCCCCAATGGGATTTTCCCATGTATTTTGCCAGGAAATGTACATAAGGCAGGCTCAAAAGCCATCCCCCCTCCTAACCATACCGATGGGCTCTGAATCCAATGGCAGTGTAGGTTTTGCTCTACGAATTCATGTGGAGCTAACCCTAACCCTAAGTGGAATTTTCCCCAATGGGATTTTCCCATGTATTTTGCCAGGAAATTTACATAAGGCCGCCTCAAAAGGCGTCCCCCCTCCTAACATAAAGATGGGCTCTGAATCCAATGGCAGTGTCGGTTTTACTCTGTGAACTCATGTTGAGCTAACCCTAACCCTAAGTGGAATCTTCCCCAATGGGATTTTCCCATGTATTTTCTCAGGAAATGTAGATAAGGACGCCTCAAAAGGCGTCCCCTCTCCTAACCATACCGATAGGCTCTGAATCCAATGGCAGTGACGGTTTTGCTCTGTGAATTCGTGGGGAGCTAACCCCAACCCTAAGTGGAATTTTCCCCAATGCGATTTTCCCATGTATTTTCCCAGGAAATGTAGATAAGGACACCGAAAAGGCTTCCCCCCTCCTAACCATACCAATGGGCTCTGAATCCAATGGCAGTGTCGGTTTTGCTCTGTGAATTCGTGGGGAGCTAACCCCAACCCTAAGTGGAATTTTCCACAATGGGATTTTCCCATGTATTTTGCCCGGAAATGTACATAAGGCCGCCTCAAAAGGCGTCCCCCCTCCTAACCATACTGATGGGCTCTGAATCCAATGGCAGTGTCGGTTTTGCTCTATGAATTCATGGGGAGCTAACCCTAACCCTTAGTCCAATTTTCCCCAATGGGACCTTCCCATGTATTTTGCCAGGAAATGTACATAAGGCCGCCTCAAAAGGCGTCCCCCCTCCTAACCATACCGATGGGCTCTGAATCCAATGGCAGTGTCGGTTTTGCTCTGTGAATTCATGGAGAGCTAACCCTAACCCTAAGTGGAATTTTCCCCAATGGGATTTTCCCATGTATTTTGCCAGGAAATGTACATAAGGCCAGCTCAAAAGGCGTCCCCCCTCCTAACCATACCGATGGGCTCTGAATCCAATGGCAGTGTCGGTTTTGCTCTGTGAATTCATGGAGAGCTAACCCTAACCCTAAGTGGAATTTTCCCCAATGGGATATTCCCATGTATTTTGCCAGGAAATGTACATAAGGCAGGCTCAAAAAGGCATCCCCCCCTCCTAACCATACCAATGGGCTCTGAATCCAATGGTAGTGTCGGTTTTACTCTGTGAATTCATGGGGAGCTAACCGTTACCCAAAGTGGAATTTTCCCCAATGGGATTTTCCCATGTATTTTCCCAGTAAATGTACATAAGGCAGGCTCAAAAGCCATCCCCCCTCCTAACCATACCGATGGGCTCTGAATCCAATGGCAGTGTCGGTTTTGCTCTACGAATTCATGTGGAGCTAACCCTAACCCTAAGTGGAATTTTCCCCAATGGGATTTTCCCATGTATTTTGCCAGGAAATTTACATAAGGCCGCCTCATAAGGCGTCCCCCCTCCTACCCATACCGATGGGCTCTGAATCCAATGGCAGTGTCGGTTTTACTCTGCGAAGTCATGGGGAGCTAACCCTAACCCTAAGTGGAATTTTCCCCAATGGGATTTTCCCATTTATTTTGCCAGGAAATGTACATAAGGCAGGCTCAAAAGGCGTCCCCCCTCCTACCCATACCGATGGGCTCTGAATCCAATTGCAGCGTCGGTTTTACTCTGCGAAGTCATGCGGAGCTAACCCTAACCCTAAGTGGAATTTTCCCCAATGGGATTTTCCCATTTATTTTGCCAGGAAATGTACATATGGCAGGCTCAAAAGGCGTCCCCCCTCCTAACCATACCGATGGGCTCTGAATCCAATGGCAGTGTCGGTTTTACTCTGTGAATTCATGTTGAGCTAACCCTAACCCTAAGTGGAATTTTCCCCAATGGGATTTTCCCATGTATTTTGCCAGGAAATGTATATAAGGCAGGCTCAAATGGCTTCCCCCCTCCTAACCATACCAATGGGCTCTGAATCCTATGGCAGTGTCAGTTTTGCTCTGTGAATTCGTGCGGAGGTAACCCCAACCCTAAGTGGAATTTTCCCCAAGGGGATTTTCCAATGTATTTTGCCAGGAAATGTACATAAGGCCGCCTCAAAAGGCGTCCCCCCTCCTAACCATACTGATGGGCTCTGAATGCAATGGCAGTGTTGGTTTTGCTCTGTGAATTCATGGGGAGCTAACCCTAACCCTAAGTGGAATTTTCCCCAATGGGACCTTCCCATGTATTTTGCCAGGAAATGTACATAAAGCAGTCTCAATAGGCGTCCCCCCTCCCAACCATACCAATGGGCTCTGAATCCAATGGCAGTGTTGGTTTTACTCTGCGAAGTCATGGGGAGCTAACCCCAACCCTAAGTGGAATTTTCCCCAATGCGATTTTCCCATGTATTTTCCCAGGAAATGTAGATAAGGACGCACAAAAGGCTTCCCCCCTCCTAACCATACCAATGGGCTCTGAATCCAATGGCAGTGTCGGTTTTACTCTGTGAATTCGTGGGGAGCTAACCCCAACCCTAAGTGGAATTTTCCCCAATGGGACCTTCCCATGTATTTTGCCAGGAAATGTACATAAGGCCGCCTCAAAAGGCATCCCCCCTCCTAACCATACTGATGGGCTCTGAATCCAATGGCAGTGTCGGTTTTGCTCTGTGAATTCATGGGGAGCTAACCCTAACCCTAAGTGGAATTTTCCCCAATGGGATTTTCCAATGTATTTTGCCAGGAAATGTACATAAGGCAGTATCAAAAGGTGTCCCCTCTCCTAACCATACCAATGGGCTCTGAATCCAACGGCAGTGTCGGTTTTGCTCTACGAATTCATGGGGAGCTAACCCTAACCCTTAGTGGAATTTTCAGCAATGGGATTTTCCCATGTATTTTGCCAGTAAACTTACATAAGGCAGGCTCAAAAGCCATCCCCCCTCCTAACCATACCGATGGGCTCTGAATCCAATGGCAGTGTCGGTTTTGCTCTACGAATTCATGTGGAGCTAACCCTAACCCTAAGTGGAATTTTCCCCAATGGGATTTTCCCATGTATTTTGCCAGGAAATTTACATAAGGCCGCCTCAAAAGGCGTCCCCCCTCCTACCCATACCGATGGGCTCTGAATCCAATGGCACTGTCGGTTTTACTCTGTGAATTCATATTGAGCTAACCCTAACCCTAAGTGGAATCTTCCCCAATGGGATTTTCCCATGTATTTTCTCAGGAAATGTAGAAAAGGACGCCTCAAAAGTCGTCCCCTCTCCTAACCATACCGATAGGCTCTGAATCCAATGGCAGTGACGGTTTTGCTCTGTGAATTCGTGGGGAGCTAACCCCAACCCTAAGTGGAATTTTCCCCAATGCGATTTTCCCATGTATTTTCCCAGGAAATGTAGATAAGGACGCCCAAAAGGCTTCCCCCCTCCTAACCATACCAATGGGCTCTGAATCCAATGGCAGTGTCGGTTTTGCTCTGTGAATTCGTGGGGAGCTAACCCCAACCCTACGTGGAATTTTCCCCAATGGGATTTTCCCATATATTTTGCCAGGAAATGTACATAAGGCCGCCTCAAAAGGCGTCCCCCCTCCTAAGCATACTGATGGGCTCTGAATCCAATGGCAGTGTCGGTTTTGCTCTATGAATTCATGGGGAGCTAACCCTAACCCTTAGTGGAATTTTCCCCAATGGGATTTTCCCATGTATTTTGCCAGGAAATTTACATAAGGCCGCCTCAAAAGGCGTCCCCCCTCCTAACCATACCAATGGGCTCTGAATCCAATGGCAGTGTCGGTTTTGCTCTGTGAATTCGTGGGGAGCTAACCCCAACCCTACGTGGAATTTTCCCCAATGGGATTTTCCCATATATTTTGCCAGGAAATGTACATAAGGCCGCCTCAAAAGGCGTCCCCCCTCCTAACCATACTGATGGGCTCTGAATCCAATGGCAGTGTCGGTTTTGCTCTGTGAATTCATGGGGAGCTAACTCTAACCCTAAGTGGAATTTTCCCCAATGGGATTTTCCCATGTATTTTGCCAGGAAATTTACATAAGGCCGCCTCAAAAGGCGTCCCCCCTCCTAACCATACCAATGGGCTCTGAATCCAATGGCAGTGTTGGTTTTGCTCTGTGAATTCGTTGGGAGGTAACCCCAACCCTAAGTGGAATTTTCCCCAATGCGAATTTCCCATGTATTTTCCCAGGAAATGTAGATAAGGACGCCTCAAAAGGCTTCCCCTCTCCTAACCATACCGATAGGCTCTGAATCCAATGGCAGTGTCCTTTTTTTCTCTGTGAAATCGTGGGGAGCTAACCCCAACCCTAAGTGGAATTTTCCCCAATGGGATTTTCCCATGTATTTTGCCAGGAAATGTACATAAGGCAGGCTCAAAAGCCATCCCCCCTCCTAACCATACCGATGGGCTCTGAATCCAATGGCAGTGTCGGTTTTGCTCTACGAATTCATGTGGACCTATCCCTAACCCTAAGTGGAATTTTCCCCAATGGGATTTTCCCATGTATTTTGCCAGGAAATTTACATAAGGCCGCCTCAAAAGGCATCCCCCCTCCTACCCATACCGATGGGCTCTGAATCCAATGGCAGTGTCGGTTTTACTCTGTGAATTCATGTTGAGCTAACCCTAACCCTAAGTGGAATCTTCCCCAATGGGATTTTTCCATGTATTTTGCCAGGAAATGTAGATAAGGACGCCTCAAAAGGCGTCCCCTCTCCTAACCATACCGATAGGCTCTGAATCCAATGGCAGTGTCGGTTTTGCTCTGTGAATTCGTGGGGAGCTAACCCCAACCCTAAGTGGAATTTTCCCCACTGGGATTTTCCCATGTATTTTGCCAGGAAATGTACATAAGGCCGTCTCAAAAGGCGTCCCCCATCCTAACCATACTGATGGGCTCTGAATCCAATGGCAGTGTCGGTTTTGCTCTATGAATTCATGGGGAGCTAACCCTAACCCTTAGTCCAATTTTCCCCAATGGGACCTTCCCATGTATTTTGCCAGGAAATGTACATAAGGCCGCCTCAAAAGGCGTCCCCCCTCCTAACCATACTGATGGGCTCTGAATCCAATGGCAGTGTCGGTTTTGCTCTGTGAATTCATGGGGAGCTAACCCTAACCCTAAGTGGAATTTTCCCCAATGGGATATTCCCATGTATTTTGCCAGGAAATGTACATAAGGCAGGCTCAAAAGGCATCCCCCCTCCTAACCATACCAATGGGCTCTGAATCCAATGGTAGTGTCGGTTTTACTCTGTGAATTCATGGGGAGCTAACCGTTACCCAAAGTGGAATTTTCCCCAATGGGATTTTCCCATGTATTTTCCCAGGAAATGTACATAAGGCAGGCTCAAAAGCCATCCCCCCTCCTAACCATACCGATGGGCTCTGAATCCAATGGCAGTGTCGGTTTTGCTCTACGAATTCATGTGGAGCTAACCCTAACCCTAAGTGGAATTTTCCCCAATGGGATTTTCCCATGTATTTTGCCAGGAAATTTACATAAGGCCGCCTCATAAGGCGTCCCCCCTCCTACCCATACCGATGGGCTCTGAATCCAATGGCAGTGTCGGTTTTACTCTGCGAAGTCATGGGGAGCTAACCCTAACCCTAAGTGGAATTTTCCCCAATGGGATTTTCCCATTTATTTTGCCAGGAAATGTACATAAGGCAGGCTCAAAAGGCGTCCCCCCTCCTACCCATACCGATGGGCTCTGAATCCAATGGCAGCGTCGGTTTTACTCTGCGAAGTCATGCGGAGCTAACCCTAACCCTAAGTGGAATTTTCCCCAATGGGATTTTCCCATTTATTTTGCCAGGAAATGTACATAAGGCAGGCTCAAAAGGCGTCCCCCCTCCTAACCATACCGATGGGCTCTGAATCCAATGGCAGTGTCGGTTTTGCTCTACGAATTCATGTGGAGCTAACCCTAACCCTAAGTGGAATTTTACCCAATGGGATTTTCCCATGTATTTTGCCAGGAAATTTACATAAGGCCGCCTCATAAGGCGTCCCCCCTCCTACCCATACCGATGGGCTCTGAATCCAATGGCAGTGTCGGTTTTACTCTGCGAAGTCATGGGGAGCTAACCCTAACCCTAAGTGGAATTTTCCCCAATGGGATTTTCCCATTTATTTTGCCAGGAAATGTACATAAGGCAGGCTCAAAAGGCGTCCCCCCTCCTACCCATACCGATGGGCTCTGAATCCAATGGCAGCGTCGGTTTTACTCTGCGAAGTCATGCGGAGCTAACCCTAACCCTAAGTGGAATTTTCCCCAATGGGATTTTCCCATTTATTTTGCCAGGAAATGTACATAAGGCAGGCTCAAAAGGCGTCCCCCCTCCTAACCATACCGATGGGCTCTGAATCCAATGGCAGTGTCGGTTTTACTCTGTGAATTCATGTTGAGCTAACCCTAACCCTAAGTGGAATTTTCCCCAATGGGATTTTCCCATGTATTTTGCCAGGAAATGTATATAAGGCAGGCTCAAAAGGCTTCCCCCCTCCTAACCATACCAATGGGCTCTGAATCCTATGGCAGTGTCAGTTTTGCTCTGTGAATTCGTGCGGAGGTAACCCCAACCCTAAGTGGAATTTTCCCCAAGGGGATTTTCCAATGTATTTTGCCAGGAAATGTACATAAGGCCGCCTCAAAAGGCGTCCCCCCTCCTAACCATACTGATGGGCTCTGAATGCAATGGCAGTGTTGGTTTTGCTCTGTGAATTCATGGGGAGCTAACCCTAACCCTAAGTGGAATTTTCCCCAATGGGACCTTCCCATGTATTTTGCCAGGAAATGTACATAAAGCAGTCTCAATAGGCGTCCCCCCTCCCAACCATACCAATGGGCTCTGAATCCAATGGCAGTGTTGGTTTTACTCTGCGAAGTCATGGGGAGCTAACCCCAACCCTAAGTGGAATTTTCCCCAATGCGATTTTCCCATGTATTTTCCCAGGAAATGTAGATAAGGACGCACAAAAGGCTTCCCCCCTCCTAACCATACCAATGGGCTCTGAATCCAATGGCAGTGTCGGTTTTACTCTGTGAATTCGTGGGGAGCTAACCCCAACCCTAAGTGGAATTTTCCCCAATGGGACCTTCCCATGTATTTTGCCAGGAAATGTACATAAGGCCGCCTCAAAAGGCATCCCCCCTCCTAACCATACTGATGGGCTCTGAATCCAATGGCAGTGTCGGTTTTGCTCTGTGAATTCATGGGGAGCTAACCCTAACCCTAAGTGGAATTTTCCCCAATGGGATTTTCCAATGTATTTTGCCAGGAAATGTACATAAGGCAGTATCAAACGGTGTCCCCTCTCCTAACCATACCAATGGGCTCTGAATCCAACGGCAGTGTCGGTTTTGCTCTACGAATTCATGGGGAGCTAACCCTAACCCTTAGTGGAATTTTCAGCAATGGGATTTTCCCATGTATTTTGCCAGTAAACTTACATAAGGCAGGCTCAAAAGCCATCCCCCCTCCTAACCATACCGATGGGCTCTGAATCCAATGGCAGTGTCGGTTTTGCTCTACGAATTCATGTGGAGCTAACCCTAACCCTAAGTGGAATTTTCCCCAATGGGATTTTCCCATGTATTTTGCCAGGAAATTTACATAAGGCCACCTCAAAAGGCGTCCCCCCTCCTACCCATACCGATGGGCTCTGAATCCAATGGCACTGTCGGTTTTACTCTGTGAATTCATATTGAGCTAACCCTAACCCTAAGTGGAATCTTCCCCAATGGGATTTTCCCATGTATTTTCTCAGGAAATGTAGAAAAGGACGCCTCAAAAGTCGTCCCCTCTCCTAACCATACCGATAGGCTCTGAATCCAATGGCAGTGACGGTTTTGCTCTGTGAATTCGTGGGGAGCTAACCCCAACCCTAAGTGGAATTTTCCCCAATGCGAATTTCCCATGTATTTTGCCAGGAAATGTACATAAGGCAGGCTCAAAAGGCGTCCCCCCTCCTAACCATACCGATGGGCTCTGAATCCAATGGCAGTGTCGGTTTTACTCTGCGAAGTCATGGGGAGCTAACCCTAACCCTAAGTGGAATTTTCCCCAATGGGATTTTCCAATGTATTTTGCCAGGAAATGTACATAAGGCAGTATCAAAAGGTGTCCCCTCTCCTAACCATACCAATGGGCTCTGAATCCAACGGGAGTGTCGGTTTTGCTCTACGAATTCATGGGGAGGTAACCCTAACCCTTAGTGGAATTTTCAGCAATGGGATTTTCCCATGTATTTTGCCAGTAAACTTACATAAGGCCGCTTCAAAAGGCGACCCCCCTCCAAACCATACCGATGGGCTCTGAATCCAATGGCAGTGTCGGTTTTCCTCTGTGAATTCATGTGGAGCTAACCCTAACCCTAAGTGGAATTTTCCCCAATGGGATTTTCCCATGTATTTTGCCAGGAAATTTACATAAGGCCGCCTCAAAAGGCGTCCCCCCTCCTAACCATACCAATGGGCTCTGAATCCAATGGCAGTGTTGGTTTTGCTCTGTGAATTCGTGGGGAGCTAACCCCAACCCTAAGTGGAATTTTCCCCAATGGGATTTTCCCATGTATTTTGCCAGGAAATGTACATAAGGCATGTTCAAAAGGCGTCCCCTCTCCTAACCATACCAATGGGCTCTGAATCCAACGGCAGTGTCGGTTTTGCTCTACGAATTCATGGGGAGCTAACCCTAACCCTTAGTGGAATTTTCAGCAATGGGATTTTCCCATGTATTTTGCCAGTAAACTTACATAAGGCCGCTTCAAAAGGCGACCCCCCTCCAAACCATACCGATGGGCTCTGAATCCAATGGCAGTGTCGGTTTTGCTCTGTGAATTCGTGGGGAGCTAACCCCAACCCTAAGTGGAATTTTCCCCAATGCGATTTTCCCATGTATTTTCTCAGGAAATGTAGATAAGGACGCCTCAAAAGGCGTCCCCTCTCCTAACCATACCGATAGGCTCTGAATCCAATGGCAGTGACGGTTTTGCTCTGTGAATTCGTGGGGAGCTAACCCCAACCCTAAGTGGAATTTTCCCCAATGCGATTTTCCCATGTATTTTCCCAGGAAATGTAGATAAGGACGCCCAAAAGGCTTCCCCCCTCCTAACCATACCAATGGGCTCTGAATCCAATGGCAGTGTCGGTTTTGCTCTGTGAATTCGTGGGGAGCTAACCCCAACCCTAAGTGGAATTTTCCCCAATGGGACCTTCCCATGTATTTTGCCAGGAAATGTACATAAGGCCTCCTCAAAAGGCGTCCCCCCTCCTAACCATACTGATGGGCTCTGAATCCAATGGCAGTGTCGGTTTTGCTCTGTGAATTCATGGGGAGCTAACCCTAACCCTAAGTGGAATTTTCCCCAATGGGATTTTCCAATGTATTTTGCCAGGAAATGTACATAAGGCAGTATCAAAAGGTGTCCCCTCTCCTAACCATACCAATGGTCTCTGAATCCAACGGCAGTGTCGGTTTTGCTCTACGAATTCATGGGGAGCTAACCCTAACCCTTAGTGGAATTTTCAGCAATGGGATTTTCCCATGTATTTTGCCAGTAAACTTACATAAGGCCGCCTCAAAAGGCGACCCCCCTCCAAACCATACCGATGGGCTCTGAATCCAATGGCAGTGTCGGTTTTGCTGTGTGAATTCATGTGGAGCTAACCCTAACCCTAAGTGGAATTTTCCCCAATGGGATTTTCCCATGTATTTTGCCAGGAAATTTACATAAGGCCGCCTCAAAAGGTGTCCCCCCTACTAACCATACCAATGGTCTCTGAATCCAATGGCAGTGTTGGTTTTGCTCTGTGAATTCGTGGGGAGCTAACCCCAACCCTAAGTGGAATTTTCCCCAATGGGATTTTCCCATGTATTTTGCCAGGAAATGTACATAAGGCAGGCTCAAAAGCCATCCCCCCTCCTAACCATACCGATGGGCTCTGAATCCAATGGCAGTGTCGGTTTTGCTCTACGAATTCATGTGGAGCTAACCCTAACCCTAAGTGGAATCTTCCCCAATGGGATTTTCCCATGTATTTTCTCAGGAAATGTAGATAAGGACGCCTCAAAAGGCGTCCCCTCTCCTAACCATACCGATAGGCTCTGAATCCAATGGCAGTGACGGTTTTGCTCTGTGAATTCGTGGGGAGCTAACCCCAACCCTAAGTGGAATTTTCCCCAATGCGATTTTCCCATGTATTTTCCCAGGAAATGTAGATAAGGACACCGAAAAGGCTTCCCCCCTCCTAACCATACCAATGGGCTCTGAATCCAATGGCAGTGTCGGTTTTGCTCTGTGAATTCGTGGGGAGCTAACCCCAACCCTAAGTGGAATTTTCCACAATGGGATTTTCCCATGTATTTTGCCCGGAAATGTACATAAGGCCGCCTCAAAAGGCGTCCCCCCTCCTAACCATACTGATGGGCTCTGAATCCAATGGCAGTGTCGGTTTTGCTCTATGAATTCATGGGGAGCTAACCCTAACCCTTAGTCCAATTTTCCCAATGGGACCTTCCCATGTATTTTGCCAGGAAATGTACATAAGGCCGCCTCAAAAGGCGTCCCCCCTCCTAACCATACTGATGGGCTCTGAATCCAATGGCAGTGTCGGTTTTGCTCTGTGAATTCATGGGGAGCTAACCCTAACCCTAAGTGGAATTTTCCCCAATGGGATATTCCCATGTATTTTGCCAGGAAATGTACATAAGGCAGGCTCAAAAAGGCATCCCCCCCTCCTAACCATACCAATGGGCTCTGAATCCAATGGTAGTGTCGGTTTTACTCTGTGAATTCATGGGGAGCTAACCGTTACCCAAAGTGGAATTTTCCCCAATGGGATTTTCCCATGTATTTTCCCAGGAAATGTACATAAGGCAGGCTCAAAAGCCATCCCCCCTCCTAACCATACCGATGGGCTCTGAATCCAATGGCAGTGTCGGTTTTGCTCTACGAATTCATGTGGAGCTAACCCTAACCCTAAGTGGAATTTTCCCCAATGGGATTTTCCCATGTATTTTGCCAGGAAATTTACATAAGGCCGCCTCATAAGGCGTCCCCCCTCCTACCCATACCGATGGGCTCTGAATCCAATGGCAGTGTCGGTTTTACTCTGCGAAGTCATGGGGAGCTAACCCTAACCCTAAGTGGAATTTTCCCCAATGGGATTTTCCCATTTATTTTGCCAGGAAATGTACATAAGGCAGGCTCAAAAGGCGTCCCCCCTCCTACCCATACCGATGGGCTCTGAATCCAATGGCAGCGTCGGTTTTACTCTGCGAAGTCATGCGGAGCTAACCCTAACCCTAAGTGGAATTTTCCCCAATGGGATTTTCCCATGTATTTTGCCAGGAAATTTACATAAGGCCGCCTCATAAGGCGTCCCCCCTCCTACCCATACCGATGGGCTCTGAATCCAATGGCAGTGTCGGTTTTACTCTGCGAAGTCATGGGGAGCTAACCCTAACCCTAAGTGGAATTTTCCCCAATGGGATTTTCCCATTTATTTTGCCAGGAAATGTACATAAGGCAGGCTCAAAAGGCGTCCCCCCTCCTACCCATACCGATGGGCTCTGAATCCAATTGCAGCGTCGGTTTTACTCTGCGAAGTCATGCGGAGCTAACCCTAACCCTAAGTGGAATTTTCCCCAATGGGATTTTCCCATTTATTTTGCCAGGAAATGTACATATGGCAGGCTCAAAAGGCGTCCCCCCTCCTAACCATACCGATGGGCTCTGAATCCAATGGCAGTGTCGGTTTTACTCTGTGAATTCATGTTGAGCTAACCCTAACCCTAAGTGGAATTTTCCCCAATGGGATTTTCCCATGTATTTTGCCAGGAAATGTATATAAGGCAGGCTCAAAAGGCTTCCCCCCTCCTAACCATACCAATGGGCTCTGAATCCTATGGCAGTGTCAGTTTTGCTCTGTGAATTCGTGCGGAGGTAACCCCAACCCTAAGTGGAATTTTCCCCAAGGGGATTTTCCAATGTATTTTGCCAGGAAATGTACATAAGGCCGCCTCAAAAGGCGTCCCCCCTCCTAACCATACTGATGGGCTCTGAATGCAATGGCAGTGTTGGTTTTGCTCTGTGAATTCATGGGGAGCTAACCCTAACCCTAAGTGGAATTTTCCCCAATGGGACCTTCCCATGTATTTTGCCAGGAAATGTACATAAAGCAGTCTCAATAGGCGTCCCCCCTCCCAACCATACCAATGGGCTCTGAATCCAATGGCAGTGTTGGTTTTACTCTGCGAAGTCATGGGGAGCTAACCCCAACCCTAAGTGGAATTTTCCCCAATGCGATTTTCCCATGTATTTTCCCAGGAAATGTAGATAAGGACGCACAAAAGGCTTCCCCCCTCCTAACCATACCAATGGGCTCTGAATCCAATGGCAGTGTCGGTTTTACTCTGTGAATTCGTGGGGAGCTAACCCCAACCCTAAGTGGAATTTTCCCCAATGGGACCTTCCCATGTATTTTGCCAGGAAATGTACATAAGGCCGCCTCAAAAGGCATCCCCCCTCCTAACCATACTGATGGGCTCTGAATCCAATGGCAGTGTCGGTTTTGCTCTGTGAATTCATGGGGAGCTAACCCTAACCCTAAGTGGAATTTTCCCCAATGGGATTTTCCAATGTATTTTGCCAGGAAATGTACATAAGGCAGTATCAAAAGGTGTCCCCTCTCCTAACCATACCAATGGGCTCTGAATCCAACGGCAGTGTCGGTTTTGCTCTACGAATTCATGGGGAGCTAACCCTAACCCTTAGTGGAATTTTCAGCAATGGGATTTTCCCATGTATTTTGCCAGTAAACTTACATAAGGCAGGCTCAAAAGCCATCCCCCCTCCTAACCATACCGATGGGCTCTGAATCCAATGGCAGTGTCGGTTTTGCTCTACGAATTCATGTGGAGCTAACCCTAACCCTAAGTGGAATTTTCCCCAATGGGATTTTCCCATGTATTTTGCCAGGAAATTTACATAAGGCCGCCTCAAAAGGCGTCCCCCCTCCTACCCATACCGATGGGCTCTGAATCCAATGGCACTGTCGGTTTTACTCTGTGAATTCATATTGAGCTAACCCTAACCCTAAGTGGAATCTTCCCCAATGGGATTTTCCCATGTATTTTCTCAGGAAATGTAGAAAAGGACGCCTCAAAAGTCGTCCCCTCTCCTAACCATACCGATAGGCTCTGAATCCAATGGCAGTGACGGTTTTGCTCTGTGAATTCGTGGGGAGCTAACCCCAACCCTAAGTGGAATTTTCCCCAATGCGATTTTCCCATGTATTTTCCCAGGAAATGTAGATAAGGACGCCCAAAAGGCTTCCCCCCTCCTAACCATACCAATGGGCTCTGAATCCAATGGCAGTGTCGGTTTTGCTCTGTGAATTCGTGGGGAGCTAACCCCAACCCTACGTGGAATTTTCCCCAATGGGATTTTCCCATATATTTTGCCAGGAAATGTACATAAGGCCGCCTCAAAAGGCGTCCCCCCTCCTAAGCATACTGATGGGCTCTGAATCCAATGGCAGTGTCGGTTTTGCTCTATGAATTCATGGGGAGCTAACCCTAACCCTTAGTGGAATTTTCCCCAATGGGATTTTCCCATGTATTTTGCCAGGAAATTTACATAAGGCCGCCTCAAAAGGCGTCCCCCCTCCTAACCATACCAATGGGCTCTGAATCCAATGGCAGTGTCGGTTTTGCTCTGTGAATTCGTGGGGAGCTAACCCCAACCCTACGTGGAATTTTCCCCAATGGGATTTTCCCATATATTTTGCCAGGAAATGTACATAAGGCCGCCTCAAAAGGCGTCCCCCCTCCTAACCATACTGATGGGCTCTGAATCCAATGGCAGTGTCGGTTTTGCTCTGTGAATTCATGGGGAGCTAACCCTAACCCTAAGTGGAATTTTCCCCAATGGGATTTTCCCATGTATTTTGCCAGGAAATTTACATAAGGCCGCCTCAAAAGGCGTCCCCCCTCCTAACCATACCAATGGGCTCTGAATCCAATGGCAGTGTTGGTTTTGCTCTGTGAATTCGTTGGGAGGTAACCCCAACCCTAAGTGGAATTTTCCCCAATGCGAATTTCCCATGTATTTTCCCAGGAAATGTAGATAAGGACGCCTCAAAAGGCTTCCCCTCTCCTAACCATACCGATAGGCTCTGAATCCAATGGCAGTGTCCTTTTTTTCTCTGTGAAATCGTGGGGAGCTAACCCCAACCCTAAGTGGAATTTTCCCCAATGGGATTTTCCCATGTATTTTGCCAGGAAATGTACATAAGGCAGGCTCAAAAGCCATCCCCCCTCCTAACCATACCGATGGGCTCTGAATCCAATGGCAGTGTCGGTTTTGCTCTACGAATTCATGTGGACCTATCCCTAACCCTAAGTGGAATTTTCCCCAATGGGATTTTCCCATGTATTTTGCCAGGAAATTTACATAAGGCCGCCTCAAAAGGCGTCCCCCCTCCTACCCATACCGATGGGCTCTGAATCCAATGGCAGTGTCGGTTTTACTCTGTGAATTCATGTTGAGCTAACCCTAACCCTAAGTGGAATCTTCCCCAATGGGATTTTTCCATGTATTTTGCCAGGAAATGTAGATAAGGACGCCTCAAAAGGCGTCCCCTCTCCTAACCATACCGATAGGCTCTGAATCCAATGGCAGTGTCGGTTTTGCTCTGTGAATTCGTGGGGAGCTAACCCCAACCCTAAGTGGAATTTTCCCCACTGGGATTTTCCCATGTATTTTGCCAGGAAATGTACATAAGGCCGTCTCAAAAGGCGTCCCCCATCCTAACCATACTGATGGGCTCTGAATCCAATGGCAGTGTCGGTTTTGCTCTATGAATTCATGGGGAGCTAACCCTAACCCTTAGTCCAATTTTCCCCAATGGGACCTTCCCATGTATTTTGCCAGGAAATGTACATAAGGCCGCCTCAAAAGGCGTCCCCCCTCCTAACCATACTGATGGGCTCTGAATCCAATGGCAGTGTCGGTTTTGCTCTGTGAATTCATGGGGAGCTAACCCTAACCCTAAGTGGAATTTTCCCCAATGGGATATTCCCATGTATTTTGCCAGGAAATGTACATAAGGCAGGCTCAAAAGGCATCCCCCCTCCTAACCATACCAATGGGCTCTGAATCCAATGGTAGTGTCGGTTTTACTCTGTGAATTCATGGGGAGCTAACCGTTACCCAAAGTGGAATTTTCCCCAATGGGATTTTCCCATGTATTTTCCCAGGAAATGTACATAAGGCAGGCTCAAAAGCCATCCCCCCTCCTAACCATACCGATGGGCTCTGAATCCAATGGCAGTGTCGGTTTTGCTCTACGAATTCATGTGGAGCTAACCCTAACCCTAAGTGGAATTTTCCCCAATGGGATTTTCCCATGTATTTTGCCAGGAAATTTACATAAGGCCGCCTCATAAGGCGTCCCCCCTCCTACCCATACCGATGGGCTCTGAATCCAATGGCAGTGTCGGTTTTACTCTGCGAAGTCATGGGGAGCTAACCCTAACCCTAAGTGGAATTTTCCCCAATGGGATTTTCCCATTTATTTTGCCAGGAAATGTACATAAGGCAGGCTCAAAAGGCGTCCCCCCTCCTACCCATACCGATGGGCTCTGAATCCAATGGCAGCGTCGGTTTTACTCTGCGAAGTCATGCGGAGCTAACCCTAACCCTAAGTGGAATTTTCCCCAATGGGATTTTCCCATTTATTTTGCCAGGAAATGTACATAAGGCAGGCTCAAAAGGCGTCCCCCCTCCTAACCATACCGATGGGCTCTGAATCCAATGGCAGTGTCGGTTTTGCTCTACGAATTCATGTGGAGCTAACCCTAACCCTAAGTGGAATTTTCCCCAATGGGATTTTCCCATGTATTTTGCCAGGAAATTTACATAAGGCCGCCTCATAAGGCGTCCCCCCTCCTACCCATACCGATGGGCTCTGAATCCAATGGCAGTGTCGGTTTTACTCTGCGAAGTCATGGGGAGCTAACCCTAACCCTAAGTGGAATTTTCCCCAATGGGATTTTCCCATTTATTTTGCCAGGAAATGTACATAAGGCAGGCTCAAAAGGCGTCCCCCCTCCTACCCATACCGATGGGCTCTGAATCCAATGGCAGCGTCGGTTTTACTCTGCGAAGTCATGCGGAGCTAACCCTAACCCTAAGTGGAATTTTCCCCAATGGGATTTTCCCATTTATTTTGCCAGGAAATGTACATAAGGCAGGCTCAAAAGGCGTCCCCCCTCCTAACCATACCGATGGGCTCTGAATCCAATGGCAGTGTCGGTTTTACTCTGTGAATTCATGTTGAGCTAACCCTAACCCTAAGTGGAATTTTCCCCAATGGGATTTTCCCATGTATTTTGCCAGGAAATGTATATAAGGCAGGCTCAAAAGGCTTCCCCCCTCCTAACCATACCAATGGGCTCTGAATCCTATGGCAGTGTCAGTTTTGCTCTGTGAATTCGTGCGGAGGTAACCCCAACCCTAAGTGGAATTTTCCCCAAGGGGATTTTCCAATGTATTTTGCCAGGAAATGTACATAAGGCCGCCTCAAAAGGCGTCCCCCCTCCTAACCATACTGATGGGCTCTGAATGCAATGGCAGTGTTGGTTTTGCTCTGTGAATTCATGGGGAGCTAACCCTAACCCTAAGTGGAATTTTCCCCAATGGGACCTTCCCATGTATTTTGCCAGGAAATGTACATAAAGCAGTCTCAATAGGCGTCCCCCCTCCCAACCATACCAATGGGCTCTGAATCCAATGGCAGTGTTGGTTTTACTCTGCGAAGTCATGGGGAGCTAACCCCAACCCTAAGTGGAATTTTCCCCAATGCGATTTTCCCATGTATTTTCCCAGGAAATGTAGATAAGGACGCACAAAAGGCTTCCCCCCTCCTAACCATACCAATGGGCTCTGAATCCAATGGCAGTGTCGGTTTTACTCTGTGAATTCGTGGGGAGCTAACCCCAACCCTAAGTGGAATTTTCCCCAATGGGACCTTCCCATGTATTTTGCCAGGAAATGTACATAAGGCCGCCTCAAAAGGCATCCCCCCTCCTAACCATACTGATGGGCTCTGAATCCAATGGCAGTGTCGGTTTTGCTCTGTGAATTCATGGGGAGCTAACCCTAACCCTAAGTGGAATTTTCCCCAATGGGATTTTCCAATGTATTTTGCCAGGAAATGTACATAAGGCAGTATCAAACGGTGTCCCCTCTCCTAACCATACCAATGGGCTCTGAATCCAACGGCAGTGTCGGTTTTGCTCTACGAATTCATGGGGAGCTAACCCTAACCCTTAGTGGAATTTTCAGCAATGGGATTTTCCCATGTATTTTGCCAGTAAACTTACATAAGGCAGGCTCAAAAGCCATCCCCCCTCCTAACCATACCGATGGGCTCTGAATCCAATGGCAGTGTCGGTTTTGCTCTACGAATTCATGTGGAGCTAACCCTAACCCTAAGTGGAATTTTCCCCAATGGGATTTTCCCATGTATTTTGCCAGGAAATTTACATAAGGCCACCTCAAAAGGCGTCCCCCCTCCTACCCATACCGATGGGCTCTGAATCCAATGGCACTGTCGGTTTTACTCTGTGAATTCATATTGAGCTAACCCTAACCCTAAGTGGAATCTTCCCCAATGGGATTTTCCCATGTATTTTCTCAGGAAATGTAGAAAAGGACGCCTCAAAAGTCGTCCCCTCTCCTAACCATACCGATAGGCTCTGAATCCAATGGCAGTGACGGTTTTGCTCTGTGAATTCGTGGGGAGCTAACCCCAACCCTAAGTGGAATTTTCCCCAATGCGAATTTCCCATGTATTTTGCCAGGAAATGTAGATAAGGACGCACAAAAGGCTTCCCCCCTCCTAACCATACCAATGGGCTCTGAATCCAATGGCAGTGTCGGTTTTACTCTGTGAATTCGTGGGGAGCTAACCCCAACCCTAAGTGGAATTTTCCCCAATGGGACCTTCCCATGTATTTTGCCAGGAAATGTACATAAGGCCGCCTCAAAAGGCATCCCCCCTCCTAACCATACTGATGGGCTCTGAATCCAATGGCAGTGTCGGTTTTGCTCTGTGAATTCATGGGGAGCTAACCCTAACCCTAAGTGGAATTTTCCCCAATGGGATTTTCCAATGTATTTTGCCAGGAAATGTACATAAGGCAGTATCAAACGGTGTCCCCTCTCCTAACCATACCAATGGGCTCTGAATCCAACGGCAGTGTCGGTTTTGCTCTACGAATTCATGGGGAGCTAACCCTAACCCTTAGTGGAATTTTCAGCAATGGGATTTTCCCATGTATTTTGCCAGTAAACTTACATAAGGCAGGCTCAAAAGCCATCCCCCCTCCTAACCATACCGATGGGCTCTGAATCCAATGGCAGTGTCGGTTTTGCTCTACGAATTCATGTGGAGCTAACCCTAACCCTAAGTGGAATTTTCCCCAATGGGATTTTCCCATGTATTTTGCCAGGAAATTTACATAAGGCCACCTCAAAAGGCGTCCCCCCTCCTACCCATACCGATGGGCTCTGAATCCAATGGCACTGTCGGTTTTACTCTGTGAATTCATATTGAGCTAACCCTAACCCTAAGTGGAATCTTCCCCAATGGGATTTTCCCATGTATTTTCTCAGGAAATGTAGAAAAGGACGCCTCAAAAGTCGTCCCCTCTCCTAACCATACCGATAGGCTCTGAATCCAATGGCAGTGACGGTTTTGCTCTGTGAATTCGTGGGGAGCTAACCCCAACCCTAAGTGGAATTTTCCCCAATGCGAATTTCCCATGTATTTTGCCAGGAAATGTACATAAGGCAGGCTCAAAAGGCGTCCCCCCTCCTAACCATACCGATGGGCTCTGAATCCAATGGCAGTGTCGGTTTTACTCTGCGAAGTCATGGGGAGCTAACCCTAACCCTAAGTGGAATTTTCCCCAATGGGATTTTCCAATGTATTTTGCCAGGAAATGTACATAAGGCAGTATCAAAAGGTGTCCCCTCTCCTAACCATACCAATGGGCTCTGAATCCAACGGGAGTGTCGGTTTTGCTCTACGAATTCATGGGGAGGTAACCCTAACCCTTAGTGGAATTTTCAGCAATGGGATTTTCCCATGTATTTTGCCAGTAAACTTACATAAGGCCGCTTCAAAAGGCGACCCCCCTCCAAACCATACCGATGGGCTCTGAATCCAATGGCAGTGTCGGTTTTCCTCTGTGAATTCATGTGGAGCTAACCCTAACCCTAAGTGGAATTTTCCCCAATGGGATTTTCCCATGTATTTTGCCAGGAAATTTACATAAGGCCGCCTCAAAAGGCGTCCCCCCTCCTAACCATACCAATGGGCTCTGAATCCAATGGCAGTGTTGGTTTTGCTCTGTGAATTCGTGGGGAGCTAACCCCAACCCTAAGTGGAATTTTCCCCAATGGGATTTTCCCATGTATTTTGCCAGGAAATGTACATAAGGCATGTTCAAAAGGCGTCCCCTCTCCTAACCATACCAATGGGCTCTGAATCCAACGGCAGTGTCGGTTTTGCTCTACGAATTCATGGGGAGCTAACCCTAACCCTTAGTGGAATTTTCAGCAATGGGATTTTCCCATGTATTTTGCCAGTAAACTTACATAAGGCCGCTTCAAAAGGCGACCCCCCTCCAAACCATACCGATGGGCTCTGAATCCAATGGCAGTGTCGGTTTTGCTCTGTGAATTCGTGGGGAGCTAACCCCAACCCTAAGTGGAATTTTCCCCAATGCGATTTTCCCATGTATTTTCTCAGGAAATGTAGATAAGGACGCCTCAAAAGGCGTCCCCTCTCCTAACCATACCGATAGGCTCTGAATCCAATGGCAGTGACGGTTTTGCTCTGTGAATTCGTGGGGAGCTAACCCCAACCCTAAGTGGAATTTTCCCCAATGCGATTTTCCCATGTATTTTCCCAGGAAATGTAGATAAGGACGCCCAAAAGGCTTCCCCCCTCCTAACCATACCAATGGGCTCTGAATCCAATGGCAGTGTCGGTTTTGCTCTGTGAATTCGTGGGGAGCTAACCCCAACCCTAAGTGGAATTTTCCCCAATGGGACCTTCCCATGTATTTTGCCAGGAAATGTACATAAGGCCTCCTCAAAAGGCGTCCCCCCTCCTAACCATACTGATGGGCTCTGAATCCAATGGCAGTGTCGGTTTTGCTCTGTGAATTCATGGGGAGCTAACCCTAACCCTAAGTGGAATTTTCCCCAATGGGATTTTCCAATGTATTTTGCCAGGAAATGTACATAAGGCAGTATCAAAAGGTGTCCCCTCTCCTAACCATACCAATGGTCTCTGAATCCAACGGCAGTGTCGGTTTTGCTCTACGAATTCATGGGGAGCTAACCCTAACCCTTAGTGGAATTTTCAGCAATGGGATTTTCCCATGTATTTTGCCAGTAAACTTACATAAGGCCGCCTCAAAAGGCGACCCCCCTCCAAACCATACCGATGGGCTCTGAATCCAATGGCAGTGTCGGTTTTGCTGTGTGAATTCATGTGGAGCTAACCCTAACCCTAAGTGGAATTTTCCCCAATGGGATTTTCCCATGTATTTTGCCAGGAAATTTACATAAGGCCGCCTCAAAAGGTGTCCCCCCTACTAACCATACCAATGGTCTCTGAATCCAATGGCAGTGTTGGTTTTGCTCTGTGAATTCGTGGGGAGCTAACCCCAACCCTAAGTGGAATTTTCCCCAATGGGATTTTCCCATGTATTTTGCCAGGAAATGTACATAAGGCAGGCTCAAAAGCCATCCCCCCTCCTAACCATACCGATGGGCTCTGAATCCAATGGCAGTGTCGGTTTTGCTCTACGAATTCATGTGGAGCTAACCCTAACCCTAAGTGGAATCTTCCCCAATGGGATTTTCCCATGTATTTTCTCAGGAAATGTAGATAAGGACGCCTCAAAAGGCGTCCCCTCTCCTAACCATACCGATAGGCTCTGAATCCAATGGCAGTGACGGTTTTGCTCTGTGAATTCGTGGGGAGCTAACCCCAACCCTAAGTGGAATTTTCCCCAATGCGATTTTCCCATGTATTTTCCCAGGAAATGTAGATAAGGACACCGAAAAGGCTTCCCCCCTCCTAACCATACCAATGGGCTCTGAATCCAATGGCAGTGTCGGTTTTGCTCTGTGAATTCGTGGGGAGCTAACCCCAACCCTAAGTGGAATTTTCCACAATGGGATTTTCCCATGTATTTTGCCCGGAAATGTACATAAGGCCGCCTCAAAAGGCGTCCCCCCTCCTAACCATACTGATGGGCTCTGAATCCAATGGCAGTGTCGGTTTTGCTCTATGAATTCATGGGGAGCTAACCCTAACCCTTAGTCCAATTTTCCCAATGGGACCTTCCCATGTATTTTGCCAGGAAATGTACATAAGGCCGCCTCAAAAGGCGTCCCCCCTCCTAACCATACTGATGGGCTCTGAATCCAATGGCAGTGTCGGTTTTGCTCTGTGAATTCATGGGGAGCTAACCCTAACCCTAAGTGGAATTTTCCCCAATGGGATATTCCCATGTATTTTGCCAGGAAATGTACATAAGGCAGGCTCAAAAAGGCATCCCCCCCTCCTAACCATACCAATGGGCTCTGAATCCAATGGTAGTGTCGGTTTTACTCTGTGAATTCATGGGGAGCTAACCGTTACCCAAAGTGGAATTTTCCGCAATGGGATTTTCCCATGTATTTTCCCAGGAAATGTACATAAGGCAGGCTCAAAAGCCATCCCCCCTCCTAACCATACCGATGGGCTCTGAATCCAATGGCAGTGTCGGTTTTGCTCTACGAATTCATGTGGAGCTAACCCTAACCCTAAGTGGAATTTTCCCCAATGGGATTTTCCCATGTATTTTGCCAGGAAATTTACATAAGGCCGCCTCATAAGGCGTCCCCCCTCCTACCCATACCGATGGGCTCTGAATCCAATGGCAGTGTCGGTTTTACTCTGCGAAGTCATGGGGAGCTAACCCTAACCCTAAGTGGAATTTTCCCCAATGGGATTTTCCCATTTATTTTGCCAGGAAATGTACATAAGGCAGGCTCAAAAGGCGTCCCCCCTCCTACCCATACCGATGGGCTCTGAATCCAATGGCAGCGTCGGTTTTACTCTGCGAAGTCATGCGGAGCTAACCCTAACCCTAAGTGGAATTTTCCCCAATGGGATTTTCCCATTTATTTTGCCAGGAAATGTACATAAGGCAGGCTCAAAAGGCGTCCCCCCTCCTAACCATACCGATGGGCTCTGAATCCAATGGCAGTGTCGGTTTTACTCTGTGAATTCATGTTGAGCTAACCCTAACCCTAAGTGGAATTTTCCCCAATGGGATTTTCCCATGTATTTTGCCAGGAAATGTATATAAGGCAGGCTCAAAAGGCTTCCCCCCTCCTAACCATACCAATGGGCTCTGAATCCTATGGCAGTGTCAGTTTTGCTCTGTGAATTCGTGCGGAGGTAACCCCAACCCTAAGTGGAATTTTCCCCAAGGGGATTTTCCAATGTATTTTGCCAGGAAATGTACATAAGGCCGCCTCAAAAGGCGTCCCCCCTCCTAACCATACTGATGGGCTCTGAATGCAATGGCAGTGTTGGTTTTGCTCTGTGAATTCATGGGGAGCTAACCCTAACCCTAAGTGGAATTTTCCCCAATGGGACCTTCCCATGTATTTTGCCAGGAAATGTACATAAAGCAGTCTCAATAGGCGTCCCCCCTCCCAACCATACCAATGGGCTCTGAATCCAATGGCAGTGTTGGTTTTACTCTGCGAAGTCATGGGGAGCTAACCCCAACCCTAAGTGGAATTTTCCCCAATGCGATTTTCCCATGTATTTTCCCAGGAAATGTAGATAAGGACGCACAAAAGGCTTCCCCCCTCCTAACCATACCAATGGGCTCTGAATCCAATGGCAGTGTCGGTTTTACTCTGTGAATTCGTGGGGAGCTAACCCCAACCCTAAGTGGAATTTTCCCCAATGGGACCTTCCCATGTATTTTGCCAGGAAATGTACATAAGGCCGCCTCAAAAGGCATCCCCCCTCCTAACCATACTGATGGGCTCTGAATCCAATGGCAGTGTCGGTTTTGCTCTGTGAATTCATGGGGAGCTAACCCTAACCCTAAGTGGAATTTTCCCCAATGGGATTTTCCAATGTATTTTGCCAGGAAATGTACATAAGGCAGTATCAAAAGGTGTCCCCTCTCCTAACCATACCAATGGGCTCTGAATCCAACGGCAGTGTCGGTTTTGCTCTACGAATTCATGGGGAGCTAACCCTAACCCTTAGTGGAATTTTCAGCAATGGGATTTTCCCATGTATTTTGCCAGTAAACTTACATAAGGCAGGCTCAAAAGCCATCCCCCCTCCTAACCATACCGATGGGCTCTGAATCCAATGGCAGTGTCGGTTTTGCTCTACGAATTCATGTGGAGCTAACCCTAACCCTAAGTGGAATTTTCCCCAATGGGATTTTCCCATGTATTTTGCCAGGAAATTTACATAAGGCCGCCTCAAAAGGCGTCCCCCCTCCTACCCATACCGATGGGCTCTGAATCCAATGGCACTGTCGGTTACTCTGTGAATTCATATTGAGCTAACCCTAACCCTAAGTGGAATCTTCCCCAATGGGATTTTCCCATGTATTTTCTCAGGAAATGTAGAAAAGGACGCCTCAAAAGTCGTCCCCTCTCCTAACCATACCGATAGGCTCTGAATCCAATGGCAGTGACGGTTTTGCTCTGTGAATTCGTGGGGAGCTAACCCCAACCCTAAGTGGAATTTTCCCCAATGCGATTTTCCCATGTATTTTCCCAGGAAATGTAGATAAGGACGCCCAAAAGGCTTCCCCCCTCCTAACCATACCAATGGGCTCTGAATCCAATGGCAGTGTCGGTTTTGCTCTGTGAATTCGTGGGGAGCTAACCCCAACCCTACGTGGAATTTTCCCCAATGGGATTTTCCCATATATTTTGCCAGGAAATGTACATAAGGCCGCCTCAAAAGGCGTCCCCCCTCCTAAGCATACTGATGGGCTCTGAATCCAATGGCAGTGTCGGTTTTGCTCTATGAATTCATGGGGAGCTAACCCTAACCCTTAGTGGAATTTTCCCCAATGGGACCTTCCCATGTATTTTGCCAGGAAATGTACATAAGGCCTCCTCAAAAGGCGTCCCCCCTCCTAACCATACTGATGGGCTCTGAATCCAATGGCAGTGTCGGTTTTGCTCTGTGAATTCATGGGGAGCTAACCCTAACCCTAAGTGGAATTTTCCCTTATGGGATTTTCCCATGTATTTTGCCAGGAAATTTACATAAGGCCGCCTCAAAAGGCGTCCCCCCTCCTAACCATACCAATGGGCTCTGAATCCAATGGCAGTGTTGGTTTTGCTCTGTGAATTCGTTGGGAGGTAACCCCAACCCTAAGTGGAATTTTCCCCAATGCGAATTTCCCATGTATTTTCCCAGGAAATGTAGATAAGGACGCCTCAAAAGGCTTCCCCTCTCCTAACCATACCGATAGGCTCTGAATCCAATGGCAGTGTCCTTTTTTTCTCTGTGAAATCGTGGGGAGCTAACCCCAACCCTAAGTGGAATTTTCCCCAATGGGATTTTCCCATGTATTTTGCCAGGAAATGTACATAAGGCAGGCTCAAAAGCCATCCCCCCTCCTAACCATACCGATGGGCTCTGAATCCAATGGCAGTGTCGGTTTTGCTCTACGAATTCATGTGGACCTATCCCTAACCCTAAGTGGAATTTTCCCCAATGGGATTTTCCCATGTATTTTGCCAGGAAATTTACATAAGGCCGCCTCAAAAGGCGTCCCCCCTCCTACCCATACCGATGGGCTCTGAATCCAATGGCAGTGTCGGTTTTACTCTGTGAATTCATGTTGAGCTAACCCTAACCCTAAGTGGAATCTTCCCCAATGGGATTTTCCCATGTATTTTGCCAGGAAATGTAGATAAGGACGCCTCAAAAGGCGTCCCCTCTCCTAACCATACCGATAGGCTCTGAATCCAATGGCAGTGTCGGTTTTGCTCTGTGAATTCGTGGGGAGCTAACCCCAAGCCTAAGTGGAATTTTCCCCACTGGGATTTTCCCATGTATTTTGCCAGGAAATGTACATAAGGCCGTCTCAAAAGGCGTCCCCCATCCTAACCATACTGATGGGCTCTGAATCCAATGGCAGTGTCGGTTTTGCTCTATGAATTCATGGGGAGCTAACCCTAACCCTTAGTCCAATTTTCCCCAATGGGACCTTCCCATGTATTTTGCCAGGAAATGTACATAAGGCCGCCTCAAAAGGCGTACCCCCTCCTACCCATACCGATGGGCTCTGAATCCAATGGCAGTGTCGGTTTTACTCTGTGAATTCATGTTGAGCTAACCCTAACCCTAAGTGGAATCTTCCCCAATGGGATTTTTCCATGTATTTTGCCAGGAAATGTAGATAAGGACGCCTCAAAAGGCGTCCCCTCTCCTAACCATACCGATAGGCTCTGAATCCAATGGCAGTGTCGGTTTTGCTCTGTGAATTCGTGGGGAGCTAACCCCAAGCCTAAGTGGAATTTTCCCCACTGGGATTTTCCCATGTATTTTGCCAGGAAATGTACATAAGGCCGTCTCAAAAGGCGTCCCCCATCCTAACCATACTGATGGGCTCTGAATCCAATGGCAGTGTCGGTTTTGCTCTATGAATTCATGGGGAGCTAACCCTAACCCTTAGTCCAATTTTCCCCAATGGGACCTTCCCATGTATTTTGCCAGGAAATGTACATAAGGCCGCCTCAAAAGGCGTCCCCCCTCCTAACCATACTGATGGGCTCTGAATCCAATGGCAGTGTCGGTTTTGCTCTGTGAATTCATGGGGAGCTAACCCTAACCCTAAGTGGAATTTTCCCCAATGGGATATTCCCATGTATTTTGCCAGGAAATGTACATAAGGCAGGCTCAAAAGGCATCCCCCCTCCTAACCATACCAATGGGCTCTGAATCCAATGGTAGTGTCGGTTTTACTCTGTGAATTCATGGGGAGCTAACCGTTACCCAAAGTGGAATTTTCCCCAATGGGATTTTCCCATGTATTTTCCCAGGAAATGTACATAAGGCAGGCTCAAAAGCCATCCCCCCTCCTAACCATACCGATGGGCTCTGAATCCAATGGCAGTGTCGGTTTTGCTCTACGAATTCATGTGGAGCTAACCCTAACCCTAAGTGGAATTTTCCCCAATGGGATTTTCCCATGTATTTTGCCAGGAAATTTACATAAGGCCGCCTCAAAAGGCGTCCCCCCTCCTACCCATACCGATGGGCTCTGAATCCAATGGCAGTGTCGGTTTTACTCTGCGAAGTCATGGGGAGCTAACCCTAACCCTAAGTGGAATTTTCCCCAATGGGATTTTCCCATTTATTTTGCCAGGAAATGTACATAAGGCAGGCTCAAAAGGCGTCCCCCCTCCTACCCATACCGATGGGCTCTGAATCCAATGGCAGCGTCGGTTTTACTCTGCGAAGTCATGCGGAGCTAACCCTAACCCTAAGTGGAATTTTCCCCAATGGGATTTTCCCATTTATTTTGCCAGGAAATGTACATAAGGCAGGCTCAAAAGGCGTCCCCCCTCCTAACCATACCGATGGGCTCTGAATCCAATGGCAGTGTCGGTTTTACTCTGTGAATTCATGTTGAGCTAACCCTAACCCTAAGTGGAATTTTCCCCAATGGGATTTTCCCATGTATTTTGCCAGGAAATGTATATAAGGCAGGCTCAAAAGGCTTCCCCCCTCCTAACCATACCAATGGGCTCTGAATCCTATGGCAGTGTCAGTTTTGCTCTGTGAATTCGTGCGGAGGTAACCCCAACCCTAAGTGGAATTTTCCCCAAGGGGATTTTCCAATGTATTTTGCCAGGAAATGTACATAAGGCCGCCTCAAAAGGCGTCCCCCCTCCTAACCATACTGATGGGCTCTGAATGCAATGGCAGTGTTGGTTTTGCTCTGTGAATTCATGGGGAGCTAACCCTAACCCTAAGTGGAATTTTCCCCAATGGGACCTTCCCATGTATTTTGCCAGGAAATGTACATAAAGCAGTCTCAATAGGCGTCCCCCCTCCCAACCATACCAATGGGCTCTGAATCCAATGGCAGTGTTGGTTTTACTCTGCGAAGTCATGGGGAGCTAACCCCAACCCTAAGTGGAATTTTCCCCAATGCGATTTTCCCATGTATTTTCCCAGGAAATGTAGATAAGGACGCACAAAAGGCTTCCCCCCTCCTAACCATACCAATGGGCTCTGAATCCAATGGCAGTGTCGGTTTTACTCTGTGAATTCGTGGGGAGCTAACCCCAACCCTAAGTGGAATTTTCCCCAATGGGACCTTCCCATGTATTTTGCCAGGAAATGTACATAAGGCCGCCTCAAAAGGCATCCCCCCTCCTAACCATACTGATGGGCTCTGAATCCAATGGCAGTGTCGGTTTTGCTCTGTGAATTCATGGGGAGCTAACCCTAACCCTAAGTGGAATTTTCCCCAATGGGATTTTCCAATGTATTTTGCCAGGAAATGTACATAAGTCAGTATCAAAAGGTGTCCCCTCTCCTAACCATACCAATGGGCTCTGAATCCAACGGCAGTGTCGGTTTTGCTCTACGAATTCATGGGGAGCTAACCCTAACCCTTAGTGGAATTTTCAGCAATGGGATTTTCCCATGTATTTTGCCAGTAAACTTACATAAGGCAGGCTCAAAAGCCATCCCCCCTCCTAACCATACCGATGGGCTCTGAATCCAATGGCAGTGTCGGTTTTGCTCTACGAATTCATGTGGAGCTAACCCTAACCCTAAGTGGAATTTTCCCCAATGGGATTTTCCCATGTATTTTGCCAGGAAATTTACATAAGGCCGCCTCAAAAGGCGTCCCCCCTCCTACCCATACCGATGGGCTCTGAATCCAATGGCAGTGTCGGTTTTACTCTGTGAATTCATGTTGAGCTAACCCTAACCCTAAGTGGAATCTTCCCCAATGGGATTTTCCCATGTATTTTGCCAGGAAATGTAGATAAGGACGCCTCAAAAGGCGTCCCCTCTCCTAACCATACCGATAGGCTCTGAATCCAATGGCAGTGTCGGTTTTGCTCTGTGAATTCGTGGGGAGCTAACCCCAAGCCTAAGTGGAATTTTCCCCACTGGGATTTTCCCATGTATTTTGCCAGGAAATGTACATAAGGCCGTCTCAAAAGGCGTCCCCCATCCTAACCATACTGATGGGCTCTGAATCCAATGGCAGTGTCGGTTTTGCTCTATGAATTCATGGGGAGCTAACCCTAACCCTTAGTCCAATTTTCCCCAATGGGACCTTCCCATGTATTTTGCCAGGAAATGTACATAAGGCCGCCTCAAAAGGCGTCCCCCCTCCTACCCATACCGATGGGCTCTGAATCCAATGGCAGTGTCGGTTTTACTCTGTGAATTCATGTTGAGCTAACCCTAACCCTAAGTGGAATCTTCCCCAATGGGATTTTTCCATGTATTTTGCCAGGAAATGTAGATAAGGACGCCTCAAAAGGCGTCCCCTCTCCTAACCATACCGATAGGCTCTGAATCCAATGGCAATGTCGGTTTTGCTCTGTGAATTCGTGGGGAGCTAACCCCAAGCCTAAGTGGAATTTTCCCCACTGGGATTTTCCCATGTATTTTGCCAGGAAATGTACATAAGGCCGTCTCAAAAGGCGTCCCCCATCCTAACCATACTGATGGGCTCTGAATCCAATGGCAGTGTCGGTTTTGCTCTATGAATTCATGGGGAGCTAACCCTAACCCTTAGTCCAATTTTCCCCAATGGGACCTTCCCATGTATTTTGCCAGGAAATGTACATAAGGCCGCCTCAAAAGGCGTCCCCCCTCCTAACCATACTGATGGGCTCTGAATCCAATGGCAGTGTCGGTTTTGCTCTGTGAATTCATGGGGAGCTAACCCTAACCCTAAGTGGAATTTTCCCCAATGGGATATTCCCATGTATTTTGCCAGGAAATGTACATAAGGCAGGCTCAAAAGGCATCCCCCCTCCTAACCATACCAATGGGCTCTGAATCCAATGGTAGTGTCGGTTTTACTCTGTGAATTCATGGGGAGCTAACCGTTACCCAAAGTGGAATTTTCCCCAATGGGATTTTCCCATGTATTTTCCCAGGAAATGTACATAAGGCAGGCTCAAAAGCCATCCCCCCTCCTAACCATACCGATGGGCTCTGAATCCAATGGCAGTGTCGGTTTTGCTCTACGAATTCATGTGGAGCTAACCCTAACCCTAAGTGGAATTTTCCCCAATGGGATTTTCCCATGTATTTTGCCAGGAAATTTACATAAGGCCGCCTCATAAGGCGTCCCCCTTCCTACCCATACCGATGGGCTCTGAATCCAATGGCAGTGTCGGTTTTACTCTGCGAAGTCATGGGGAGCTAACCCTAACCCTAAGTGGAATTTTCCCCAATGGGATTTTCCCATTTATTTTGCCAGGAAATGTACATAAGGCAGGCTCAAAAGGCGTCCCCCCTCCTACCCATACCGATGGGCTCTGAATCCAATGGCAGCGTCGGTTTTACTCTGCGAAGTCATGCGGAGCTAACCCTAACCCTAAGTGGAATTTTCCCCAATGGGATTTTCCCATTTATTTTGCCAGGAAATGTACATAAGGCAGGCTCAAAAGGCGTCCCCCCTCCTAACCATACCGATGGGCTCTGAATCCTATGGCAGTGTCAGTTTTGCTCTGTGAATTCGTGCGGAGGTAACCCCAACCCTAAGTGGAATTTTCCCCAAGGGGATTTTCCAATGTATTTTGCCAGGAAATGTACATAAGGCCGCCTCAAAAGGCGTCCCCCCTCCTAACCATACTGATGGGCTCTGAATGCAATGGCAGTGTTGGTTTTGCTCTGTGAATTCATGGGGAGCTAACCCTAACCCTAAGTGGAATTTTCCCCAATGGGACCTTCCCATGTATTTTGCCAGGAAATGTACATAAAGCAGTCTCAATAGGCGTCCCCCCTCCCAACCATACCAATGGGCTCTGAATCCAATGGCAGTGTTGGTTTTACTCTGCGAAGTCATGGGGAGCTAACCCCAACCCTAAGTGGAATTTTCCCCAATGCGATTTTCCCATGTATTTTCCCAGGAAATGTAGATAAGGACGCACAAAAGGCTTCCCCCCTCCTAACCATACCAATGGGCTCTGAATCCAATGGCAGTGTCGGTTTTACTCTGTGAATTCGTGGGGAGCTAACCCCAACCCTAAGTGGAATTTTCCCCAATGGGACCTTCCCATGTATTTTGCCAGGAAATGTACATAAGGCCGCCTCAAAAGGCATCCCCCCTCCTAACCATACTGATGGGCTCTGAATCCAATGGCAGTGTCGGTTTTGCTCTGTGAATTCATGGGGAGCTAACCCTAACCCTAAGTGGAATTTTCCCCAATGGGATTTTCCAATGTATTTTGCCAGGAAATGTACATAAGGCAGTATCAAAAGGTGTCCCCTCTCCTAACCATACCAATGGGCTCTGAATCCAACGGCAGTGTCGGTTTTGCTCTACGAATTCATGGGGAGCTAACCCTAACCCTTAGTGGAATTTTCAGCAATGGGATTTTCCCATGTATTTTGCCAGTAAACTTACATAAGGCAGGCTCAAAAGCCATCCCCCCTCCTAACCATACCGATGGGCTCTGAATCCAATGGCAGTGTCGGTTTTGCTCTACGAATTCATGTGGAGCTAACCCTAACCCTAAGTGGAATTTTCCCCAATGGGATTTTCCCATGTATTTTGCCAGGAAATTTACATAAGGCCACCTCAAAAGGCGTCCCCCCTCCTACCCATACCGATGGGCTCTGAATCCAATGGCACTGTCGGTTTTACTCTGTGAATTCATATTGAGCTAACCCTAACCCTAAGTGGAATCTTCCCCAATGGGATTTTCCCATGTATTTTCTCAGGAAATGTAGAAAAGGACGCCTCAAAAGTCGTCCCCTCTCCTAACCATACCGATAGGCTCTGAATCCAATGGCAGTGACGGTTTTGCTCTGTGAATTCGTGGGGAGCTAACCCCAACCCTAAGTGGAATTTTCCCCAATGCGATTTTCCCATGTATTTTCCCAGGAAATGTAGATAAGGACGCCCAAAAGGCTTCCCCCCTCCTAACCATACCAATGGGCTCTGAATCCAATGGCAGTGTCGGTTTTGCTCTGTGAATTCGTGGGGAGCTAACCCCAACCCTACGTGGAATTTTCCCCAATGGGATTTTCCCATATATTTTGCCAGGAAATGTACATAAGGCCGCCTCAAAAGGCGTCCCCCCTCCTAACCATACTGATGGGCTCTGAATCCAATGGCAGTGTCGGTTTTGCTCTATGAATTCATGGGGAGCTAACCCTAACCCTTAGTGGAATTTTCCCCAATGGGACCTTCCCATGTATTTTGCCAGGAAATGTACATAAGGCCTCCTCAAAAGGCGTCCCCCCTCCTAACCATACTGATGGGCTCTGAATCCAATGGCAGTGTCGGTTTTGCTCTGTGAATTCATGGGGAGCTAACCCTAACCCTAAGTGGAATTTTCCCCAATGGGATTTTCCCATGTATTTTGCCAGGAAATTTACATAAGGCCGCCTCAAAAGGCGTCCCCCCTCCTAACCATACCAATGGGCTCTGAATCCAATGGCAGTGTTGGTTTTGCTCTGTGAATTCGTTGGGAGGTAACCCCAACCCTAAGTGGAATTTTCCCCAATGCGAATTTCCCATGTATTTTCCCAGGAAATGTAGATAAGGACGCCTCAAAAGGCTTCCCCTCTCCTAACCATACCGATAGGCTCTGAATCCAATGGCAGTGTCCTTTTTTTCTCTGTGAAATCGTGGGGAGCTAACCCCAACCCTAAGTGGAATTTTCCCCAATGGGATTTTCCCATGTATTTTGCCAGGAAATGTACATAAGGCAGGCTCAAAAGCCATCCCCCCTCCTACCCATACCGATGGGCTCTGAATCCAATGGCAGTGTCGGTTTTGCTCTACGAATTCATGTGGACCTATCCCTAACCCTAAGTGGAATTTTCCCCAATGGGATTTTCCCATGTATTTTGCCAGGAAATTTACATAAGGCCGCCTCAAAAGGCGTCCCCCCTCCTACCCATACCGATGGGCTCTGAATCCAATGGCAGTGTCAGTTTTACTCTGTGAATTCATGTTGAGCTAACCCTAACCCTAAGTGGAATCTTCCCCAATGGGATTTTTCCATGTATTTTGCCAGGAAATGTAGATAAGGACGCCTCAAAAGGCGTCCCCTCTCCTAACCATACCGATAGGCTCTGAATCCAATGGCAGTGTCGGTTTTGCTCTGTGAATTCGTGGGGAGCTAACCCCAACCCTAAGTGGAATTTTCCCCACTGGGATTTTCCCATGTATTTTGCCAGGAAATGTACATAAGGCCGTCTCAAAAGGCGTCCCCCATCCTAACCATACTGATGGGCTCTGAATCCAATGGCAGTGTCGGTTTTGCTCTACGAATTCATGTGGAGCTAACCCTAACCCTAAGTGGAATTTTCCCCAATGGGATTTTCCCATGTATTTTGCCAGGAAATTTACATAAGACCGCCTCAAAAGGCATCCCCCCTCCTACCCATACCGATCGGCTCTGAATCCAATGGCAGTGTCGGTTTTACTCTGTGAATTCATGTTGAGCTAACCCTAACCCTAAGTGGAATCTTCCCCAATGGGACCTTCCCATGTATTTTGCCAGGAAATGTACATAAAGCAGGCTCAATAGGCGTCCCCCCTCCCAACCATACCAATGGGCTCTGAATCCAATGGCAGTGTCGGTTTTACTCTGCGAAGTCATGGGGAGCTAACCCCAACCCTAAGTGGAATTTTCCCCAATGCGATTTTCCCATGTATTTTCCCAGGAAATGTAGATAAGGACGCCTCAAAAGGCTTCCCCTCTCCTAACCATACCGATAGGCTCTGAATCCAATGGCAGTGTCCTTTTTTTCTCTGTGAAATCGTGGGGAGCTAACCCCAACCCTAAGTGGAATTTTCCCCAATGGGATTTTCCCATGTATTTTGCCAGGAAATGTACATAAGGCAGGCTCAAAAGCCATCCCCCCTCCTAACCATACCGATGGGCTCTGAATCCAATGGCAGTGTCGGTTTTGCTCTACGAATTCATGTGGAGCTAACCCTAACCCTAAGTGGAATTTTCCCCAATGGGATTTTCCCATGTATTTTGCCAGGAAATTTACATAAGGCCGCCTCAAAAGGCGTCCCCCCTCCTACCCATACCGATGGGCTCTGAATCCAATGGCAGTGTCGGTTTTACTCTGTGAATTCATGTTGAGCTAACCCTAACCCTAAGTGGAATCTTCCCCAATGGGATTTTCCCATGTATTTTGCCAGGAAATGTAGATAAGGACGCCTCAAAAGGCGTCCCCTCTCCTACCCATACCGATGGGCTCTGAATCCAATGGCAGTGTCGGTTTTGCTCTGTGAATTCATGGGGAGCTAACCCCAACCCTAAGTGGAATTTTCCCCAATGCGATTTTCCCATGTATTTTCCCAGGAAATGTAGATAAGGACGCCCAAAAGGCTTCCCCCCTCCTAACCATACCAATGGGCTCTGAATCCAATGGCAGTGTCGGTTTTGCTCTGTGAATTCGTGGGGAGCTAACCCCAACCCTAAGTGGAATTTTCCCCAATGGGACCTTCCCATGTATTTTGCCAGGAAATGTACATAAGGCCGCCTCAAAAGGCATCCCCCCTCCTAACCATACCGATGGGCTCTGAATCCAATGGCAGTGTCGGTTTTGCTCTACGAATTCATGTGGAGCTAACCCTAACCCTAAGTGGAATTTTCCCCAATGGGATTTTCCCATGTATTTTGCCAGGAAATTTACATAAGGCCGCCTCAAAAGGCGTCCCCCCTCCTACCCATACCGATGGGCTCTGAATCCAATGGCAGTGTCGGTTTTACTCTGTGAATTCATGTTGAGCTAACCCTAACCCTAAGTGAAATCTTCCCCAATGGGATTTTCCCATGTATTTTGCCAGGAAATTTACATAAGGCCGCCTCAAAAGGCTTCCCCTCTCCTAACCATACCGATTGGCTCTGAATCCAATGGCAGTGTCGGTTTTGCTCTGTGAATTAGTGGGGAGCTAACCCCAACCCTAAGTGGAATTTTCCCCAATGCGATTTTCCCATGTATTTTCCAACGAAATGTAGATAAGGACGCCCAAAAGGCTTCCCCCCTCCTAACCATACCAATGGGCTCTGAATCCAATGGCAGTGTCGGTTTTGCTCTGTGAATTCGTGGGGAGCTAACCCCAACCCTAAGTGGAATTTTCCCCAATGGGATTTTCCCATGTATTTTGCCAGGAAATGTACATAAGGCTGCCTCAAAAGGCGTCCCCCCTCCTAACCATACTGATGGGCTCTGAATCCAATGGCAGTGTCGGTTTTGCTCTATGAATTCATGGGGAGCTAACCCTAACCCTAAGTGGAATTTTCCCCAATGGGACCTTCCCATGTATTTTGCCAGGAAATGTACATAAAGCAGGCTCAAAAGGCGTCCCCCCTCCTAACCATACTGATGGGCTCTTAATCCAATGGCAGTGTCGGTTTTACTCTCCAAACCATACCGATTGGCTCTGAATCCAATGGCAGTGTCGGTTTTGCTCTGTGAATTCATGTGGAGCTAACCCTAACCCTAAGTGGAATTTTCCCCAATGGGATTTTCCCATGTATTTTGCCAGGAAATGTAGATAAGGACGCCTCAAAAGGCGTCCCCTCTCCTAACCATACCGATAGGCTCTGAATCCAATGGCAGTGTCGGTTTTGCTCTGTGAATTCGTGGGGAGCTAACCCCAACCCTAAGTGGAATTTTCCCCAATGGGATTTTCCCATGTATTTTGCCAGGAAATTTACATAAGGCCGCCTCAAAAGGCGTCCCCCCTCCTACCCATACCGATGGGCTCTGAATCCAATGGCAGTGTCCGTTTTACTCTGTGAATTCATGTTGAGCTAACCCAAACCCTATGGGGAATTTTCCCCAATGGGATTTTCCCATGTATTTTGCCAGGAAATGTACATAAGGCAGGATCAAAAGGCTTCCCCCCTCCGAACCATACCAATGGGCTCTGAATCCAATGGCAGTGTCGGTTTTGCTCTGTGAATTCGTGGGGAGCTAACCCCAACCCTAAGTGGAATTTTCCCCAATGGGATTTTCCCATGTATTTTGCCAGGAAATGTACATAAGGCTGCCTCAAAAGGCGTCCCCCCTCCTAACCATACTGATGGGCTCTGAATCCAATGGCAGTGTCGGTTTTGCTCTATGAATTCATGGGGAGCTAACCCTAACCCTAAGTGGAATTTTCCCCAATGGGACCTTCCCATGTATTTTGCCAGGAAATGTACATAAAGCAGGCTCAAAAGGCGTCCCCCCTCCTAACCATACTGATGGGCTCTTAATCCAATGGCAGTGTCGGTTTTACTCTCCAAACCATACCGATTGGCTCTGAATCCAATGGCAGTGTCGGTTTTGCTCTGTGAATTCATGTGGAGCTAACCCTAACCCTAAGTGGAATTTTCCCCAATGGGATTTTCCCATGTATTTTGCCAGGAAATGTAGATAAGGACGCCTCAAAAGGCGTCCCCTCTCCTAACCATACCGATAGGCTCTGAATCCAATGGCAGTGTCGGTTTTGCTCTGTGAATTCGTGGGGAGCTAACCCCAACCCTAAGTGGAATTTTCCCCAATGGGATTTTCCCATGTATTTTGCCAGGAAATTTACATAAGGCCGCCTCAAAAGGCGTCCCCCCTCCTACCCATACCGATGGGCTCTGAATCCAATGGCAGTGTCCGTTTTGCTCTGTGAATTCATGTTGAGCTAACCCTAACCCTATGGGGAATTTTCCCCAATGGGATTTTCCCATGTATTTTGCCAGGAAATGTACATAAGGCAGGATCAAAAGGCTTCCCCCCTCCGAACCATACCAATGGGCTCTGAATCCAATGGCAGTGTCGGTTTTGCTCTGTGAATTCGTGGGGAGCTAACCCTAACCCTAAGTGGAATTTTCCCCAATGGGATTCCCCCATGTATTTTGCCAGGAAATGTACATAAAGCAGGCTCAAAAGGCGTCCCCCCTCCTAACCATACCAATGGGCTCTGAATCCAATGGCAGTGTCGGTTTTGCTCTACGAATTCATGGGGAGCTAACCCTAACCCTCAGTGGAATTTTCCCCAAAGGGATTTTCCCTTTATTTTGCCAGGAAATGAACATAAGGCAGGCTCAAAAGGCGTCCCCCCTCCTAACCATACCAATGGGCTCTGAATCCAATGGCAGTGTTGGTTTTGCTCTGTGAATTCGTGGGGAGCTAACCCCAACCCTAAGTGGAATTTTCCCCAATGCGAATTTCCCATGTATTTTCCCAGGAAATGTAGATAAGGACGCCTCAAAAGGCGTCCCCTCTCCTAACCATACCGATAGGCTCTGAATCCAATGGCAGTGTCGGTTTTGCTCTGTGAATTCATGGGGAGCTAACCCTAACCCTAAGTGGAATTTTCCCCAATGGGACCTTCCCATGTATTTTGCCAGGAAATGTACATAAAGCAGGCTCAAAAGGCGTCCCCCCCTCCTAACCATACCAATGGGCTCTGAATCCAATGGCAGTGTCGGTTTTGCTCTACGAATTCATGGGGAGCTAACCCTAACCCTCAGTGGAATTTTCCCCAAAGGGATTTTCCCATTTATTTTGCCAGGAAATGAACATAAGGCAGGCTCAAAAGGCGTCCCCCCTCCTAACCATACCAATGGGCTCTGAATCCAATGGCAGTGTTGGTTTTGCTCTGTGAATTCGTGGGGAGCTAACCCCAACCCTAAGTGGAATTTTCCCCAATGCGAATTTCCCATGTATTTTCCCAGGAAATGTAGATAAGGACGCCTCAAAAGGCGTCCCCTCTCCTAACCATACCGATAGGCTCTGAATCCAATGGCAGTGTCGGTTTTGCTCTGCGAAGTCATGGGGAGCTATCCCTAACCCTAAGTGGAATTTCCCCCAATGGGATTTTCCCATGTATTTTGCCAGGAAATGTATATAAGTCAGGCTCAAAAGGCGTCCCCCCCTCCTAACCATACCAATGGGCTCTGAATCCAATGGCAGTGTCGGTTTTACTCTCTGAATTCATGGGGAGCTAACCCGTACCCTAAGTGGAATTTTCCCCAATGGGATTTTCCCATGTATTTTGCCAGGAAATGTACATTAGGCAGGCTCAAAAGCCATCCCCCCTCCTAACCATACCGATGGGCTCTGAATCCAATGGCAGTGTCGGTTTTGCTCTACGAATTCATGTGGAGCTAACCCTAACCCTAAGTGGAATTTTCCCCAATGGGATTTTCCCATGTATTTTGCCAGGAAATGTACATAAGGCCGCCTCAAAAGGCGTCCCCCCTCCTACCCATACCGATGGGCTCTGAATCCAATGGCAGTGTCGGTTTTACTCTGTGAATTCATGTTGAGCTAACCCTAACCCTAAGTGGAATCTTCCCCAATGGGATTTTCCCATGTATTTTGCCAGGAAATGTAGATAAGGACGCCTCAAAAGGCGTCCCCTCTCCTAACCATACCGATTGGCTCTGAATCCAATGGCAGTGTCGGTTTTGCTCTGTGAATTAGTGGGGAGCTAACCCCAACCCTAAGTGGAATTTTCCCCAATGCGATTTTCCCATGTATTTTCCCAGGAAATGTAGATAAGGACGCCCAAAAGGCTTCCCCCCTCCTAACCATACCAATGGGCTCTGAATCCAATGGCAGTGTCGGTTTTGCTCTGTGAATTCATGGGGAGCTAACCCTAACCCTAAGTGGAATTTTCCCCAATGGGACCTTCCCATGTATTTTGCCAGTAAATGTACATAAAGCAGGCTCAAAAGGCGTCCCACCCTCCTAACCATACCAATGGGCTCTGAATCCAATGGCAGTGTCGGTTTTGCTCTACGAATTCATGGGGAGCTAACCCTAACCCTCAGTGGAATTTTCCCCAAAGGGATTTTCCCATTTATTTTGCCAGGAAATGAACATAAGGCAGGCTCAAAAGGCGTCCCCCCTCCTAACCATACCAATGGGCTCTGAATCCAATGGCAGTGTTGGTTTTGCTCTGTGAATTCGTGGGGAGCTAACCCCAACCCTAAGTGGAATTTTCCCCAATGCGAATTTCCCATGTATTTTCCCAGGAAATGTAGATAAGGACGCCTCAAAAGGCGTCCCCTCTCCTAACCATACCGATAGGCTCTGAATCCAATGGCAGTGTCGGTTTTGCTCTGCGAAGTCATGGGGAGCTATCCCTAACCCTAAGTGGAATTTCCCCCAATGGGATTTTCCCATGTATTTTGCCAGGAAATGTATATAAGTCAGGCTCAAAAGGCGTCCCCCCCTCCTAACCATACCAATGGGCTCTGAATCCAATGGCAGTGTCGGTTTTACTCTCTGAATTCATGGGGAGCTAACCCGTACCCTAAGTGGAATTTTCCCCAATGGGATTTTCCCATGTATTTTGCCAGGAAATGTACATTAGGCAGGCTCAAAAGCCATCCCCCCTCCTAACCATACCGATGGGCTCTGAATCCAATGGCAGTGTCGGTTTTGCTCTACGAATTCATGTGGAGCTAACCCTAACCCTAAGTGGAATTTTCCCCAATGGGATTTTCCCATGTATTTTGCCAGGAAATGTACATAAGGCCGCCTCAAAAGGCGTCCCCCCTCCTACCCATACCGATGGGCTCTGAATCCAATGGCAGTGTCGGTTTTACTCTGTGAATTCATGTTGAGCTAACCCTAACCCTAAGTGGAATCTTCCCCAATGGGATTTTCCCATGTATTTTGCCAGGAAATGTAGATAAGGACGCCTCAAAAGGCGTCCCCTCTCCTAACCATACCGATTGGCTCTGAATCCAATGGCAGTGTCGGTTTTGCTCTGTGAATTAGTGGGGAGCTAACCCCAACCCTAAGTGGAATTTTCCCCAATGCGATTTTCCCATGTATTTTCCCAGGAAATGTAGATAAGGACGCCCAAAAGGCTTCCCCCCTCCTAACCATACCAATGGGCTCTGAATCCAATGGCAGTGTCGGTTTTGCTCTGTGAATTCGTGGGGAGCTAACCCCAACCCTAAGTGGAATTTTCCCCAATGGGATTTTCCCATGTATTTTGCCAGGAAATGTACATAAGTCTGCCTCAAAAGGCGTCCCCCCTCCTAACCATACTGATGGGCTCTGAATCCAATGGCAGTGTCGGTTTTGCTCTATGAATTCATGGGGAGCTAACCCTAACCCTAAGTGGAATTTTCCCCAATGGGACCTTCCCATGTATTTTGCCAGGAAATGTACATAAAGCAGGCTCAAAAGGCGTCCCCCCTCCTAACCATACTGATGGGCTCTTAATCCAATGGCAGTGTCGGGTTTACTCTCCAAACCATACCGATTGGCTCTGAATCCAATGGCAGTGTCGGTTTTGCTCTGTGAATTCATGTGGAGCTAACCCTAACCCTTAGTGGAATTTTCAGCAATGGGATTTTCCCATGTATTTTGCCAGTAAACTTACATAAGGCAGGCTCAAAAGCCATCCCCCCTCCTAACCATACCGATGGGCTCTGAATCCAATGGCAGTGTCGGTTTTGCTCTACGAATTCATGTGGAGCTAACCCTAACCCTAAGTGGAATTTTCCCCAATGGGATTTTCCCATGTATTTTGCCAGGAAATTTACATAAGGCCGCCTCAAAAGGCGTCCCCCCTCCTACCCATACCGATGGGCTCTGAATCCAATGGCAGTGTCGGTTTTACTCTGTGAATTCATATTGAGCTAACCCTAACCCTAAGTGGAATCTTCCCCAATGGGATTTTCCCATGTATTTTCTCAGGAAATGTAGAAAAGGACGCCTCAAAAGGCGTCCCCTCTCCTAACCATACCGATAGGCTCTGAATCCAATGGCAGTGTCGGTTTTGCTCTGTGAATTCGTGGGGAGCTAACCCCAACCCTAAGTGGAATTTTCCCCAATGCGAATTTCCCATGTATTTCCCCAGGAAATGTAGATAAGGACGCCTCAAAAGGCGTCCCCTCTCCTAACCATACCGATAGGCTCTGAATCCAATGGCAGTGTCGGTTTTGCTCTGTGAATTCGTGGGGAGCTAACCCCAACCCTAAGTGGAATTTTCCCCACTGGGATTTTCCCATGTATTTTGCCAGGAAATGTACATAAGGCCGTCTCAAAAGGCGTCCCCCATCCTAACCATACTGATGGGCTCTGAATCCAATGGCAGTGTCGGTTTTGCTCTACGAATTCATGTGGAGCTAACCCTAACCCTAAGTGGAATTTTCCCCAATGGGATTTTCCCATGTATTTTGCCAGGAAATTTACATAAGACCGCCTCAAAAGGCGTCCCCCCTCCTACCCATACCGATCAGCCCTGAATCCAATGGCAGTGTCGGTTTTACTCTGTGAATTCATGTTGAGCTAACCCTAACCCTAAGTGGAATCTTGCCCAATGGGACCTTCCCATGTATTTTGCCAGGAAATGTACATAAAGCAGGCTCAATAGGCGTCCCCCCTCCCAACCATACCAATGGGCTCTGAATCCAATGGCAGTGTCGGTTTTACTCTGCGAAGTCATGGGGAGCTAACCCCAACCCTAAGTGGAATTTTCCCCAATGCGATTTTCCCATGTATTTTCCCAGGAAATGTAGATAAGGACGCCCAAAAGGCTTCCCCCCTCCTAACCATACCAATGGGCTCTGAATCCAATGGCAGTGTCGGTTTTGCTCTGTGAATTCGTGGGGAGCTAACCCCAACCCTAAGTGGAATTTTCCCCAATGGGACCTTCCCATGTATTTTGCCAGGAAATGTACATAAGGCCGCCTCAAAAGGCATCCCCCCTCCTAACCATACTGATGGGCTCTGAATCCAATGGCAGTGTCGGTTTTGCTCTGTGAATTCATGGGGAGCTAACCCTAACCCTAAGTGGAATTTTCCCCAATGGGATTTTCCAATGTATTTTGCCAGGAATTGTACATAAGGCAGTATCAAAAGGTGTCCCCTCTCCTAACCATACCAATGGGCTCTGAATCCAACGGCAGTGTCGGTTTTGCTCTGTGAATTCATGTTGAGCTAACCCTAACCCTAAGTGGAATCTTCCCCAATGGGATTTTCCCATGTATTTTGCCAGGAAATGTAGATAAGGCAGGATCAAAAGGCGTCCCCTCTCCTAACCATACCGATAGGCTCTGAATCCAATGGCAGTGTCGGTTTTGCTCTGCGAAGTCATGGGGAGCTATCCCTAACCCTAAGTGGAATTTCCCCCAATGGGATTTTCCCATGTATTTTGCCAGGAAATGTATATAAGTCAGGCTCAAAAGGCGTCCCCCCCTCCTAACCATACCAATGGGCTCTGAATCCAATGGCAGTGTCGGTTTTACTCTCTGAATTCATGGGGAGCTATCCCTAACCCTAAGTGGAATTTCCCCCAATGGGATTTTCCCATGTATTTTGCCAGGAAATGTATATAAGTCAGGCTCAAAAGGCGTCCCCCCCTCCTAACCATACCAATGGGCTCTGAATCCAATGGCAGTGTCGGTTTTACTCTCTGAATTCATGGGGAGCTAACCCGTACCCTAAGTGGAATTTTCCCCAATGGGATTTTCCCATGTATTTTGCCAGGAAATGTACATAAGGCAGGCTCAAAAGCCATCCCCCCTCCTAACCATACCGATGGGCTCTGAATCCAATGGCAGTGTCGGTTTTGCTCTACGAATTCATGTGGAGCTAACCCTAACCCTAAGTGGAATTTTCCCCAATGGGATTTTCCCATGTATTTTGCCAGGAAATTTACATAAGGCCGCCTCAAAAGGCGTCCCCCCTCCTACCCATACCGATGGGCTCTGAATCCAATGGCAGTGTCGGTTTTACTCTGTGAATTCATATTGAGCTAACCCTAACCCTAAGTGGAATCTTCCCCAATGGGATTTTCCCATGTATTTTCTCAGGAAATGTAGAAAAGGACGCCCCAAAAGTCGTCCCGTCTCCTAACCATACCGATAGGCTCTGAATCCAATGGCAGTGACGGTTTTGCTCTGTGAATTCGTGGGGAGCTAACCCCAACCCTAAGTGGAATTTTCCCCAATGCGAATTTCCCATGTATTTTCCCAGGAAATGTAGATAAGGACGCCTCAAAAGGCTTCCCCTCTCCTAACCATACCGATAGGCTCTGAATCCAATGGCAGTGTCCTTTTTTTCTCTGTGAAATCGTGGGGAGCTAACCCCAACCCTAAGTGGAATTTTCCCCAATGGGATTTTCCCATGTATTTTGCCTGGAAATGTACATAAGGCAGGCTCAAAAGCCATCCCCCCTCCTAACCATACCGATGGGCTCTGAATCCAATGGCAGTGTCGGTTTTGCTCTACGAATTCATGTGGAGCTAACCCTAACCCTAAGTGGAATTTTCCCCAATGGGATTTTCCCATGTATTTTGCCAGGAAATTTACATAAGGCCGCCTCAAAAGGCGTCCCCCCTCCTACCCATACCGATGGGCTCTGAATCCAATGGCAGTGTCGGTTTTACTCTGTGAATTCATGTTGAGCTAACCCTAACCCTAAGTGGAATCTTCCCCAATGGGATTTTCCCATGTATTTTGCCAGGAAATGTAGATAAGGACGCCTCAAAAGGCGTCCCCTCTCCTAACCATACCGATAGGCTCTGAATCCAATGGCAGTGTCGGTTTTGCTCTGTGAATTCGTGGGGAGCTAACCCCAACCCTAAGTGGAATTTTCCCCACTGGGATTTTCCCATGTATTTTGCCAGGAAATGTACATAAGGCCGTCTCAAAAGGCGTCCCCCATCCTAACCATACTGATGGGCTCTGAATCTAATGGCAGTGTCGGTTTTGCTCTACGAATTCATGTGGAGCTAACCCTAACCCTAAGTGGAATTTTCCCCAATGGGATTTTCCCATGTATTTTGCCAGGAAATTGACATAAGACCGCCTCAAAAGGCGTCCCCCCTCCTACCCATACCGATCGGCCCTGAATCCAATGGCAGTGTCGGTTTTACTCTGTGAATTCATGTTGAGCTAACCCTAACCCTAAGTGGAATCTTCCCCAATGGGACCTTCCCATGTATTTTGCCAGGAAATGTACATAAAGCAGGCTCAATAGGCGTCCCCCCTCCCAACCATACCAATGGGCTCTGAATCCAATGGCAGTGTCGGTTTTACTCTGCGAAGTCATGGGGAGCTAACCCCAACCCTAAGTGGAATTTTCCCCAATGCGATTTTCCCATGTATTTTCCCAGGAAATGTAGATAAGGACGCCCAAAAGGCTTCCCCCCTCCTAACCATACCAATGGGCTCTGAATCCAATGGCAGTGTCGGTTTTGCTCTGTGAATTCGTGGGGAGCTAACCCCAACCCTAAGTGGAATTTTCCCCAATGGGACCTTCCCATGTATTTTGCCAGGAAATGTACATAAGGCCACCTCAAAAGGCATCCCCCCTCCTAACCATACTGATGGGCTCTGAATCCAATGGCAGTGTCGGTTTTGCTCTGTGAATTCATCTGGAGCTAACCCTAACCCTAAGTGGAATTTTCCCCAATGGGATTTTCCAATGTATTTTGCCAGGAATTGTACATAAGGCAGTATCAAAAGGTGTCCCCTCTCCTAACCATACCAATGGGCTCTGAATCCAACGGCAGTGTCGGTTTTGCTCTGTGAATTCATGTTGAGCTAACCCTAACCCTAAGTGGAATCTTCCCCAATGGGATTTTCCCATGTATTTTGCCAGGAAATGTAGATAAGGCAGGATCAAAAGGCGTCCCCTCTCCTAACCATACCGATAGGCTCTGAATCCAATGGCAGTGTCGGTTTTGCTCTGCGAAGTCATGGGGAGCTATCCCTAACCCTAAGTGGAATTTCCCCCAATGGGATTTTCCCATGTATTTTGCCAGGAAATGTATATAAGTCAGGCTCAAAAGGCGTCCCCCCCTCCTAACCATACCAATGGGCTCTGAATCCAATGGCAGTGTCGGTTTTACTCTCTGAATTCATGGGGAGCTAACCCGTACCCTAAGTGGAATTTGCCCCAATGGGATTTTCCCATGTATTTTGCCAGGAAATGTACATAAGGCAGGCTCAAAAGCCATCCCCCCTCCTAACCATACAGATGGGCTCTGAATCCAATGGCAGTGTCGGTTTTGCTCTACGAATTCATGTGGAGTTAACCCTAACCCTAAGTGGAATTTTCCCCAATGGGATTTTCCCATGTATTTTGCCAGGAAATGTACATAAGGCCGCCTCAAAAGGCGTCCCCCCTCCTACCCATACCGATGGGCTCTGAATCCAATGGCAGTGTCGGTTTTACTCTGTGAATTCATGTTGAGCTAACCCTAACCCTAAGTGGAATCTTCCCCAATGGGATTTTCCCATGTATTTTGCCAGGAAATGTAGATAAGGACGCCTCAAAAGGCGTCCCCTCTCCTAACCATACCGTTTGGCTCTGAATCCAATGGCAGTGTCGGTTTTGCTCTGTGAATTAGTGGGGAGCTAACCCCAACCCTAAGTGGAATTTTCCCCAATGCGATTTTCCCATGTATTTTCCCAGGAAATGTAGATAAGGACGCCCAAAAGGCTTCCCCCCTCCTAACCATACCAATGGGCTCTGAATCCAATGGCAGTGTCGGTTTTGCTCTGTGAATTCGTGGGGAGCTAACCCCAACCCTAAGTGGAATTTTCCCCAATGGGATTTTCCCATGTATTTTGCCAGGAAATGTACATAAGGCTGCCTCAAAAGGCGTCCCCCCTCCTAACCATACTGATGGGCTCTGAATCCAATGGCAGTGTCGGATTTGCTCTATGAATTCATGGGGAGCTAACCCTAACCCTAAGTGGAATTTTCACAAATGGGACCTTCCCATGTATTTTGCCAGGAAATGTACATAAAGCAGGCTCAAAAGGCGTCCCCCCTCCTAACCATACTCATGGGCTCTTAATCCAATGGCAGTGTCGGTTTTACTCTCCAAACCATACCGATTGGCTCTGAATCCAATGGCAGTGTCGGTTTTGCTGTGTGAATTCATGTGGAGCTAACCCTAACCCTAAGTGGAATTTTCCCCAATGGGATTTTCCCATGTATTTTGCCAGGAAATGTAGATAAGGACGCCTCAAAAGGCGTCCCCTCTCCTAACCATACCGATAGGCTCTGAATCCAATGGCAGTGTCGGTTTTGCTCTGTGAATTCGTGGGGAGCTAACCCCAACCCTAAGTGGAATTTTCCCCAATGGGATTTTCCCATGTATTTTGCCAGGAAATTTACATAAGGCCGCCTCAAAAGGCGTCCCCCCTCTTACCCATACCGATGGGCTCTGAATCCAATGGCAGTGTCGGTTTTACTCTGTGAATTCATGTTGAGGTAACCCTAATCCTATGGGGAATTTTCCCCAATGGGATTTTCCCATGTATTTTGCCAGGAAATGTACATAAGGCAGGATCAAAAGGCTTCCCCCCTCCTAACCATACCAATGGGCTCTGAATCCAATGGCAGTGTCGGTTTTGCTCTGTGAATTCGTGGGGAGCTAACCCTAACCCTAAGTGGAATTTTCCCCAATGGGATTCCCCCATGTATTTTGCCAGGAAATGTACATAAAGCAGGCTCAAAAGGCGTCCCCCCTCCTAACCATACCAATGGGCTCTGAATCCAATGGCAGTGTTGGTTTTGCTCTACGAATTCATGGGGAGCTAACCCTAACCCTCAGTGGAATTTTCCCCAAAGGGATTTTCCCATTTATTTTGCCAGGAAATGAACATAAGGCAGGCTCAAAAGGCGTCCCCCCTCCTAACCATACCAATGGGCTCTGAATCCAATGGCAGTGTTGGTTTTGCTCTGTGAATTCGTGGGGAGCTAACCCCAACCCTAAGTGGAATTTTCCCCAATGCGAATTTCCCATGTATTTTCCCAGGAAATGTAGATAAGGACGCCTCAAAAGGCGTCCCCTCTCCTAACCATACCGATAGGCTCTGAATCCAATGGCAGTGTCGGTTTTGCTCTGTGAATTCATGGGGAGCTAACCCTAACCCTAAGTGGAATTTTCCCCAATGGGACCTTCCCATGTATTTTGCCAGGAAATGTACATAAAGCAGGCTCAAAAGGCGTCCCCCCTCCTAACCATACCGATGGGCTCTGAATCCAATGGCAGTGTCGGTTTTGCTCTACGAATTCATGTGGAGCTAACCCTAACCCTAAGTGGAATTTTCCCCAATGGGATTTTCCCATGTATTTTGCCAGGAAATTTACATAAGGCCGCCTCAAAAGGCGTCCCCCCTCCTAACATAAAGATGGGCTTTGAATCCAATGGCAGTGTCGGTTTTACTCTGTGAATTCATGTTGAGCTAACCCTAACCCTAAGTGGTATCTTCCCCAATGGGATTTTCCCATGTATTTTCTCAGGAAATGTAGATAAGGACGCCACAAAAGGCGTCCCCTCTCCTAACCATACCGATAGGCTCTGAATCCAATGGCAGTGACGGTTTTGCTCTGTGAATTCGTGGGGAGCTAACCCCAACCCTAAGTGGAATTTTCCCCAATGCGATTTTCCCATGTATTTTCCCAGGAAATGTAGATAAGGACACCGAAAAGGCTTCCCCACTCCTAACCATACCAATGGGCTCTGAATCCAATGGCAGTGTCGGTTTTGCTATGTGAATTCGTGGGGAGCTAACCTCAACCCTAAGTGGAATTTTCCACAATGGGATTTTCCCATGTATTTTGCCCGGAAATGTACATAAGGCCGCCTCAAAAGGCGTCCCCCCTCCTAACCATACTGATGGGCTCTGAATCCAATGGCAGTGTCGGTTTTGCTCTATGAATTCATGGGGAGCTAACCCTAACCCGTAGTCCAATTTTCCCCAATGGGACCTTCCCATGTATTTTGCCAGGAAATGTACATAAGGCCGCCTCAAAAGGCGTCCCCCCTCCTAACCATACTGATGGGCTCTGAATCCAATGGCAGTGTCGGTTTTGCTCTGTGAATTCATGGGGAGCTAACCCTAACCCTAAGTGGAATTTTCCCCAATGGGATTTTCCCATGTATTTTGCCAGGAAATGTACATAAGGCAGGCTCAAAAGGCATCCCCCCTCCTAACCATACCAATGGGCTCTGAATCCAATGGTAGTGTCGGTTTTACTCTGTGAATTCATGGGGAGCTAACCGTTACCCAAAGTGGAATTTTCCCCAATGGGATTTTCCCATGTATTTTGCCAGGAAATGTACATAAGGCAGGCTCAAAAGCCATCCCCCCTCCTAACCATACCGATGGGCTCTGAATCCAATGGCAGTGTCGGTTTTGCTCTACGAATTCATGTGGAGCTAACCCTAACCCTAAGTGGAATTTTCCCCAATGGGATTTTCCCATGTATTTTGCCAGGAAATTTACATAAGGCCGCCTCATAAGGCGTCCCCCCTCCTACCCATACCGATGGGCTCTGAATCCAATGGCAGTGTCGGTTTTACTCTGCGAAGTCATGGGGAGCTAACCCTAACCCTAAGTGGAATTTTCCCCAATGGGATTTTCCCATTTATTTTGCCAGGAAATGTACATAAGGCAGGCTCAAAAGGCGTCCCCCCTCCTAACCATACCGATGGGCTCTGAATCCAATGGCAGTGTCGGTTTTACTCTGTGAATTCATGTTGAGCTAACCCTAACCCTAAGTGGAATTTTCCCCAATGGGATTTTCCCATGTATTTTGCCAGGAAATGTATATAAGGCAGGCTCAAAAGGCTTCCCCCCTCCTCACCATACCAATGGGCTCTGAATCCAATGGCAGTGTCGGTTTTGCTCTGTGAATTCGTGCGGAGGTAACCCCAACCCTAAGTGGAATTTTCCCCAAGGGGATTTTCCAATGTATTTTGCCAGGAAATGTACATAAGGCCGCCTCAAAAGGCGTCCCCCCTCCTAACCATACTGATGGGCTCTGAATGCAATGGCAGTGTTGGTTTTGCTCTGTGAATTCATGGGGAGCTAACCCTAACCCTAAGTGGAATTTTCCCCAATGGGACCTTCCCATGTATTTTGCCAGGAAATGTACATAAAGCAGTCTCAATAGGCGTCCCCCCTCCCAACCATACCAATGGGCTCTGAATCCAATGGCAGTGTCGGTTTTACTCTGCGAAGTCATGGGGAGCTAACCCCAACCCTAAGTGGAATTTTCCCCAATGCGATTTTCCCATGTATTTTCCCAGGAAATGTAGATAAGGACGCCCAAAAGGCTTCCCCCCTCCTAACCATACCAATGGGCTCTGAATCCCATGGCAGTGTCGGTTTTGCTCTGTGAATTCGTGGGGAGCTAACCCCAACCCTAAGTGGAATTTTCCCCAATGGGACCTTCCCATGTATTTTGCCAGGAAATGTACATAAGGCAGTATCAAAAGGTGTCCCCTCTCCTAACCATACCAATGGGCTCTGAATCCAACGGCAGTGTCGGTTTTGCTCTACGAATTCATGGGGAGCTAACCCTAACCCTTAGTGGAATTTTCAGCAATGGGATTTTCCTATGTATTTTGCCAGTAAACTTACATAAGGCAGGCTCAAAAGCCATCCCCCCTCCTAACCATACCGATGGGCTCTGAATCCAATGGCAGTGTCGGTTTTGCTCTACGAATTCATGTGGAGCTAACCCTAACCCTAAGTGGAATTTTCCCCAATGGGATTTTCCCATGTATTTTGCCAGGAAATTTACATAAGGCCGCCTCAAAAGGCGTCCCCCCTCCTACCCATACCGATGGGCTCTGAATCCAATGGCAGTGTCGGTTTTACTCTGTGAATTCATATTGAGCTAACCCTAACCCTAAGTGGAATCTTCCCCAATGGGATTTTCCCATGTATTTTCTCAGGAAATGTAGAAAAGGACGCCTCAAAAGTCGTCCCCTCTCCTAACCATACCGATAGGCTCTGAATCCAATGGCAGTGACGGTTTTGCTCTGTGAATTCGTGGGGAGCTAACCCCAACCCTAAGTGGAATTTTCCCCAATGCGAATTTCCCATGTATTTTCCCAGGAAATGTAGATAAGGACGCCTCAAAAGGCTTCCCCTCTCCTAACCATACTGATGGGCTCTGAATCCAATGGCAGTGTCGGTTTTGCTCTACGAATTCATGTGGAGCTAACCCTAACCCTAAGTGGAATCTTCCCCAATGGGACCTTCCCATGTATTTTGCCAGGAAATGTACATAAAGCAGGCTCAATAGGCGTCCCCCCTCCCAACCATACCAATGGGCTCTGAATCCAATGGCAGTGTCGGTTTTACTCTGCGAAGTCATGGGGAGCTAACCCCAACCCTAAGTGGAATTTTCCCCAATGCAATTTTCCCATGTATTTTCCCAGGAAATGTAGATAAGGACGCCCAAAAGGCTTCCCCCCTCCTAACCATACCAATGGGCTCTGAATCCAATGGCAGTGTCGGTTTTGCTCTGTGAATTCGTGGGGAGCTAACCCCAACCCTAAGTGGAATTTTCCCCAATGGGACCTTCCCATGTATCTTGCCAGGAAATGTACATAAGGCCGCCTCAAAAGGCATCCCCCCTCCTAACCATACTGATGGGCTCTGAATCCAATGGCAGTGTCGGTTTTGCTCTGTGAATTCATGGGGAGCTAACCCTAACCCTAAGTGGAATTTTCCCCAATGGGATTTTCCAATGTATTTTGCCAGGAATTGTACATAAGGCAGTATCAAAAGGTGTCCCCTCTCCTAACCATACCAATGGGCTCTGAATCCAACGGCAGTGTCGGTTTTGCTCTGTGAATTCATGTTGAGCTAACCCTAACCCTAAGTGGAATCTTCCCCAATGGGATTTTCCCATGTATTTTGCCAGGAAATGTAGATAAGGCAGGATCAAAAGGCGTCCCCTCTCCTAACCATACCGATAGGCTCTGAATCCAATGGCAGTGTCGGTTTTGCTCTGCGAAGTCATGGGGAGCTATCCCTAACCCTAAGTGGAATTTCCCCCAATGGGATTTTCCCATGTATTTTGCCAGGAAATGTATATAAGTCAGGCTCAAAAGGCGTCCCCCCCTCCTAACCATACCAATGGGCTCTGAATCCAATGGCAGTGTCGGTTTTACTCTCTGAATTCATGGGGAGCTAACCCGTACCCTAAGTGGAATTTTCCCCAATGGGATTTTCCCATGTATTTTGCCAGGAAATGTACATAAGGCAGGCTCAAAAGCCATCCCCCCTCCTAACCATACCGATGGGCTCTGAATCCAATGGCAGTGTCGGTTTTGCTCTACGAATTCATGTGGAGCTAACCCTAACCCTAAGTGGAATTTTCCCCAATGGGATTTTCCCATGTATTTTGCCAGGAAATGTACATAAGGCCGCCTCAAAAGGCGTCCCCCCTCCTACCCATACCGATGGGCTCTGAATCCAATGGCAGTGTCGGTTTTGCTCTGTGAATTAGTGGGGAGCTAACCCCAACCCTAAGTGGAATTTTCCCCAATGCGATTTTCCCATGTATTTTCCCAGGAAATGTAGATAAGGACGCCCAAAAGGCTTCCCCCCTCCTAACCATACCAATGGGCTCTGAATCCAATGGCAGTGTTGGTTTTGCTCTGTGAATTCGTGGGGAGCTAACCCCAACCCTAAGTGGAATTTTCCCCAATGGGACCTTCCCATGTATTTTGCCAGGAAATGTACATAAAGCAGGCTCAAAAGGCGTCCCCCCTCCTAACCATACTCATGGGCTCTTAATCCAATGGCAGTGTCGGTTTTACTCTCCAAACCATACCGATTGGCTATGAATCCAATGGCAGTGTCGGTTTTGTTCTGTGAATTCATGGGGAGCTAACCCTAACCCTAAGTGGAATTTTCCCCAATGGGATCTTCCCATGTATTTTGCCAGGAAATGTACATAAGGCTGCCTCAAAAGGCGTCCCCCCTCCTAACCATACTGATGGGCTCTGAATCCAATGGCAGTGTCGGTTTTGCTCTATGAATTCATGGGGAGCTAACCCTAACCCTAAGTGGAATTTTCCCCAATGGGACCTTCCCATGTATTTTGCCAGGAAATGTACATAAAGCAGGCTCAAAAGGCGTCCCCCCTCCTAACCATACTCATGGGCTCTTAATCCAATGGCAGTGTCGGTTTTACTCTCCAAACCATACCGATTGGCTCTGAATCCAATGGCAGTGTCGGTTTTGTTCTGTGAATTCATGTGGAGCTAACCCTAACCCTAAGTGGAATTTTCCCCAATGGGATTTTCCCATGTATTTTGCCAGGAAATGTAGATAAGGACGCCTCAAAAGGCGTCCCCTCTCCTAACCATACCGATAGGCTCTGAATCCAATGGCAGTGTCGGTTTTGCTCTGTGAATTCGTGGGGAGCTAACCCCAACCCTAAGTGGAATTTTCCCCAATGGGATTTTCCCATGTATTTTGCCAGGAAATGTACATAAAGCAGGCTCAAAAGGCATCCCCCCTCCTAACCATACCAATGGGCTCTGAATCCAATGGCAGTGTTGGTTTTGCTCTGTGAATTCATGGGGAGCTAACCCTAACCCTCAGTGGAATTTTCCCCAATGGGATTCCCCCATGTATTTTGCCAGGAAATGTACATAAAGCAGGCTCAAAAGGCATCCCCCCTCCTAACCATACCAATGGGCTCTGAATCCAATGGCAGTGTCGGTTTTGCTCTACGAATTCATGGGGAGCTAACCCTAACCCTCAGTGGAATTTTCCCCAATGGGATTCCCCCATGTATTTTGCCAGGAAATGTACATAAAGCAGGCTCAAAAGGCATCCCCCCTCCTAACCATACCAATGGGCTCTGAATCCAATGGCAGTGTTGGTTTTGCTCTGTGAATTCGTGGGGAGCTAACCCCAACCCTAAGTGGAATTTTCCCCAATGCGAATTTCCCATGTATTTTCCCAGGAAATGTAGATAAGGACGCCTCAAAAGGCGTCCCCTCTCCTAACGATACCAATGGGCTCTGAATCCAATGGCAGTGTCGGTTTTGCTCTGTGAATTCATGGGGAGCTAACCCTAACCCTCAGTGGAATTTTCCCCAAAGGGATTTTCCCATGTATTTTGCCAGGAAATGTACATAAGGCAGGCTCAAAAGCCATCCCCCCTCCTAACCATACCGATGGGCTCTGAATCCAATGGCAGTGTCGGTTTTGCTCTACGAATTCATGTGGAGCTAACCCTAACCCTAAGTGGAATTTTCCCCAATGGGATTTTCCCATGTATTTTGCCAGGAAATGTACATAAGGCCGCCTCAAAAGGCGTCCCCCCTCCTACCCATACCGATGGGCTCTGAATCCAATGGCAGTGTCGGTTTTGCTCTGTGAATTAGTGGGGAGCTAACCCCAACCCTAAGTGGAATTTTCCCCAATGCGATTTTCCCATGTATTTTCCCAGGAAATGTAGATAACGACGCCCAAAAGGCTTCCCCCCTCCTAACCATACCAATGGGCTCTGAATCCAATGGCAGTGTCGGTTTTGCTCTGTGAATTCGTGGGGAGCTAACCCCAACCCTAAGTGGAATTTTCCCCAATGGGATTTTCCCATGTATTTTGCCAGGAAATGTACATAAGGCTGCCTCAAAAGGCGTCCCCCCTCCTAACCATACTGATGGGCTCTGAATCCAATGGCAGTGTCGGTTTTGCTCTATGAATTCATGGGGAGCTAACCCTAACCCTAAGTGGAATTTTCCCCAATGGGACCTTCCCATGTATTTTGCCAGGAAATGTACATAAAGCAGGCTCAAAAGGCGTCCCCCCTCCTAACCATGCTCATGGGCTCTTAATCCAATGGCAGTGTCGGTTTTACTCTCCAAACCATACCGATTGGCTCTGAATCCAATGGCAGTGTCGGTTTTGTTCTGTGAATTCATGTGGAGCTAACCCTAACCCTAAGTGGAATTTTCCCCAATGGGATTTTCCCATGTATTTTGCCAGGAAATGTAGATAAGGACGCCTCAAAAGGCGTCCCCTCTCCTAACCATACCGATAGGCTCTGAATCCAATGGCAGTGTCGGTTTTGCTCTGTGAATTCGTGGGGAGCTAACCCCAACCCTAAGTGGAATTTTCCCCAATGGGATTTTCCCATGTATTTTGCCAGGAAATTTACATAAGGCCGCCTCAAAAGGCGTCCCCCCTCCTACCCATACCGATGGGCTCTGAATCCAATGGCAGTGTCGGTTTTACTCTGTGAATTCATGTTGAGGTAACCCTAACCCTATGGGGAATTTTCCCCAATGGGATTTTCCCATGTATTTTGCCAGGAAATGTACATAAGTCAGGATCAAAAGGCTTCCCCCCTCCTAACCATACCAATGGGCTCTGAATCCAATGGCAGTGTCGGTTTTGCTCTGTGAATTCGTGGGGAGCTAACCCTAACCCTAAGTGGAATTTTCCCCAATGGGATTCCCCCATGTATTTTGCCAGGAAATGTACATAAAGCAGGCTCAAAAGGCATCCCCCCTCCTAACCATACCAATGGGCTCTGAATCCAATGGCAGTGTCGGTTTTGCTCTACGAATTCATGGGGAGCTAACCCTAACCCTCAGTGGAATTTTCCCCAAAGGGATTTTCCCATTTATTTTGCCAGGAAATGAACATAATGCAGGCTCAAAAGGCATCCCCCCTCCTAACCATACCAATGGGCTCTGAATCCAATGGCAGTGTTGGTTTTGCTCTGTGAATTCGTGGGGAGCTAACCCCAACCCTAAGTGGAATTTTCCCCAATGCGAATTTCCCATGTATTTTCCCAGGAAATGTAGATAAGGACGCCTCAAAAGGCGTTCCCTCTCCTAACCATACCGATAGGCTCTGAATCCAATGGCAGTGTCGGTTTTGCTCTGTGAATTCATGGGGAGCTAACCCTAACCCTAAGTGGAATTTTCCCCAATGGGACCTTCCCATGTATTTTGCCAGGAAATGTACATAAAGCAGGCTCAAAAGGCGTCCCCCCTCCTAACCATACCAATGGGCTCTGAATCCAATGGCAGTGTCGGTTTTGCTCTGTGAATTCGTGGGGAGCTAACCCTAACCCTAAGTGGAATTTTCCCCAATGGGATTTTCCAATGTATTTTGCCAGGAAATGTACATCAGGCCGCCTCAAAAGGCGTCCCCCCTCCTAACCATACCGATAGGCTCTGAATCCAATGGCAGTGTCGGTTTTGCTCTGCGAAGTCATGGGGAGCTATCCCTAACCCTAAGTGGAATTTCCCCAATGGGATTTTCCCATGTATTTTGCCAGGAAATGTATATAAGTCAGGCTCAAAAGGCGTCCCCCCCCTCCTAACCATACCAATAGTCTCTGAATCCAATGGCAGTGTCGGTTTTACTCTCTGAATTCATGGGGAGCTAACCCGTACCCTAAGTGGAATTTTCCCCAATGGGATTTTCCCATGTATTTTGCCAGGAAATGTACATAAGGCAGGCTCAAAAGCCATCCCCCCTCCTAACCATACCGATGGGCTCTGAATCCAATGGCAGTGTCGGTTTTGCTCTACGAATTCATGTGGAGCTAACCCTAACCCTAAGTGGAATTTTCCCCAATGGGATTTTCCCATGTATTTTGCCAGGAAATGTACATAAGGCCGCCTCAAAAGGCGTCCCCCCTCCTACCCATACCGATGGGCTCTGAATCCAATGGCAGTGTCGGTTTTACTCTGTGAATTCATGTTGAGCTAACCCTAACCCTAAGTGGAATCTTCCCCAATGGGATTTTCCCATGTATTTTGCCAGGAAATGTAGATAAGGACGCCTCAAAAGGCGTCCCCTCTCCTAACCATACCGATTGGCTCTGAATCCAATGGCAGTGTCGGTTTTGCTCTGTGAATTAGTGGGGAGCTAACCCCAACCCTAAGTGGAATTTTCCCCAATGCGATTTTCCCATGTATTTTCCCAGGAAATGTAGATAAGGACGCCCAAAAGGCTTCCCCCCTCCTAACCATACCAATGGGCTCTGAATCCAATGGCAGTGTCGGTTTTGCTCTGTGAATTCGTGGGGAGCTAACCCCAACCCTAAGTGGAATTTTCCCCAATGGGATTTTCCCATGTATTTTGCCAGGAAATGTACATAAGGCTGCCTCAAAAGGCGTCCCCCCTCCTAACCATACTGATGGGCTCTGAATCCAATGGCAGTGTCGGTTTTGCTCTATGAATTCATGGGGTGCTAACCCTAACCCTAAGTGGAATTTTCCCCAATGGGACCTTCCCATGTATTTTGCCAGGAAATGTACATAAAGCAGGCTCAAAAGGCGTCCCCCCTCCTAACCATACTCATGGGCTCTTAATCCAATGGCAGTGTCGGTTTTACTCTCCAAACCATACCGATTGGCTCTGAATCCAATGGCAGTGTCGGTTTTGTTCTGTGAATTCATGTGGAGCTAACCCTAACTCTAAGTGGAATTTTCCCCAATGGGATTTTCCCATGTATTTTGCCAGGAAATGTAGATAAGGACGCCTCAAAAGGCGTCCCCTCTCCTAACCATACCGATAGGCTCTGAATCCAATGGCAGTGTCGGTTTTGCTCTGTGAATTCGTGGGGAGCTAACCCCAACCCTAAGTGGAATTTTCCCCAATGGGATTTTCCCATGTATTTTGCCAGGAAATTTACATAAGGCCGCCTCAAAAGGCGTCCCCCCTCCTAACCATACCAATGGGCTCTGAATCCAATGGCAGTGTCGGTTTTGCTCTGTGAATTCGTGGGGAGCTAACCCTAACCCTAAGTGGAATTTTCCCCAATGGGATTCCCCCATGTATTTTGCCAGGAAATGTACATAAAGCAGGCTCAAAAGGCATCCCCCCTCCTAACCATACCAATGGGCTCTGAATCCAATGGCAGTGTCGGTTTTCCTCTACGAATTCATGGGGAGCTAACCCTAACCCTCAGTGGAATTTTCCCCAAAGGGATTCTCCCATTTATTTTGCCAGGAAATGAACATAAGGCAGGCTCAAAAGGCATCCCCCCTCCTAACCATACCAATGGGCTCTGAATCCAATGGCAGTGTTGGTTTTGCTCTGTGAATTCGTGGGGAGCTAACCCCAACCCTAAGTGGAATTTTCCGCAATGCGAATTTCCCATGTATTTTCCCAGGAAATGTAGATAAGGACGCCTCAAAAGGCGTCCCCTCTCCTAACCATACCGATAGGCTCTGAATCCAATGGCAGTGTCGGTTTTGCTCTGTGAATTCATGGGGAGCTAACCCTAACCCTAAGTGGAATTTTCCCCAATGGGACCTTCCCATGTATTTTGCCAGGAAATGTACATAAAGCAGGCTCAAAAGGCGTCCCCCCTCCTAACCATACCAATGGGCTCTGAATCCAATGGCAGTGTCGGTTTTGCTCTACGAATTCATGGGGAGCTAACCCTAACCCTCAGTGGAATTTTCCCCAAAGGGATTTTCCCATGTATTTTGCCAGGAAATGTACATAAGGCAGGCTCAAAAGCCATCCCCCCTCCTAACCATACCGATGGGCTCTGAATCCAATGGCAGTGTCGGTTTTGCTCTACGAATTCATGTGGAGCTAACCCTAACCCTAAGTGGAATTTTCCCCAATGGGATTTTCCCATGTATTTTGCCAGGAAATGTACATAAGGCCGCCTCAAAAGGCGTCCCCCCTCCTACCCATACCGATGGGCTCTGAATCCAATGGCAGTGTCGGTTTTGCTCTGTGAATTAGTGGGGAGCTAACCCCAACCCTAAGTGGAATTTTCCCCAATGCGATTTTCCCATGTATTTTCCCAGGAAATGTAGATAACGACGCCCAAAAGGCTTCCCCCCTCCTAACCATACCAATGGGCTCTGAATCCAATGGCAGTGTCGGTTTTGCTCTATGAATTCATGGGGAGCTAACCCTAACCCTAAGTGGAATTTTCCCCAATGGGACCTTCCCATGTATTTTGCCAGGAAATGTACATAAAGCAGGCTCAAAAGGCGTCCCCCCTCCTAACCATACTGATGGGCTCTTAATCCAATGGCAGTGTCGGTTTTACTCTCCAAACCATACCGATTGGCTCTGAATCCAATGGCAGTGTCGGTTTTGCTCTGTGAATTCATGTGGAGCTAACCCTAACCCTAAGTGGAATTTTCCCCAATGGGATTTTCCCATGTATTTTGCCAGGAAATGTAGATAAGGACGCCTCAAAAGGCGTCCCCTCTCCTAACCATACCGATAGGCTCTGAATCCAATGGCAGTGTCGGTTTTGCTCTGTGAATTCGTGGGGAGCTAACCCCGACCCTAAGTGGAATTTTCCCCAATGGGATTTTCCCATGTATTTTGCCAGGAAATTTACATAAGGCCGCCTCAAAAGGCGTCCCCCCTCCTACCCATACCGATGGGCTCTGAATCGAATGGCAGTGTCGGTTTTACTCTGTGAATTCATGTTGAGCTAACCCTAACCCTATGGGGAATTTTCCCCAATGGGATTTTCCCATGTATTTTGCCAGGAAATGTACATAAGGCAGGATCAAAAGGCTTCCCCCCTCCTAACCATACCAATGGGCTCTGAATCCAATGGCAGTGTCGGTTTTGCTCTGTGAATTCGTGGGGAGCTAACCCTAACCCTAAGTGGAATTTTCCCCAATGGGATTTTCCAATGTATTTTGCCAGGAAATGTACATAAGGCCGCCTCAAAAGGCGTCCCCCCTCCTAACCATACCAATAGGCTCTGAATCCAATGGCAGTGTCGGTTTTGCTCTGCGAAGTCATGGGGAGCTATCCCTAACCCTAAGTGGAATTTCCCCAATGGGATTTTCCCATGTATTTTGCCAGGAAATGTATATAAGTCAGGCTCAAAAGGCGTCCCCCCCTCCTAACCATACCAATAGTCTCTGAATCCAATGGCAGTGTCGGTTTTACTCTCTGAATTCATGGGGAGCTAACCCGTACCCTAAGTGGAATTTTCCCCAATGGGATTTTCCCATGTATTTTGCCAGGAAATGTACATAAGGCAGGCTCAAAAGCCATCCCCCCTCCTAACCATACCGATGGGATCTGAATCCAATGGCAGTGTCGGTTTTGCTCTACGAATTCATGTGGAGCTAACCCTAACCCTAAGTGGAATTTTCCCCAATGGGATTTTCCCATGTATTTTGCCAGGAAATGTACATAAGGCCGCCTCAAAAGGCGTCCCCCCTCCTACCCATACCGATGGGCTCTGAATCCAATGGCAGTGTCGGTTTTACTCTGTGAATTCATGTTGAGCTAACCCTAACCCTAAGTGGAATCTTCCCCAATGGGATTTTCCCATGTATTTTGCCAGGAAATGTAGATAAGGACGCCTCAAAAGGCGTCCCCTCTCCTAACCATACCGATTGGCTCTGAATCCAATGGCAGTGTCGGTTTTGCTCTGTGAATTAGTGGGGAGCTAACCCCAACCCTAAGTGGAATTTTCCCCAATGCGATTTTCCCATGTATTTTCCCAGGAAATGTAGATAAGGACGCCCAAAAGGCTTCCCCCCTCCTAACCATACCAATGGGCTCTGAATCCAATGGCAGTGTCGGTTTTGCTCTGAATTCGTGGGGAGCTAACCCCAACACTAAGTGGAATTTTCCCCAATGGGATTTTCCCATGTATTTTGCCAGGAAATGTACATAAGGCTGCCTCAAAAGGCGTCCCCCCTCCTAACCATACTGATGGGCTCTGAATCCAATGGCAGTGTCGGTTTTGCTCTATGAATTCATGGGGAGCTAACCCTAAACCTAAGTGGAATTTTCCCCAATGGGACCTTCCCATGTATTTTGCCAGGAAATGTACATAAAGCAGGCTCAAAAGCCGTCCCCCCTCCTAACCAAACTGATGGGCTCTTAATCCAATGGCAGTGTCGGTTTTACTCTCCAAACCATACCGATTGGCTCTGAATCCAATGGCAGCGTCGGTTTTGCTCTGTGAATTCATATGGAGCTAACCCTAACCCTACGTGGAATTTTCCCCAATGGGATTTTCCCATGTATTTTGCCAGGAAATGTACATAAAGCAGGCTCAAAAGGCGTCCCCCCTCCTAACCATACCAATGGGCTCTGAATCCAATGGCAGTGTCGGTTTTGCTCTGTGAATTCATGGGGAGCTAACCCTAACCCTAAGTGGAATTTTCCCCAATGGGACCTTCCCATGTATTTTGCCAGGAAATGTAAATAAAGCAGGCTCAAAAGGCGTCCCCTCTCCTAACCATACCAATGGGCTCTGAATCCAACGGCAGTGTCGGTTTTACTCTGCGAAGTCATTGGGAGCTAACCCTAACCCTTAGTGGAATTTTCCCCAATGGGATTTTCCCATGTATTTTGCCAGTAAACTTACATAAGGCCGCCTCAAAAGGCGACCCCCCTCCAAACCATACCGATGGGCTCTGAATCCAATGGCAGTGTCGGTTTTGCTCTGTGAATTCAAGTGGAGCTAACCCTAACCCTAAGTGGAATTTTCCCCAATGGGATTTTCCCATGTATTTTGCCAGGAAATGTACATAAGGCAGGCTCAAAAGGCGTCCCCCCTCCTAACCATACCAATGGGTTCTGAATCCAATGGCAGTGTCGGTTTTGCTCTACGAATTCATGGGGAGCTAACCCTAACCCTCAGTGGAATTTTCCCCAAAGGGATTTTCCCATTTATTTTGCCAGGAAATTTACATAAGGCCGCCTCAAAAGGCTTCCCCCCTCCTAACCATACCGATGGGCTCTGAATCCAATGGCAGTGTCGGTTTTACTCTGTGAATTCATGTTGAGCTAACCCTAACCCTATGGGGAATTTTCCCCAATGGGATTTTCCCATGTATTTTGCCAGGAAATGTACATAAGGCAGGATCAAAAGGCTTCCCCCCTCCTAACCATACCAATGGGCTCTGAATCCAATGGCAGTGTCGGTTTTGCTCTGTGAATTCGTGGGGAGCTAACCCTAACCCTAAGTGGAATTTTCCCCAATGGGATTTTCCAATATATTTTGCCAGGAAATGTACATAAGGCCGCCTCAAAAGGCGTCCCCCCTCCTAACCATACCGATAGGCTCTGAATCCAATGGCAGTGTCGGTTTTGCTCTGCGAAGTCATGGGGAGCTATCCCTAACCCTAAGTGGAATTTCCCCCAATGGGATTTTCCCATGTATTTTGCCAGGAAATGTATATAAGTCAGGCTCAAAAGGCGTCCCCCCCTACTAACCATACCAATAGGCTCTGAATCCAATGGCAGTGTCGGTTTTACTCTCTGAATTCATGGGGAGCTAACCCGTACCCTAAGTGGAATTTTCCCCAATGGGATTTTCCCATGTATTTTGCCAGGAAATGTACATAAGGCAGGCTCAAAAGCCATCCCCGCTCCTAACCATACCGATGGGCTCTGAATCCAATGGCAGTGTCGGTTTTGCTCTACGAATTCATGTGGAGCTAACCCTAACCCTAAGTGGAATTTTCCCCAATGGGATTTTCCCATGTATTTTGCCAGGAAATGTACATAAGGCCGCCTCAAAAGGCGTCCCCCCTCCTACCCATACCGATGGGCTCTGAATCCAATGGCAGTGTCGGTTTTACTCTTTGAATTCATGTTGAGCTAACCCTAACCCTAAGTGGAATCTTCCCCAATGGGATTTTCCCATGTATTTTGCCAGGAAATGTAGATAAGGACGCCTCAAAAGGCGTCCCCTCTCCTAACCATACCGATTGGCTCTGAATCCAATGGCAGTGTCGGTTTTGCTCTGTGAATTAGTGGGGAGCTAACCCCAACCCTAAGTGGAATTTTCCCCAATGCGATTTTCCCATGTATTTTCCCAGGAAATGTAGATAAGGACGCCCAAAAGGCTTCCCCCCTCCTAACCATACCAATGGGCTCTGAATCCAATAGCAGTGTCGGTTTTGCTCTGAATTCGTGGGGAGCTAACCCCAACCCTAAGTGGAATTTTCCCCAATGGGATTTTCCCATGTATTTTGCCAGGAAATGTACATAAGGCTGCCTCAAAAGGCGTCCCCCCTCCTAACCATACTGATGGGCTCTGAATCCAATGGCAGTGTCGGTTTTGCTCTATGAATTCATGGGGAGCTAACCCTAAACCTAAGTGGAATTTTCCCCAATGGGACCTTCCCATGTATTTTGCCAGGAAATGTACATAAAGCAGGCTCAAAAGCCGTCCCCCCTCCTAACCAAACTGATGGGCTCTTAATCCAATGGCAGTGTCGGTTTTACTCTCCAAACCATACCGATTGGCTCTGAATCCAATGGCAGTGTCGGTTTTGCTCTGTGAATTCATGTGGAGCTAACCCTAACCCTACGTGGAATTTTCCCCAATGGGATTTTCCCATGTATTTTGCCAGAAAATGTACATAAAGCAGGCTCAAAAGGCGTCCCCCCTCCTAACCATACTGATGGGCTCTGAATCCAATGGCAGTGTCGGTTTTGCTCTGTGAATTCATGGGGAGCTAACCCTAACCCTAAGTGGAATTTTCCCCAATGGGATTTTCCAATGTATTTTGCCAGGAAATGTACATAAGGCAGTATCAAAAGGTGTCCCCTCTCCTAACCATACCAATGGGCTCTGAATCCAACGGCAGTGTCGGTTTTGCTCTACGAATTCATGGGGAGCTAACCCTAACCCTTAGTGGAATTTTCAGCAATGGGATTTTCCCATGTATTTTGCCAGTAAACTTACATAAGGCAGGCTCAAAAGCCATCCCCCCTCCTAACCATACGGATGGGCTCTGAATCCAATGGCAGTGTCGGTTTTGCTCTCCAAACCATACCGATTGGCTCTGAATCCAATGGCAGCGTCGGTTTTGCTCTGTGAATTCATGTGGAGCTAACCCTAACCCTACGTGGAATTTTCCCCAATGGGATTTTCCCATGTATTTTGCCAGGAAATGTACATAAAGCAGGCTCAAAAGGCGTCCCCCCTCCTAACCATACCAATGGGCTCTGAATCCAATGGCAGTGTCGGTTTTGCTCTGTGAATTCATGGGGAGCTAACCCTAACCCTAAGTGGAATTTTCCCCAATGGGACCTTCCCATGTATTTTGCCAGGAAATGTAAATAAAGCAGGCTCAAAAGGCGTCCCCTCTCCTAACCATACCAATGGGCTCTGAATCCAACGGCAGTGTCGGTTTTACTCTGCGAAGTCATTGGGAGCTAACCCTAACCCTTAGTGGAATTTTCCCCAATGGGATTTTCCCATGTATTTTGCCAGTAAACTTACATAAGGCCGCCTCAAAAGGCGACCCCCCTCCAAACCATACCGATGGGCTCTGAATCCAATGGCAGTGTCGGTTTTGCTCTGTGAATTCAAGTGGAGCTAACCCTAACCCTAAGTGGAATTTTCCCCAATGGGATTTTCCCATGTATTTTGCCAGGAAATGTACATAAGGCAGGCTCAAAAGGCGTCCCCCCTCCTAACCATACCAATGGGCTCTGAATCCAATGGCAGTGTCGGTTTTGCTCTACGAATTCATGGGGAGCTAACCCTAACCCTCAGTGGAATTTTCCCCAAAGGGATTTTCCCATTTATTTTGCCAGGAAATTTACATAAGGCCGCCTCAAAAGGCGTCCCCCCTCCTAACCATACCAATGGGCTCTGAATCCAATGGCAGAGTTGGTTTTGCTCTGTGAATTCGTGGGGAGCTAACCCCAACCCTAAGTGGAATTTTCCCCAATGCGAATTTCCCATGTATTTTCCCAGGAAATGTACATAAGGCAGGATCAAAAGGCTTCCCCCCTCCTAACCATACCGATGGGCTCTGAATCCAATGGCAGTGTCGGTTTTGCTCTACGAATTCATGTGGAGCTAACCCTAACCCTAAGTGGAATTTTCCCCAATGGGATTTTCCCATGTATTTTGCCAGGAAATGTACATAAGGCCGCCTCAAAAGGCGTCCCCCCTCCTACCCATACCGATGGGCTCTGAATCCAATGGCAGTGTCGGTTTTACTGTTTGAATTCATGTTGAGCTAACCCTAACCCTAAGTGGAATCTTCCCCAATGGGATTTTCCCATGTATTTTGCCAGGAAATGTAGATAAGGACGCCTCAAAAGGCGTCCCCTCTCCTAACCATACCGATTGGCTCTGAATCCAATGGCAGTGTCGGTTTTGCTCTGTGAATTAGTGGGGAGCTAACCCCAACCCTAAGTGGAATTTTCCCCAATGCGATTTTCCCATGTATTTTCCCAGGAAATGTAGATAAGGACGCCCAAAAGGCTTCCCCCCTCCTAACCATACCAATGGGCTCTGAATCCAATGGCAGTGTCGGTTTTGCTCTGAATTCGTGGGGAGCTAACCCCAACCCTAAGTGGAATTTTCCCCAATGGGATTTTCCCATGTATTTTGCCAGGAAATGTACATAAGGCTGCCTCAAAAGGCGTCCCCCCTCCTAACCATACTGATGGGCTCTGAATCCAATGGCAGTGTCGGTTTTGCTCTTTGAATTCATGGGGAGCTAACCCTAAACCTAAGTGGAATTTTCCCCAATGGGACCTTCCCATGTATTTTGCCAGGAAATGTACATAAAGCAGGCTCAAAAGCCGTCCCCCCTCCTAACCAAACTGATGGGCTCTTAATCCAATGGCAGTGTCGGTTTTACTCTCCAAACCATACCGATTGGCTCTGAATCCAATGGCAGTGTCGGTTTTGCTCTGTGAATTCATGTGGAGCTAACCCTAACCCTACGTGGAATTTTCCCCAATGGTTTTTTCCCATGTATTTTGCCAGAAAATGTACATAAAGCAGGCTCAAAAGGCGTCCCCCCTCCTAACCATACCAATGGGCTCTGAATCCAATGGCAGTGTCGGTTTTGCTCTGTGAATTCATGGGGAGCTAACCCTAACCCTAAGTGGAATTTTCCGCAATGGGACCTTCCCATGTATTTTGCCAGGAAATGTAAATAAAGCAGGCTCAAAAGGCGTCCCCTCTCCTAACCATACCAATGGGCTCTGAATCCAACGGCAGTGTCGGTTTTACTCTGCGAAGTCATGGGGAGCTAACCCTAACCCTTAGTGGAATTTTCCCCAATGGGATTTTCCCATGTATTTTGCCAGTAAACTTACATAAGGCCGCCTCAAAAGGCGACCCCCCTCCAAACCATACCGATGGGCTCTGAATCCAATGGCAGTGTTGGTTTTGCTCTGTGAATTCGTGGGGAGCTAACCCCAACCCTAAGTGGAATTTTCCCCAATGCGAATTTCCCATGTATTTTCCCAGGAAATGTAGATAAGGACGCCTCAAAAGGCGTCCCCTCTCCTAACAATACCGATAGGCTCTGAATCCAATGGCAGTGTCGGTTTTGCTCTGCGAAGTCATGGGGAGCTATCCCTAACCCTAAGTGGAATTTCCCCCAATGGGATTTTCCCATGTATTTTGCCAGGAAATGTACATAAGGCCGCCTCAAAAGGCATCCCCCCTCCTAACCATACTGATGGTCTCTGAATCCAATGGCAGTGTCGGTTTTGCTCTACGAATTCATGTGGAGCTAAACCTAACCCTAAGTGGAATTTTCCCCAATGGGACCTTCCCATGTATTTTGCCAGGAAATGTACATAAAGCAGGCTCAAAAGGCGTCCCCTCTCCTAACCATACCAATGGGCTCTGAATCCAACGGCAGTGTCGGTTTTACTCTGCGAAGTCATTGGGAGCTAACCCTAACCCTTAGTGGAATTTTCCCCAATGGGATTTTCCCATGTATTTTGCCAGTAAACTTACATAAGGCCGCCTCAAAAGGCGACCCCCCTCCAAACCATACCGATGGGCTCTGAATCCAATGGCAGTGTCGGTTTTGCTCTGTGAATTCATGTGGAGCTAACCCTAACCCTAAGTGGAATTTTCCCCAATGGGATTTTCCCATGTATTTTGCCAGGAAATGTACATAAGGCAGGCTCAAAAGGCGTCCCCACTCCTAACCATACCAATGGGCTCTGAATCCAATGGCAGTGTCGGTTTTGCTCTACGAATTCATGGGGAGCTAACCCTAACCCTCAGTGGAATTTTCCCCAATGGGATTTTCCCATGTATTTTGCCAGGAAATGTACATAAGGCAGGCTCAAAAGGCGTCCCCCCTCCTAACCATACCAATGGGCTCTGAATCCAATGGCAGTGTTGGTTTTGCTCTGTGAATTCGTGGGGAGCTAACCCCAACCCTAAGTGGAATTTTCCCCAATGCGAATTTCCCATGTATTTTCCCAGGAAATGTAGATAAGGACGCCTCAAAAGGCGTCCCCTCTCCTAACCATACCGATAGGCTCTGAATCCATGGCAGTGTCGGTTTTGCTCTACGAATTCATGTGGAGCTAACCCTAACCCTAAGTGGAATTTTCCCCAATGGGATTTTCACATGTATTTTGCCAGGAAATTTACATAAGGCCGCCTCAAAAGGCGTCCCCTCCCTCCTAACCATACCAATGGGCTCTGAATCCAATGGCAGTGTCGGTTTTAGTCTCTGAATTCATGGGGAGCTAACCCGTACCCTAAGTGGAATTTTCCCCAATGGGATTTTCCCATGTATTTTGCCAGGAAATGTACATAAGGCAGGCTCAAAAGCCATCCCCCCTCCTAACCATACCGATGGGCTCTGAATCCAATGGCAGTGTCGGTTTTGCTCTACGAATTCATGTGGAGCTAACCCTAACCCTAAGTGGAATTTTCCCCAATGGGATTTTCCCATGTATTTTGCCAGGAAATTTACATAAGGCCGCCTAAAAATGCGTTCCCCCTCCTACCCATACCGATGGGCTCTGAATCCAATGGCAGTGTCGGTGTTACTCCGTGTATTCATGTTGAGCTAACCCTAACCCTAAGGGGAATTTTCCCCAATGGGACCTTCCCATGTATTTTGCCAGGAAATGTACATAAAGCAGGCTCAAAAGGCGTCCCCCCTCTTAACCATACCAATGGGCTCTGAATCCAATGGCAGTGTCGGTTTTACTCTGCGAAGTCATGGGGAGCTAACCCTAACCCTTAGTGGAATTTTCCCCAATGGGATTTTCCCATGTATTTTGCCAGTAAACTTACATAAGGCCGCCTCAAAAGGCGACCCCCCTCCAAACCATACCGATGGGCTCTGAATCCAATGGCAGTGTCGGTTTTGCTCTGTGAATTCATGTGGAGCTAACCCTAACCCTAAGTGGAATTTTCCCCAATGGGATTTTCCCATGTATTTTGCCAGGAAATGTACATAAGGCAGGATCAAAAGGCTTCCCCCCTCCTAACCATACCAATGGGCTCTGAATCCAAGGGCAGTGTCGGTTTTGCTCTGTGAATTCGTGGGGAGCTAACCCTAACCCTAAGTGGAATTTTCCCCAATGGGATTTTCCAATGTATTTTGCCAGGAAATGTACATAAGGCCGCCTCAAAAGGCGTCCCCCCTCCTAACCATACTGATGGGCTCTGAATCCAATGGCAGTGTCGGTTTTGCTCTGTGAATTCATGGGGAGCTAACCCTAACCCTAAGTGGAATATTCCCCAATGGGACCTTCCCATGTATTTTGCCAGGAAATGTACATAAAGCAGGCTCAAAAGGCGTCCCCCCTCCTAACCATACCAATGGGCTCTGAATCCAATGGCAGTGTCGGTTTTGCTCTACGAATTCATGGGGAGCTAACCCTAACCCTCAGTGGAATTTTCCCCAAAGGGATTTTCCCATTTATTTTGCCAGGAAATGAACATAAGGCAGGCTCAAAAGGCGTCCCCCCTCCTAACCATACCAATGGGCTCTGAATCCAATGGCAGTGTTGGTTTTGCTCTGTGAATTCGTGGGGAGCTAACCCCAACCCTAAGTGGAATTTTCCCCAATGCGAATTTCCCATGTATTTTCCCAGGAAATGTAGATAAGGACGCCTCAAAAGGCGTCCCCTCTCCTAACCATACCGATAGGCTCTGAATCCAATGGCAGTGTCGGTTTTGCTCTGCGAAGTCATGGGGAGCTATCCCTAACCCTAAGTGGAATTTTCCCCAATGGGATTTTCCCATGTATTTTGCCAGGAAATGTACATAAGGCCGCCTCAAAAGGCATCCCCCCTCCTAACCATACTGATGGGCTCTGAATCCAATGGCAGTGTCGGTTTTGCTCTGTGAATTCATGGGGAGCTAACCCTAACCCTAAGTGGAATTTTCCCCAATGGGATTTTCCAATGTATTTTGCCAGGAAATGTACATAAGGCAGTATCAAAAGGTGTCCCCTCTCCTAACGATACCAATGGGCTCTGAATCCAACGGCAGTGTCGGTTTTGCTCTACGAATTCATGGGGAGCTAACCCTAACCCTCAGTGGAATTTTCCCCAAAGGGATTTTCCCATTTATTTTGCCAGGAAATGAACATAAGGCAGGCTCAAAAGGCGTCCCCCCTCCTAACCATACCAATGGGCTCTGAATCCAATGGCAGTGTTGGTTTTGCTCTGTGAATTCGTGGGGAGCTAACCCCAACCCTAAGTGGAATTTTCCCCAATGCGAATTTCCCATGTATTTTCCCAGGAAATGTAGATAAGGACGCCTCAAAAGGCGTCCCCTCTCCTAACCATACCGATAGGCTCTGAATCCAATGGCAGTGTCGGTTTTGCTCTGCGAAGTCATGGGGAGCTATCCCTAACCCTAAGTGGAATTTCCCCCAATGGGATTTTCCCATGTATTTTGCCAGGAAATGTACATAAGGCCGCCTCAAAAGGCATCCCCCCTCCTAACCATACTGATGGGCTCTGAATCCAATGGCAGTGTCGGTTTTGCTCTGTGAATTCATGGGGAGCTAACCCTAACCCTAAGTGGAATTTTCCCCAATGGGATTTTCCAATGTATTTTGCCAGGAAATGTACATAAGGCAGTATCAAAAGGTGTCCCCTCTCCTAACGATACCAATGGGCTCTGAATCCAACGGCAGTGTCGGTTTTGCTCTACGAATTCATGGGGAGCTAACCCTAACCCTTAGTGGAATTTTCAGCAATGGGATTTTCCCATGTATTTTGCCAGTAAACTTACATAAGGCAGGCTCAAAAGCCATCCCCCCTCCTAACCATACCGATGGGCTCTGAATCCAATGGCAGTGTCGGTTTTGCTCTACGAATTCATGTGGAGCTAAACCTAACCCTAAGTGGAATTTTCCCCAATGGGATTTTCCCATGTATTTTGCCAGGAAATTTACATAAGGCCGCCTCAAAAGGCGTCCCCCCTCCTACCCATACTGATGGGCTCTGAATCCAATGGCAGTGTCGGTTTTACTCTGTGAATTCATATTGAGCGAACCCTAACCCTAAGTGGAATCTTCCCCAATAGGATTTTACAATGTATTTTCTCAGGAAATGTAGATAAGGACGCCTCAAAAGTTGTCCCCTCTCCTAACCATACCGATAGGCTCTGAATCCAATGGCAGTGACGGTTTTGCTCTGTGAATTCATGTTGAGCTAACCCTAACCCTATGGGGAATTTTCCCCAATGGGATTTTCCCATGTATTTTGCCAGGAAATGTACATAAGGCAGGATCAAAAGGCTTCCCCCCTCCTAACCATACCAATGGGCTCTGAATCCAATGGCAGTGTCGGTTTTGCTCTGTGAATTCATGGGGAGCTAACCCTAACCCTAAGTGGAATATTCCCCAATGGGACCTTCCCATATATTTTGCCAGGAAATGTACATAAAGCAGGCTCAAAAGGCGTCCCCCCTCCTAACCATACCAATGGGCTCTGAATCCAATGGCAGTGTCGGTTTTGCTCTATGAATTCATGGGGAGCTAACCCTAACCCTCAGTGGAATTTTCCCCAAAGGGATTTTCCCATGTATTTTGCCAGGAAATGTAGATAAGGACGCCTCAAAAGGCGTCCCCTCTCCTAACCATACCGATAGGCTCTGAATCCAATGGCAGTGTCGGTTTTGCTCTGCGAAGTCATGGGGAGCTATCCCTAACCCTAAGTGGAATTTCCCCCAATGGGATTTTCCCATGTATTTTGCCAGGAAATGTATATAAGTCAGGCTCAAAAGGCGTCCCCCCCTCCTAACCATACCAATGGGCTCTGAATCCAATGGCAGTGTCGGTTTTACTCTCTGAATTCATGGGGAGTTAACCCGTACCCTAAGTGGAATTTTCCCCAATGGGATTTTCCCATGTATTTTGCCAGGAAATGTACATAAGGCAGGCTCAAAAGCCTTCCCCCCTCCTATCCATACCGATGGGCTCTGAATCCAATGGCAGTGTCGGTTTTGCTCTACGAATTCATGTGGAGCTAACCCTAACCCTAAGTGGAATTTTCCGCAATGGGATTTTCCCATGTATTTTGCCAGGAAATGTACATAAGGCCGCCTCAAAAGGCGTCCCCCCTCCTACCCATACCGATGGCCTCTGAATCCAATGGCAGTGTCGGTTTTACTCTGTGAATTCATGTTGAGCTAACCCTAACCCTAAGTGGAATCTTCCCCAATGGGATTTTCCCATGTATTTTGCCAGGAAATGTAGATAAGGACGCCTCAAAAGGCGTCCCCCCTCCTAACCATACCAATGGGCTCTGAATCCAATGGCAGTGTCGGTTTTGCTCTGTGAATTCGTGGGGAGCTAACCCCAACCCTAAGTGGAATTTTCCCCAATGGGATTTTCCCATGTATTTTGCCAGGAAATGTACATAAGGCTGCCTCAAAAGGCGTCCCCTCCCTCCTAACCATACCAATGGGCTCTGAATCCAATGGCAGTGTCGGTTTTAGTCTCTGAATTCATGGGGAGCTAACCCGTACCCTAAGTGGAATTTTCCCCAATGGGATTTTCCCATGTATTTTGCCAGGAAATGTACATAAGGCAGGCTCAAAAGCCATCCCCCCTCCTTACCATACCGATGGGCTCTGAATCCAATGGCAGTTTCGGTTTTGCTCTACGAATTCATGTGGAGCTAACCCTAACCCTAACTGGAATTTTCCCCAATGGGATTTTCCCATGTATTTTGCCAGGAAATTTACATAAGGCCGCCTAAAAATGCGTCCCCCCTCCTACCCATACCGATGGGCTCTGAATCCAATGGCAGTGTCGGTTTTACTCCGTGTATTCATGTTGAGCTAACCCTAACCCTAAGGGGAATTTTCCCCAATGGGACCTTCCCATGTATTTTGCCAGGAAATGTACATAAAGCAGGCTCAAAAGGCGTCCCCCCTCTTAACCATACCAATGGGCTCTGAATCCAACGGCAGTGTCGGTTTTACTCTGCGAAGTCATTGGGAGCTAACCCTAACCCTTAGTGGAATTTTCCCCAATGGGATTTTCCCATTTATTTTGCCAGTAAACTTACAGAAGGCCGCCTCAAAAGGCGACCCCCCTCCAAACCATACCGATGGGCTCTGAATCCAATGGCAGTGTCGGTTTTGCTCTGTGAATTCATGTGGAGCTAACCCTAACCCTAAGTGGAATTTTCCCCAATGGGATTTTCCCATGTATTTTGCCAGGAAATGTACATAAGGCAGGCTCAAAAGGCGTCCCCCCTCCTAACCATACCAATGGGCTCTGAATCCAATGGCAGTGTCGGTTTTGCTCTGTGAATTCATGGGGAGCTAACCCTAACCCTAAGTGGAATATTCCCCAATGGGACCTTCCCATGTATTTTGCCAGGAAATGTACATAAAGCAGGCTCAAAAGGCGTCCCCCCTCCTAACCATACCAATGGGCTCTGAATCCAAATGCAGTGTCGGTTTTGCTCTATGAATTCATGGGGAGCTAACCCTAACCCTCAGTGGAATTTTCCCCAAAGGGATTTTCCCATTTATTTTGCCAGGAAATGAACATAAGGCAGGCTCAAAAGGCGTCCCCCCTCCTAACCATACCAATGGGCTCTGAATCCAATGGCAGTGTTGGTTTTGCTCTGTGAATTCGTGGGGAGCTAACCCCAACCCTAAGTGGAATTTTCCCCAATGCGAATTTCCCATGTATTTTCCCAGGAAATGTAGATAAGGACGCCTCAAAAGGCGTCCCCTCTCCTAACCATACCGATAGGCTCTGAATCCAATGGCAGTGTCGGTTTTGCTCTGCGAAGTCATGGGGAGCTATCCCTAACCCTAAGTGGAATTTCCCCCAATGGGATTTTCCCATGTATTTTGCCAGGAAATGTATATAAGTCAGGCTCAAAAGGCGTCCCCCCCTCCTAACCATACCAATGGGCTCTGAATCCAATGGCAGTGTCGGTTTTACTCTCTGAATTCATGGGGAGCTAACCCGTACCCTAAGTGGAATTTTCCCCAATGGGATTTTCCCATGTATTTTGCCAGGAAATGTACATAAGGCAGGCTCAAAAGCCTTCCCCCCTCCTATCCATACCGATGGGCTCTGAATCCAATGGCAGTGTCGGTTTTGCTCTACGAATTCATGTGGAGCTAACCCTAACCCTAAGTGGAATTTTCCCCAATGGGATTTTCCCATGTATTTTGCCAGGAAATGTAGATAAGGACGCCTCAAAAGGCGTCCCCCCTCCTAACCATACCAATGGGCTCTGAATCCAATGGCAGTGTCGGTTTTGCTCTGTGAATTCGTGGGGAGCTAACCCCAACCCTAAGTGGAATTTTCCCCAATGGGATTTTCCCATGTATTTTGCCAGGAAATGTACATAAGGCTGCCTCAAAAGGCGTCCCCTCTCCTAACCATACCAATGGGCTCTGAATCCAACGGCAGTGTCGGTTTTACTCTGCGAAGTCATTGGGAGCTAACCCTAACCCTTAGTGGAATTTTCCCCAATGGGATTTTCCCATTTATTTTGCCAGTAAACTTACAGAAGGCCGCCTCAAAAGGCGACCCCCCTCCAAACCATACCGATGGGCTCTGAATCCAATGGCAGTGTCGGTTTTGCTCTGTGAATTCATGTGGAGCTAACCCTAACCCTAAGTGGAATTTTCCCCAATGGGATTTTCCCATGTATTTTGCCAGGAAATGTACATAAGGCAGGCTCAAAAGGCGTCCCCCCTCCTAACCATACCAATGGGCTCTGAATCCAATGGCAGTGTCGGTTTTGCTCTACGAATTCATGGGGAGCTAACCCTAACCCTCAGTGGCATTTTCCCCAAAGGGATTTTCCCATTTATTTTGCCAGGAAATTTACATAAGGCCGCCTCAAAAGGCGTCCCCCCTCCTAACCATACCAATGGGCTCTGAATCCAATGGCAGTGTTGCTTTTGCTCTGTGAATTCGTGGAGAGCTAACCCCAACCCTAAGTGGAATTTTCCCCAATGCGTATTTCCCATGTATTTTCCCAGGAAATGTAGATAAGGACGCCTCAAAAGGCGTCCCCTCTCCTCACCATACCGATAGGCTCTGAATCCATGGCAGTGTCGGTTTTGCTCTACGAATTCATGTGGAGCTAACCCTAACCCTAAGTGGAATTTTCCCCAATGGGATTTTCACATGTATTTTGCCAGGAAATTTACATAAGGCCGCCTCAAAAGGCGTCCCCCCCTCCTAACCATACCAATGGGCTCTGAATCCAATGGCAGTGTCGGTTTTACTCTGCGAAGTCATGGGGAGCTAACCCTAACCCTTAGTGGAATTTTCCCCAATGGGATTTTCCCATGTATTTTGCCAGTAAACTTACATAAGGCCGCCTCAAAAGGCGACCCCCCTCCAAACCATACCGATGGGCTCTGAATCCAATGGCAGTGTCGGTTTTGCTCTGTGAATTCATGTGGAGCTAACCCTAACCCTAAGTGGAATTTTCCCCAATGGGATTTTCCCATGTATTTTGCCAGGAAATGTACATAAGGCAGGATCAAAAGGCTTCCCCCCTCCTAACCATACCAATGGGCTCTGAATCCAATGGCAGTGTCGGTTTTGCTCTGTGAATTCGTGGGGAGATAACCCTACCCCTAAGTGGAATGTTCCCCAATGGGATTTTCCAATGTATTTTGCCAGGAAATGTACATAAGGCCGCCTCAAAAGGCGTCCCCCCTCCTAACCATACTGATGGGCTCTGAATCCAATGGCAGTGTCGGTTTTCCTCTGTGAATTCATGGGGAGCTAACCCTAACCCTAAGTGGAATATTCCCCAATGGGACCTTCCCATGTATTTTGCCAGGAAATGTACATAAAGCAGGCTCAAAAGGCGTCCCCCCTCCTAACCATACCAATGGGCTCTGAATCCAATGGCAGTGTCGGTTTTGCTCTACGAATTCATGGGGAGCTAACCCTAACCCTCAGTGGAATTTTCCCCAAATGGATTTTCCCATTTATTTTGCCAGGAAATGAACATAAGGCAGGCTCAAAAGGCGTCCCCCCTCCTAACCATACCAATGGGCTCTGAATCCAATGGCAGTGTTGGTTTTGCTCTGTGAATTCGTGGGGAGCTAACCCCAACCCTAAGTGGAATTTTCCCCAATGCGAATTTCCCATGTATTTTCCCAGGAAATGTAGATAAGGACGCCTCAAAAGGCGTCCCCTCTCCTAACCATACCGATAGGCTCTGAATCCAATGGCAGTGTCGGTTTTGCTCTGCGAAGTCATGGGGAGCTATCCCTAACCCTAAGTGGAATTTCCCCCAATGGGATTTTCCCATGTATTTTGGCAGGAAATGTATATAAGTCAGGCTCAAAAGGCGTCCCCCCCTCCTAACCATACCAATGGGCTCTGAATCCAATGGCAGTGTCGGTTTTACTCTCTGAATTCATGGGGAGCTAACCCGTACCCTAAGTGGAATTTTCCCCAATGGGATTTTCCCATGTATTTTGCCAGGAAATGTACTTAAGGCAGGCTCAAAAGCCATCCCCCCTCCTAACCATACCGATGGGCTCTGAATCCAATGGCAGTGTCGGTTTTGCTCTACGAATTCATGTGGAGCTAACCCTAACCCTAAGTGGAATTTTCCCCAATGGGATTTTCCCATGTATTTTGCCAGGAAATGTACATAAGGCCGCCTCAAAAGGCGTCCCCCCTCCTACCCATACCGATGGGCTCTGAATCCAATGGCAGTGTCGGTTTTACTCTGTGAATTCATGTTGAGCTAACCCTAACCCTAAGTGGAATCTTCCCCAATGGGATTTTCCCATGTATTTTGCCAGGAAATGTAGATAAGGACGCCTCAAAAGGCGTCCCCCCTCCTAACCATACCAATGGGCTCTGAATCCAATGGCAGTGTCGGTTTTGCTCTGTGAATTCGTGGGGAGCTAACCCCAACCCTAAGTGGAATTTTCCCCAATGGGATTTTCCCATGTATTTTGCCAGGAAATGTACATAAGGCTGCCTCAAAAGGCGTCCCCTCTCCTAACCATACCAATGGGCTCTGAATCCAACGGCAGTGTCGGTTTTACTCTGCGAAGTCATTGGGAGCTAACCCTAACCCTTAGTGGAATTTTCCCCAATGGGATTTTCCCATTTATTTTGCCAGTAAACTTACAGAAGGCCGCCTCAAAAGGCGTCCCCCCTCCTACCCATACCGATGGGCTCTGAATCCAATGGCAGTGTCGGTTTTGCTCTGTGAATTCATGGGGAGCTAACCCTAACCCTAAGTGGAATTTTCCCCAATGGGACCTTCCCATGTATTTTGCCAGGAAATGTACATAAAGCAGGCTCAAAAGGCGTCCCCCCTCCTAACCATACTGATGGGCTCTTAATCCAATAGCAGTGTCGGTTTTACTCTCCAAACCATACCGATTGGCTCTGAATCCAATGGCAGTGTCGGTTTTGCTCTGTGAATTCATGTGGAGCTAACCCTAACCCTAAGTGGAATTTTCCCCAATGGGATTTTCCCATGTATTTTGCCAGGAAATGTAGATAAGGACGCCTCAAAAGGCGTCCCCTCTCCTAACCATACCGATAGGCTCTGAATCCAATGGCAGTGTCGGTTTTGCTCTGTGAATTCGTGGGGAGCTAACCCCAACCCTAAGTGGAATTTTCCCCAATGGGATTTTCCCATGTATTTTGCCAGGAAATTTACATAAGGCCGCCTCAAAAGGCGTCCCCCCTCCTACCCATACCGATGGGCTCTGAATCGAATGGCAGTGTCGGTTTTACTCTGTGAATTCATGTTGAGCTAACCCTAACCCTATGGGGAATTTTCCCCAATGGGATTTTCCCATGTATTTTGCCAGGAAATGTACATAAGGCAGGATCAAAAGGCTTCCCCCCTCCTAACCATACCAATGGGCTCTGAATCCAATGGCAGTGTCGGTTTTGCTCTGTGAATTCGTGGGGAGCTAACCCTAACCCTAAGTGGAATTTTCCCCAATGGGATTTTCCAATGTATTTTGCCAGGAAATGTACATAAGGCCGCCTCAAAAGGCGTCCCCCCTCCTAACCATACCGATAGGCTCTGAATCCAATGGCAGTGTCGGTTTTGCTCTGCGAAGTCATGGGGAGCTATCCCTAACCCTAAGTGGAATTTCCCCCAATGGGATTTTCCCATGTATTTTGCCAGGAAATGTATATAAGTCAGGCTCAAAAGGCGTCCCCCCCTCCTAACCATACCAATGGGCTCTGAATCCAATGGCAGTGTCGGTTTTACTCTCTGAATTCATGGGGAGCTAACCCGTACCCTAAGTGGAATTTTCCCCAATGGGATTTTCCCATGTATTTTGCCAGGAAATGTACATAAGGCAGGCTCAAAAGCCTTCCCCCCTCCTATCCATACCGATGGGCTCTGAATCCAATGGCAGTGTCGGTTTTGCTCTACGAATTCATGTGGAGCTAACCCTAACCCTAAGTGGAATTTTCCGCAATGGGATTTTCCCATGTATTTTGCCAGGAAATGTACATAAGGCCGCCTCAAAAGGCGTCCCCCCTCCTACCCATACCGATGGCCTCTGAATCCAATGGCAGTGTCGGTTTTACTCTGTGAATTCATGTTGAGCTAACCCTAACCCTAAGTGGAATCTTCCCCAATGGGATTTTCCCATGTATTTTGCCAGGAAATGTAGATAAGGACGCCTCAAAAGGCGTCCCCCCTCCTAACCATACCAATGGGCTCTGAATCCAATGGCAGTGTCGGTTTTGCTCTGTGAATTCGTGGGGAGCTAACCCCAACCCTAAGTGGAATTTTCCCCAATGGGATTTTCCCATGTATTTTGCCAGGAAATGTACATAAGGCTGCCTCAAAAGGCGTCCCCTCCCTCCTAACCATACCAATGGGCTCTGAATCCAATGGCAGTGTCGGTTTTAGTCTCTGAATTCATGGGGAGCTAACCCGTACCCTAAGTGGAATTTTCCCCAATGGGATTTTCCCATGTATTTTGCCAGGAAATGTACATAAGGCAGGCTCAAAAGCCATCCCCCCTCCTTACCATACCGATGGGCTCTGAATCCAATGGCAGTGTCGGTTTTGCTCTACGAATTCATGTGGAGCTAACCCTAACCCTAACTGGAATTTTCCCCAATGGGATTTTCCCATGTATTTTGCCAGGAAATTTACATAAGGCCGCCTAAAAATGCGTCCCCCCTCCTACCCATACCGATGGGCTCTGAATCCAATGGCAGTGTCGGTTTTACTCCGTGTATTCATGTTGAGCTAACCCTAACCCTAAGGGGAATTTTCCCCAATGGGACCTTCCCATGTATTTTGCCAGGAAATGTACATAAAGCAGGCTCAAAAGGCGTCCCCCCTCTTAACCATACCAATGGGCTCTGAATCCAACGGCAGTGTCGGTTTTACTCTGCGAAGTCATTGGGAGCTAACCCTAACCCTTAGTGGAATTTTCCCCAATGGGATTTTCCCATTTATTTTGCCAGTAAACTTACAGAAGGCCGCCTCAAAAGGCGACCCCCCTCCAAACCATACCGATGGGCTCTGAATCCAATGGCAGTGTCGGTTTTGCTCTGTGAATTCATGTGGAGCTAACCCTAACCCTAAGTGGAATTTTCCCCAATGGGATTTTCCCATGTATTTTGCCAGGAAATGTACATAAGGCAGGCTCAAAAGGCGTCCCCCCTCCTAACCATACCAATGGGCTCTGAATCCAATGGCAGTGTCGGTTTTGCTCTGTGAATTCATGGGGAGCTAACCCTAACCCTAAGTGGAATATTCCCCAATGGGACCTTCCCATGTATTTTGCCAGGAAATGTACATAAAGCAGGCTCAAAAGGCGTCCCCCCTCCTAACCATACCAATGGGCTCTGAATCCAAATGCAGTGTCGGTTTTGCTCTATGAATTCATGGGGAGCTAACCCTAACCCTCAGTGGAATTTTCCCCAAAGGGATTTTCCCATTTATTTTGCCAGGAAATGAACATAAGGCAGGCTCAAAAGGCGTCCCCCCTCCTAACCATACCAATGGGCTCTGAATCCAATGGCAGTGTTGGTTTTGCTCTGTGAATTCGTGGGGAGCTAACCCCAACCCTAAGTGGAATTTTCCCCAATGCGAATTTCCCATGTATTTTCCCAGGAAATGTAGATAAGGACGCCTCAAAAGGCGTCCCCTCTCCTAACCATACCGATAGGCTCTGAATCCAATGGCAGTGTCGGTTTTGCTCTGCGAAGTCATGGGGAGCTATCCCTAACCCTAAGTGGAATTTCCCCCAATGGGATTTTCCCATGTATTTTGCCAGGAAATGTATATAAGTCAGGCTCAAAAGGCGTCCCCCCCTCCTAACCATACCAATGGGCTCTGAATCCAATGGCAGTGTCGGTTTTACTCTCTGAATTCATGGGGAGCTAACCCGTACCCTAAGTGGAATTTTCCCCAATGGGATTTTCCCATGTATTTTGCCAGGAAATGTACATAAGGCAGGCTCAAAAGCCTTCCCCCCTCCTATCCATACCGATGGGCTCTGAATCCAATGGCAGTGTCGGTTTTGCTCTACGAATTCATGTGGAGCTAACCCTAACCCTAAGTGGAATTTTCCCCAATGGGATTTTCCCATGTATTTTGCCAGGAAATGTAGATAAGGACGCCTCAAAAGGCGTCCCCCCTCCTAACCATACCAATGGGCTCTGAATCCAATGGCAGTGTCGGTTTTGCTCTGTGAATTCGTGGGGAGCTAACCCCAACCCTAAGTGGAATTTTCCCCAATGGGATTTTCCCATGTATTTTGCCAGGAAATGTACATAAGGCTGCCTCAAAAGGCGTCCCCTCTCCTAACCATACCAATGGGCTCTGAATCCAACGGCAGTGTCGGTTTTACTCTGCGAAGTCATTGGGAGCTAACCCTAACCCTCATTGGAATTTTCCCCAAATGGATTTTCCCATTTATTTTGCCAGGAAATGAACATAAGGCAGGCTCAAAAGGCGTCCCCCCTCCTAACCATACCAATGGGCTCTGAATCCAATGGCAGTGTTGGTTTTGCTCTGTGAATTCGTGGGGAGCTAACCCCAACCCTAAGTGGAATTTTCCCCAATGCGAATTTCCCATGTATTTTCCCAGGAAATGTAGATAAGGACGCCTCAAAAGGCGTCCCCTCTCCTAACCATACCGATAGGCTCTGAATCCAATGGCAGTGTCGGTTTTGCTCTGCGAAGTCATGGGGAGCTATCCCTAACCCTAAGTGGAATTTCCCCCAATGGGATTTTCCCATGTATTTTGGCAGGAAATGTATATAAGTCAGGCTCAAAAGGCGTCCCCCCCTCCTAACCATACCAATGGGCTCTGAATCCAATGGCAGTGTCGGTTTTACTCTCTGAATTCATGGGGAGCTAACCCGTACCCTAAGTGGAATTTTCCCCAATGGGATTTTCCCATGTATTTTGCCAGGAAATGTACTTAAGGCAGGCTCAAAAGCCATCCCCCCTCCTAACCATACCGATGGGCTCTGAATCCAATGGCAGTGTCGGTTTTGCTCTACGAATTCATGTGGAGCTAACCCTAACCCTAAGTGGAATTTTCCCCAATGGGATTTTCCCATGTATTTTGCCAGGAAATGTACATAAGGCCGCCTCAAAAGGCGTCCCCCCTCCTACCCATACCGATGGGCTCTGAATCCAATGGCAGTGTCGGTTTTACTCTGTGAATTCATGTTGAGCTAACCCTAACCCTAAGTGGAATCTTCCCCAATGGGATTTTCCCATGGATTTTGCCAGGAAATGTAGATAAGGACGCCTCAAAAGGCGTCCCCCCTCCTAACCATACCAATGGGCTCTGAATCCAATGGCAGTGTCGGTTTTGCTCTGTGAATTCGTGGGGAGCTAACCCCAACCCTAAGTGGAATTTTCCCCAATGGGATTTTCCCATGTATTTTGCCAGGAAATGTACATAAGGCTGCCTCAAAAGGCGTCCCCTCTCCTAACCATACCAATGGGCTCTGAATCCAACGGCAGTGTCGGTTTTACTCTGCGAAGTCATTGGGAGCTAACCCTAACCCTTAGTGGAATTTTCCCCAATGGGATTTTCCCATTTATTTTGCCAGTAAACTTACAGAAGGCCGCCTCAAAAGGCGTCCCCCCTCCTACCCATACCGATGGGCTCTGAATCCAATGGCAGTGTCGGTTTTGCTCTGTGAATTCATGGGGAGCTAACCCTAACCCTAAGTGGAATTTTCCCCAATGGGACCTTCCCATGTATTTTGCCAGGAAATGTACATAAAGCAGGCTCAAAAGGCGTCCCCCCTCCTAACCATACTGATGGGCTCTTAATCCAATGGCAGTGTCGGTTTTACTCTCCAAACCATACCGATTGGCTCTGAATCCAATGGCAGTGTCGGTTTTGCTCTGTGAATTCGTGGGGAGCTAACCCTAACCCTAAGTGGAATTTTCCCCAATGGGATTTTCCAATGTATTTTGCCAGGAAATGTACATAAGGCCGCCTCAAAAGGCGTCCCCCCTCCTAACCATACCGATAGGCTCTGAATCCAATGGCAGTGTCGGTTTTGCTCTGCGAAGTCATGGGGAGCTATCCCTAACCCTAAGTGGAATTTCCCCAATGGGATTTTCCCATGTATTTTGCCAGGAAATGTATATAAGTCAGGCTCAAAAGGCGTCCCCCCCTCCTAACCATACCAATAGTCTCTGAATCCAATGGCAGTGTCGGTTTTACTCTCTGAATTCATGGGGAGCTAACCCGTACCCTAAGTGGAATTTTCCCCAATGGGATTTTCCCATGTATTTTGCCAGGAAATGTACATAAGGCAGGCTCAAAAGGCGTCCCCCCTCCTAACCATACCAATGGGCTCTGAATCCAATGGCAGTGTCGGTTTTGCTCTACGAATTCATGGGGAGCTAACCCTAACCCTCAGTGGAATTTTCCCCAAATGGATTTTCCCATTTATTTTGCCAGGAAATGAACATAAGGCAGGCTCAAAAGGCGTCCCCCCTCCTAACCATACCAATGGGCTCTGAATCCAATGGCAGTGTTGGTTTTGCTCTGTGAATTCGTGGGGAGCTAACCCCAACCCTAAGTGGAATTTTCCCCAATGCGAATTTCCCATGTATTTTCCCAGGAAATGTAGATAAGGACGCGTCAAAAGGCGTCCCCTCTCCTAACCATACCGATAGGCTCTGAATCCAATGGCAGTGTCGGTTTTGCTCTGCGAAGTCATGGGGAGCTATCCCTAACCCTAAGTGGAATTTTCCCCAATGGGATTTTCCCATGTATTTTGCCAGGAAATGTACTTAAGGCAGGCTCAAAAGCCATCCCCCCTCCTAACCATACCGATGGGCTCTGAATCCAATGGCAGTGTCGGTTTTGCTCTACGAATTCATGTGGAGCTAACCCTAACCCTAAGTGGAATTTTCCCCAATGGGATTTTCCCATGTATTTTGCCAGGAAATGTACATAAGGCCGCCTCAAAAGGCGTCCCCCCTCCTACCCATACCGATGGGCTCTGAATCCAATGGCAGTGTCGGTTTTACTCTGTGAATTCATGTTGAGCTAACCCTAACCCTAAGTGGAATCTTCCCCAATGGGATTTTCCCATGTATTTTGCCAGGAAATGTAGATAAGGACGCCTCAAAAGGCGTCCCCCCTCCTAACCATACCAATGGGCTCTGAATCCAATGGCAGTGTCGGTTTTGCTCTGTGAATTCGTGGGGAGCTAACCCCAACCCTAAGTGGAATTTTCCCCAATGGGATTTTCCCATGTATTTTGCCAGGAAATGTACATAAGGCTGCCTCAAAAGGCGTCCCCTCTCCTAACCATACCAATGGGCTCTGAATCCAACGGCAGTGTCGGTTTTACTCTGCGAAGTCATTGGGAGCTAACCCTAACCCTTAGTGGAATTTTCCCCAATGGGATTTTCCCATTTATTTTGCCAGTAAACTTACAGAAGGCCGCCTCAAAAGGCGTCCCCCCTCCTACCCATACCGATGGGCTCTGAATCCAATGGCAGTGTCGGTTTTGCTCTGTGAATTCATGGGGAGCTAACCCTAACCCTAAGTGGAATTTTCCCCAATGGGACCTTCCCATGTATTTTGCCAGGAAATGTACATAAAGCAGGCTCAAAAGGCGTCCCCCCTCCTAACCATACTGATGGGCTCTTAATCCAATGGCAGTGTCGGTTTTACTCTCCAAACCATACTGATTGGCTCTGAATCCAATGGCAGTGTCGGTTTTGCTCTGTGAATTCATGTGGAGCTAACCCTAACCCTAAGTGGAATTTTCCCCAATGGGATTTTCCCATGTATTTTGCCAGGAAATGTAGATAAGGACGCCTCAAAAGGCGTCCCCTCTCCTAACCATACCGATAGGCTCTGAATCCAATGGCAGTGTCGGTTTTGCTCTGTGAATTCGTGGGGAGCTAACCCCAACCCTAAGTGGAATTTTCCCCAATGGGATTTTCCCATGTATTTTGCCAGGAAATTTACATAAGGCCGCCTCAAAAGGCGTCCCCCCTCCTACCCATACCGATGGGCTCTGAATCGAATGGCAGTGTCGGTTTTACTCTGTGAATTCATGTTGAGCTAACCCTAACCCTATGGGGAATTTTCCCCAATGGGATTTTCCCATGTATTTTGCCAGGAAATGTACATAAGGCAGGATCAAAAGGCTTCCCCCCTCCTAACCATACCAATGGGCTCTGAATCCAATGGCAGTGTCGGTTTTGCTCTGTGAATTCGTGGGGAGCTAACCCTAACCCTAAGTGGAATTTTCCCCAATGGGATTTTCCAATGTATTTTGCCAGGAAATGTACATAAGGCCGCCTCAAAAGGCGTCCCCCCTCCTAACCATACCGATAGGCTCTGAATCCAATGGCAGTGTCGGTTTTGCTCTGCGAAGTCATGGGGAGCTATCCCTAACCCTAAGTGGAATTTCCCCCAATGGGATTTTCCCATGTATTTTGCCAGGAAATGTATATAAGTCAGGCTCAAAAGGCGTCCCCCCCTCCTAACCATACCAATGGGCTCTGAATCCAATGGCAGTGTCGGTTTTACTCTCTGAATTCATGGGGAGCTAACCCGTACCCTAAGTGGAATTTTCCCCAATGGGATTTTCCCATGTATTTTGCCAGGAAATGTACATAAGGCAGGCTCAAAAGCCTTCCCCCCTCCTATCCATACCGATGGGCTCTGAATCCAATGGCAGTGTCGGTTTTGCTCTACGAATTCATGTGGAGCTAACCCTAACCCTAAGTGGAATTTTCCGCAATGGGATTTTCCCATGTATTTTGCCAGGAAATGTACATAAGGCCGCCTCAAAAGGCGTCCCCCCTCCTACCCATACCGATGGCCTCTGAATCCAATGGCAGTGTGGTTTTACTCTGTGAATTCATGTTGAGCTAACCCTAACCCTAAGTGGAATCTTCCCCAATGGGATTTTCCCATGTATTTTGCCAGGAAATGTAGATAAGGACGCCTCAAAAGGCGTCCCCCCTCCTAACCATACCAATGGGCTCTGAATCCAATGGCAGTGTCGGTTTTGCTCTGTGAATTCGTGGGGAGCTAACCCCAACCCTAAGTGGAATTTTCCCCAATGGGATTTTCCCATGTATTTTGCCAGGAAATGTACATAAGGCTGCCTCAAAAGGCGTCCCCTCCCTCCTAACCATACCAATGGGCTCTGAATCCAATGGCAGTGTCGGTTTTAGTCTCTGAATTCATGGGGAGCTAACCCGTACCCTAAGTGGAATTTTCCCCAATGGGATTTTCCCATGTATTTTGCCAGGAAATGTACATAAGGCAGGCTCAAAAGCCATCCCCCCTCCTTACCATACCGATGGGCTCTGAATCCAATGGCAGTGTCGGTTTTGCTCTACGAATTCATGTGGAGCTAACCCTAACCCTAACTGGAATTTTCCCCAATGGGATTTTCCCATGTATTTTGCCAGGAAATTTACATAAGGCCGCCTAAAAATGCGTCCCCCCTCCTACCCATACCGATGGGCTCTGAATCCAATGGCAGTGTCGGTTTTACTCCGTGTATTCATGTTGAGCTAACCCTAACCCTAAGGGGAATTTTCCCCAATGGGACCTTCCCATGTATTTTGCCAGGAAATGTACATAAAGCAGGCTCAAAAGGCGTCCCCCCTCTTAACCATACCAATGGGCTCTGAATCCAACGGCAGTGTCGGTTTTACTCTGCGAAGTCATTGGGAGCTAACCCTAACCCTTAGTGGAATTTTCCCCAATGGGATTTTCCCATTTATTTTGCCAGTAAACTTACAGAAGGCCGCCTCAAAAGGCGACCCCCCTCCAAACCATACCGATGGGCTCTGAATCCAATGGCAGTGTCGGTTTTGCTCTGTGAATTCATGTGGAGCTAACCCTAACCCTAAGTGGAATTTTCCCCAATGGGATTTTCCCATGTATTTTGCCAGGAAATGTACATAAGGCAGGCTCAAAAGGCGTCCCCCCTCCTAACCATACCAATGGGCTCTGAATCCAATGGCAGTGTCGGTTTTGCTCTGTGAATTCATGGGGAGCTAACCCTAACCCTAAGTGGAATATTCCCCAATGGGACCTTCCCATGTATTTTGCCAGGAAATGTACATAAAGCAGGCTCAAAAGGCGTCCCCCCTCCTAACCATACCAATGGGCTCTGAATCCAAATGCAGTGTCGGTTTTGCTCTATGAATTCATGGGGAGCTAACCCTAACCCTCAGTGGAATTTTCCCCAAAGGGATTTTCCCATTTATTTTGCCAGGAAATGAACATAAGGCAGGCTCAAAAGGCGTCCCCCCTCCTAACCATACCAATGGGCTCTGAATCCAATGGCAGTGTTGGTTTTGCTCTGTGAATTCGTGGGGAGCTAACCCCAACCCTAAGTGGAATTTTCCCCAATGCGAATTTCCCATGTATTTTCCCAGGAAATGTAGATAAGGACGCCTCAAAAGGCGTCCCCTCTCCTAACCATACCGATAGGCTCTGAATCCAATGGCAGTGTCGGTTTTGCTCTGCGAAGTCATGGGGAGCTATCCCTAACCCTAAGTGGAATTTCCCCCAATGGGATTTTCCCATGTATTTTGCCAGGAAATGTATATAAGTCAGGCTCAAAAGGCGTCCCCCCCTCCTAACCATACCAATGGGCTCTGAATCCAATGGCAGTGTCGGTTTTACTCTCTGAATTCATGGGGAGCTAACCCGTACCCTAAGTGGAATTTTCCCCAATGGGATTTTCCCATGTATTTTGCCAGGAAATGTACATAAGGCAGGCTCAAAAGCCTTCCCCCCTCCTATCCATACCGATGGGCTCTGAATCCAATGGCAGTGTCGGTTTTGCTCTACGAATTCATGTGGAGCTAACCCTAACCCTAAGTGGAATTTTCCCCAATGGGATTTTCCCATGTATTTTGCCAGGAAATGTAGATAAGGACGCCTCAAAAGGCGTCCCCCCTCCTAACCATACCAATGGGCTCTGAATCCAATAGCAGTGTCGGTTTTGCTCTGTGAATTCGTGGGGAGCTAACCCCAACCCTAAGTGGAATTTTCCCCAATGGGATTTTCCCATGTATTTTGCCAGGAAATGTACATAAGGCTGCCTCAAAAGGCGTCCCCTCTCCTAACCATACCAATGGGCTCTGAATCCAACGGCAGTGTCGGTTTTACTCTGCGAAGTCATTGGGAGCTAACTCTAACCCTTAGTGGAATTTTCCCCAATGGGATTTTCCCATTTATTTTGCCAGTAAACTTACAGAAGGCCGCCTCAAAAGGCGACCCCCCTCCAAACCATACCGATGGGCTCTGAATCCAATGGCAGTGTCGGTTTTGCTCTGTGAATTCATGTGGAGCTAACCCTAACCCTAAGTGGAATTTTCCCCAATGGGATTTTCCCATGTATTTTGCCAGGAAATGTACATAAGGCAGGCTCAAAAGGCGTCCCCCCTCCTAACCATACCAATGGGCTCTGAATCCAATGGCAGTGTCGGTTTTGCTCTACGAATTCATGGGGAGCTAACCCTAACCCTCAGTGGCATTTTCCCCAAAGGGATTTTCCCATTTATTTTGCCAGGAAATTTACATAAGGCCGCCTCAAAAGGCGTCCCCCCTCCTAACCATACCAATGGGCTCTGAATCCAATGGCAGTGTTGCTTTTGCTCTGTGAATTCGAGGAGAGCTAACCCCAACCCTAAGTGGAATTTTCCCCAATGCGAATTTCCCATGTATTTTCCCAGGAAATGTAGATAAGGACGCCTCAAAAGGCGTCCCCTCTCCTCACCATACCGATAGGCTCTGAATCCATGGCAGTGTCGGTTTTGCTCTACGAATTCATGTGGAGCTAACCCTAACCCTAAGTGGAATTTTCCCCAATGGGATTTTCACATGTATTTTGCCAGGAAATTTACATAAGGCCGCCTCAAAAGGCGTCCCCCCCTCCTAACCATACCAATGGGCTCTGAATCCAATGGCAGTGTCGGTTTTACCCTGCGAAGTCATGGGGAGCTAACCCTAACCCTTAGTGGAATTTTCCCCAATGGGATTTTCCCATGTATTTTGCCAGTAAACTTACATAAGGCCGCCTCAAAAGGCGACCCCCCTCCAAACCATACCGATGGGCTCTGAATCCAATGGCAGTGTCGGTTTTGCTCTGTGAATTCATGTGGAGCTAACCCTAACCCTAAGTGGAATTTTCCCCAATGGGATTTTCCCATGTATTTTGCCAGGAAATGTACATAAGGCAGGATCAAAAGGCTTCCCCCCTCCTAACCATACCAATGGGCTCTGAATCCAATGGCAGTGTCGGTTTTGCTCTGTGAATTCGTGGGGAGATAACCCTACCCCTAAGTGGAATGTTCCCCAATGGGATTTTCCAATGTATTTTGCCAGGAAATGTACATAAGGCCGCCTCAAAAGGCGTCCCCCCTCCTAACCATACTGATGGGCTCTGAATCCAATGGCAGTGTCGGTTTTCCTCTGTGAATTCATGGGGAGCTAACCCTAACCCTAAGTGGAATATTCCCCAATGGGACCTTCCCATGTATTTTGCCAGGAAATGTACATAAAGCAGGCTCAAAAGGCGTCCCCCCTCCTAACCATACCAATGGGCTCTGAATCCAATGGCAGTGTCGGTTTTGCTCTACGAATTCATGGGGAGCTAACCCTAACCCTCAGTGGAATTTTCCCCAAATGGATTTTCCCATTTATTTTGCCAGGAAATGAACATAAGGCAGGCTCAAAAGGCGTCCCCCCTCCTAACCATACCAATGGGCTCTGAATCCAATGGCAGTGTTGGTTTTGCTCTGTGAATTCGTGGGGAGCTAACCCCAACCCTAAGTGGAATTTTCCCCAATGCGAATTTCCCATGTATTTTCCCAGGAAATGTAGATAAGGACGCCTCAAAAGGCGTCCCCTCTCCTAACCATACCGATAGGCTCTGAATCCAATGGCAGTGTCGGTTTTGCTCTGCGAAGTCATGGGGAGCTATCCCTAACCCTAAGTGGAATTTCCCCCAATGGGATTTTCCCATGTATTTTGGCAGGAAATGTATATAAGTCAGGCTCAAAAGGCGTCCCCCCCTCCTAACCATACCAATGGGCTCTGAATCCAATGGCAGTGTCGGTTTTACTCTCTGAATTCATGGGGAGCTAACCCGTACCCTAAGTGGAATTTTCCCCAATGGGATTTTCCCATGTATTTTGCCAGGAAATGTACTTAAGGCAGGCTCAAAAGCCATCCCCCCTCCTAACCATACCGATGGGCTCTGAATCCAATGGCAGTGTCGGTTTTGCTCTACGAATTCATGTGGAGCTAACCCTAACCCTAAGTGGAATTTTCCCCAATGGGATTTTCCCATGTATTTTGCCAGGAAATGTACATAAGGCCGCCTCAAAAGGCGTCCCCCCTCCTACCCATACCGATGGGCTCTGAATCCAATGGCAGTGTCGGTTTTACTCTGTGAATTCATGTTGAGCTAACCCTAACCCTAAGTGGAATCTTCCCCAATGGGATTTTCCCATGTATTTTGCCAGGAAATGTAGATAAGGACGCCTCAAAAGGCGTCCCCCCTCCTAACCATACCAATGGGCTCTGAATCCAATGGCAGTGTCGGTTTTGCTCTGTGAATTCGTGGGGAGCTAACCCCAACCCTAAGTGGAATTTTCCCCAATGGGATTTTCCCATGTATTTTGCCAGGAAATGTACATAAGGCTGCCTCAAAAGGCGTCCCCTCTCCTAACCATACCAATGGGCTCTGAATCCAACGGCAGTGTCGGTTTTACTCTGCGAAGTCATTGGGAGCTAACCCTAACCCTTAGTGGAATTTTCCCCAATGGGATTTTCCCATTTATTTTGCCAGTAAACTTACAGAAGGCCGCCTCAAAAGGCGTCCCCCCTCCTACCCATACCGATGGGCTCTGAATCCAATGGCAGTGTCGGTTTTGCTCTGTGAATTCATGGGGAGCTAACCCTAACCCTAAGTGGAATTTTCCCCAATGGGACCTTCCCATGTATTTTGCCAGGAAATGTACATAAAGCAGGCTCAAAAGGCGTCCCCCCTCCTAACCATACTGATGGGCTCTTAATCCAATGGCAGTGTCGGTTTTACTCTCCAAACCATACCGATTGGCTCTGAATCCAATGGCAGTGTCGGTTTTGCTCTGTGAATTCATGTGGAGCTAACCCTAACCCTAAGTGGAATTTTCCCCAATGGGATTTTCCCATGTATTTTGCCAGGAAATGTAGATAAGGACGCCTCAAAAGGCGTCCCCTCTCCTAACCATACCGATAGGCTCTGAATCCAATGGCAGTGTCGGTTTTGCTCTGTGAATTCGTGGGGAGCTAACCCTAACCCTAAGTGGAATTTTCCCCAATGGGATTTTCCAATGTATTTTGCCAGGAAATGTACATAAGGCCGCCTCAAAAGGCGTCCCCCCTCCTAACCATACCGATAGGCTCTGAATCCAATGGCAGTGTCGGTTTTGCTCTGCGAAGTCATGGGGAGCTATCCCTAACCCTAAGTGGAATTTCCCCAATGGGATTTTCCCATGTATTTTGCCAGGAAATGTATATAAGTCAGGCTCAAAAGGCGTCCCCCCCTCCTAACCATACCAATAGTCTCTGAATCCAATGGCAGTGTCGGTTTTACTCTCTGAATTCATGGGGAGCTAACCCGTACCCTAAGTGGAATTTTCCCCAATGGGATTTTCCCATGTATTTTGCCAGGAAATGTACATAAGGCAGGCTCAAAAGCCATCCCCCCTCCTAACCATACCGATGGGATCTGAATCCAATGGCAGTGTCGGTTTTGCTCTACGAATTCATGTGGAGCTAACCCTAACCCTAAGTGGAATTTTCCCCAATGGGATTTTCCCATGTATTTTGCCAGGAAATGTACATAAGGCCGCCTCAAAAGGCGTCCCCCCTCCTACCCATACCGATGGGCTCTGAATCCAATGGCAGTGTCGGTTTTACTCTGTGAATTCATGTTGAGCTAACCCTAACCCTAAGTGGAATCTTCCCCAATGGGATTTTCCCATGTATTTTGCCCGGAAATGTAGATAAGGACGCCTCAAAAGGCGTCCCCTCTCCTAACCATACCGATTGGCTCTGAATCCAATGGCAGTGTCGGTTTTGCTCTGTGAATTAGTGGGGAGCTAACCCCAACCCTAAGTGGAATTTTCCCCAATGCGATTTTCCCATGTATTTTCCCAGGAAATGTAGATAAGGACGCCCAAAAGGCTTCCCCCCTCCTAACCATACCAATGGGCTCTGAATCCAATGGCAGTGTCGGTTTTGCTCTGAATTCGTGGGGAGCTAACCCCAACCCTAAGTGTAATTTTCCCCAATGGGATTTTCCCATGTATTTTGCCAGGAAATGTACATAAGGCTGCCTCAAAAGGCGTCCCCCCTCCTAACCATACTGATGGGCTCTGAATCCAATGGCAGTGTCGGTTTTGCTCTATGAATTCATGGGGAGCTAACCCTAAACCTAAGTGGAATTTTCCCCAATGGGACCTTCCCATGTATTTTGCCAGGAAATGTACATAAAGCAGGCTCAAAAGCCGTCCCCCCTCCTAACCAAACTGATGGGCTCTTAATCCAATGGCAGTGTCGGTTTTACTCTCCAAACCATACCGATTGGCTCTGAATCCAATGGCAGCGTCGGTTTTGCTCTGTGAATTCATGTGGAGCTAACCCTAACCCTACGTGGAATTTTCCCCAATGGGATTTTCCCATGTATTTTGCCAGGAAATGTACATAAAGCAGGCTCAAAAGGCGTCCCCCCTCCTAACCATACCAATGGGCTCTGAATCCAATGGCAGTGTCGGTTTTGCTCTGTGAATTCATGGGGAGCTAACCCTAACCCTAAGTGGAATTTTCCCCAATGGGACCTTCCCATGTATTTTGCCAGGAAATGTAAATAAAGCAGGCTCAAAAGGCGTCCCCTCTCCTAACCATACCAATGGGCTCTGAATCCAACGGCAGTGTCGGTTTTACTCTGCGAAGTCATTGGGAGCTAACCCTAACCCTTAGTGGAATTTTCCCCAATGGGATTTTCCCATGTATTTTGCCAGTAAACTTACATAAGGCCGCCTCAAAAGGCGACCCCCCTCCAAACCATACCGATGGGCTCTGAATCCAATGGCAGTGTCGGTTTTGCTCTGTGAATTCAAGTGGAGCTAACCCTAACCCTAAGTGGAATTTTCCCCAATGGGATTTTCCCATGTATTTTGCCAGGAAATGTACATAAGGCAGGCTCAAAAGGCGTCCCCCCTCCTAACCATACCAATGGGCTCTGAATCCAATGGCAGTGTCGGTTTTGCTCTACGAATTCATGGGGAGCTAACCCTAACCCTCAGTGGAATTTTCCCCAAAGGGATTTTCCCATTTATTTTGCCAGGAAATTTACATAAGGCCGCCTCAAAAGGCGTCCCCCCTCCTAACCATACCAATGGGCTCTGAATCCAATGGCAGAGTTGGTTTTGCTCTGTGAATTCGTGGGGAGCTAACCCCAACCCTAAGTGGAATTTTCCCCAATGCGAATTTCCCATGTATTTTCCCAGGAAATGTACATAAGGCAGGATCAAAAGGCTTCCCCCCTCCTAACCATACCGATGGGCTCTGAATCCAATGGCAGTGTCGGTTTTACTCTGTGAATTCATGTTGAGCTAACCCTAACCCTATGGGGAATTTTCCCCAATGGGATTTTCCCATGTATTTTGCCAGGAAATGTACATAAGGCAGGATCAAAAGGCTTCCCCCCTCCTAACCATACCAATGGGCTCTGAATCCAATGGCAGTGTCGGTTTTGCTCTGTGAATTCGTGGGGAGCTAACCCTAACCCTAAGTGGAATTTTCCCCAATGGGATTTTCCAATATATTTTGCCAGGAAATGTACATAAGGCCGCCTCAAAAGGCGTCCCCCCTCCTAACCATACCGATAGGCTCTGAATCCAATGACAGTGTCGGTTTTGCTCTGCGAAGTCATGGGGAGCTATCCCTAACCCTAAGTGGAATTTCCCCCAATGGGATTTTCCCATGTATTTTGCCAGGAAATGTATATAAGTCAGGCTCAAAAGGCGTCCCCCCCTACTAACCATACCAATAGGCTCTGAATCCAATGGCAGTGTCGGTTTTACTCTCTGAATTCATGGGGAGCTAACCCGTACCCTAAGTGGAATTTTCCCCAATGGGATTTTCCCATGTATTTTGCCAGGAAATGTACATAAGGCAGGCTCAAAAGCCATCCCCGCTCCTAACCATACCGATGGGCTCTGAATCCAATGGCAGTGTCGGTTTTGCTCTACGAATTCATGTGGAGCTAACCCTAACCCTAAGTGGAATTTTCCCCAATGGGATTTTCCCATGTATTTTGCCAGGAAATGTACATAAGGCCGCCTCAAAAGGCGTCCCCCCTCCTACCCATACCGATGGGCTCTGAATCCAATGGCAGTGTCGGTTTTACTCTTTGAATTCATGTTGAGCTAACCCTAACCCTAAGTGGAATCTTCCCCAATGGGATTTTCCCATGTATTTTGCCAGGAAATGTAGATAAGGACGCCTCAAAAGGCGTCCCCTCTCCTAACCATACCGATTGGCTCTGAATCCAATGGCAGTGTCGGTTTTGCTCTGTGAATTAGTGGGGAGCTAACCCCAACCCTAAGTGGAATTTTCCCCAATGCGATTTTCCCATGTATTTTCCCAGGAAATGTAGATAAGGACGCCCAAAAGGCTTCCCCCCTCCTAACCATACCAATGGGCTCTGAATCCAATGGCAGTGTCGGTTTTGCTCTGAATTCGTGGGGAGCTAACCCCAACCCTAAGTGGAATTTTCCCCAATGGGATTTTCCCATGTATTTTGCCAGGAAATGTACATAAGGCTGCCTCAAAAGGCGTCCCCCCTCCTAACCATACTGATGGGCTCTGAATCCAATGGCAGTGTCGGTTTTGCTCTATGAATTCATGGGGAGCTAACCCTAAACCTAAGTGGAATTTTCCCCAATGGGACCTTCCCATGTATTTTGCCAGGAAATGTACATAAAGCAGGCTCAAAAGCCGTCCCCCCTCCTAACCAAACTGATGGGCTCTTAATCCAATGGCAGTGTCGGTTTTACTCTCCAAACTATACCGATTGGCTCTGAATCCAATGGCAGTGTCGGTTTTGCTCTGTGAATTCATGTGGAGCTAACCCTAACCCTACGTGGAATTTTCCCCAATGGGATTTTCCCATGTATTTTGCCAGAAAATGTACATAAAGCAGGCTCAAAAGGCGTCCCCCCTCCTAACCATACCAATGGGCTCTGAATCCAATGGCAGTGTCGGTTTTGCTCTGTGAATTCATGGGGAGCTAACCCTAACCCTAAGTGGAATTTTCCCCAATGGGACCTTCACATGTATTTTGCCAGGAAATGTAAATAAAGCAGGCTCAAAAGGCGTCCCCTCTCCTAACCATACCAATGGGCTCTGAATCCAACGGCAGTGTCGGTTTTACTCTGCGAAGTCATGGGGAGCTAACCCTAACCCTTAGTGGAATTTTCCCCAATGGGATTTTCCCATGTATTTTGCCAGTAAACTTACATAAGGCCGCCTCAAAAGGCGACCCCCCTCCAAACCATACCGATGGGCTCTGAATCCAATGGCAGTGTTGGTTTTGCTCTGTGAATTCGTGGGGAGCTAACCCCAACCCTAAGTGGAATTTTCCCCAATGCGAATTTCCCATGTATTTTCCCAGGAAATGTAGATAAGGACGCCTCAAAAGGCGTCCCCTCTCCTAACAATACCGATAGGCTCTGAATCCAATGGCAGTGTCGGTTTTGCTCTGCGAAGTCATGGGGAGCTATCCCTAACCCTAAGTGGAATTTCCCCCAATGGGATTTTCCCATGTATTTTGCCAGGAAATGTACATAAGGCCGCCTCAAAAGGCATCCCCCCTCCTAACCATACTGATGGGCTCTGAATCCAATGGCAGTGTCGGTTTTGCTCTGTGAATTCATGGGGAGCTAACCCTAACCCTAAGTGGAATTTTCCCCAATGGGATTTTCCAATGTATTTTGCCAGGAAATGTACATAAGGCAGTATCAAAAGGTGTCCCCTCTCCTAACCATACCAATGGGCTCTGAATCCAACGGCAGTGTCGGTTTTGCTCTACGAATTCATGGGGAGCTAACCCTAACCCTTAGTGGAATTTTCAGCAATGGGATTTTCCCATGTATTTTGCCAGTAAACTTAGATAAGGCAGGCTCAAAAGCCATCCCCCCTCCTAACCATACCGATGGGCTCTGAATCCAATGGCAGTGTCGGTTTTGCTCTCCAAACCATACCGATTGGCTCTGAATCCAATGGCAGCGTCGGTTTTGCTCTGTGAATTCATGTGGAGCTAACCCTAACCCTACGTGGAATTTTCCCCAATGGGATTTTCCCATGTATTTTGCCAGGAAATGTATATAAAGCAGGCTCAAAAGGCGTCCCCCCTCCTAACCATACCAATGGGCTCTGAATCCAATGGCAGTGTCGGTTTTGCTCTGTGAATTCATGGGGAGCTAACCCTAACCCTAAGTGGAATTTTCCCCAATGGGACCTTCCCATGTATTTTGCCAGGAAATGTAAATAAAGCAGGCTCAAAAGGCGTCCCCTCTCCTAACCATACCAATGGGCTCTGAATCCAACGGCAGTGTCGGTTTTACTCTGCGAAGTCATTGGGAGCTAACCCTAACCCTTAGTGGAATTTTCCCCAATGGGATTTTCCCATGTATTTTGCCAGTAAACTTACATAAGGCCGCCTCAAAAGGCGACCCCCCTCCAAACCATACCGATGGGCTCTGAATCCAATGGCAGTGTCGGTTTTGCTCTGTGAATTCAAGTGGAGCTAACCCTAACCCTAAGTGGAATTTTCCCCAATGGGATTTTCCCATGTATTTTGCCAGGAAATGTACATAAGGCAGGCTCAAAAGGCGTCCCCCCTCCTAACCATACCAATGGGCTCTGAATCCAATGGCACTGTCGGTTTTGCTCTACGAATTCATGGGGAGCTAACCCTAACCCTCAGTGGAATTTTCCCCAAAGGGATTTTCCCATTTATTTTGCCAGGAAATTTACATAAGGCCGCCTCAAAAGGCGTCCCCCCTCCTAACCATACCAATGGGCTCTGAATCCAATGGCAGAGTTGGTTTTGCTCTGTGAATTCGTGGGGAGCTAACCCCAACCCTAAGTGGAATTTTCCCCAATGCGAATTTCCCATGTATTTTCCCAGGAAATGTACATAAGGCAGGATCAAAAGGCTTCCCCCCTCCTAACCATACCGATGGGCTCTGAATCCAATGGCAGTGTCGGTTTTACTCTGTGAATTCATGTTGAGCTAACCCTAACCCTATGGGGAATTTTCCCCAATGGGATTTTCCCATGTATTTTGCCAGGAAATGTACATAAGGCAGGATCAAAAGGCTTCCCCCCTCCTAACCATACCAATGGGCTCTGAATCCAATGGCAGTGTCGGTTTTGCTCTGTGAATTCGTGGGGAGCTAACCCTAACCCTAAGTGGAATTTTCCCCAATGGGATTTTCAAATATATTTTGCCAGGAAATGTACATAAGGCCGCCTCAAAAGGCGTCCCCCCTCCTAACCATACCGATAGGCTCTGAATCCAATGGCAGTGTCGGTTTTGCTCTGCGAAGTCATGGGGAGCTATCCCTAACCCTAAGTGGAATTTCCCCCAATGGGATTTTCCCATGTATTTTGCCAGGAAATGTATATAAGTCAGGCTCAAAAGGCGTCCCCCCCTACTAACCATACCAATAGGCTCTGAATCCAATGGCAGTGTCGGTTTTGCTCTACGAATTCATGTGGAGCTAACCCTAACCCTAAGTGGAATTTTCCCCAATGGGATTTTCCCATGTATTTTGCCAGGAAATGTACATAAGGCCGCCTCAAAAGGCGTCCCCCCTCCTACCCATACCGATGGGCTCTGAATCCAATGGCAGTGTCGGTTTTACTCTTTGAATTCATGTTGAGCTAACCCTAACCCTAAGTGGAATCTTCCCCAATGGGATTTTCCCATGTATTTTGCCAGGAAATGTAGATAAGGACGCCTCAAAAGGCGTCCCCTCTCCTAACCATACCGATTGGCTCTGAATCCAATGGCAGTGTCGGTTTTGCTCTGTGAATTAGTGGGGAGCTAACCCCAACCCTAAGTGGAATTTTCCCCAATGCGATTTTCCCATGTATTTTCCCAGGAAATGTAGATAAGGACGCCCAAAAGGCTTCCCCCCTCCTAACCATAACAATGGGCTCTGAATCCAATGGCAGTGTCGGTTTTGCTCTGAATTCGTGGGGAGCTAACCCCAACCCTAAGTGGAATTTTCCCCAATGGGATTTTCCCATGTATTTTGCCAGGAAATGTACATAAGGCTGCCTCAAAAGGCGTCCCCCCTCCTAACCATACTGATGGGCTCTGAATCCAATGGCAGTGTCGGTTTTGCTCTATGAATTCATGGGGAGCTAACCCTAAACCTAAGTGGAATTTTCCCCAATGGGACCTTCCCATGTATTTTGCCAGGAAATATACATAAAGCAGGCTCACAAGCCGTCCCCCCTCCTAACCAAACTGATGGGCTCTTAATCCAATGGCAGTGTCGGTTTTACTCTCCAAACCATACCGATTGGCTCTGAATCCAATGGCAGTGTCGGTTTTGCTCTGTGAATTCATGTGGAGCTAACCCTAACCCTACGTGGAATTTTCCCCAATGGGATTTTCCCATGTATTTTGCCAGAAAATGTACATAAAGCAGGCTCAAAAGGCGTCCCCCCTCCTAACCATACCAATGGGCTCTGAATCCAATGGCAGTGTCGGTTTTGCTCTGTGAATTCATGGGGAGCTAACCCTAACCCTAAGTGGAATTTTCCCCAATGGGACCTTCCCATGTATTTTGCCAGGAAATGTAAATAAAGCAGGCTCAAAAGGCGTCCCCTCTCCTAACCATACCAATGGGCTCTGAATCCAACGGCAGTGTCGGTTTTACTCTGCGAAGTCATGGGGAGCTAACCCTAACCCTTAGTGGAATTTTCCCCAATGGGATTTTCCCATGTATTTTGCCAGTAAACTTACATAAGGCCGCCTCAAAAGGCGACCCCCCTCCAAACCATACCGATGGGCTCTGAATCCAATGGCAGTGTTGGTTTTGCTCTGTGAATTCGTGGGGAGCTAACCCCAACCCTAAGTGGAATTTTCCCCAATGCGAATTTCCCATGTATTTTCCCAGGAAATGTAGATAAGGACGCCTCAAAAGGCGTCCCCTCTCCTAACAATACCGATAGGCTCTGAATCCAATGGCAGTGTCGGTTTTGCTCTGCGAAGTCATGGGGAGCTATCCCTAACCCTAAGTGGAATTTCCCCCAATGGGATTTTCCCATGTATTTTGCCAGGAAATGTACATAAGGCCGCCTCAAAAGGCATCCCCCCTCCTACCCATACTGATGGGCTCTGAATCCAATGGCAGTGTCGGTTTTGCTCTGTGAATTCATGGGGAGCTAACCCTAACCCTAAGTGGAATTTTCCCCAATGGGATTTTCCAATGTATTTTGCCAGGAAATGTACATAAGGCAGTATCAAAAGGTGTCCCCTCTCCTAACCATACCAATGGGCTCTGAATCCAACGGCAGTGTCGGTTTTGCTCTACGAATTCATGGGGAGCTAACCCTAACCCTTAGTGGAATTTTCAGCAATGGGATTTTCCCATGTATTTTGCCAGTAAACTTACATAAGGCAGGCTCAAAAGCCATCCCCCCTCCTAACCATACCGATGGGCTCTGAATCCAATGGCAGTGTCGGTTTTGCTCTACGAATTCATGTGGAGCTAAACCTAACCCTAAGTGGAATTTTCCCCAATGGGACCTTCCCATGTATTTTGCCAGGAAATGTACATAAAGCAGGCTCAAAAGGCGTCCCCTCTCCTAACCATACCAATGGGCTCTGAATCCAACGGCAGTGTCGGTTTTACTCTGCGAAGTCATTGGGAGCTAACCCTAACCCTTAGTGGAATTTTCCCCAATGGGATTTTCCCATGTATTTTGCCAGTAAACTTACATAAGGCCTCCTCAAAAGGCGACCCCCCTCCAAACCATACCGATGGGCTCTGAATCCAATGGCAGTGTCGGTTTTGCTCTGTGAATTCATGTGGAGCTAACCCTAACCCTAAGTGGAATTTTCCCCAATGGGATTTTCCCATGTATTTTGCCAGGAAATGTACATAAGGCAGGCTCAAAAGGCGTCCCCACTCCTAACCATACCAATGGGCTCTGAATCCAATGGCAGTGTTGGTTTTGCTCTGTGAATTCGTGGGGAGCTAACCCCAACCCTAAGTGGAATTTTCCCCAATGCGAATTTCCCATGTATTTTCCCAGGAAATGTAGATAAGGACGCCTCAAAAGGCGTCCCCTCTCCTAACCATACCGATAGGCTCTGAATCCATGGCAGTGTCGGTTTTGCTCTACGAATTCATGTGGAGCTAACCCTAACCCTAAGTGGAATTTTCCCCAATGGGATTTTCACATGTATTTTGCCAGGAAATTTACATAAGGCCGCCTCAAAAGGCGTCCCCTCCCTCCTAACCATACCAATGGGCTCTGAATCCAATGGCAGTGTCGGTTTTAGTCTCTGAATTCATGGGGAGTTAACCCGTACCCTAAGTGGAATTTTCCCCAATGGGATTTTCCCATGTATTTTGCCAGGAAATGTACATAAGGCAGGCTCAAAAGCCATCCCCCCTCCTAACCATACCGATGGGCTCTGAATCCAATGGCAGTGTCGGTTTTGCTCTACGAATTCATGTGGAGCTAACCCTAACCCTAAGTGGAATTTTCCCCAATGGGATTTTCCCATGTATTTTGCCAGGAAATTTACATAAGGCCGCCTAAAAATGCGTCCCCCCTCCTACCCATACCGATGGGCTCTGAATCCAATGGCAGTGTCGGTTTTACTCCGTGTATTCATGTTGAGCTAACCCTAACCCTAAGGGGAATTTTCCCCAATGGGACCTTCCCATGTATTTTGCCAGGAAATGTACATAAAGCAGGCTCAAAAGGCGTCCCCCCTCTTAACCATACCAATGGGCTCTGAATCCAATGGCAGTGTTGGTTTTACTCTGCGAAGTCATGGGGAGCTAACCCTAACCCTTAGTGGAATTTTCCCCAATGGGATTTTCCCATGTATTTTGCCAGTAAACTTACATAAGGCCGCCTCAAAAGGCGACCCCCCTCCAAACCATACCGATGGGCTCTGAATCCAATGGCAGTGTCGGTTTTGCTCTGTGAATTCATGTGGAGCTAACCCTAACCCTAAGTGGAATTTTCCCCAATGGGATTTTCCCATGTATTTTGCCAGGAAATGTACATAAGGCAGGATCAAAAGGCTTCCCCCCTCCTAACCATACCAATGGGCTCTGAATCCAAGGGCAGTGTCGGTTTTGCTCTGTGAATTCGTGGGGAGCTAACCCTAACCCTAAGTGGAATTTTCCCCAATGGGATTTTCCAATGTATTTTGCCAGGAAATGTACATAAGGCCGCCTCAAAAGGCGTCCCCCCTCCTAACCATACTGATGGGCTCTGAATCCAATGGCAGTGTCGGTTTTGCTCTGTGAATTCATGGGGAGCTAACCCTAACCCTAAGTGGAATATTCCCCAAAGGGACCTTCCCATGTATTTTGCCAGGAAATGTACATAAAGCAGGCTCAAAAGGCGTCCCCCCTCCTAACCATACCAATGGGCTCTGAATCCAATGGCAGTGTCGGTTTTGCTCTACGAATTCATGGGGAGCTAACCCTAACCCTCAGTGGAATTTTCCCCAAAGGGATTTTCCCATTTATTTTGCCAGGAAATGAACATAAGGCAGGCTCAAAAGGCGTCCCCCCTCCTAACCATACCAATGGGCTCTGAATCCAATGGCAGTGTTGGTTTTGCTCTGTGAATTCGTGGGGAGCTAACCCCAACCCTAAGTGGAATTTTCCCCAATGCGAATTTCCCATGTATTTTCCCAGGAAATGTAGATAAGGACGCCTCAAAAGGCGTCCCCTCTCCTAACCATACCGATAGGCTCTGAATCCAAAGGCAGTGTCGGTTTTGCTCTGCGAAGTCATGGGGAGCTATCCCTAACCCTAAGTGGAATTTCCCCCAATGGGATTTTCCCATGTATTTTGCCAGGAAATGTACATAAGGCCGCCTCAAAAGGCATCCCCCCTCCTAACCATACTGATGGGCTCTGAATCCAATGGCAGTGTCGGTTTTGCTCTGTGAATTCATGGGGAGCTAACCCTAACCCTAAGTGGAATTTTCCCCAATGGGATTTTCCAATGTATTTTGCCAGGAAATGTACATAAGGCAGTATCAAAAGGTGTCCCCTCTCCTAACGATACCAATGGGCTCTGAATCCAACGGCAGTGTCGGTTTTGCTCTACGAATTCATGGGGAGCTAACCCTAACCCTTAGTGGAATTTTCAGCAATGGGATTTTCCCATGTATTTTGCCAGTAAACTTACATAAGGCAGGTTCAAAAGCCATCCCCCCTCCTAACCATACCGATGGGCTCTGAATCCAATGGCAGTGTCGGTTTTGCTCTACGAATTCATGTGGAGCTAAACCTAACCCTAAGTGGAATTTTCCCCAATGGGATTTTCCCATGTATTTTGCCAGGAAATTTACATAAGGCCGCCTCAAAAGGCGTCCCCCCTCCTACCCATACTGATGGGATCTGAATCCAATGGCAGTGTCGGTTTTACTCTGTGAATTCATATTGAGCGAACCCTAACCCTAAGTGGAATCTTCCCCAATAGGATTTTCCAATGTATTTTCTCAGGAAATGTAGATAAGGACGCCTCAAAAGTTGTCCCCTCTCCTAACCATACCGATAGGCTCTGAATCCAATGGCAGTGACGGTTTTGCTCTGTGAATTCATGTTGAGCTAACCCTAACCCTATGGGGAATTTTCCCCAATGGGATTTTCCCATGTATTTTGCCAGGAAATGTACATAAGGCAGGATCAAAAGGCTTCCCCCCTCCTAACCATACCAATGGGCTCTGAATCCAATGGCAGTGTCGGTTTTGCTCTGTGAATTCATGGGGAGCTAACCCTAACCCTAAGTGGAATATTCCCCAATGGGACCTTCCCATGTATTTTGCCAGGAAATGTACATAAAGCAGGCTCAAAAGGCGTCCCCCCTCCTAACCATACCAATGGGCTCTGAATCCAATGGCAGTGTCGGTTTTGCTCTATGAATTCATGGGGAGCTAACCCTAACCCTCAGTGGAATTTTCCCCAAAGGGTTTTTCCCATTTATTTTGCCAGGAAATGAACATAAGGCAGGCTCAAAAGGCGTCCCCCCTCCTAACCATACCAATGGGCTCTGAATCCAATGGCAGTGTTGGTTTTGCTCTGTGAATTCGTGGGGAGCTAACCCCAACCCTAAGTGGAATTTTCCCCAATGCGAATTTCCCATGTATTTTCCCAGGAAATGTAGATAAGGACGCCTGAAAAGGCGTCCCCTCTCCTAACCATACCGATAGGCTCTGAATCCAATGGCAGTTTCGGTTTTGCTCTGCGAAGTCATGGGGAGCTATCCCTAACCCTAAGTGGAATTTCCCCCAATGGGATTTTCCCATGTATTTTGCCAGGAAATGTATATAAGTCAGGCTCAAAAGGCGTCCCCCCCTCCTAACCATACCAATGGGCTCTGAATCCAATGGCAGTGTCGGTTTTACTCTCTGAATTCATGGGGAGCTAACCCGTACCCTAAGTGGAATTTTCCCCAATGGGATTTTCCCATGTATTTTGCCAGGAAATGTACATAAGGCAGGCTCAAAAGCCTTCCCCCCTCCTATCCATACCGATGGGCTCTGAATCCAATGGCAGTGTCGGTTTTGCTCTACGAATTCATGTGGAGCTAACCCTAACCCTAAGTGGAATTTTCCGCAATGGGATTTTCCCATGTATTTTGCCAGGAAATGTACATAAGGCCGCCTCAAAAGGCGTCCCCCCTCCTACCCATACCGATGGGCTCTGAATCCAATGGCAGTGTCGGTTTTACTCTGTGAATTCATGTTGAGCTAACCCTAACCCTAAGTGGAATCTTCCCCAATGGGATTTTCCCATGTATTTTGCCAGGAAATGTAGATAAGGACGCCTCAAAAGGCGTCCCCCCTCCTAACCATACCAATGGGCTCTGAATCCAATGGCAGTGTCGGTTTTGCTCTGTGAATTCGTGGGGAGCTAACCCCAACCCTAAGTGGAATTTTCCCCAATGGGATTTTCCCATGTATTTTGCCAGGAAATGTACATAAGGCTGCCTCAAAAGGCGTCCCCTCCCTCCTAACCATACCAATGGGCTCTGAATCCAATGGCAGTGTCGGTTTTAGTCTCTGAATTCATGGGGAGCTAACCCGTACCCTAAGTGGAATTTTCCCCAATGGGATTTTCCCATGTATTTTGCCAGGAAATGTACATAAGGCAGGCTCAAAAGCCAGCCCCCTCCTAACCATACCGATGGGCTCTGAATCCAATGGCAGTGTCGGTTTTGCTCTACGAATTCATGTGGAGCTAACCCTAACCCTAACTGGAATTTTCCCCAATGGGATTTTCCCATGTATTTTGCCAGGAAATTTACATAAGGCCGCCTAAAAATGCGTCCCCCCTCCTACCCATACCGATGGGCTCTGAATCCAATGGCAGTGTCGGTTTTACTCCGTGTATTCATGTTGAGCTAACCCTAACCCTAAGGGGAATTTTCCCCAATGGGACCTTCCCATGTATTTTGCCAGGAAATGTACATAAAGCAGGCTCAAAAGGCGTCCCCCCTCTTAACCATACCAATGGGCTCTGAATCCAACGGCAGTGTCGGTTTTACTCTGCGAAGTCATTGGGAGCTAACCCTAACCCTTAGTGGAATTTTCCCCAATGGGATTTTCCCATTTATTTTGCCAGTAAACTTACAGAAGGCCGCCTCAAAAGGCGACCCCCCTCCAAACCATACCGATGGGCTCTGAATCCAATGGCAGTGTCGGTTTTGCTCTGTGAATTCATGTGGAGCTAACCCTAACGCTAAGTGGAATTTTCCCCAATGGGATTTTCCCATGTATTTTGCCAGGAAATGTACATAAGGCAGGCTCAAAAGGCGTCCCCCCTCCTAACCATACCAATGGGCTCTGAATCCAATGGCAGTGTCGGTTTTGCTCTGTGAATTCATGGGGAGCTAACCCTAACCCTAAGTGGAATATTCCCCAATGGGACCTTCCCATGTATTTTGCCAGGAAATGTACATAAAGCAGGCTCAAAAGGCGTCCCCCCTCCTAACCATACCAATGGGCTCTGAATCCAATGGCAGTGTCGGTTTTGCTCTATGAATTCATGGGGAGCTAACCCTAACCCTCAGTGGAATTTTCCCCAAAGGGATTTTCCCATTTATTTTGCCAGGAAATGAACATAAGGCAGGCTCAAAAGGCGTCCCCCCTCCTAACCATACCAATGGGCTCTGAATCCAATGGCAGTGTTGGTTTTGCTCTGTGAATTCGTGGGGAGCTAACCCCAACCCTAAGTGGAATTTTCCCCAATGCGAATTTCCCATGTATTTTCCCAGGAAATGTAGATAAGGACGCCTCAAAAGGCGTCCCCTCTCCTAACCATACCGATAGGCTCTGAATCCAATGGCAGTGTCGGTTTTGCTCTGCGAAGTCATGGGGAGCTATCCCTAACCCTAAGTGGAATTTCCCCCAATGGGATTTTCCCATGTATTTTGCCAGGAAATGTATATAAGTCAGGCTCAAAAGGCGTCCCCCCCTCCTAACCATACCAATGGGCTCTGAATCCAATGGCAGTGTCAGTTTTACTCTCTGAATTCATGGGGAGCTAAACCGTACCCTAAGTGGAATTTTCCCCAATGGGATTTTCCCATGTATTTTGCCAGGAAATGTACATAAGGCAGGCTCAAAAGCCTTCCCCCCTCCTATCCATACCGATGGGCTCTGAATCCAATGGCAGTGTCGGTTTTGCTCTACGAATTCATGTGGAGCTAACCCTAACCCTAAGTGGAATTTTCCCCAATGCGAATTTCCCATGTATTTTCCCAGGAAATGTAGATAAGGACGCCTCAAAAGGCGTCCCCTCTCCTAACCATACCGATAGGCTCTGAATCCAATGGCAGTGTCGGTTTTGCTCTGCGAAGTCATGGGGAGCTATCCCTAACCCTAAGTGGAATTTCCCCCAATGGGATTTTCCCATGTATTTTGCCAGGAAATGTATATAAGTCAGGCTCAAAAGGCGTCCCCCCCTCCAAACCATACCGATGGGCTCTGAATCCAATGGCAGTGTCGGTTTTGCTCTGTGAATTCATGTGGAGCTAACCCTAACCCTAAGTGGAATTTTCCCCAATGGGATTTTCCCATGTATTTTGCCAGGAAATGTACATAAGGCAGGCTCAAAAGGCGTCCCCCCTCCTAACCATACCAATGGGCTCTGAATCCAATGGCAGTGTCGGTTTTGCTCTACGAATTCATGGGGAGCTAACCCTAACCCTCAGTGGCATTTTCCCCAAAGGGATTTTCCCATTTATTTTGCCAGGAAATTTACATAAGGCCGCCTCAAAAGGCGTCCCCCCTCCTAACCATACCAATGGGCTCTGAATCCAATGGCAGTGTTGCTTTTGCTCTGTGAATTCGTGGGGAGATAACCCCAACCCTAAGTGGAATTTTCCCCAATGCGAATTTCCCATGTATTTTCCCAGGAAATGTAGATAAGGACGCCTCAAAAGGCGTCCCCTCTCCTAACCATACCGATAGGCTCTGAATCCATGGCAGTGTCGGTTTTGCTCTACGAATTGATGTGGAGCTAACCCTAACCCTAAGTGGAATTTTCCCCAATGGGATTTTCACATGTACTTTGCCAGGAAATTTACATAAGGCCGCCTCAAAAGGCGTCCCCCCCTCCTAACCATACCAATGGGCTCTGAATCCAATGGCAGTGTCGGTTTTACTCTGCGAAGTCATGGGGAGCTAACCCTAACCCTTAGTGGAATTTTCCCCAATGGGATTTTCCCATGTATTTTGCCAGTAAACTTACATAAGGCCGCCTCAAAAGGCGACCCCCCTCCAAACCATACCGATGGGCTCTGAATCCAATGGCAGTGTCGGTTTTGCTCTGTGAATTCATGTGGAGCTAACCCTAACCCTAAGTGGAATTTTCCCCAATGGGATTTTCCCATGTATTTTGCCAGGAAATGTACATAAGGCAGGATCAAAAGGCTTCCCCCCTCCTAATCATACCAATGGGCTCTGAATCCAATGGCAGTGTCGGTTTTGCTCTGTGAATTCGTGGGGAGATAACCCTACCCCTAAGTGGAATGTTCCCCAATGGGATTTTCCAATGTATTTTGCCAGGAAATGTACATAAGGCCGCCTCAAAAGGCGTCCCCCCTCCTAACCATACTGATGGGCTCTGAATCCAATGGCAGTGTCGGTTTTCCTCTGTGAATTCATGGGGAGCTAACCCTAACCCTAAGTGGAATATTCCCCAATGGGACCTTCCCATGTATTTTGCCAGGAAATGTACATAAAGCAGGCTCAAAAGGCGTCCCCTCTCCTAACCATACCAATGGGCTCTGAATCCAACGGCAGTGTCGGTTTTACTCTGCGAAGTCATTGGGAGCTAACCCTAACCCTTAGTGGAATTTTCCCCAATGGGATTTTCCCATTTATTTTGCCAGTAAACTTACAGAAGGCCGCCTCAAAAGGCGACCCCCCTCCAAACCATACCGATGGGCTCTGAATCCAATGGCAGTGTCGGTTTTGCTCTGTGAATTCATGTGGAGCTAACCCTAACCCTAAGTGGAATTTTCCCCAATGGGATTTTCCCATGTATTTTGCCAGGAAATGTACATAAGGCAGGCTCAAAAGGCGTCCCCCCTCCTAACCATACCAATGGGCTCTGAATCCAATGGCAGTGTCGGTTTTGCTCTGTGAATTCATGGGGAGCTAACCCTAACCCTAAGTGGAATATTCCCCAATGGGACCTTCCCATGTATTTTGCCAGGAAATGTACATAAAGCAGGCTCAAAAGGCGTCCCCCCTCCTAACCATACCAATGGGCTCTGAATCCAATGGCAGTGTCGGTTTTGCTCTATGAATTCATGGGGAGCTAACCCTAACCCTCAGTGGAATTTTCCCCAAAGGGATTTTCCCATTTATTTTGCCAGGAAATGAACATAAGGCAGGCTCAAAAGGCGTCCCCCCTCCTAACCATACCAATGGGCTCTGAATCCAATGGCAGTGTTGGTTTTGCTCTGTGAATTCGTGGGGAGCTAACCCCAACCCAAAGTGGAATTTTCCCCAATGCGAATTTCCCATGTATTTTCCCAGGAAATGTAGATAAGGACGCCTCAAAAGGCGTCCCCTCTCCTAACCATACCGATAGGCTCTGAATCCAATGGCAGTGTCGGTTTTGCTCTGCGAAGTCATGGGGAGCTATCCCTAACCCTAAGTGGAATTTCCCCCAATGGGATTTTCCCATGTATTTTGCCAGGAAATGTATATAAGTCAGGCTCAAAAGGCGTCCCCCCCTCCTAACCATACCAATGGGCTCTGAATCCAATGGCAGTGTCGGTTTTACTCTCTGAATTCATGGGGAGCTAACCCGTACCCTAAGTGGAATTTTCCCCAATGGGATTTTCCCATGTATTTTGCCAGGAAATGTACATAAGGCAGGCTCAAAAGCCTTCCCCCCACCTATCCATACCGATGGGCTCTGAATCCAATGGCAGTGTCGGTTTTGCTCTACGAATTCATGTGGAGCTAACCCTAACCCTAAGTGGAATTTTCCCCAATGGGATTTTCCCATGTATTTTGCCAGGAAATGTAGATAAGGACGCCTCAAAAGGCGTCCCCCCTCCTAACCATACCAATGGGCTCTGAATCCAATGGCAGTGTCGGTTTTGCTCTGTGAATTCGTGGGGAGCTAACCCCAACCCTAAGTGGAATTTTCCCCAATGGGATTTTCCCATGTATTTTGCCAGGAAATGTACATAAGGCTGCCTCAAAAGGCGTCCCCTCTCCTAACCATACCAATGGGCTCTGAATCCAACGGCAGTGTCGGTTTTACTCTGCGAAGTCATTGGGAGCTAACCCTAACCCTTAGTGGAATTTTCCCCAATGGGATTTTCCCATTTATTTTGCCAGTAAACTTACAGAAGGCCGCCTCAAAAGGCGACCCCCCTCCAAACCATACCGATGGGCTCTGAATCCAATGGCAGTGTCGGTTTTGCTCTGTGAATTCATGTGGAGCTAACCCTAACCCTAAGTGGAATTTTCCCCAATGGGATTTTCCCATGTATTTTGCCAGGAAATGTACATAAGGCCGCCTCAAAAGGCGTCCCCCCTCCTAACCATACTGATGGGCTCTGAATCCAATGGCAGTGTCGGTTTTCCTCTGTGAATTCATGGGGAGCTAACCCTAACCCTAAGTGGAATATTCCCCAATGGGACCTTCCCATGTATTTTGCCAGGAAATGTACATAAAGCAGGCTCAAAAGGCGTCCCCTCTCCTAACCATACCAATGGGCTCTGAATCCAACGGCAGTGTCGGTTTTACTCTGCGAAGTCATTGGGAGCTAACCCTAACCCTTAGTGGAATTTTCCCCAATGGGATTTTCCCATTTATTTTGCCAGTAAACTTACAGAAGGCCGCCTCAAAAGGCGACCCCCCTCCAAACCATACCGATGGGCTCTGAATCCAATGGCAGTGTCGGTTTTGCTCTGTGAATTCATGTGGAGCTAACCCAAACCCTAAGTGGAATTTTCCCCAATGGGATTTTCCCATGTATTTTGCCAGGAAATGTACATAAGGCAGGCTCAAAAGGCGTCCCCCCTCCTAACCATACCAATGGGCTCTGAATCCAATGGCAGTGTCGGTTTTGCTCTGTGAATTCATGGGGAGCTAACCCTAACCCTAAGTGGAATATTCCCCAATGGGACCTTCCCATGTATTTTGCCAGGAAATGTACATAAAGCAGGCTCAAAAGGCGTCCCCCCTCCTAACCATACCAATGGGCTCTGAATCCAATGGCAGTGTCGGTTTTGCTCTATGAATTCATGGGGAGCTAACCCTAACCCTCAGTGGAATTTTCCCCAAAGGGATTTTCCCATTTATTTTGCCAGGAAATGAACATAAGGCAGGCTCAAAAGGCGTCCCCCCTCCTAACCATACCAATGGGCTCTGAATCCAATGGCAGTGTTGGTTTTGCTCTGTGAATTCGTGGGGAGCTAACCCCAACCCTAAGTGGAATTTTCCCCAATGCGAATTTCCCATGTATTTTCCCAGGAAATGTAGATAAGGACGCCTCAAAAGGCGTCCCCTCTCCTAACCATACCGATAGGCTCTGAATCCAATGGCAGTGTCGGTTTTGCTCTGCGAAGTCATGGGGAGCTATCCCTAACCCTAAGTGGAATTTCCCCCAATGGGATTTTCCCATGTATTTTGCCAGGAAATGTATATAAGTCAGGCTCAAAAGGCGTCCCCCCCTCCTAACCATACCAATGGGCTCTGAATCCAATGGCAGTGTCGGTTTTACTCTCTGAATTCATGGGGAGCTAACCCGTACCCTAAGTGGAATTTTCCCCAATGGGATTTTCCCATGTATTTTGCCAGGAAATGTACATAAGGCAGGCTCAAAAGGCTTCCCCCCTCCTAACCATACCAATGGGCTCTGAATCCAATGGCAGTGTCGGTTTTACTCTCTGAATTCATGGGGAGCTAACCCGTACCCTAAGTGGAATTTTCCCCAATGGGATTTTCCCATGTATTTTGCCAGGAAATGTACATAAGGCAGGCTCAAAAGGCTTCCCCCCTCCTAACCATACCAATGGGCTCTGAATCCAATGGCAGTGTCGGTTTTCCTCTGTGAATTCATGGGGAGCTAACCCTAACCCTAAGTGGAATATTCCCCAATGGGACCTTCCCATGTATTTTGCCAGGAAATGTACATAAAGCAGGCTCAAAAGGCGTCCCCTCTCCTAACCATACCAATGGGCTCTGAATCCAACGGCAGTGTCGGTTTTACTCTGCGAAGTCATTGGGAGCTAACCCTAACCCTTAGTGGAATTTTCCCCAATGGGATTTTCCCATTTATTTTGCCAGTAAACTTACAGAAGGCCGCCTCAAAAGGCGACCCCCCTCCAAACCATACCGATGGGCTCTGAATCCAATGGCAGTGTCGGTTTTGCTCTGTGAATTCATGTGGAGCTAACCCTAACCCTAAGTGGAATTTTCCCCAATGGGATTTTCCCATGTATTTTGCCAGGAAATGTACATAAGGCAGGCTCAAAAGGCGTCCCCCCTCCTAACCATACCAATGGGCTCTGAATCCAATGGCAGTGTCGGTTTTGCTCTGTGAATTCATGGGGAGCTAACCCTAACCCTAAGTGGAATATTCCCCAATGGGACCTTCCCATGTATTTTGCCAGGAAATGTACATAAAGCAGGCTCAAAAGGCGTCCCCCCTCCTAACCATACCAATGGGCTCTGAATCCAATGGCAGTGTCGGTTTTGCTCTATGAATTCATGGGGAGCTAACCCTAACCCTCAGTGGAATTTTCCCCAAAGGGATTTTCCCATTTATTTTGCCAGGAAATGAACATAAGGCAGGCTCAAAAGGCGTCCCCCCTCCTAACCATACCAATGGGCTCTGAATCCAATGGCAGTGTTGGTTTTGCTCTGTGAATTCGTGGGGAGCTAACCCCAACCCTAAGTGGAATTTTCCCCAATGCGAATTTCCCATGTATTTTCCCAGGAAATGTAGATAAGGACGCCTCAAAAGGCGTCCCCTCTCCTAACCATACCGATAGGCTCTGAATCCAATGGCAGTGTCGGTTTTGCTCTGCGAAGTCATGGGGAGCTATCCCTAACCCTAAGTGGAATTTCCCCCAATGGGATTTTCCCATGTATTTTGCCAGGAAATGTATATAAGTCAGGCTCAAAAGGCGTCCCCCCCTCCTAACCATACCAATGGGCTCTGAATCCAATGGCAGTGTCGGTTTTACTCTCTGAATTCATGGGGAGCTAACCCGTACCCTAAGTGGAATTTTCCCCAATGGGATTTTCCCATGTATTTTGCCAGGAAATGTACATAAGGCAGGCTCAAAAGCCTTCCCCCCACCTATCCATACCGATGGGCTCTGAATCCAATGGCAGTGTCGGTTTTGCTCTACGAATTCATGTGGAGCTAACCCTAACCCTAAGTGGAATTTTCCCCAATGGGATTTTCCCATGTATTTTGCCAGGAAATGTAGATAAGGACGCCTCAAAAGGCGTCCCCCCTCCTAACCATACCAATGGGCTCTGAATCCAATGGCAGTGTCGGTTTTGCTCTGTGAATTCGTGGGGAGCTAACCCCAACCCTAAGTGGAATTTTCCCCAATGGGATTTTCCCATGTATTTTGCCAGGAAATGTACATAAGGCTGCCTCAAAAGGCGTCCCCTCTCCTAACCATACCAATGGGCTCTGAATCCAACGGCAGTGTCGGTTTTACTCTGCGAAGTCATTGGGAGCTAACCCTAACCCTTAGTGGAATTTTCCCCAATGGGATTTTCCCATTTATTTTGCCAGTAAACTTACAGAAGGCCGCCTCAAAAGGCGACCCCCCTCCAAACCATACCGATGGGCTCTGAATCCAATGGCAGTGTCGGTTTTGCTCTGTGAATTCATGTGGAGCTAACCCTAACCCTAAGTGGAATTTTCCCCAATGGGATTTTCCCATGTATTTTGCCAGGAAATGTACATAAGGCCGCCTCAAAAGGCGTCCCCCCTCCTAACCATACTGATGGGCTCTGAATCCAATGGCAGTGTCGGTTTTCCTCTGTGAATTCATGGGGAGCTAACCCTAACCCTAAGTGGAATATTCCCCAATGGGACCTTCCCATGTATTTTGCCAGGAAATGTACATAAAGCAGGCTCAAAAGGCGTCCCCTCTCCTAACCATACCAATGGGCTCTGAATCCAACGGCAGTGTCGGTTTTACTCTGCGAAGTCATTGGGAGCTAACCCTAACCCTTAGTGGAATTTTCCCCAATGGGATTTTCCCATTTATTTTGCCAGTAAACTTACAGAAGGCCGCCTCAAAAGGCGACCCCCCTCCAAACCATACCGATGGGCTCTGAATCCAATGGCAGTGTCGGTTTTGCTCTGTGAATTCATGTGGAGCTAACCCAAACCCTAAGTGGAATTTTCCCCAATGGGATTTTCCCATGTATTTTGCCAGGAAATGTACATAAGGCAGGCTCAAAAGGCGTCCCCCCTCCTAACCATACCAATGGGCTCTGAATCCAATGGCAGTGTCGGTTTTGCTCTGTGAATTCATGGGGAGCTAACCCTAACCCTAAGTGGAATATTCCCCAATGGGACCTTCCCATGTATTTTGCCAGGAAATGTACATAAAGCAGGCTCAAAAGGCGTCCCCCCTCCTAACCATACCAATGGGCTCTGAATCCAATGGCAGTGTCGGTTTTGCTCTATGAATTCATGGGGAGCTAACCCTAACCCTCAGTGGAATTTTCCCCAAAGGGATTTTCCCATTTATTTTGCCAGGAAATGAACATAAGGCAGGCTCAAAAGGCGTCCCCCCTCCTAACCATACCAATGGGCTCTGAATCCAATGGCAGTGTTGGTTTTGCTCTGTGAATTCGTGCGGAGCTAACCCCAACCCTAAGTGGAATTTTCCCCAATGCGAATTTCCCATGTATTTTCCCAGGAAATGTAGATAAGGACGCCTCAAAAGGCGTCCCCTCTCCTAACCATACCGATAGGCTCTGAATCCAATGGCAGTGTCGGTTTTGCTCTGCGAAGTCATGGGGAGCTATCCCTAACCCTAAGTGGAATTTCCCCCAATGGGATTTTCCCATGTATTTTGCCAGGAAATGTATATAAGTCAGGCTCAAAAGGCGTCCCCCCCTCCTAACCATACCAATGGGCTCTGAATCCAATGGCAGTGTCGGTTTTACTCTCTGAATTCATGGGGAGCTAACCCGTACCCTAAGTGGAATTTTCCCCAATGGGATTTTCCCATGTATTTTGCCAGGAAATGTACATAAGGCAGGCTCAAAAGCCTTCCCCCCTCCTATCCATACCGATGGGCTCTGAATCCAATGGCAGTGTCGGTTTTGCTCTACGAATTCATGTGGAGCTAACCCTAACCCTAAGTGGAATTTTCCCCAATGGGATTTTCCCATGTATTTTGCCAGGAAATGTAGATAAGGACGCCTCAAAAGGCGTCCCCCCTCCTAACCATACCAATGGGCTCTGAATCCAATGGCAGTGTCGGTTTTGCTCTGTGAATTCGTGGGGAGCTAACCCCAACCCTAAGTGGAATTTTCCCCAATGGGATTTTCCCATGTATTTTGCCAGGAAATGTACATAAGGCTGCCTCAAAAGGCGTCCCCTCTCCTAACCATACCAATGGGCTCTGAATCCAACGGCAGTGTCGGTTTTACTCTGCGAAGTCATTGGGAGCTAACCCTAACCCTTAGTGGAATTTTCCCCAATGGGATTTTCCCATTTATTTTGCCAGTAAACTTACAGAAGGCCGCCTCAAAAGGCGACCCCCCTCCAAACCATACCGATGGGCTCTGAATCCAATGGCAGTGTCGGTTTTGCTCTGTGAATTCATGTGGAGCTAACCCTAACCCTAAGTGGAATTTTCCCCAATGGGATTTTCCCATGTATTTTGCCAGGAAATGTACATAAGGCAGGCTCAAAAGGCGTCCCCCCTCCTAACCATACCAATGGGCTCTGAATCCAATGGCAGTGTCGGTTTTGCTCTGTGAATTCATGGGGAGCTAACCCTAACCCTAAGTGGAATATTCCCCAATGGGACCTTCCCATGTATTTTGCCAGGAAATGTACATAAAGCAGGCTCAAAAGGCGTCCCCCCTCCTAACCATACCAATGGGCTCTGAATCCAATGGCAGTGTCGGTTTTGCTCTATGAATTCATGGGGAGCTAACCCTAACCCTCAGTGGAATTTTCCCCAAAGGGATTTTCCCATTTATTTTGCCAGGAAATGAACATAAGGCAGGCTCAAAAGGCGTCCCCCCTCCTAACCATACCAATGGGCTCTGAATCCAATGGCAGTGTTGGTTTTGCTCTGTGAATTCGTGGGGAGCTAACCCCAACCCTAAGTGGAATTTTCCCCAATGCGAATTTCCCATGTATTTTCCCAGGAAATGTAGATAAGGACGCCTCAAAAGGCGTCCCCCCTCCTAACCATACCAATGGGCTCTGAATCCAATGGCAGTGTCGGTTTTGCTCTGTGAATTCGTGGGGAGCTAACCCCAACCCTAAGTGGAATTTTCCCCAATGGGATTTTCCCATGTATTTTGCCAGGAAATGTACATAAGGCTGCCTCAAAAGGCGTCCCCTCTCCTAACCATACCAATGGGCTCTGAATCCAACGGCAGTGTCGGTTTTACTCTGCGAAGTCATTGGGAGCTAACCCTAACCCTTAGTGGAATTTTCCCCAATGGGATTTTCCCATTTATTTTGCCAGTAAACTTACAGAAGGCCGCCTCAAAAGGCGACCCCCCTCCAAACCATACCGATGGGCTCTGAATCCAATGGCAGTGTCGGTTTTGCTCTGTGAATTCATGTGGAGCTAACCCTAACCCTAAGTGGAATTTTCCCCAATGGGATTTTCCCATGTATTTTGCCAGGAAATGTACATAAGGCAGGCTCAAAAGGCGTCCCCCCTCCTAACCATACCAATGGGCTCTGAATCCAATGGCAGTGTCGGTTTTGCTCTACGAATTCATGGGGAGCTAACCCTAACCCTCAGTGGCATTTTCCCCAAAGGGATTTTCCCATTTATTTTGCCAGGAAATTTACATAAGGCCGCCTCAAAAGGCGTCCCCCCTCCTAACCATACCAATGCGCTCTGAATCCAATGGCAGTGTTGGTTTTGCTCTGTGAATTCGTGGGGAGCTAACCCCAACCCTAAGTGGAATTTTCCCCAATGCGAATTTCCCATGTATTTTCCCAGGAAATGTAGATAAGGACGCCTCAAAAGGCGTCCCCTCTCCTAACCATACCGATAGGCTCTGAATCCATGGCAGTGTCGGTTTTGCTCTACGAATTCATGTGGAGCTAACCCTAACCCTAAGTGGAATTTTCCCCAATGGGATTTTCACATGTATTTTGCCAGGAAATTTACATAAGGCCGCCTCAAAAGGCGTCCCCCCCTCCTAACCATACCAATGGGCTCTGAATCCAATGGCAGTGTCGGTTTTACTCTGCGAAGTCATGGGGAGCTAACCCTAACCCTTAGTGGAATTTTCCCCAATGGGATTTTCCCATGTATTTTGCCAGTAAACTTACATAAGGCCGCCTCAAAAGGCGACCCCCCTCCAAACCATACCGATGGGCTCTGAATCCAATGGCAGTGTCGGTTTTGCTCTGTGAATTCATGTGGAGCTAACCCTAACCCTAAGTGGAATTTTCCCCAATGGGATTTTCCCATGTATTTTGCCAGGAAATGTACATAAGGCAGGATCAAAAGGCTTCCCCCCTCCTAACCATACCAATGGGCTCTGAATCCAATGGCAGTGTCGGTTTTGCTCTGTGAATTCGTGGGGAGATAACCCTACCCCTAAGTGGAATGTTCCCCAATGGGATTTTCCAATGTATTTTGCCAGGAAATGTACATAAGGCCGCCTCAAAAGGCGTCCCCCCTCCTAACCATACTGATGGGCTCTGAATCCAATGGCAGTGTCGGTTTTCCTCTGTGAATTCATGGGGAGCTAACCCTAACCCTAAGTGGAATTTTCCCCAATGCGAATTTCCCATGTATTTTCCCAGGAAATGTAGAGAAGGACGCCTCAAAAGGCGTCCCCTCTCCTAACCATACCGATAGGCTCTGAATCCAATGGCAGTGTCGGTTTTGCTCTGCGAAGTCATGGGGAGCTATCCCTAACCCTAAGTGGAATTTCCCCCAATGGGATTTTCCCATGTATTTTGGCAGGAAATGTATATAAGTCAGGCTCAAAAGGCGTCCCCCCCTCCTAACCATACCAATGGGCTCTGAATCCAATGGCAGTGTCGGTTTTACTCTCTGAATTCATGGGGAGCTAACCCGTACCCTAAGTGGAATTTTCCCCAATGGGATTTTCCCATGTATTTTGCCAGGAAATGTACTTAAGGCAGGCTCAAAAGCCATCCCCCCTCCTAACCATACCGATGGGCTCTGAATCCAATGGCAGTGTCGGTTTTGCTCTACGAATTCATGTGGAGCTAACCCTAACCCTAAGTGGAATTTTCCCCAATGGGATTTTCCCATGTATTTTGCCAGGAAATGTACATAAGGCCGCCTCAAAAGGCGTCCCCCCTCCTACCCATACCGATGGGCTCTGAATCCAATGGCAGTGTCGGTTTTACTCTGTGAATTCATGTTGAGCTAACCCTAACCCTAAGTGGAATCTTCCCCAATGGGATTTTCCCATGTATTTTGCCAGGAAATGTAGATAAGGACGCCTCAAAAGGCGTCCCCTCTCCTAACCATACCGATTGGCTTTGAATCCAATGGCAGTGTCGATTTTGCTCTGTGAATTAGTGGGGAGCTAACCCTAACCCTAAGTGGAATTTTCCCCAATGGGATTTTCATATGTATTTTGCCAGGAAATTTACATAAGGCCGCCTCAAAAGGCGTCCCCCCCTCCTAACCATACCAATGGGCTCTGAATCCAATGGCAGTGTCGGTTTTAGTCTCTGAATTCATGGGGAGCTAACCCATACCCTAAGTGGAATTTTCCCCAATGGGATTTTCCCATGTATTTTGCCAGGAAATGTACATAAGGCAGGCTCAAAAGCCATCCCCCCTCCTAACCATACCGATGGGCTCTGAATCCAATGGCAGTGTCGTTTTGCTCTACGAATTCATGTGGAGCTAACCCTAACCCTAAGTGGAATTTTCCCCAATGGGATTTTCCCATGTATTTTGCCAGGAAATTTACATAAGGCCGTCTAAAAATGCGTCCCCCCTCCTACCCATACCGATGGGCTCTGAATCCAATGGCAGTGTCGGTTTTACTCTGTGAATTCATGTTGAGCTAACCCTAACCCTAAGGGGAATTTTCCCCAATGGGACCTTCCCATGTATTTTGCCAGGAAATGTACATAAAGCAGGCTCAAAAGGCGTCCCCCCTCTTAACCTTACCAATGGGCTCTGAATCCAATGGCAGTGTCGGTTTTACTCTGTGAATTCATGTGGAGCTAACCCTAACCCTAAGTGGAATTTTCCCCAATGGGATTTTCCCATGTATTTTGCCAGGAAATGTACATAAGGCAGGCTCAAAAGGCGTCCCCCCTCCTAACCATACCAATGGGCTCTGAATCCAATGGCAGTGTCGGTTTTGCTCTACGAATTCATGGGGAGCTAACCCTAACCCTCAGTGGAATTTTCCCCAAAGGGATTTTCCCATTTATTTTGCCAGGAAATTTACATAAGGCCGCCTCAAAAGGCGTCCCCCCTCCTAACCATACCAATGGGCTCTGAATCCAATGGCAGTGTTGGTTTTGCTCTGTGAATTCGTGGGGAGCTAACCCCAACCCTAAGTGGAATTTTCCCCAATGCGAATTTCCCATGTATTTTCCCAGGAAATGTAGATAAGGACGCCTCAAAAGGCGTCCCCTCTCCTAACCATACCGATAGGCTCTGAATCCATGGCAGTGTCGGTTTTGCTCTACGAATTCATGTGGAGCTAACCCTCACCCTAAGTGGAATTTTCCCCAATGGGATTTTCCCATGTATTTTGCCAGGAAATTTACATAAGGCCGCCTCAAAAGGCGTCCCCCCCTCCTAACCATACCAATGGGCTCTGAATCCAATGGCAGTGTTGGTTTTACTCTCTGAATTCATGGGGAGCTAACCCGTACCCTAAGTGGAATTTTCCCCAATGGGATTTTCCCATTTATTTTGCCAGTAAACTTACAGAAGGCCGCCTCAAAAGGCGACCCCCCTCCAAACCATACCGATGGGCTCTGAATCCAATGGCAGTGTCGGTTTTGCTCTGTGAATTCATGTGGAGCTAACCCTAACCCTAAGTGGAATTTTCCCCAATGGGATTTTCCCATGTATTTTGCCAGGAAATGTACATAAGGCAGGCTCAAAAGGCGTCCCCCCTCCTAACCATACCAATGGGCTCTGAATCCAATGGCAGTGTCGGTTTTGCTCTACGAATTCATGGGGAGCTAACCCTAACCCTCAGTGGCATTTTCCCCAAAGGGATTTTCCCATTTATTTTGCCAGGAAATTTACATAAGGCCGCCTCAAAAGGCGTCCCCCCTCCTAACCATACCAATGCGCTCTGAATCCAATGGCAGTGTTGGTTTTGCTCTGTGAATTCGTGGGGAGCTAACCCCAACCCTAAGTGGAATTTTCCCCAATGCGAATTTCCCATGTATTTTCCCAGGAAATGTAGATAAGGACGCCTCAAAAGGCGTCCCCTCTCCTAACCATACCGATAGGCTCTGAATCCATGGCAGTGTCGGTTTTGCTCTACGAATTCATGTGGAGCTAACCCTAACCCTAAGTGGAATTTTCCCCAATGGGATTTTCCCATGTATTTTGCCAGGAAATTTACATAAGGCCGCCTCAAAAGGCGTCCCCCCCTCCTAACCATACCAATGGGCTCTGAATCCAATGGCAGTGTCGGTTTTACTCTGCGAAGTCATGGGGAGCTAACCCTAACCCTTAGTGGAATTTTCCCCAATGGGATTTTCCCATGTATTTTGCCAGTAAACTTACATAAGGCCGCCTCAAAAGGCGACCCCCCTCCAAACCATACCGATGGGCTCTGAATCCAATGGCAGTGTCGGTTTTGCTCTGTGAATTCATGTGGAGCTAACCCTAACCCTAAGTGGAATTTTCCCCAATGGGATTTTCCCATGTATTTTGCCAGGAAATGTACATAAGGCAGGATCAAAAGGCTTCCCCCCTCCTAACCATACCAATGGGCTCTGAATCCAATGGCAGTGTCGGTTTTACTCTGTGAATTCATGTGGAGCTAACCCTAACCCTAAGTGGAATTTTCCCCAATGGGATTTTCCCATGTATTTTGCCAGGAAATGTACATAAGGCAGGCTCAAAAGGCGTCCCCCCTCCTAACCATACCAATGGGCTCTGAATCCAATGGCAGTGTCGGTTTTGCTCTACGTATTCATGGGGAGCTACCCCTAACCCTAAGTGGAATTTTCCCCAATGGGATTTTCCCATGTATTTTGCCAGGAAATTTACATAAGGCCGCCTCAAAAGGCGTCCCCCCCTCCTAACCATACCAATGGGCTCTGAATCCAATGGCAGTGTTGGTTTTACTCTCTGAATTCATGGGGAGCTAACCCGTACCCTAAGTGGAATTTTCCCCAATGGGATTTTCCCATGTATTTTGCCAGGAAATGTACATAAGGCAGGCTCAAAAGCCATCCCCCCTCCTAACCATACCGATGGGCTCTGAATCCAATGGCAGTGTCGGTTTTGCTCTATGAATTCATGTGGAGCTAACCCTAACCCTAAGTGGAATTTTCCCAAATGGGATTTTCCCATGTATTTTGCCAGGAAATTTACATAAGGCCGCCTAAAAATGCGTCCCCCCTCCTACCCATACCGATGGGCTCTGAATCCAATGGCAGTGTCGGTTTTACTCTGTGAATTCATGTTGAGCTAACCCTAACCCTAAGTGGAATATTCCCCAATGGGACCTTCCCATGTATTTTGCCAGGAAATGTACATAAAGCAGGCTCAAAAGGCGTCCCCCCTCCTAACCATACCAATGGGCTCTGAATCCAATGGCAGTGTCGGTTTTGCTCTACGAATTCATGGGGAGCTAACCCTAACCCTCAGTGGAATTTTCCCCAAAGGGATTTTCCCATTTATTTTGCCAGGAAATGAACATAAGGCAGGCTCAAAAGGCGTCCCCCCTCCTAACCATACCAATGGGCTCTGAATCCAATGGCAGTGTTGGTTTTGCTCTGTGAATTCGTGGGGAGCTAACCCTAACCCTAAGTGGAATTTTCCCCAATGGGATTTTCCCATGTATTTTGCCAGGAAATGTAGATAAGGACGCCTCAAAAGGCGTCCCCCCTCCTAACCATACCAATGGGCTCTGAATCCAATGGCAGTGTCGGTTTTGCTCTGTGAATTCGTGGGGAGCTAACCCCAACCCTAAGTGGAATTTTCCCCAATGGGATTTTCCCATGTATTTTGCCAGGAAATGTACATAAGGCTGCCTCAAAAGGCGTCCCCTCTCCTAACCATACCAATGGGCTCTGAATCCAACGGCAGTGTCGGTTTTACTCTGCGAAGTCATTGGGAGCTAACCCTAACCCTTAGTGGAATTTTCCCCAATGGGATTTTCCCATTTATTTTGCCAGTAAACTTACAGAAGGCCGCCTCAAAAGGCGACCCCCCTCCAAACCATACCGATGGGCTCTGAATCCAATGGCAGTGTCGGTTTTGCTCTGTGAATTCATGTGGAGCTAACCCTAACCCTAAGTGGAATTTTCCCCAATGGGATTTTCCCATGTATTTTGCCAGGAAATGTACATAAGGCAGGCTCAAAAGGCGTCCCCCCTCCTAACCATACCAATGGGCTCTGAATCCAATGGCAGTGTCGGTTTTGCTCTACGAATTCATGGGGAGCTAACCCTAACCCTCAGTGGCATTTTCCCCAAAGGGATTTTCCCATTTATTTTGCCAGGAAATTTACATAAGGCCGCCTCAAAAGGCGTCCCCCCTCCTAACCATACCGATGGGCTCTGAATCCAATGGCAGTGTCGGTTTTGCTCTGTGAATTCATGTGGAGCTAACCCTAACCCTAAGTGGAATTTTCCCCAATGGGATTTTC